>NC_037328.1:93458346-94068180 GCF_002263795.3 Bos taurus
AGATTGCTGTAGCCCCATTCCAAGATTTTATCATTTATATATCTCATCCACTTCTAAAAATGATTTGATGCAGTTTACTGTAAATTTTTATGACCATGACCTGTATTGTGAAACTATATTATGCTATTATTCATAGTATAATAATTACCTTAAGTATAATATGCCTTCATATAATGCATCCTGTTTCATCTGGGAAAAAAGAATCCACTAATTTGATTTAATCATACATTAACACATCACAACCCACTATTTGAAAAACTTTGTATGTATTCTTGCCTGGAGAATTTCACGGACAGAGAAGCCTGTGGGCTACAGTCCATGGTTGCAAACAGTCAGACATGAATAAGTGACTAACATACACACACACACACACACACACACACACATGGATTTGGAGCTTATATTTTACATTTTTAGGGTAGTTTTGCTGACGAAATTCCTGAAGGAAGTTCTTGGGATGCACTCCAGATTTACTGAATCAGAAACTCTGGCTGTGAGACTAAGTAAACTGTGTTTTAATAAACCCTCCAGGTGATTCTGATGCACTTTAAAGTTTTAGAAGAGCCGAGTCAAAAAACCCAGCATTTCTTTGTTGTTATATATACAGCAAGTATCTTAAAATAGAGACAGAGATAATTTTATATACGTGGAATGGTGACAAAGTACCACGTGAATTGTAGATACTGAGCCACAACCATTGAACAGAAGAATTATTTTTCTATTTGACACCATTTGCTGCTCCAAACTTTACTCTCAGTTAAAAAAAAATGACAACATAGATACCCCAATGCTTAGACTGATATATTCCCCTTGAGAATTTGATATATATTTGTTGATATTTTGAAACTAATTGAAGTCATTCCTATAATTAAAAAAAACAAAACACAAAATAGTCTGCCATTAAACAGGGGCATTTTGGAGTGTCGGACCAACTAATGACAATTTTTCCTTATTTCTCACTTCATTCATGGCAGAAAGTCCCCTGCAGCATTTGTACAATAGGATGACATGTGGACACAGATGATTGGTCCAGGATAAGCACACGACCAATTCTAGCTCAGGGTCTCCCTCTAAGGAACTTAGGACTGAGATTCATAGAGATTCATTCATTCCTTTACCCTTCTGCAGCTGGATTTGAAACACACAATTCAAGGAGGTGAGGGGTCAGGGGTGGCATGTTTTCTTCCATAAGCCTTTGAAAGAGAGAATGCTGGTCTACAGAAAGAATGGGGTGAGCACGTAGAGAGAAGCAGAAAGTTCTATCAGACTCCAAGTCCCTGGCTGCAGTACCTTCCTTGGGAGCTGTGGCATTCTGGCCTTTGGGTTTCATGACATCCAAATAATCTTCAAACAATATCTCCTTTTAGCTTAAGCCAGTCCTAGTTAGTTTCTCTTATAAGTAACGAAATATTGCAAATCATAGGCTGGTAGGCTAGATAATCTTTAGGAAACTAAGAGTAGAAAAAATGAATTCTTTGGTCCAAGAAAATCCACAGAAATGAGCATGTTTAAAAAATGAAAGACAAAAAGCATTAGACATTGTCACGTCAAGTCAACATTTTTTATATCTAATGGTTTTTGAAGGTTTGTTGCCCAACTCTACCAGCTTCCATCCTTCTTCTGTTTCCTCTTTGTAGGGTTAAAGCTTCAGACATTTTCTCTGTAAAGCTGATGATGTTGGTCTAGCCTTCTGCTTTGTATTTTTACAATTATTTGACATTGGTAAAGTGCTCAGGGAATTCCAAAAATTGTTAAGAATTTTAAAAACAAAAAATTTCCATCTTCTTCAGGCAAAGGACATATCCTTAATTCTAACTTAAAATAAAGGAATTAGATGCTGGTAGAGAGAAAGAAAGGATTAATGCTGTCACCTAATTTTGCCCGGATCCTTTTCTACACAAAATGTTTCAGTGTAAAAAAAGAATGAATCACGCAAGAGCTTAAAATTTTGCCATCAGATGTAAGATAGAAAGCTAAATTCTAATGGGTTTTAAAATAGAGTTAATGCATTACTAATTAAGGCTTTTTTGCTTTTTATCAAGATTAAATATAGAAATATTCACACAAAAGAAAATCTTACAAAGCTAGTATCTACCAATATATTGTCTATATGTTTCACAATTTTAAAGTAAAATATGAAATACATATATATTTTTCCTAATTTATTTTAGTTTTTCCATAAGAGTTAAACATGTAAAATCCTTTATGTAATTCACTTCTATTGACTTATGTGTAATATTTAGATATAATCAGATCAGATCAGATCAGTCGCTCAGTCGTGTTCGACTCTTTGTGACCTCATGAATCTCCAGGCCTCCCTGTCCATCACCAACTCCTGGAGTTCACTCAGACTCACGTCTATCGAGTCAGTGATGCCATCCAGCCATCTTATCCTCTGTCGTCCCCTTCTCCTCCTGCCCCTAATCCCTCCCAGCATCAGAGTCTTTTCCAATGAGTCACCTCTTTGCATGAGGTGGCCAAAGTACTGGAGTTTCAGCTTTAGCATCATTCCTTCCAAAGAAATCCCAGGGCTGATCTCCTTCAGACAAAAAAAAGCATTTACTCTAATTTGATTTGTGTGTGTGTATATATGTGTTTGTGTATATACACTTGATCTACTCTGCAACAAGAAGAATGAATCTTATGTCCAAATTCTGATGTGATGTTACAAATACAGTTAGCACAGAACAGACCATTTAGTGCACATGGAGTATATCTTTTACAAACCACAAGTAGCAGCATGAATAACTAAATGGGTGAATTTTCTTGGCCACGTACAAGTGAACTCATGAGGAATTGATCTGTAAGATGGTTTAATGTTCCCATGGCATATTCAAGTCATCTCGATGAAAATGTTATATCACTGAATATGGGATCCAACTGTGCAGAGACCACTCATTATGACAGTATTTAACTGTGTCCCAGTGACATCAAAATAGTGAAAATGCCTATAAGGTGTCCCTCTTCTATTTATTTACATATTGCAACAAGAAACAGGAGGAATAATAAATGATAATGAAGAACCATTTATCCCCCAGGGATTGAATAGCCTCTTGTCCGATTTTACCAGACAATCATTAATTTTAATTGCTTCAGATTTGTAACCCACATGGATAAAATTAAAAGCCATTCCGACATGAGAAAAACAGACTAAGATTGCTGTAAACAGAAATCTCTTCCAAGATTTCTTTTTTAACAAATAAGCACAAACATTGCTGCATTATTTGGACCAAGCATCTATGATAAATATCTGGATTTTTACAATAAACAGAACTTTAGACTATATGTGTGCTATTCATAAATTCTTGCCTTTTCTGGGTTTATATAAAATGAAAAATATATATTAAAACTAATATAATGTACCTGAGAGTGTGTTAAAACTACTCATTTAACATTCAGCATAAAAAGTTACTATTATACTGATTTTCATCATCATATTTTAAGTTAAGTATTTTACATATAAAATAATTCTTAAATGAGACATTTATGTTTCATTTTTATGGCAATCAGACCATAACTATGTGGTTTATTCCTGATTCACTTAAAAAAGACAAAAAGCTACTGGTTCATTTGTTGAATCAGGTTTACAGCCATGCGGGGGTGCCCATGAGTTAATGTAGAGTGAAACAAAATATCTTTCTCCATTTGCTGTCTCTGTGTCTCTGCCCTGAGGTCCTATGTAAAACATTCAGGAACTGAATCACCACTATCCAGATAATGATTTATTTTAAATTTGAGTCCTAACACATTGTTGAGGCATAAATCATTTTAATGGGTCACCACTAGATTCTTAAAACCTGCAAAAAGCAGAATGTAATTTAAAAGGTCAAAGTTCATTTTACTAATAAAGGTAAATATCAGTTCACTTCAGTCGCTCAGTCATGTCCAACTCTTTGCAACCCCATGGACTGCAACACGCCAGGCCTCCCTGTCCATCACCAACTCCCAGAGTTTACTCAAACTCATGTCCTTTGAGTTGGTGATGCCATCCAACCATCTCATCCTCTGTTGTCCCCTTCTCCTCCCACCTTCTATCTTTCCCAACATCAGGGTCTTTTGAAATGAGTCAGTTCTTCGCATCAGGTGGCCAAAGTATTGGAGTTTCAGCTTCAGCATCAGTCCTTCCAATGAATATTCAGGGCTGATTTCCTTTAGGATGGACTGGTTGGATTTCCTTGCTGTCCAAGGGACTCTCAAGAGTCTTCTCCAATACCACAGTTCAAAAGAATCAATCTTTCGGTGCTCAGCTTTCTTTATAGTTCAACTCTAACATCCATACATGACTACTGGAAAAACCATAGCCTTGACTAGACAGACCTTTGTTAGCAAAGTAATGTCTATTTTATAGTGTGCTGTCTAGGTTGGTCATAACTTTCCTTCCAGGAGCAAGCGTCTTATAATTTCATTGCTGCAATCACCATCTGCAGTGATTTTGGAGGCCAGATAAAAAATAAAGCCTCTCACTGTTTCCATTGTTTCCCCATCTATTTGCCATGAAGGGATGGGACCGGATGCCATGACCTTAGTTTTCTGACTGTTTAGTTTTAAGCCAACTTTTTCACTCTTCTCTTTCACTTTCATCAAGAGGCTCTTTAGTTCTTCGCTTTCTGTCATAAGGGTGGTGACATCTGCAAATCTGAGGTTACTGATATTTCTCCCGGGAATCTTGATTCCAACCTGTGATTCATCCAGCCCAGCATTTCTCATGATGTACTCTGCATATAAATTAAATAAGCATGGTAACACTATACAGCCTTGACGTACGCCTTTTTCTATTTGGAACCAGTCTGCTGTTCCATGGCCAGTTCTAACTGTTGCTTCCTGAACTGCATACAGATTTCTCAGGAGGCAGGTCAGGTGGTCTGGTATTCCCATTTTCCATATTTGGTATCCCAATTTTTCACAGTTTGTTCTGATCCACACAGTCAAAGGGTTTGGTGTAGTCAATAAAGCAGTAGTAGATGTTTTTCTGGAACTCTCTTGCTTTTTTGATGATCCAGCAGATGTTGGCAATTTGATCTCTGGTTTCTCTGCCTTTACTAAATCCAGCAGGAACATCTGGAAATTCACGGTTCATGTATTGTTGAAGCCTGGCTTGGAGAATTTTGAGCATTACTTTACTAGTGTGTGAGATGAGTGCAATTGGGCGCTAGTTTGAGCATTCTTTGGTATTGCCTTTCTTTGGGACTGGAATGAAAACTGATCTTTTCCAGTCCTGTGGCCACTGCTGAGTTTTCCAAATTTGCTGGCATATTGAGTGCAGCACTTTCACAGCATCATCTTCCAGGATTTGAAAGAGCTCAACTGGAATTCCATCACCTCCACTAGCTTTGTTTGTAGTGATGCTTCTTCCTAAGGCTCATTTGACTTCAGATTCTGGATGTCTGGCTCTAGGTGAGTGATCACACCATTATGATTATCTGGGTTGTGAAGATCTTTTTAGTACAGTTCTTTTGTGTATTCTTGTCACCTCTTCTTAATATCTTCTGCTTCTGTTAGCTCCATACCATTTCTGTCCTTTATTGAGTCCATTTTTGCATGAAATGTTCCCTTGGTATCTCTCATTTTCTTGAAGAGACCTCTAGCCTTTCCCATTCTATTGTTTTCCCCTGTTTCTTTGCACTGATCATTGAGGAAGGCTTTCTTATCTCTCCTTGCTATTCTTTGGAACTCTGCATTCAAATGGGTATAAATTTCCTTTTCTCCTTTGCCTTTCACTTTTCTTCTTTTCACAGCAATTTGTAAGTCCTCCTCAGACAACCATTTTGCCTTTTTGCATTTCTTTATCTTGGGGATGGTCTTGATCCCTGTCTCCTGTACAATGTCACAAACCTCTGTTCATAGTTCTTCAGGCACACTGTCTATCAGATCTAATCCCTTGAGTCTATTTGTCACTTCCACTATATAATTGTAATGATTTGATTTAGGTCAAATCTGAATGATCTAGAGGCTTTCCCTACTTTCTTCAATTTAAGACTGAATTTGGCAATAAGGAGTCATGATCTGAGCCACAGTCAGCTCCGGGTCTTGTTTTTGCTGACTGTATAAAGCTTCTCCAAATTTTGCTGGAAAGAATATAATTAATCTGATTTCAGTATTGACCATCTGGTGATGTTCATGTGTAGAGTCTTCTCTTGTGTTGTTGGAAGATGGTGTTTGCTATGACCAGTGCGTGTTCTTGGCAAAACTGTTTTAGCCTTTGCCCTGCTTCATTCTGTACTCCAAGGCCAAATTTGCCTGTTACTCCAGGTGTTTTCTTGACTTCCTACTTTTGCATTCCAGTCCCCTATAATGAAAAGGATATCTTTTGGGGGTATTAGTTCTAGATGGTCTTGTAGGTCTTCATAGTCCATTCAACTTCAGCTTCTTCAGCATTACTGGTTGGGGCATAGACTTGGATTACTGTGATATTGAATGGTTTGCCTTGGGAAAAAAAGAGATCATTCTGTCGTTTTTGAGATTGCATCCAAGTACTGCATTTCGGACTCTTTTGTTGACTATGATGGCTACTCCATTTCTTCTAAGGTATTCTTGCCTTAGTAGTAGATATAATGGTCATCTGAGTTAAATTCACCCATTCTAGTCCATTTTAGTTTGCTGATTCCTAAAACGTCAATGTTCACTCTTGCCATCACCTGTTTGATCACTTCCAATTTGCTTTGATTCATGGAGTTAACATTGCAGGTTCCTATGTAATATTGATCTTTATAACATCAGACTTTATGTTCATCACCAGTCATATCCACAAATATGTGTTGTTTTTGCTTTGGCTCCATCTCTTCATTCTTTCTTGAGCTATTTCTCCACTGATCTCCAGTATCATATTGGGCACCTACTGACCTGCGGAGTTCATCTTTCAGTGTCCTATCTTTTTGCCTTTTCATACTGTTCATGGGGTTCTCAAGGCAAGAATGCTGAAGTGGTTTGCCATTCCCTTCTCCAGTGGACCACATTTTGTCAGAACTCTCCACCATGACCCATCTGTCTTAGGTAGCCTTACAAGGTATGACTCATAGTTTCATTGAGTTAGACAAGGCTGTGGTCCATGGGATCAGATTGGTTAGTTTTCTGTGGTTCTGATTTTCATTCTTCCTGCCCTCTGATAGAGAAGGATAAGAGGCTTATGGAAATTTTCCGATGGGAGAGACTGAGGGGGAAACTGGGTCTTGTTTGACCGGTGAGGCTAGGTCAGTAACTCTCTAATCCAATTTTCTGTTGATGGATGGGGTTGTGTTCCCTCCCTGTTATTTACCTGGGGCCAAACTATGGTGGAGGTAATGAAGATTATGGAGACCTCTTTCAAAAGGTCCCATGCAGGCACTGCTACACTCAGTGACCCCAACCCTGAAGTAGCCCACCACCAACCCAGGGATTGAACCTATGTCTCCTGTGGCTCCTGATTTCCAAGTGGATTCTCTACTGCTGAGCTGCCAGGTAAGTCCTTTGGTGTGTATACATACATATTTAATATACATATATATTATACAAACATACATTCATAAATATATATGGGAGTATATGTGTGTTGTGGAGAATGATAATTTATTGCTTACTGTGAATTGTAGGAAAAAGACAGAAATGTTTGAAAGGCACTTTGCAATGGAGAGCAGCTTCTGGTGCTGGCTCCTATGGACAGGCAGGGGAAATGATACTGGTATGTTTCAAATCTGGTTCTTAGGACAATTGCATCAGAATGACCTGAACCTAAACCCCACTTAAAACCTACTGAATCAAGCATCTCTGATGTTGAGGAGCTTACATAAAACTGGTTCTCCAGGTAATTCTTGTGTGTTCTGATATGTGGGGGGTCCATTGCACTAGAGACCATTTCCACACTGTGAGAAGGGGTGACTAGAACCTTCAATAAAATATGACAGAAATATTTCCCCTTGTACCTGACATTTCCTTCTACCTGTGATATCCAACACAGTAACCACTAGCCACAGGTGGCTATTTAAATTTAATTAAAATTTAATAAAATTATGAAATCAATTTCCCAGTAACATTAACTACATATCAAGTGTTCAAGAGATATGTAAGCTAGTAACTATTGTGTTACTTACATATCAAGAGATATGTAAGCTAGTAACTATTGTGTTACTTACATATCAAGAGATATGTAAGCTAGTAACTATTGTGTTACTTACATATCAAGAGATATGTAAGCTAGTAACTATTGTGTTACTTACATATCAAGAGATATGTAAGCTAGTAACTATTGTGTTACTTACATATCAAGAGATATGTAAGCTAGTAACTATTGTGCAGATATAGAGCATTTCTGTCATCGCAGAAGTTCATTTGGACAGCTCTGCTCTAGAGGTTTTTAATGAATTATGAATTTGGCACAATATTTTCAAATTGAATACAGTCATAGATTTACGATATTGAACCACATACAACTTACCAAATGCACACAAGTCATACAGACAATATATATATTTTTTGGATTTTAAAAGTATTTTTTATTTCTGGTGGCTCAGCTGGTAAAGAATCTGCCTACACTGTAGGAGACCTGGGTTTGATCCCTGGGTTGGGAAGATTCCCTGGAGAAGGGCATGGCAACCCACTCCAGTAGTCTTGCCTGGAGAATTCCTATGGACAAAGGAGCCTGGTGCATGCACATATGCTAAGTCGCTTCAGTCGTGCTTGACTCTTTGAGACCCTATGGACTGTAGCCCACCAGGCTCCGCTGTCCATGGGATTCTCCAGGCAAGAATACTGGAGTGGGTTGCCATGCCCTCCTCCAGGGGATCTTCCTGACCCAGGAGTTGAACCCACATCTGTTATGTCCCCAGCATTACCAGGCAGGTGTTTTACCACTAGTGCCACCTGGTAAGCCCTACTAAAAGGTAGTTACATGCCCTTATACATTTGTTCAAGCCCATAGAACATACAACCCAAGAATGAACCATAATGTAAACTCTGGACTTGAGTGATAATGATGTGTCAATATAGGTTCATCAGTTGTCACAAATGTACCACTCTGGAGGAGCATGTAGATAATAAGTGAAGTGAAGTCGCTCAGTCGTGTCTGACTCTTTGCAACTCCATGGACTGTAGCCTACCAGGCTCCTCAGTCCACGGAATTTTCCAGGCAAGAGTACTGGAGTGGGTTGCCATTTAGGGGAGGCTATATATGTGTGGGTTCTGGGAGTTTGTGGAAAATCTTTGTAATTTCTCCTCAGTTTTGCTGTAAACTTAAAATTGCTCTAAAAAATAAAGTTTGTTAAAAATGAATATATACTTAAAAAAATATTTTAAGTAAGAAAACATACTCAAAAAGCACATTTTATATTCTAATATCCTTTGCTATTTTTCTTAAGAAAAAATAAAATTAATATGTTTTATTAGGATAAAATATTTATGAATATTTATAACTATACACACACATTTCATACCAAACAGCTGTGAGTTGTTTACTAATTTTCCCTTTAAATTATAATGACATTATCCCACGAAGACACATACTGCTTGAACTACCATTATCATCAAGTTGCCAATAGAGTAAACAATTTTCATGATACTGGCTGCATCAAATAATATTCAAAATAGATTAAGACTCTCTGAAAAATAAATCTTTAAGGCAATGGAACATTGTTAACTGGAATTGTTATATAAGTCACATAAAAATTTGCAAGCTGTTTGTAAAAAATTTCAAACAATTGCAATCTTAAGTGTGTTTGTAAAAAAACAAAATGTATTTTTATAAAGGGACTATTGGCTCTCTTTATAAAGTGTCTTCACCCAAGATAGGGAGAGGGAAAAATAACTAACAGGCAGAGTCTGGATGAGAAAGGACAGGTAAGCAGTACATGGGGAAAACTGTGAGGTTGCCTAGCACCCAAAGACTTAAAAATAAATGAAGTCACTTTTTCCTAAGAGAATAACTATATAATCACCCAGTGGGGTGTGGTGTGGCAGTCATTCATTTTGGCCTATTTAACAGCCATTTCTACTTCTTGCTAGTTAAGAGAAGCCATCCCTCACTCTCATCCTGGGCAATATGCCCAGCTGCTGAGCATGGATCATGATTATTCTAAACCGGTTATGCCAGTTCTGTTCTTCTCTGCCAGTAATTTGTCTAGAGCTGAGTTGGTGATCCAGGTCTGCCCAAAGAAAAGTAAAGAGGGAGGCAGAGCTTGGATGAGGTGGGGTGAAGGTCCTATAAGAGAGAGCAGAGAGCCTTTTCCCCCTGTCCCTCCCTTCTTGATCTGTTGGTTGTTTTATGACAACTCGAAGCTGTGAGGATCACGAGAGGCAAAACCAAATTCCTGAGAATGGGAGAAAGGATGGCTGGGAGAAGAGTCTTCCATGACATAATTGAGCTGCTTTCTATACTTGCCCTGAGACTACAAACTCTCAGAGGTCTTTTTAAATGTCTTTATAGTTTTATCCACTGTGAATGGGATTTTTGGTTACTTTTGGCTGGACACATTCTAACATTTATAGTGGGAAAGGTTGAAGCAACACAAAGTCTGCTTAAAGTTAAAGGGGAAGACTACTAGGTTGGACTATGACTCAACTCATCTGTCATCATAATTGAAAAAGAAGTGTCAGTCCAAAAGAGGTTGTTCAGATATGGAGGTAAGGAGAAAACAAAACATCAGAGGAAAAAAAATATCATCCCTGAATGTCTATTCACACCTGCCCATGGGAGAGGGGGTTTTGGCAACAGACTTGAAACATGATGACACTGCTGTCAAAGTTATCTGTACAGTGGAAAAGAGTTCTTCAAGCTCTCTTAGGTAAGGATCATTTCTTAAGAAAAACTGACTCAGATTGTTTTGAATACAGCATGTGATTTCAGGTGCAGACTTGCCTAAAGGTAAGGAATGTGTAAGTCTTGCTGGTGCTGTTATAGCAGTTGATTTGAGTGTTGGGTTTTCTCATTCTATGATAACAGCTGCCTTATACCTTGGGCTTTGTACGCTTAGTTAATGAGTAACAACCTGTGAGAGATGTGACGGAAGGCAGTTAGCTGAGCCAAAGCCTGATGCATTCACCAAATTAGGTGCCACCTCGTGAACATTCTTGCCGATCAGCTGACTGGTCTTTCCTGCCTTATCTTTCCTTCCACATTCTAAGTGGGAAAAACAAAAGTGGATTGCACAAGAGAGATGGAGAGAGAGAGAGAGAGCGAGCGCAAAGCTGAGAGGTGATGGATTGAGATGACAGCGATGGTAGGTAGAAATGGCAGGGAGGGTATGAAGATGCTGAGCAGAGAGCAGTGGTACTGAAGGAAAAGAAAAAGAGAGATGTGCATCTAATAGGAAAATTAAAGTAGAATCAATCAGTTCAGTTGAAGAAAGCAGTACATAAAACATATTTGGCAATGAATACATTTTAAAAACAGAACTACTGGTATGTGGAATTCAGGAAAGTTGTACAGGGAACAAAGAAAATACAGGAAAGAATGTTAATTTCTATGTGCACAACTCTGTTTCCAGGAAGCATTATTAATAATTATTGGAAGAAATAGTTGTACCCTTTGGAAGTCATGATAGGTAAGCTTGTGTGAAGAAGGTAAAGCCCTCTCACCCTCGTTCTTCCAGTTAAAGTCAGAGCAACTTTTTATTTTTCTTCATTCATCCTAGAATTGGCTAAGGAAAGCCCTAAGAAAACAGCAGGTTTTTATAAAGGCCTGACAGAAGCATGGTAGAAGAGAGAATATAAAAGAGCATCTCATCTTTTCTTTTTAAGAATGAGCTTGCCCCTTAGTCACACAGAAACTTTATTCCCCACAAGGAAAGAACATTTCAAATAGGATCTGCCATTTGTTGAAACTCTTTTCCCACAGAGAGAAGCAAACTGTGATGACTTTCGGTACCAGCCTCCTGATAGGGGTTATTAGACTAGACAGATTTTATTTTATATACTTGTTCCTGTTTACTCCAATGTTTGTGTCCCCATATCTCTTATATGTTTGGAAACAAAATAAGAAATGAACATATGAAACTACATTTCAAAAGTGGGCATATTCAGTAATCAGGTATCTAATTTTTCTTTTGGTGATAGAAAAATGGTGAGCTTTCCCAAAATGTATCTGAGCATCCTTCCTATTGCTCTAGGCACATTATCCTAGAGACTACGAGCTTTAGTAAAAATGAAAATACACTGTAAAATATCAGTATTGATAAAGAAAGGCATTTGGAACATTTGACAGTGAAGCCACAACTAATAGACAAACTCATTAATTCTCAAAGCAAGTGAGAATCCGACAGTAAGAAAGTGAAAAGAATTATTAAGTCATTTGCTAAGTCCAACTGAATCACAGTATGGCATATACTCAATACAATGATACAGTTATAAGTAACCACAGGGCAAAGCTGGGTCTGCACATTACTCTTTGCACAGGTTCAGAGGATGAGGCCCTGAATGACTGTTTTATTGGTGAAAATGAAGTTAATGGTGACAATTATGGTGTTGCAGATGATACTACTCCACTAAGGCAAACTAGGTAATGGATGTAGAAAGGAACTGCAAACAGAGAAACAAAATATAGACAGTGTCATGGAAATGTTTATAAGTTTTTGGATTCAAGCCTTGATATAATATTTTTCATATTATAATTATTTCCATATTTTGTCAACCCTCTTATATCAAGATTAGTGCTAAACTGAATTTAAACATGGGCACTTATTCCTTTTCTAATTGCAAAAAAAAAATGGAGCTCAAATTTTCTGAGCTAGTAGCATTCCCACAGTTGATTCCCTCAGATTTGAATTTCTTAATTCAATAATAGGGCCAAAGTCAATTTGAAGTAACATCTGAACTAATTAATGACAAGAGCAATTTGACTCTTCCCTTTGTTACACGTACCATTTAAAGCTCTGACCTCTCTGCCGTAGGCTAAGAGGAAGGAACTGCATTATGCCAGTCCTCAAAGAACACTAGAAATGGTAGTGGTAATTTCAGGGAAGATTTGTTCCAATTTTCTATATTAGCCACTTCTAACATCCACTTCAAAAATCTAGGCAGTTTTGCCCAAAATGTTGTTTGGTCAACCTTATGAGGCCGGATAAAATGTAGTTTCAAAGTAATTTCATTGCCTTTTATCTTTCCAAATATTTGTAATTTCTTCCAATCTTTACTTCAGCTGAAGCAAAATTCTCTAGAAGACAAAGGAAAGTTCATTGAAATGTCATTAAGGGCTCTACTCTAAGACTTGAGTTAAACCAGCTATTCTAGGGGGACAAGAACCAAAGAAAGTGGTCTGGGGAGGACCTCTCACTGACTTGCTCTGAAACATCTTAGGCCCACTCATGCATTTGATATTCTGAAGGGAGGAATTCATCTGAGAATTGGACAAATGTACCTACAGGACTAAGAGACTTGATCCCAACATTTAGATCCTATGTATCAGTGTGTTAGGTCTGCTGAAACTAAATCCAAGAATTGGATCACCTAAAGAACAGAAATTTACCGTCCCATGTTTGTGAAGGCCAGAAGTCTGAAATCAAAATGTTGGCAAGGTAAGTTACTTCCAAGGGCTGTGAGAGAAGGATCTATACCAGGATTCTCTCCTTAGAGTGTAAATGGCATCTTATTCCTGTATCTCTTCACATCACATTCCTTCTGTACATGTTTGTCTTGCTGTCCTAATGTCACCTTTATATAAGGACACCACTCATACTGGATTAGAAGCCCTCTCTATCCCATGTATGACCTCATCCTAATGTTATTAATTTAAACTAATTATATCTGTGATCATTTCTGAAGAAGATCACCTTTTAAGGTACCAGGTGTTAGGAATTCAATGTACGAATTTTGGGGGACTCAATTCAATCCATAATGTAATAGTTTCTTTTTATTTTTTATTGGGATATAGCTGCTTTAGAGTGTTGTGTTAGTTTCTACTGTACAATGAAGTGAATCAGCTATACATATACATATAGCCCCTTCCCTCTTGAACTTTGTTCCCACCCCCATCCCCCATCCCATTCCTCTAGTTCATCACAGAGCACGGAGATGAGCTCCTTGTGCTATGAAACAGGTTCCTACTAGCTGTCTATTTTACTCATGGTAGTGCATATACATCAATTCCAATATCCCAGTTGATCCCACCCCACTGTTTCTACACATCAGTTCGCGATGTTTGTGTCGCTATTCCTGCCCTGCAAATATGTTCATCTGAAACATTTTTTCTAGATTCCACATACATGAAGTAATATATGGTATTTGTTTTAAAAAATCACCTTATTACCAAATGCATGACTTCAGGCATATGTACGTGTTACCAAGACTTCAGGCATATGTAGGCATACTTTTCATTTGTATGCTCTTTCATACAAATGAAAGAGCAAATTCATTTGAGGCATCTGAAGTATGGAAACATTGTGTTAGTGACAGTTAAAGGGAAACTTTTAAACCTCCTTGTTTTAATTTTTCAATGTATATTTTCTATAAAAATAGACCAAAGTTTCTCTCTTAACCTGTCAACTGGCACAAGAATAAATTTCTGCTACATGGATAAAGGTTTCCTTGGCCTGAAATCTTTTAATTTTGCACAGCTTTCTGAGATTTAGAATTTATTGGGATGGAGTGGGAAGGTTGCTTGCACATGCTCTCATATAGAAGGGGGTTGATCTTATCTGGGATCACTCCAAACCTTGTGGATACTAACGAGTGATTTTAGCAAATAAAGCAGAAAGTTTCAAATCACCATAGCTCTTTCTTACTGTTGATGTATAGCCATTCCCAGGGGGATTACAGAATTTCTGGAGTGGATGGCAAGTGTGCTTATAACGTGGCACCAGACAATTCTGGACCACATGTACCAGAAGATAGCTTTAAAATAATCTAATCCAACATTTCTCAAACTGAATTTTGTGGAATATTAGTTCAAGCTGTTGCAGGATAAGAAAAGGTGCTATGATCAGGTAAGTTTGATGAATGCTCAGTTAAATAATATTAAGAGATTTATTTCCAAAGGATTTTTTATTGTTTTAAAATTACAAATGTGTATTTTGAATCTCCAAGAGAGAGAGAGCTGTAGTTTCCTACATTTTTGTACCATACAAGCTTTTGTAATTTCTTGCATTATTTTGAGTAAGCCAATATTTAGGTTTTAATGAATTGGCATTTTGTAGAAGCTAGTATGGATTACTAATCTGGTCTCATTCTCTCATTTGATATATGCAGAAATTTTGACTATGAGAGATATGGCATCATGATGAGGTCCCTAACGTCTACAATCTTTGGTTATTTGGCTTTAATGAAGGTATATAATAAACCAGAGAGCCAGAACCCAAAGCCAGGATCTTCAGTCACAGCCAGTAAACTTTCGCACAGCCACTGGGCTCCTGGATGTACTAAGCACTCCTAGGGGGTTCAGTTAGATTTGATTTGCCTCTGAGAAGATCTGCTTATGCCAAAGAATTGGAAATCACCTCAGCCATCATGTTGCTTGGTTTTAATTGAGAAATATATACTAGTCCTGAGACATCCTCTAGCCCCAAGGTGTCAATTTTGAGGATATGTGACAGTAACCTAAGGAGCTTATTAAAAAGATTCAGTCATTTATTCTACCTGTTCTTGTTGGAGCACCTTCTACAAATATAGCCGTGAACAAAGCATAGAAAAGTTCCTGTGCTAGTAGAGTTTCAACTTTAGCAAAAAAGAGACAGATATTAAATGTCAAAAATAAAGATATAAATAAAATCTGGCATTGCTAACTACTTTGATACAAATAAAACATGTTAATGAGACAGGAACTCCTGGGCGACAGTAGGGATTACTTTGGGGTATCAGCGAACTCTGTTGTCTAGAGGTAACAGTTGAACTGAGACTTGAATGGGGAGAAGGAATCCTTCATGGGAAAGTTGGGAAATGAGAGATCCAGGCAGAGGAAGAGTTGTGTGTGGACTCTGAAAGTAAAGTGTTAGTCACTCATTCATGTCCGACTCTTTGCAACCCTATGGATCGTAGCCCGCAAGGTTCCTCTGTCCATTGGATTTCCCAGGCAAGAATACTGGGGTGGATTATCATTTCCTCCTCCAGAGGATCTTCCCAACCCAGGAACTGAACTCAGGTCTCTTGCACTGCAGGCAGATTCTGTACTGTTTGAGTCACCAAGATCTAGTGAAGACAGATTTGGCCTGAGTCAGAGACCAAAAGAGATTGAAGCATAGGAGCCAAGAGGAAGGTAGAGAGATGGACACTGAGGTCAAATTCCTAGAATTCAGTGCCAAGGATTCTGATCTGGGATAGATCAAAGATCCTGCCTTTCAAACAAAGAGCCAGGTGTTTCGGATTCAGGAAGTTCATGAAAAATGCGTAAGGAATTTATGCACTAATCCTTTGGGCACAGACTGAACTCAAAACTGAAATCCATAGCATTTCCTGAGCAGAGTGGAACCAGTGCTCTCCACTCACTGTTCATACAGCTAGGGCAAATTGGGAACAGTTCAACAACTGATCTGGGGAAATTTAAGGCCAGAGGGAAATTTTAAGGTGCCCTGCAGTCATGATTTAAGTAGAGTAACTTACTATTTTTTATTATATTCCAATTGATATACATTTTGATAAGTACATGTAAAACCAAGTAATGCATTCCTCTTCAAATATGAAGATAAAATTTTAAAAAAAATGACAGTGTCTATGAGAAATATGCTAGGGAGCTTATCCAAAATAACAAAAGAAAAAAAGACAGAAGAAATCAATAACTTGTAGTTTTAAATTTAATTATTTCATATTTTGTTCCTTTTTTGTTCCCTTCAGAGAGAAAAAATAAAAGTAATAGGTAAAATAAAAATGATTTTTTATGAAGAAACAAGTAGAATTTCTGTAATGTCTCTGTTATTCTAACTCTATTCACTATCTTTAGACAACTATCCACATACTACTGACTAGTGACCAATACCTCTTCAAGATTCATTCCAGGAATGGAGTTGTATCATGTTGCCAGGCAACAGAGAAGTGTCTGGAAGTGACAAAAGAATGTAATGTGTGAGCCAGAATTTGGAATGTATTTTTCAAAGTAATCTGCAATCAAAACTTAACTTAAAAAAGAGAGAATAATATTTACAAGTTATTTGTATGTTCCAGGTACCTATCAGTACTACCCTCACAGAAACTCACAGTAGTGACAGAGATGAAATCAATCTCTTACCAATAGGGATCACCCTCACCAATATGACAGGAAGCATTTTGACTCAAAACTGATACAAGGCATGTCTGATGATGACCATTAATCAATCATTTACTACTTTTCATTCCTATTTTTTTTTTATTCTCTAGAATGATCATTCTTCATCTAATAGAGTTAACTGCCCTTACTCTAAATTTACAATCCATGACATCCTCTGGCTCCCTATATGTGGGTTCTTAAAGTCTATGAACCAAGCATTCAAAGATATGTGGTAGAGTTAAAATAGTAGGCTATTGGAATTCTACTTTTTCTTTCCTAAAAGTATTTTCTTTTTACTCCCATTAGTCCTATTCTTTCTCAAGAAAAAAAATGCATAGAATAATTAAATATAAAAATATAAATTGTGTAGTTTCTATTTTTTTCTTGCTTTAGATAAACCTTAGTATGTTTCTCAGTGAAATTGTCTATTTTCTTTTAGTCCTTAGAAACTAGAGTGTCTTATTCTTGGCATTTACATTTATACCAAACTAAAGAATGGCATACATGAATAGTTAGAATAGAGCTAATGGTCAGATACCTGGATTCTAGACCTATTTATTTCACTTTTTATACACATGACTATGCGATATGTTATTTAATGCCTTGGAGTCTTAACTTTCTCATGTGTAAATTGACACTAATACATATTCTCTGTTCCTGACATGTTTGAGGTGAATATCAAAAGAGATTTAAAAAACCTGAGAGTGAGAGTGTTTTGAAAGTCATAAATGTGGCACAAAAGTGTCATTAAAATCATTTTACTTGAAATAAAAAGAAAACATCATGGCAGGTGATTTATGTATTTATGATATTCATATGTGTATGACTTGTCAACATTTATTATATCAAAGAGAAAATGAATGCTTGCAAATTGCTTCAAAATTTATAAAGTGCTATATAAATATGTGCATTATTGCTAGAATATGATTATATATAAGAAAATATGCCTGGTACCATGGTACACAATGCAAAGAGCAGACACTATAACACAGATATAAGTTAACTATCTTAAAAAAGGACATATGTAACAACATTAAAATAAACAGCACATCAAAACATACCTAGCAGTATAAAAAACAGAAGACATATCTGGCCAATGTCATTGAACAACAGATATAATGAATCAAATGAAATAAGATCCCAGCTTTAATATAACATAGAAATAGCTGGAATTATACAGTGTGTCAGTGATGCCTATAAGCAATGACCAAAATTCTCTAGCACTTTGAGCTAAAACAACTTTATATGGAAATGTGTTTGGTCAATATTCCCACTAAAAAGATTCAACATTCTATACTTTTATTCCTGGTGTGTGTGTGTATGTTAGTCACTCAGTTGTATCTGACTCTACACAACCCCATGGACTACTATAGCCTGTTAGGCTCCTCTGTGCATGGAATTCACCAGGCAAGAATACTGGAGTGGGTTGCCATTCCCTTCTCCAGGGGATCGTTAGGATCCAGGAGTTGAACCCAGGTCTTTTGCATTGCAGGTGAACTCGTTACTGTTTGAGACACTGAAGTGAAGTGAAGTGAAGTCGCTCAGTTGTGTCTGACTCTTTGCGACCCTGTGGACTGTAGCCCACCAGGCTCCTCCGTCCATGGGATTCTCCAGGCAAGAATACTGGAGTGGGTTGCCATTTCTTTCTCCAGGGATCTTCCCGATCCTGGGATTGAACCCAGGTCTCCTGCATTGCAGGCAGATGCTTTAATCTCTGAGCCACCAGGAGGGAAGCTCAATTCATGGTATGAAACCATTCAAATACTATCAACTCAAATGCCTGGTGAATCTACAAGAGAGTGATAAAAAACAAATGATCTAAAATAAAATCAGTTATCCTGACTTGCTTGGCTGATAATCTAAATCAGTGAATAGCTGAACTTTGTTGAACACAATACTTCAGTATTTTATATTTAGTCCTCCCACAATTGTTATACTGTAGTTATTATTATTCCCAGATGAGAAAACTGGAAGTTTAAGTCATCAGCAAGACAACTAGAGATTCATATCTGGGCTTCAAATCAAGTTTCATGTGACTATGAGATCCAGAGTCAGACACTAATATAGTCTTAAATATAGGCTTCAAGTAAAGACTTGATATAATTTAATAAAATAATTTATGTAAAACTATGTATAATAGACATAACTGAAATTAATAGTTGTGGAAGTCTGGACTGAGAAGAATGTATGGATTAAATGATAAAAAAGTCATTTCTCCTCAAATAAAATTGATGATAATTTATATTCTACAAAATATAAATAGACCAATTACAGTGCTCAAATATTAGAGGAATATTTACACTAACTTGAAATAACGTCCACTACCATCCAACCAAATTAAACAGAGAAGCTATTTTATATATATTAAAGCAAGAACTTTTATACCTGATGAGTCTGGAGGACTGTGTCATTATACAATATTTTTTTGAAAGCATATCAACAATCATATGAATGTCTTTATGTTTTGATATAGCAATCTATACTCATAGGTATATATCCAAGGGAAAAATCCAACAAGAAAGAAGAACTATATTTCCAAAGATGTTCCTTAAAGTATTATAATAAGGAGAAAAATAGAAATAACCAAATGTCAAACAAAATAGGAATATCTTAGTAAATTATAATGCATCAACCCAGTGGCATTTTTTGCAGTCATTAAAAATGATAAACATAAACTAAATAATATAAATAAAAATGAAAGTTGAAAATAACATGAAGGAAACTTAAAAGAACATATATTTTAGGATAATATGTATTTTTAATCAATGTAGTTTTGTATACATTATTTCTTACTTAATAGTTAATGTTTTAAATGAGGTTTTTATATGTTAATTCTATAAAGTAATTTTTCAATTTTCCAATTCACTTTCCAGTGATTTAAATTTGGACAAGAGGCACAACTGGCTGGTATAACCCACTGTATTTTTACTGAGTAGGTGTGTTTGGATCGGGAGCAATAACACATTACTTCTACACATTTTTACCTTTAAGACACCATGCTTCAATATAGAAGATGAGATGGAAGTAAATTTATGCCATTGCTACTACCTGGGAGCTTAACATTAACCTCAAAAGTATCAATACAGTCATTTGAACACATTTATACAGTATTCTTTTATAACAAAAAAAAAAGCAAAAAATCTTTGGTATCCTTAAGAAGAGGAAAGAAAGAATTCTAGGAGTTCATAATCTAGACTTATCTGTAAAGATACATACACAATCAATAAAAGGATATGATGAAAAGACTAGAACAGGAAGGCAAAAATAGTCCCATGGTTGTATAGGAAGATAATGTCCCTATAAGTAACCTTGGTAAGACTTCCAGTCTCATGGTTATCTTGAAAAATTTTGCATTGTGTACCAGGATTAGCCCAAACTTTGTTACAACAGAACATTCTTTAAATATTGGTGCTCAATTACACTATACAGAGCCTTTGTCTCACTGGAGTCTTTATATAAGACCTTTCTTACCTATTAACTCTGTCTTATCTTCGCATCTTTCCTATTCAACCTAGATTCTTTGAGTCATTTTTAAAACAAACTTTCATGTTTAATAATCTTGTGACCTTGTACCTGCCTTATAAAATCTTTATTTCATACTCGGAATCTCATCCCTTCCCATCTGTTGATTTCCCTCTTATGTATTTCTGATTTCTTCCTTTCTCTTAGATTATTCCGTTCAATATTTAACATTCCCAAGTGTCTCTCATTAAACAAATAAAATCACCTCTCTGATCCCACTTTCTCCTTTAGTTACTCCTTTACCTCTTCCTCTTTACAATTCATTCTTCTGGAAGGGTTATATATATATTTAGTCTGCCATCCCTTCTTCATTCTTTATTTTCCCACTCACTCCTTAATTCACTCCAATCTGACTTAATTGTCACCTGCCTTTGCCATTAGTTTATTAGTGAAACAACTCCTAATGTCACCAATTAATTAAAATGAATGTTTTTGGTCCTTATTTTACTCATTTTTATTTGATTCTCAGGATAATTTGACAAAGCTGATCACTCTGTTTTTCTTTGGCTTCAGTGATATTCCATACTTTTGATTTTCTTTCTTCCTGACTATTTCTTTTTGTTCTTATTCATTGGTTGTTTCATTTGTACCTAATCCTTAAATGCTGGGGTCTCTCAATGCTAGTTTCTAGGCCTTCTTCAGTTTCTCTATGTCTTTATAAATAATTCCATGCACTTTCATAACTTTACTTACCACTTACTTTTACTTTTAACTGCATATTGGATGGTTCACATATCTCTTAAACTCAACTAAATTATAAATTTCCTGCCAAAACTGTTTTATTAATCTTAGTGAAAAATGCCAATATGTCATCACATACACAAGCTAGAACTTGGGATCCATCTTTATAAGTATTGCATGCTAACCAAAAGCTCAGCTGAAGTTCTTGGAAGCCATCTTTAATATTCCCTTATCAATCATTCTTCCATCCAGTCAATCATGGATGAAGACAGAGTCAATGTCACAGAAAGCAGGAGGAGGTATATGATTCTTGGTGACATTGTATCTGACTGAGGCTTATATGAAGCCAGATCAATGCTGGACATGATCATTATGGGTCACTGCTGCTACTGCTACTGCTAAGTCGCTTCAGTTGTGTCCAACTCTGTGCGACCCCATAGACGGCAGCCCACCAGGCTTCCCCGTCCCTGGGATTCTCCAGGCAAGAACACTGGAGTGGGTTGCCATTTCCTTCTCCAGTGCATGAAAGTGAAAAGTGAAAGTAAAGTTGCTTAGTTGTGTCCGACTCTAGCGACCCCATGGACTGCAGCCTACCAGGCTCCTCCATCCGTGGGATTTTCTAGGCAAAAGTACTAGAGTGGGGTGCCATTGCCTTCTCCATTATGGGTCAATAAATACCATTTATTTATTACTTGTAAACACAAGAGTCATGACCTTTTATCCCCTGACATTGACATTGTTGGTACTTTCTCTTCCCTTGGCTTCAAGACAGTTGTCTCCTGGTCTTCTTCCTATTTCTTTCCTTCTTCTTTCTAACTTTCTTGGCATGTTCATCTTCCTTCAAGCCACAAGATGTTGACAATCTTCTAAAACTGCTCCTTAATTCTCTTTCCTTTTCTAACTTGATATTTTTTCCCTATGTGATCTCATCCATGCTCACAGATTCAATTATCAGCTAGTCAAAATCAATTCATACAATTATATCTCTAGGCCATAACACTCTTCTGAGTTCCAAATCTGTATAACCAACTGCCTACTTTACATCTACTCCTGGGTATTTCAAAGACATCTCAAACTCAACATGGCCTAAATTGAATGCATGAATTTCCTTCCCTCATGCTCCTAGAGTCTGGACTCTGTCCATTATTCTCAGTCTCAGTTAAACCTGATCATTAAAAATCAACTTTGGCACCTTTAACTTCTCATATGAAATGTTTAAATTTCTGCTTAAAAAACTTCAGTTGTTTCCTAATTCTTTTAGGGTTAAGAAACTCTGTAATATGCTGTAGATGATCTTACATGCTTCAATCTTTACCAACCTTATCAAACTTAGATAAAGCTCCCCTTTATCCTTTGAACTTTGGTTACACTAGTAAATTGCTAGTTTGCCTATCTTTACCATAAACCCTCTCATCACTAAATCAAGGCAATTACCCCCACCTGCATCCCCATTTGAATTATGTTTTCTTCCCCTGTTTGCCTAATTACCAAATGGTCATGGTTCAAATTTTAGTTTGTGTTATTTTCTCTGTGAAGCATTCTCTTATCTACTTGGTGATGTCCAATAGCCCTATTATAGGTTCACATAGCATGGATATCTATCTATTAGAGCATTTGTCTTTCCTGGTGGATAAGCTGGTAAAGAATCCACCTGCAACACAGAAGACCTGGGTTCGATCACTTGGTAGGGAAGATCCCCTGGAGAAGGGTGTTGCTACCAACTCCAGTACTCTGACTTGGAGAATTACATGGAATATATAGTCCTGCTGCTGCTGCTAAGTCACTTCAGTCGTGTCCAACTCTGTGCAACCCCATAGACGGCAGCCCAACAGGCTCCCCCATCCCTGGGATTCTCCAGACAAGAACACTGGAGTGGGTTGCCATTTCCTTCTTCAATGCATGAAAGTGAAAAGTGAAAGTGAAGTCGCTCAGTCATGTCGAACTCTTTGCGACCCCATGGACTGCAGCCTACTCCTCCGTCCATGGGATTTTCCAGGCAAGAGTACTGGAGTGGGGTGCCATTGCCTTCTCCAATGTATAGTCCATGGGGTCGCAAAGAGTTGGACACAACTGAGTGACTTTCACTTTTCACTTTCATAGCACTTGTCACAATTGTAGTCATAGACATATCCATGTGAGTGTGTGTGTGTGTTTGGAAACTCGAGGAAGAAAGGACCTTGACTATATTTGATCACATTATATCTATAGTACCCAGCACATGGTAAATACTCAATGCATACTTGTTAAAAGAAAGAACACAAGAAGGAATGAATGTGTGAGTGAATTTCTCTGCTCAGATATTGAGTATAGAACCTGGATACAAATCAGTAAAGTGACAACATATAAACTTAACAAATTGGCAAGTGGTCAAAAATCAAATTATTAAAAAGTTAAACAGTATTTATGAGGGAAGATGAAAAGAAATGCCAATGTTTACTTGAGAAAATGATAGTGAAACATGAAAGGTCATAGATTCCTTAAGGACCCATGGCATGGAAAGAATCATTGGCTTGCAGAATTGTGCTCTTCAGTGTAGCTTGGAAAAACTAACTGAAAATAAAAAAATTAGAGAGACTAGCTTGTAGTAAGGCATATTTATCCATGATAGAGAATCAGTAAAAGAATAACTTGTCAAACCCATGTCTCCTGCTTGGCAGGTGGATTCTTTACCACTGAGCCACCTGGGCAGCCCTGAAATAAGAGAGAAAAATAAAAACCCAAATGTGGGAATTTGGCAATATTTATGTTAGTTCCATAACTCTTGTTGCACTCAATGTATCAATATATCACTCAGCTGTGATTACCCTGATTTGTCAAAACTTAATCCCATGGACAGAGGAGACTGGCAGGCTACAGTCCATGGGGTTGCAAAGAGTCAGGCATGACCGAGTGACTAAGCATGCATGCAACCACTTTGTTATAGTAAATAGTCAGTTGATAAATATTTCCTGTGGATTTACTAATAGTGTATCAGGTGCTTGGGATACAGTAGTGATAACCAGATGCAGAAACAGTAGTGAACAGGATATATTATTGTTCTCAGGAGACTTAGTCTATAGTGGAATAAAGATAAACATGAGAAAATCAATCAAAATGACATGAACACAAAAATGCCACAAAAAAAGAAGATGAAGGGTAATATGATAGATGATGACTAGAGTGGGAAGGAGTTGACAAGATTAGAGAAGGTTAGAGAAGCCCTGGACATTCAGGTTACATGAGAAAAGGGCACTGGAAGAGGAATCAAAAGATACTGTCTCCAAAAAAAGCTCATACTAGCCTGTGCAACCTTGGGGAAGTCAAACACCTTGTCTGAATCTCCATTTTCTCATATTTTCAAAGATATCCTGCACATATTTGTCATGCTTAGAAGAACTATTTTACACTTCTAAGTATTAGTATTAGTACATTTTCCCTCCTTGAAAATCAATTGCATTTTCATTCTGGAACCAATATTATTCCATGGTCTACATAACACCAGATTGTCACCTTCTTATCACACAATAATTCTTGTCTTGGCATCCTCTCTGTCCCATAGTCTATTTTGCAGCCAAGTATTCCTCACTTATCAGAAAGGACAGTGGTAGATAGTAGTAGAGGGGATCAAAGGGAGGGGTTTGGAGGAGATCCCCATTGTTGAGCCTCCTCCATTAAATCTCCATGTGAACTCATTGTCTACTTTCCCTGAATCCTAAAATTGGTGAGATAAAAACTAGATTATTTTCAGACTGAGGTATCTAGCAAAAAAAACAATGATGTATCTGAAGACAGTTGAAGGTGCAAATAGACTCATCTTCAGAAGAATGTACAATCCATTTCTATGATGCTGATACCATTTCAGATCCCAGGCTTGGAAATATATAAATCCCATTAGCCAGTGTTCTGTTTCTAGAAAGATATGACCATAGGTCACCTCCATGTTTGAGCTCATTGAACCTAATAATAAATATTCAGGGTGGCACGAGAGAAGAACATTATTGAGTCTTGAATCAAAATAAGAGTGGAAAACTGATCATTTATGATTTATGACTCATGGCTTTACTTCTAGTTTCATGTACCTAGGAAATGACAATGAGACTACAAAATCAAATATATAATTTCAATTATTATGGAAGGGTAAAACATAAAATAGGGCCATCTTAGACAGTAGTGTAAAATAAGACATTTCTCTTTTTATCAATATGTGTTACAGATTATTCAAACTTTTAAGAATTGGGACTCAATCCTAAAGCTTTCTCTGAAGTCCCCACAAAAGTTTTCACTTCTTTTTATCTTTGCTAGTATTTTATCTATACCTTTCCCTAAGGATTTTCTATTTTTCCTCACCTTGAACTTTGTTTTCGTCCAATCACTGAGTCATGTCCAATTCTTTGGAAGCCTACGGACTGCAGCACACCAGGCTTCCCATCACCATCTCCTGGAGCTTGCTCAACCTCATGTCCATTGAGTTGGTGATGCCATCCAACCATCTCATCCTCTGTCGTCCCCTTCTCCTCCTGCCTTCAATCTTTCCCAGCATCAGGGTCTTTTCTAATGAGTCGGCTCTCTGAGTCAGGTGGCAGAGTACTGGAGCTTCAGAACAGTCCTTCCAACAAATATTCAGGATTGATTTTTTTAGGATGGACTGGTTTGATCTCCTTGCAGTTCATGGGACTCTCAAGAGTTTTCTCCAACACCATGGTTCAAAAGCATCAGTTCTTCAATGCTGAGCCTTTTTTATGGTCCAACTCTCATATCCACATGAATACTGGAAAAACCATAGCTTTGACTATATGGACCTTTGTTGGCAAAGTAATATCTCTGCTTTTTAATATGCTACCTAGGTTTGTCATAGCTTTTCTTCCAAGGAGCAAGCATCTTTTAATTTCATGGCTGCAGTCACCATCTGCAGTGACTTTGGAGACCAAGAAAATAAAGTCTCTTACTGTTTCCATTGTTCCCCCATCTATTTGCCATGAAGTGATGGGACTAGATGCCATGATCTTCATTTTCTGAATGTTGAGCTTTAAGACAACTTTTTCACTCTCCTCTTTCACTTTTATCAAGAGGCTCTTTAGCTCCTCTTCACTTTCTGCCATAAGGGTGCTGTCATCTGTATTTCTGAGGTTATTGATATTTCTCCCTGAAATCTTGATTCCAGCTTGCGCTTCATCCAGCCTGGCATTTCACAAGATGTACTCTGCATATAAGTTTAATAAGCAGGATGAGAATATACAACTTTGATGTACTCCTTTCCCAATTTGGAACCTGTCCATTGTTCCAAGTCCAGTTTTAACTGTTGCTTCTTGACATGCATACAGGTTTCTCAGGGGGCAGTTCAGGTGGTATGGTAGTTCCATCTCTTTAAGAATTTTCCACAGCTTGTTGTGATCCACACAGTCAAAGGCTTTGGCATAGTCAATGAAGCAGAAGTAGATGTTTTTCTAGAACTCTCTTGCTTTATCTATGATCCAACAGATGTTGGCAATTTGATGTCTGGTTCCTCTGCCTTTTCTAAATCCAGCTTGAACATCTGGAAATTACTGATTCACCTACTGTTGAAGCCTGCTGCTGCTGCTGCTAAGTCGCTTCAGTTGTGTCTGACTCTGTGCGACCCCATAGATGAGCCCACCAGGCTCCTCCGTCCCTGGGATTCTCCAGGCAAGAACACTGGAGTGGGTTGCCATTTCCTTCTCCAATGCATGAAAGTGAAAAGCCAAAGTGAAGTCACTCAGTCCTGTCCAACTTGTTGCAACCCCATGGACTGCAGCCTACCAGGGTCCTCCGTCCATGGGATATTTCAGGCAAGAGTACTGGAGTGAGTTGCCATTGCCTTCTCCAACTGTTGAAGCCTAGCTTGAAGAATTTTGAGCATTACTTTGCTAGCATGTGAAATGAGTACAATTGTGTGGTAGTTTGAACATTCTTTGGCATTGCCTTTCTTTGGGATTGGAATGAAAACTGACCTTTTCCAGTCCTGTAGCCACTGCTGAGTTTTCCAAATTTGCTGTCTTATTGAGCGAAGCACTCTAAGAGCATCATCTTTTAGTCTTTGAAATAGCTCAGCTGGAATTATAAAAATTTTAATTCTCCGCCAAAATCTAATTTCAAAGGTCAGGATTTGTGGTTTGTTTTACCTCTTATCAACAGTGTTTATCTAGAGCCTTGTATATAGTAAGTGCTTAAGAATTATTGTTAGGTGAATGAATGAATCAAAATCTGAGGTCTCAAAAGTACATGTATTTTATAAAAAACACAAAGCACTATGAAAATTCTTAAGTTTATAGCAAAGTTATAAAAACATACATGATAATCACATCTCTAAAAATTCAATGTTTACTCTAAATACTAGAACTGTTTTCTTAGGAATGAAGTAAATCTTTCATCAAATATCTTCCTAAAACTTTACAATTTTATCTCTCAGCCTCCCTTAATCCTAATCGCATAATAAGACTTATTAAGTCTAATTGCTCTTTGAGCAGACTTTTGATTATTTACCCTCAGGCTACATTGCAGATTCCAAGTTGTTCTGCACAGTTGTAGTTACCATATGTTTTGATTAATCTAATTCTGTTAGCTGGCTGTTTACTGAGTGGTCTTAGTGTCAATCAATTATCCTGCTAGCTCATGCATCAAAACAATTAGAATGGGATTCAGTTCTCAAGGTGTAGTCATTGGGGTATTTTATCACACATTTCCAAACTATTAGAGTATAACCAGAAAAAGACAAATAGGAGATTTTTAAATGTAGTTTTATCACTGATAATAAATACAGAACTACTGGGGAATCATCTATGTGGCTAACATTACGAGCAAAGGATAAGGGTCTTGGAAAACTTGAAAAAGACTTGAAGAATGAAGCTCTGTAGATCTAAGTAAATGGAAAAATAATCAACACAAATTGATATTTTCTTTCAAATGCACCAGAAACTAGGCTTCTCTAGTTAACACAGAAATTGTCCTTCACCAGGTCACTACATTAGATATGGTCTCCTAGCAATATTTCTTCAAAGAAATAGTTAAAGTGTTTTTTAAAAAATTCAAAAACATAATCTTATTCCTCAATAATTAGTTATCATGTTTTTATTCAAAACTCTTGCAGAATTTGACTAATTCTATATGCATTGCTTTGCACATTTTATTTCACTCTTCCCCCATTTCCTGAGTCATTGCCTCATGCTGCTAAAGACATTACACAAAAAAGGAAAAGATGATACAGCTCCTGGGCTCACAGTCTTGTGGCTGGGGATTAAAACAATGAATCCATGCCCTAAGGGAGCAAATATCTCAAAGCATAACACATTAGATTAATCAGAACTAGGTGTTTCAAGAATACTGAGCATTTTATTTTCCACAATAATAAGAATTTGCTTTCAATATACCAGAGACTGTTTTAAAGACTGAAGATGCATTGAGTCATATAGATCTTGTAAGAATACTATGAGTTGGCTGCTATTGCTGCTGCTAAGTCACTTTAGTTGTGTCTGATTCTGTGCGACCCCATAGACGGCAGCCCACCAGGCTCCCCCGTCCCTGGGATTCTCCAGGCAAGAACCCTGGAGTGGGTTGCCATTTCTTTCTCCAATGCATGAAAGTGAAAAGTGAAAGTGAAGTCGCTCAGTCGTGTCCCACTCTTAGCGACCCCATAGACAGTAGCCTACCAGGCTCCTCTGCCCATGGGATTTTCTAGGCAAGAGTATTGGAGTGGGTTGCCATTGCCTTCTCTGACCTAAGGCACAGACAGGCTGAATAATTTGCAAAAGGCACTGAATTAACAAATGACTTTCAGTTCAGTTCAGTCACTCAGTCGTGTCCAACTCTTTGCGACCCCATGAATTGCAGCACGCCAGGCCTTCCTGTCCATCACCAACTCCCGGAGTTCACTCAAACTCAATGTCCATTGAGTCGGTGATGCCATCCAGCCATCTCATCCTCTGTCGTCCCCTTCTCCTCCTGCCCCCAGTCCCTCCCAGCATCAGAGTCTTTTCCAATGAGTCAACTCTTCACATGAGGTGGCCAAAGTACTGGAGTTTCAGCTTTAGCATCATTCCTTCCAAGGAACACCCAGGACGGATCTCCTTTAGAATGGACTGGTTGGATCTCCTTTCTTTGCTGTACTGTAAACACAGAACCTTTTTTTTAAAGCACTCTATATTACCAGGGTGGTTCTCAAACTCTACAGCCTGTGTGAGAATCACCAGCTGGGTTTGTTAGAACACAGATTGTTGGGTTCTGTGCCTAGAGTTTCAGACTGAGTAGGTGTCACTGGGGCCTGATAATTTGCATTTTTTAAGTTACCAGGAGACGCTATGCTCCAAGTCTAGAGACTACACTTTGAGAACCACTGCAGTATTGTATTAAACTCCAAACCTCTATCATTTGCCTCAGTCTTTTTTAGTCTATCCACCATTTTCCCACTGTCTTAACTCTCAGCAGGAAGGCTCTTCAATTCCCAAAGAAAATAGGACACTTCTTTCAACTTATTTCTCATCTCTCATCTCCTCCTTCAACTACATCTAACTGTTATTGTCCCTCATTATCTCCTGTTCCACATATGTGAAAGCTTTCTGCTCAAGCTCAGTTTTCCCAAATGCGGACTTCATTACTGTCACCCTCTTGGGATCTTATTTAATAACATGTATCAGTAAGCTGAATAAGCAAGACTTGTGCATCCAGTTACGACACAACTTATTTTTGTCTCCCATCTTTACATTTATTGAATGGAAAAGTCCCTCTCCTCCACCACTACTGTGATAAAAATCCAAACAATCCATAACTTTTCCAGTTATTTGTAGAAAACTAATCACTTTAAATCACAAATCCTATATCTACTAAATACTAGTTCAGTCCTAAATAATAGTCAAAACTCTGAACTTTTATCTAAGCTGAAGCTACTTCTATTGCAGGCAGGCAGGCCACCAAGGAAAGGAATGTGGCAGACTGTGTTTCTTTCTTTCTTTTAAATATGGACCATTTTAAAAGTCTTTATTGAATTTGTTACAATATTGACTCGTCTATGTTTTCTTTTTTGGGCTGAGAGGCATGTGTGATCTCAGCTGCCTGACCAAGGATTGAAGATGCACCTACTGCATTGGAAGGTGAAGTCTTAACCACTAGACTGCCAGGGAAGTACCTAGACTGTGTTTCTTAACTCTCTCCTCTCCCACTAGGAAAGGGAAAGTGGAATATTCTTACTTGGTTAATGCTGTTGTAAGATGTTTTATGTTTTCTAGCCCTGTTGTATCTTCATTGGTTTGCTGTGTGTTCTTCAGAAGCTCCCCAGGTGGGCACTTTCCACTGTAGCTGTCACATGTGGCCATGAATCGCTCCTTTCATGGCTCCTGATTTCCTGGAGACTCACTCTCCATAGACCCCTCTACTCATTTGCACTTCAGGTAATCCCCTTGGTAAGAGCCAATGTCTACATGCCGGTTCTTGGTTGTAAACCATACGGGTTCAGAGGTAATCCTAACACATCCTTAGCCCTGGCAAATTCTGAGAAGGGACTTTCTTACCAGATGTGCATAGGGAGGCTTGCACTTAGTGTGCGTTGGGCACCACTAGCTCCCTGTGCCCTGTGACTAAAGTGAAAGTCACTCAGTCGTGTCCAGCTCTTTGTGACCCCATGGACTACACAGTCCATGGAATTCTCCAGGACAGAATACTGGAGAGGGTAGCCTTTCCCTTCTCCAGGGGATCTTCCCAACCCAGGGATTGAGCCCAGGTCTCCCACACTGCAGGAGAATTCTTTACCAGCTGAGCCACAAGGGAAGTCCAAGAATACCAGAGTGGGTAGCCTATACCTTCTCCAGCAGATCTTCCCAACCTGGGAATCTAACCGGGGTCTCCTGCATTGCAGGTGGATTTTTTTTTTTTTTTTTTACCAACTAAGCTATCAGGGAAGCCCCTGTGACTAAAGGGAACCCATGCCATGGCCTCAGAGAAGCCTAGGAAATCTAAGCTGATATCTTTACAAGGGACGTGGTACCTCACTTTAGGATTTCACATCTACTGTTCCTCTGCCATCCAGGGGAAATTTCCAAATAAAATTTCTATTACCAAATTATTCACCACTTTGTATAATTATCCTCAAACAGCTCTTTCTTTCCATGGGGTGTGATAATATGCTCAAATTAGAAAAACATATTCTTAACCTCTTCTCTCTCTATTTTCAGCCGTCTATATATTATTTCTCCATTTCTTCAAGTTTCAATTACTTCCCATCACATGGAAATATGATTTTAGCCCTTTTCACTCTCTGAAAGTTGCCAGTGATTTCCTAGTTGCTCTCTCCTGTGGATATTTTTCAGCTCTTATCACAGCTGACTTCTCATTGGCAATTCTTAGTATGAACAGTTCCCTTCCTGGAGTCTTTCTTTATTGACACTGCTTTCCCCTTCTTTCTTTATGGTCCCCTCTATCATTCAGAGTCTTCATTGTTTTTATTTTTTTCCACACTATCCCTTAAATAGTAGAGAGTGTATTCAGGTTTTCACCATTAAGATCTTGCTATCTATATCCTATCTATTATCCTTTTTAGGCAATAGAATGAGTGGTGAATCACCATTCACACAGCTTTACCATTTAACACACCACTACCAATAACTCACAAACTGATTTTCACTAGATTTGCACTCTCTGTCTCAAATTTAACATCTGAAACACCAAACTCCAAATCTACTCTTCTACCTTTATTTCCAGTCAGCTCTTCAGTAGCACTCAATCCTTCTATTACCTCTAGAATTTGGTCTTCAATTCTACTTTTTAAGAAGTAGCAGCTAGCATCACCAGTAGCAACCACCACCTACTGCAGAGTAACTATACACTACACAAGTATTTATAGATAAGGACACCTGTTTAGAAGTTAAATAACTTGCCCAAGTCATTTAACTCTTAGCTGACAAGGCCAGGATTTAAATCCAGATCTAGGCAGGTCTTCCATGCTGTTCTTCTAGTAGCTCCGGAGTCTGAAAGTGAAGTGAAAGTTTGATTGCTCAGTCTTGTCCGACTCTTTGCGACCCAGTGGACTGTAGACCATTAGGTTCCTCTGTCCATGGAATTCTCCAGGCAAAAATACTGGAGTGGGTTGCCAGTTCCTTTTCCAGAGGATCTTCCTGACTCAGGGACTGAACCTGGGTCTCCTGCAGTGAAGCCAGATTCTTTACCATCTGAGCCACTCCTCCTATGTCCCAGCTTTAATGTTCACTTATAATTTTGAATAAAATCCAACTTTGTTTCCATTGCAAGCGAAGACCTAATTATCTGGCTTCTATGTCCTTCCTCCTTAATCTCTTCCTACCTACCCATAAAACAGCTGGACTGCAAGCATACAACTTCTTGCATTTGGATTCAAATTTCAGTGAAATGTTGTCCCTTCTAGCTAGAATGACTAACAATGAGATAACCTTCAGGACTCAGGCTGCTGAGGTGACTTTCCTCTGTTTTCACAAAGCATCCTGGATATCTTCTCTCATAATACTTACCATAGACTATTACAAGCCTTTCTTAACGTTTACTTGAATCACCCACCACTAAACACATGTACTCTATTGGTCTTTAGCAAAAAGGACTGGGCTTACTTTGTCTTAGGAGATTAATAAACTAGAGTATATTTTCTAATTGATATGTATTTACAAAATACTAATCTAAATTACTCCTATTATTTTAGGTACCAAAATCTATGAAAGAGTTAAAAAGAGAAACTCTGTCAGAAATTCAATACATGATTTTGTACCTACTGAACGCATTAAAATAACTGTATATGCTGCTGCTGCTGCTAAGTCGCTTCAGTCGTGTCCGACTCTTCACGACCCCATGGACTGCAGCCTACCAGGCTTCTCCATCCATGGGATTTTCCAGGCAAGAGTACTGGAGTGGGGTGTCATTGCCTTCTCCAAAATAACTGTATATATTTCATTTAAAAATATTATAGTGATATAATAAAAATAGGCCATAAAAGGTTCTATTTTATGGTGAAATTTTTTAAGCACAAATATCCATCCTCTCCATGCTTCATGAAGCAGAACTCTGAGATTTGAAATAAATTATTGTGCAATTACTTGGGATGAGTCAAAACTCCTTTTTGGTAACAATTTACATTCTACTTGAGGCACCCCTCTGTGCAAAAGTGGTGAGAGACAAATCAAGTTCCCAGATTTTCATAACAAATGTTAGCTCTAATATAGACTTACATCATGTTTAAACAATATGCATTACTATTGAATCAACAGCATAGAACACTGGCACTTCAGACTCATCACAGAATCTAGTCCTGTACTGACTACAGTTTAATTCTAAAACAAACTCATGTTAATCTATAGTATCTGGGACAGACTGTTCAAGGAACAGGCTAACTCTTGCTTTAGTTTTTTATATTCTGTCCAAGGGCTAATTTAGAGTATAAATTCTCAAAGTTTAGATAATCTCTAAAATATTTACTTGCTTGCTTGCTATGTTGCTCCAGTCACATCTGACTCTTTGTGACCCCATGGACTGTAGCCCACCAGGCTCCTTTGTCCCTGGAATTCTCCAGGCAAGAATACTGGAGTGGGTTGCCATTCCCTTCTCCAAGGGATCTTCCCAACCCAGGGATCAAACCTGGGTCTCATGCATTGCAGGCAGATTCTTTACTGTCTGAGCTACCAGGGAAGTCCTAAAATATTTACTAATGGCATTTAGTTCTTGGTTTTTATAAATGGGTGATAAAAATATTGGAGAAATTTTCCCATTATTCTTCAAAATTACATTGCAATTATGTTACTTTAAAACTGTCTGTAAGGATTCATTTAATAAAGTATATATAAAATTCAATACTAGGAAATAATTTGTTTTTCCAGATGAACTGGTCTGCATTCCTTTATCAAATAATTAAAATCACAGCACATGGCATATTGTCCCTGTGATTTTGATTACAAAAAAAATAAAATTGCTTATAATTTAATTTTTATTCCCTATGTTTGGTCACATTTTGATGCTGAAATCATCCTCAAGTCATTTTCATTTACACAATAAGTAGGAAATAAAAATAAAGTGAAAAATACATATAAACCTATATACACATTGACAGTAACAAGCAAATTTTGTTTTTTAAGACAACCCACTCCAGTACTCTTGCCTGGAAAATCCCATGGATGGTTCAATTAGGTCTAGTTAAAGATGATTTCTCAATAATTATAGTGTTAGAGAAAGTGAAAACATCAAAGTTCACTCTGTGATAACTTTCCAGAAAGCCTAGGATTCAGTACAGCATTTATTGAATATCTTTTGACTATAAAGTATTTATTTTCTGTTTGACACACTTTATTAAAAACTTCCAAGCAGGTTTATGTCAAAAAAGTAAAAACTTAACCAGAGGTAATAGGGGAAGTTTGCTGCTGCTGCTAAGTCGCTTCAGTCATGTCCGACTCTGTGCGACCCCATAGACAGCAGCCCACCAGGCTCCCCCATCCCTGGGATTCTCCAGGCAAGAACACTGGAGTGGGTTGCCATTTCCTTCTCCAATGCATGAAAGTGAAAAGTGAAAGTGAAGTCACTAAGTCGTGCCGACTCTTAGTGACCCCATGGTCTGCAGCCCACCAGGCTCCTCCATCCATGGGATTTTCCAGGCAAGAGTACTGGAATGGGGTGCCATTGCCTTCTACGGTGACTTAAAAGTGAAAAAAAAGGCCCTTATGAAAATGCCAAAGGATAAATTTTGACAAGAACTCCTTTTTAGTGGAAATATTAGTTGTTAAAATTAGTACAATAAAGTATTTAAAGTATTTAAGAGAAAACATACTATTAAAACATCTCATCAGAGTCACCTTATTCCAGTTCAGGCAAGAGTCCTAGAGTGTGCCCGGCAGGGTTACAGGAAGTGAGGCTCTCAGGTTCTGCCTGCTGGAGGCCAGTATGGTCTGTTTGCTGCGATCACTGTCCAGCAGTCAGGAGTTCTGCCACATTGCTTGAAGGCCTTAGAGTACTTCTTTCGCCTACTGTGCTTACAATCACTTCATTTAAGCTAGTCTATCAGCTGCTTTGCCACCCTGCTGTTATCCATCTTCTACACATGTCCAGTCCAGTAAATCTGAATCTCAGTGAGCTTCCCTTCCACGCTGATGTCCCAGGACCCTGCTGTTGTTGACCTTGTCTTGCTATTAGATGTTAAGTGTGACTTGCAGGCAAAGTTTATAAAACTGTTCCAGAAACTGTGGGATTATTTTCTTCAGATATTCATTTCCAATTTTCAGATATTCATTTCCAATTCATCTACTAAAGAAGTTTTGGCATTGGCATTATTTAGTCCTAGACTTTTCTCTTTGAATAAATGTAAAGCTTGGTTCCAGCTTCCCAGGTGGCAGTAGTGGTAAAGAACCTGCCTGCCAATGCAGGAGTCACAAGAGATGTGGGTTCGATCCCTGCGTCAGGAAGATGCCCTGCAGGAGGGCATGGCAACCCACTCCAGTATTCTTGCCTGGAGAATGCCATGGATAGAGGAGCCTGGTGGGTTACGGTCCATAGCGTCGCAGTCAGACACAACTGAAGTGATTTAGCATGCATGCAGATAAAGGCTTGATTTATGTCATATTTCTGTATAGTAGTAGCATTAATTGCTCAGTTGTCCTGACTCTTTGCGACCCCATGGACTGTGGAGCACCAGGCTCCTCTGTCCATGGGATTCTCCAGGCAAAAATACTGGAGTGGATTGCTATTCCCTTCTCCAGAGGGTCTTCCCGACCCAGAGACTGAACCCGGGTTTCCTGCATTGCAGGCAGATTCTTTACCGTCTGAGCTACAGGGAAGATCAATTCTGTACACTTACCTTGCAAAATGTATCCTACTTAATGAAACCACTCTCAATTTGGGAGTTTAGCAAGGTCTATACATGACATTAAGGGAATATTTCATCTATTTCTATAGTATTCTGTTCAATTTTTGTCTTCTAAAATCTACCAGATTGTCATTGTTGATTCTGCTGAGCAAGCAAATAACAATTCATAAAGTCTGCTTATCAATGAGTGTGGTAATACAGGCAGCTAGAGTTAGTGTATGGAATGTTTATATATGTTCAGCAGCCACCTGGGTCATCTGAACGTTCTTAAATTATATCTATAAGTTTCCATATTTTTTAAGTAATGTAAAAAATGGGTGGTACAAATAATTCACATACATTCTTAGTTTATTATTTAATTATCTTTATATTATTTGTTTGGTAACACAATAATATTTGCTTCTGATGACAGTTCCTTCAAGACTGATGTTTTACTTCATATTAGTATTTCAAATCAAAACAAACAAAAATATATCTCTTGGCATCTTCAGATTACTTCATGTCATACACTTTGAGATTTAGGAAAACAAGTTATCACCTATAAGGGGAATGCATGAGAGTGTGCTTTGAAAGGCAGAGTTGTAGACTTTTGACTGGAACCAAAGAGTCTCTTGATGAAAGTTAAAGAGGAGAGTGAAAAAGCTGGCTTAAAACTCAATATTCAAAAAACTAAGATCATGGCATCTGGTCCCATCACTTCATAGCAAATAGATGGGGAAACAATGGAAACAGTGACAGACTTTATTTTCTTGGGATCCCAAGTCACTACAGATGGTGACTGCAGCCATAAATTAAAAGTCGCTTGCTCCTTGGGAGAAAAGTTATGACCAACCTAGACATAATATTACAAAGCAGAGACATTACTTTGCCAACAAAGGTCCATCTAGTCAAGGCTATGGTTTTTCCAGCAGTCATGTATGGATATGAGTGTTGAACCATAAAGAAGACTGAGCACCAAAGAATTGATGATTTTGAACCATGGTGTTGGAGAAGACTCTTGAGAGTCCCTTGGACTGCAAGGAGATAAAACCAGTCAATCCTAAAGGAAATCAGTATTTCCTGAATATTCATTGGAAGGACTGAAGCTGAAGATGAAGCTACAATACTTTGGCCACCTGATGTGAAGAGCTTACTCAGAAAATATCCTGCTGCTAGGAAAGATTGAAGGCAGGAGGAGAAGGGGATGGCAGCGGATGAGATGGTTGGATGGCATCATAGATTCGAGGGACATGAGTTTGAGCAAGTTCCAGGAGATAGTGAAGGACAGGGAAGCCTGGCGTGCTACAGTCCATGGGATCACAAAGAGCTGGACACGGCTGAGTGACTTAACAACAACAGAAAGATATTGAGCATAGGAATAAGGGATTTTAAATCGCTGGCTCTATTGTTACAGAGAGAGACAAGAAACCAAATTGTGATGAAAATAATATGTATCTCAAGTATTAGTTTACACTACTCAAAGTTAAAAATCTTCAATTCTCAAAAAGAGTACAAGCTAAATACTCCTGAATTGTATAAAATTGAAGTATCCTTAAGACATGAATAAGCTTGGCTCAAAATAGATAGTTGTATTGATAGCCCGTTTCCCCAAACCTAACACATAACATACATATGCATACTATAAAAATACGTATACTATAAAAATATGTATACTTATATATATATTTTTAAAGTTTTTAAACAGTATTATCAATAACATTTGCATTTACTGTAACGAAGTGTGTTATGTTTTCTTTTCAGCTAGTTTAGCAATTTCTTTAGAGCAGCAAGAGGACTTTTACTTCAGGTAAAGATATCATTTGTGTCCAAAGATGTCTTAAAACTTAGCTACTTAATGAAAGATCCTAAAGGAAAAGGAAAAAAAAAAAACTCTAAGAAAAATATTTCCCACCTGTGGAATATTTCTATATACATTTTCATATAAGGGTAGCAAGAGCTTATAATAAAGTATAGCATCATTTATAGACCACAGACTTCTTAATTCAAATAATACCTGTAAATAATTAAAGAAACACAGTTTGGAAAACAATGACCAAAAATATAAACCAAGATACACTGCTCTTCACAACTATTCAACAGAGTTCTTTATGACTGTGTGTGTTCTTATTCAGATATGATATCTAGATAGCTACCACAAAGTCCAAAGTCTTTAAATTTGATCTATGTGATTGCCAATCCCATCCTAATGCACTATTTCAAAATGTTAACTATAACGCAAACAATATTCTTACTTAAAAAAAAAATTGGCATAAAATTTCAAAAAAATGTTATTTGAACACAAGACCATAAATGTATAAGACTGTCATGAAAAATCAAACTGCCACATTTAACCATGCCCCTTTCTCTCCATTTAGGAAGAACCATTATTAAAAATTTAAAGAAAAAAGTCAGAATTACAGCTGATTCCTCCACCTTTTACAAGCAGGTAAAGTTTAGAAAGCAAGAGGATTGATTGTATTCCAAGCTTCTACCTCATACAAGGTGAATATGATACGCATGGTGCTCTGTGAAGTCCTTTAACGTTCTGCCACAAAAAGTATAACTTTAAGTCTTTGTTTCCTGATCTAGTGGAAAGAACACGTCATGGGGAATCAGAAGTCATATGGCTTGGCTACTGGCCAGATATGTGACCACAGGCAAGTCCTACACCCTCTGAATGTGGTCAAATGTAACATGTCCAAGGTTGCTATAGAAGACTTTGACGTACTTTCCAATGCTGACATTCTGTCATTTCAGTTGGGTAACAGGATGAACTACAGCAGCAGTCCCCAAAGTTTTTGTCACTTGGGACTGGTTTCTTGGAAGACAGTTTTTTCATGGACCAGGTGGGTGGTGGAAGGAGACGGTTTCAGGACGATACAAGTGAATTATATTTATTTTGCTGCTGCTGATCTGACAGGAGGCAGAGCTCAGGTGGTAACGCCATTGATGGGGAGCAGCTGTAAATACAGATGAAGCTCTGCTTGCTCATTCACTCACCACTCACTTCCTGACGTGCGGCCTGGTTCCAAACAGGCCTCAGCCCAGTACTGGTCCATGGCCTGGGAGTTGGGGATCCCTAAACTATAGGACTCTATGTTGTCCCTCACTAATCAGAAGTACATAAAAGAAGTATACCTGCATATGTATAACTAAATCTTTTAACTGTATAACTGAAATTAATACATTGTAAATCAATTATGCTCCAAATAAAACTTTTAAAAAACAAGAAAACAAAAAAAGAAAATAAAATTTTGTGTGTAAGATGTATGAAAACACACAGATTTACTAATTCTTTGCAAGGGGCAAGGAACCCCAAACAAATATTATAATCATGACAAATAGATTCTGCTTTGCTACTGTGCTTTTAAAAAAGCAAACACATTTCATCTAGATACAAAAGTATATGGTGGTGGTGGTGGTTTAGTCACTGAGTCGTGTCCGACTCTTGCGACCCCACCAGGCTCCTCTGACAATGAGATTCTCTAGGCAAGAACACTGGAGTAGGTTGCCATTTCCTTCTCCAGGGGATCTTCCCGACCCAGGAAACGAATCCACGTCTCCTGCATTGCAGGCAGATTCTTTACCGACTGAATTACGAGGGAAGACCTACACGGTAGGTCTATATGATGTTGCTAATCATTTGTTTCTTCATATAGCTGTTCAAAGATGTTCAAAATGTGTGCTAAATTCTTGCCTTGATAAGACATTTGACAGTAACTGTTAAAATTGTGCTTGAATCTTGAAAGATTTTTTTATAACATGACATGGAGAATTGAAATAAAAACAAAACTACCAGCTTCATGCTACATTTTGGGCTGCTACTAGTAAATACTTGTGCAAATTAGAAGTCAAATTAGAAGTCAAAAAAAGAAGTCATCATTTCTGGGAGGATGAATTATAAAAGGTGTCCTTTTTGAGAAGACTAAATCGAAAAAGCAGCCCCATTTGGACTATTAACAAAAAAGCACCCTCTGTTCCAGCTGACATGGCTGGGCAAGCAGGGATGGGCTGTGTTTCAGGATCTAGTGTTCCTTTCACTCAGGGCTCTATGTCAGTATCGGGGGCTCTATGTCAGTATCTGATGCAGGCCTCTTGGGACATCCTGTTGAGAGGTATGGATCTTCCTTCAAGATCTTCCTTCAAGATTTCCTTTGGTATCCTCTCTCTCTGTCTCCATATTTTCTCTTTCCACAAATACACGTGTTTAAGTCCCTCTAATAAAACTCTTTTGTGAATTTCTAGCTACTGACCTTGTCTCTACTTCTCTGCACATGCTGGCTTCTATAAAGTTTCCACTAATTTCCCCACTAGTCACCTACCACATGCTCCTGAATAGACCACAGAGCTCTCAAGTCTGTCCACATCCTCTTGCTCACTTGCTAACCAACTGACAGACCCACTAGATACCTTCAAGTTTTATCTTACTTGATCCCAGAATTCAACATTTTCACTATTTCTATATCATAAAATCTCTTTTCTGTTAGCTTTGGTATTAACTCCCTGTTTGAATGATTAATTCTCCTAATACTAATTTTATTGCTTTCTGAATACCAATGTTTCCCCATGCTTTAGCCTTTGTCCTCTTTTTTTTTTTTTTTTCCTCAGTCTACACAGTTATTTTAAATTAGCTTCTCCAGGACTTCCCTGGTGGTCCAGTGGTAAGAATCAGCCTGCCAATGCAGGGGACACGGGTTCAATCCCTGGTCTGAGAAGATTTCACATGACGCGGGGCAACAAATCCCGTGTGCCACAACTACCAAGCCTATGCTCTGCAACCAGAGAAGCCACCAGAGAGGCCACCACAATGAGGCCCACTCACTGCAATGAAGACTAGCCCCTGCCAACTTGAGAAAGCCCTCGCACAGCAACAAAGACCCAATACAGCACACCCCCCCAAAAAATCTCCATACCTGAAACTTCAACTTCTATTAACACTGATGACTTTCAAAACTGTAACTCAGACTCTTTTCCTGAACTGCAGATGCCATCTAACTAATCTACAATCTCTCCTGAAATCTGCTAAGCACGTGGAGTGCGACACGTGTGAGACAGAATTGGCCATTTTTATTTTCTCTGTGTTTTCCTTTATCTTTCCACATTATCTAAGGTTCACAGACATTAGAAAAGCAATTTATAAAACTACAAAAATGTTATTTATAAGATTTTAAAGTTCTTTAATGAACCCCTTTTCTAACTGCCCCTTTTACCCCCTCTCCCCCACTTAACTTCATGGCTTCCATCTCTGTCTTAATTAAAACCATCCTCTTTTCTCACCTCAGCTGTTTTAATCATAGAATTGGAATAACTCACATAGTTGTGGCATGAGTCAGATGATATGACATATTTAAAAGGCCTGGAACACAGCAGGAGTGAAATAAATGAGAGAATATTATTATTGTTGGAATTATTATTTTTATTACTAGTAGGATTATGAGGTTCCATAAATTGCAACTTGATCATAACTACCACAAACTTTATTCAGTATAGCAATAAGAGTTCAGGGTTGAACTTGATCTGATTTACTAAATTAGCATTTTTTCAACTGTTACACAGCAGTGAAAGATTATAGACTAATATAATATAAGAGATCCCAACTTAATTTAGAATTGCAGACAGATACGGTATACTGAGCATCAGCTTTCAAAATTTTAATTAGAAAGTACCCTTAGGCTATTCTGTACCAGAAGGATAACTTCGTAGTTACTGAGACACATCCAAGAATGTATTTGTTAGTTAATGGAACTAACACATGCTTTTGCATTAATAGAGAATTTCCTAGTTTAGTAAATAGTAAATTCTTTATCCTTTCAGAACTTTAAACTTTGGGACTAAATTTCCCACTTAAAAAAAGAAATGATTATTTAGGAAATATTTGAGACTTTCTAGCATCTGTTTTGGAATTGAAAAGTAGTTTCAATAGTGTTCAAATAAAGGGAGAAATAAAACATCCATGTTGAAAGTTTTAACTAAACTGTGACAGTTCATGGTAGAACGTTCACCAAGAATAGACTTGGATGAGTAAGCTCAGCCTGAAAAGGATGTTTGACTTAATACATTGCATTATAAAGAGAGGATGAAATACTGTCTTCACCAGGCCTTCAATTTAAGATGGCACTTGAATAAGAAGCTTCTTATTTGACTCCTTATAGTGACCTCCGAAATGCCTTCAAAGACACAGAAAATAAAACTATATATATATAAAACTAGATATATATAGGTCAGAATTCTGTATTGTGAACTTCATTTTGTTGCAAATTCACTGTCTTGTGCTTGAATTTCAAAGTCCAACTTCATTTTTAAAAATCATCTTCTCAGTAGAAACTGTTCATGAACTGAGTACAAAGACTCAAGACTTTTAAAAACAGCTTACTACTTTTCTGTCTCCCTGTCACATGTTACTCAGACCAGCAGATAGTTAAGGAGCTGAAGACAGAAGGATGACTTCAGGATGAAGACTTTCATGAATGACAGATCAACTATAAGTCACTTTTGGGCTCAAGATAGTAGACAGTAAGAACTGCCTTTATTAAGCTTTAAGGTCAATACTAATGAAGCTTCTCTAATGAAATTCTTCTAATTTTCAGAAGGCTGAATTTAGATCCTCCATCAGCATGGAGTCTATCCTTCCCCACCTGCAGAGGAGGCACCATCATTATCTCCGCGGTACTGAGTCCTCTGTCTTGCCATATGGTTTTTCTTTAGGTTTACAGAAACCTACATCCACCTTAGATTCAACATCTGTATTTAATGCCAGTCTGTCTTCAATTTAAGCAGTATATGCAAGGCAACTAGGTATGCATATATCTCAACTACTACAAAGGACTTGTCTACTTCATAACATTTTTAAAATAGTCCATATGTATAGACACTATTTTATAGAACTCCTAAATTGGCCCTGCAATGGAAGAGAAATCAAATTATAATCAGCTTTGATTAGTAAAGTTGGGAATAGACAAAGACATCCCAAACCCAAGAACTGCTACAAGTCTGTGGTATACATTCAAGGTAATAATTTTTTGAACTTCCTTTCAATTATCTCCACAGTAGTGTATTTCTGTTTTCACACAGAGCCAACAGTACTCAGAAGAAAAGAAAGGAAGGAAGGGGAAAGAAAGAAGAGGATAGGAGATGAGCAGAAAAAAAGTATAGAGATAGGTACTTACAATTTATATTCTAGTTCATATAGCTAAGGGATGCAAAGTACACAGAGTAAACAGCAAGGAATCACAAAAACAGAAAACATATTATTACATTGTTTTATAGTATCAAGTTCAAATGATACCCATGATAACACACTTAAAGAATGTGCTATTGGACAATTAAAAATAAACAGACAGATTAGGAAATGACATCTAAATTTGATGTGAAAACAGGAATCACAACAGTATAAACCTAAGTAATATTTCTGACATTAATGGTGTAACACTGATAATCTATACAACATATAGACCAGGCATAAGCCTTTACAAAGTGAGTAATATTGTATTTAAACCAGAAATAAAAAAAAATGTTTATAGTGGGCAGAAACTTTAGACACAGAAAAAAAATAACTTGCTTCTATTTTTACTTAAATATGTAACTGACAAGTATATACAAAGATCTTAAAAATAAAATTAACACAATAGAAGTAATGTATTTCTCTTTATATATTTATAATTAAAGTCCTTGGGTCAGGAATTTTCCTTGGAGGAGGAAATCACAACCCACTCCTGTATTCTTACCTGGGAAATCCCATGGACAGAGGAGACTGGTGGGCTACAGGGGTCCAAAGAGTCACAACCGAGCGTGCATATGCACAATATCCTATATCTTTGCTCTAAAACTCCACAAAAGTATTTTAAAATTATCATGTATAAATACCAAAAAACCTGAATAAATTCCAAGAGTAGACAGCTCTTAGGCCACCTGATCCAAATAAAATCAGCCCTTTATGTTCTCAGGTTTTGCAGCCATGAATTCAACCAACCATGAATTTAACCAACAGCAGATAGAAAATATTTGGAAAAAACCTTTCAGAAAGTTTCAGCAAGCAAAAGTTAAATTTGTTGAGCATCAGAAATTACTTACATAGTATTTTACATTGTATTTACAACTATTTTCCCTGGTGGCTCAGCTGGTAAAGAGTCCACCTGCAGTGTGGGAGACCTGCGTTTGATCCCAGGTTGGGAAGATCCCCTGGAGACGGGAATGGCTACCCACTCCAGTATTCTGGCCTGGAGAATTCCATGGACTGTATAGTCCATGGGGTCGCAAAGAGTCAGATACGATTGAGTGACTTTCACTTTCACTTTTTTGCATTGTATTAGCAGCAGTAGCAGCAGGCATTATAAATACTCTAGAGAAAATGTAAGTATGTGGGGGGATGTGCATAGGTTATGTGTAAATACCACACGTTTTATATAAGGAACTTGAACATCTGCAGATTTTGATATCTGCAGAGGAGGAAGAGGGTCCTGGAATCATTACCCATGGATACAGAGGAATGACTGTACTATAAAAAAATAAAGTTAGAAATAAAATTGCAAACATTCCAAAATCCCCTGAAATTTAAATGAAAAGGACTCTACATAACAACTGTTGGGGCCAAACAGAGGGAAAAATTCCACTCAGGTATTAGTTATAAAAATGACAGTAAGAATACTGCATATCTAAATTTCAAAGCCATAGTCAAAGGTTTAATCAGAAATTAAAATTTTATCTACAAATGCTTTTAATATTAAGAAATGAAAACTAAAAGCAAATTGACAAATCAATTTATTCAGTTTTGCAGTGAAAAATTTAATGAGTTATAAAGCAGAAAAAAAAACAGTGAAAGCTATTTGGCAAAGGCAATCAAATAGACAAATTTCTGCCTTATGTGTTTCTGCCTTATGTAATACTGAGAAAAACAGGGGAAAAAACCAAGAAATATCACTGAAGAATAAAAGAAAATCCAATTTTAGAATATCTATCTAAAATAAAATAGAGCAAAAAATAATATTTCAGAAGTTCCCCATAGACTATAGCTATCTAAAATATAATAAGCTTTGACGTTTATATATGCATTACGATCTGTAGGATTAAGCATCTGTTTGGAGGCAAAAATTTTTCTGATACTTCCCTTTTTGACTTAATGCAGGCTGTGATTAATTAGGGTTGGTTTAACCCAAACAACTTATCCATACAGATAAATGCCATATTTTTCTCAGAAAGACATACACATTTAATGCTAAGATGTTTAAAATTTGTCATATACAGTATTCTTCAAATTTGTTATTTTTTCTGCAATTTTATAGCATGAGTCATAGTCCTGCAGCTGTATCACTAATATTTTTTTGTTTTGATAGCCTTTCACATGGATGCCTGAAATCACCATTTCATCATGCTCAGCATATTATTAACTCCCTAAAAAGTATCCAGCTTGGTAGGAATCAGTGAGTTCTATTAAGAAAGTCCTCCATATGCTTAAATTAGTGGAGAAAATAAATTTTCTAATCCCCATAGAAATCCGTGGGCTATTTAATATGCAGGGTTTTGCAAATCTTCTTTAGGATTCATGGATGAGAAGATTATATTAATGTTATTTATCAATAAGTTTCCATCATGAACAGTATCATCATGCTTTATTTTGAATAGAACAAATACAATTGAATACCACTCTTTAAGTGTATTTGTGTGTGTGTGTTAGTCACGTTCATTTGTGTCCGACTCTTTGTGACCCCATAGACTGTAGCCCACCAGGCTCCTCTGTCCATGGAATTCTCCTGGCAAGAATACTGGAGTGTGTTGCCATTTCTTTCTCCAGGGGATCTCCCCCACCCAGGTTTCAAACCCAGGTCTCCCACATTCCAGGTAGATTCTTTACCATCTGAACCACCAAGGAAGTGTATTCAGTATGTTATAGGAAGTGTATTTAGTATGTTGGAAATATTAAGAAACATTTCTTAATGTTAAATACATTAAGTGTAACATTGTGTTATCACATAACAATGTTAAATACATCAAGTGTATTTAGTATGTTGGAAATCTTAAGAAACATTCAAATACACAATCAGGACCACCATTGAGGCATTAATGTTTCATAAAGTACATTTTAATTGAGAACACATAAATACATTTTAGGATAGAAATACCTACAAATAAAATTAAATTACATTAAATTAAATTAAATTTCTTTTAAAATCACAACATTAAGCTTACCACTAGCTTTTAAGGAATGAGGAAGAGAATGGGGAAAGTAGATGGGAGAGGAGAAGATGATGACAATGAAAGATCATGTGGCCAATTTAAAATGCTGTAATTATCTTTTCTCACAAGCTGGCTGTTGCTTGTTTCCTTCCATTGCAGAATATTAAGAGGAAAAATAAAACAAAACAAAATTGGGCCCTTATCTTAATTTACCACTAACATGCTGTATAACCTCAAGTAAGTCTCTTTATATTTCTCTGCTTAATATCCTTGTTTCTAAAATGAAGGACTTGGCCAGACCACATCACCCAAGTATTTAATCTCTGCCTCACCAACTGACTGTGTTCTGATAAATTCTTATTCACCAAAACAGGCCAGCAGGCTGGATTTTGCCTACTATGTAAATATAGCACATAGTTTGTGGACCCTGTTCTAGATCTTCAGTTGAGTGATTGGTTGACGGATGATTATTTTATTATCATGCTTCATAATTTTCAAGCATGCTTAAATATGAAACATTAGATAATAAATTTAAAAAATAAAATTTAAATATATATCTTGATAACAATTGATGAAATCTGATAAAATCTGTAGATTAACTAACAATATTACAACAATGCTGGAAAAAAAAAACTTGTCTCATCATATATAGGTGTTTTTATTTTAATGTCATTTAAGATCTCTATACAGAGAAGGCAATGGCATCCCACTCCAGTACACTCTTGCCTGGAAAATCCCATGGACAGAGAAGCCTTGTAGGCTGCAGTCCATCGGGTCGTGAAGAGTCAGTCACGACTGAGCGACTTCACTTTCACTTCTCACTTTCATGCATTGGAGAAGGAAATGGCAACCCACTCCAGTGTTCTTGCCTGGAGAATCCCAGGGACGGGGGAGCCTGGTGGGCTGCCATCTATGGGGTCGCACAGAGTCGGACACGACTGAAGCGACTTAGCAGCAGCGCGGCAGCATGTTAAAAAAGAATTTACGTCAATTTAGTAAAAATATAACATTAATTCCCTATTTTGCTAATAATTAGCACTAAACTATGACCAACCTAGATAGCATATTGAAAAGCAGAGACATTACTTTGCCAACAAAGGTCCATCTAGTCAAGGCTATGGTTTTTCCAGTGGTCATGTATGGATGTGAGAGTTGGACTGTGAAGAAAGCTGAGCGCCAAAGAATTGATGCTTTTGAACTGTGGTGTTGGAGAAGACTCTGGAGAGTCCCTTGGACTGCAAGGAGATCCAACCAATCCATTCTAAAGGAGATTAACCCTGGGTGTTCTTTGGAAGGAATGATGCTAAAGCTGAAACTCCAGTACTTTGGCTATCTCATGCGAAGAGTTGACTCATTGGAAAAGACTCTGATGCTGGGAGGGATTGGGGGCAGGAGGGAAAGGGGACAACAGAAGGATGAGATGGTTGGATGGCATCACTGACTCGATGGATGTGAGTTTGAGTGAACTCCGGGAGATGGTGATGGACAGGGAGGCCTGGCATGCTGCGATTCATGGGGTCGCAAAGAATCGGACATGACTGAGCGACTGAACTGAACTGAACTGAACTGAAACTATACTTTCATATGATAAGCTGTATTTATTCTTGAGTATTTAGAGTGGTCTATAATTATATTATTAATACTGATCTATATAATAGAAATGTATTCAAAATGAGCAATTTCATTAACCAATAAATTAAATGATATCAACAACTTTTAAGGTTCTTCACCATTAGATTATATCTTGACAGTTATAGAAGCAACAATTTTAGGATATTCCTAATACATTCACATGTTAGTAATGTTGTCCTTCTTCAATTATTTTTAACTAAAGTTTAAGTCAAGCAATTATTTTCTAGTTTCCTGTTTATATACCATGTTCCAACCTATCAGTCAAACTATGATTATGCCTAGACATGATGTCACACCTATCTATAGCATTATTTGATTGGCAAGGAAGCTGGTTATACATGAAACTGACATTATATCTCCACATAATATTCTTTTGACAGGGTATTTGTCATGGACTCTTTATATAAAAACCAATTAGAAGCTGTTGTGATAGAATTTTTCCACTGTTACAACATTCTGTATTTTCTAAGGAAAGAAAAAAATTCAACTCCTGTTTTTCAAAGCATTATATGTATCTTAAAGCACACTTGAGAAGTTTGTTGTATGCCACACACAATTCTTTGTTATTTTTTCGGTTCTGACAGGGCTCAGCAAACTATGACTCACAGGCTAAATGTCGCCTCTTGACTGTTTTTCTATGGCCTATGAGTTAAGAATGGCTTTTATATTTTAAATGGTTGGAACAATTCAGAAGAAGAATTTTATTTCATGACTTGTGACATTTACATGAAAATCAAATTTCAGTGTCAATAAGTTTTATTGGAACACAGTCACATTTATTTTTAACATTATCTGTGGCTGTCTGTCTGCTACAATGGCAGAATGAAACAGTTGCAGCCAAGATCATATATATGGTTCATGAAACCTAAAACCTTTAATATCTGCCCCTTTACTAACAAAGTTTGTCAATCTTTTCCTATGGTCTGTTGATACCTTAAAGAGTTTTTCATGGATCCTGAAATACACAGTATTATATCCATATTCAATGGATAGTTGTCATATTTGTGAGCCAGCCCACCATTCCTATATTTCTGTGCATATGTGTATGTGGCTGAATAAGATAATCTAAATAAAATGATGGAAGTGTATTTAAAAAGAAAGTCCTGGAAAAGCTGCTTTGGTTTTAGTTTGCCCACTGTGTCTGAACCTAGTTTACTGTGGTTTAATATGGTTAATAATAAATTATAAATAATTCTAATCAATTAATGATTAATTTCTTTTGTTCCTTCAGAAGTATTATATTTATACTGTAAGAATATACATGAAGAAAGTAGGACACAAAAGTGACATTTGGAATAGGTAGCAGATTTAGTAAAATGCTGATTCCACTTTAACCTAACAGTTTATCCAGGAAGTTCAAAATGAAATTCATCTTGCAAAACAAATTTTCTATAAATTTTAAATGCAAGGTTCCCAATGAAAAGGGTTATACTGCTATGCACTTTAATGATAATGCTTATAACAATAATAACATTTTACATTTATCTCAAGATTTAGTTTAGAAAGACCTTCTTCGTGTGACTACTGATGTAGATGATTAGTAAAGAATGCTTCATTTAGCACCAAGTTTTCCTATACAATGCACTGATGTAGACAAAACAAGTAGCTGGCGGTGACATTCAATTCCTGTTTTTCAGGAATAGTTTATTGGAAGTTAGTGAGTATAGCAAAGTTCATTAAGAAGCATCTACATTTCTTTCATGCTTTTCTTCCACAAATTACAGAATATAATGATGATAATATTTTAGATTTTATATATTGTTTCCATATATACCATTTGTAGTTATATCCCCTCATACTTCATTTATCAGCCTTTTCTTTTATCATTTGGCTATAAAGTATCTCTGATGGCTGTATCTGGGTGATTATATAATTTTTCTCCAAACTGGGATACTTACAATATTAAAATGAGACTCCATTAATAATTACAACAGGAAAACAGATGCCAACTGTAACAGATCAAGGCAATCCAGGACTGTCCACCATTAACCAGGATCTCACCTTGATATCTGTACTCATTTGGATAACAATCAATTTTAAGAGTTAACATAGCTTTATTCAAAAAGTGACAGTGCCTTTTTTTTTTTAAATGAAACTTCCTCTGCAGGACAATTAATGTTTTAGGGGAGTTTAAACAAAGTGTGTCTTGTGGTAAATCACTTTAGGTAAAGATAATATGATTTGGGTGTTAGTTAAGACAATCCAGTCAATAAACTGATTTATAAATGTGAATTTTTTTCTTTCACTGTCATTTATGTGGTTAAATACAATTAATTGCTTTTATTAATATTTTTAAAAATTAACAACTCAAATCTACTATGAATTTTATAAATAGCATAACAGATAATTAATCATTAAAAGATATAGAGGTTAAAAAGAAACTAAGCACTTAAAAAAAATTTATGTATTTATTTTAATCGGAGGCTAATTACTTTACAATATTGCAGTGGTTTTTGCCATACACTGACATGAAACAGCCATAGGTATACATGTGTTCCCCATCCTGAATCCCCCTGCCACCTCCTTCCCCATCCCATCCCTCAGGGTCATCCCAAGGCACCAGCCCTGAGTACCCTGTCTCATGCATCGCCTGGACTGGCGATCTGTTTCACATATAATAATATACATGTTTCAATGATATTCTCTCAAATCACCCCACCCTTGCCTTCTCCCACAGAGTCCAAAAGTCTGCTCTTTACATCTGTGTCTCTTTGCTGTCTTGCATATAAGGTCAACATTACCATTTTTCTAATTTCCATATATATGCGTTAGCATACGCCAGAGGATGAGTTGGCTGGATGGCATCACCGACTCGATGGACTTGAGTCTGAGTGAACTCCGGGAGTTTGTGATGGACAGGGAGGCCTGGCGTGCTGCGATTCATGGGGTCGCAGAGTCGGACATGACTGAGCGACTGAACTGAACTGAACTGATACCGTATTGGTGTTTTTTTTCTGACTTACTTCACTCTGTATAATATGGTCCAGTTTCATCCACCTCATTAGAATTTATTCAAAAAACATTCTTTTTAATGGCTGAGTAATATTCCATTACTCAATGGGTGTTCATTGGAAGGACTGATGTTGAAGCTGAAACTTCAAACTTCAGTACTTTGGCAACCTGATGTGAAGAGCTGACTCATTTGAAAAGACTGTGAGGCTGGTAAAGATTGAGGGCAGGAGGAGAAGAGGACGACAGAGGATGAGATGGTTGGATTGCATCACCGACTCAATGTACTTGAGTTTGGGTAGGCTCCAGGAGTTGGTGATGGACAGGGAGGCCTGGTGTGCTACAATTCATGGGATCGCAAACAGTCGGACACAACTGAGAAACTGAACCGAGCTCAAGGGTCTTAGCATGCACATACTATGGTTATTTTGTCTATAAAACAAAAGACTGGAGAGGATGTTCCATGATATCCCCTTCTTAAATCAAAGTTTATTTTTATGACTACATAAACTTGGTAACAGAGAGCACATACATATTTTGTATCAGAATATACCATATCTAGAGTTTTCCTTCCTTTTATGTTTATCTTTAACAATAATTTTTTTAATTTAATTTTATTTTTAAACTTAATCTCAAAAATATACAAGCAGCTCCTACAGCTCAATTCCAGAAAAATAAATGACCCAATTAAAAAATAGGCCAAAGAACTAAACAGACATTTCTCCAAAGAAGATATATAGATGGCTAACAAGCACATGAAAAGATGCTCAACATCACTCATTAACAGAGAAACGCAAATCAAAACCACAATGAGGTACCATCTCACACCAGTTAGAATGGCTGCTATCCAAAAGTCTACAAGCAATAAATGCTGGCCAGGGTGTGGAAAAAAGGGAAACCTTTTACACTGTTGATGGGAATGCAAAGAAGTAAACCCACTATGGAGAACAGTGTGGAGATCCCTTAAAAAACTGGAAATAGAACTGCCATACGACCCAGCAATCCCACTGCTGGACATACACATCGAGGAAACCAGAACTGAAAAAGACATATGTACCCCAATGTTCATCGCAGCACTGTTTACAATAGCTAGGACATGGAAGCGACCTAGATGCCCATTGGCAGATGAATGGATAAGAGAGCCATGGTACATATACACAATGGAATAGTTCAGTAGAGTTCAGTTCAGTCGCTCAGTCGTGTCCAACTCTTTGTGACCCCATGAACTGCAGCACGCCACGCTTCCCTGTCCATCACCAACTCCCGGAGTTTACCCAAACTCATGTCCATTGAGTTGGTGATGCCATCCAACCATCTCATCCTCTGTCGTCCCCTTTTCCTCCCGCCTTTAATCTTTCCCACCCTCAGGGTCTTTTCAAAAAAGAGTCAGCTCTTCACATCAAGTGGCCAAAATACTGAAGTTTCAGCTTCAACATCAGTCCTTCCAATGAACACCCAGGACTGATCTCCTTTAGGATAGACTGGTTGGATCTCCTTGCAGTCAAAGGGACTCTCAAGAGTCTTCTCCAACACCAGAGTTCAAAAGCATCAATTCTTCAGCGCTCAGTTTTCTTTATAGTACAACTCTCACACTCATACATGACTACTGGAAAAACCATAGCCTTGACTAGATCAACCTTTGTTGGCAATGTAATGTCTCTGCCTTTTAATATGCTGTCTAGGTTGATCATAACTTTTCTTCCAAGGAGTAAGTATCTGTTAATTTCATGGATGCAATCACCATCTGCAGTAATATTGGAGCCCCCCAAAATAAAGTCAGCCACTGTTTACACTGTTTCCCCATCTATTTGCCATGGAGTGATGGGACTGGATGCCATGATCTTAGTCTTCTGTATGTTGAGCTTTAAGTCAACTTTTTTACTCTCCTCTTTCACTTTCATCAAGAGGCACCTTAGTTCTTCTCTTTCTGCCATAATGGTGGTGTCATCTGCATATCTGAGGATATTGATATTTCTCCTGGCAATATTGATTCCAGCTTGTGTTTCATCCAGCCCAGCATTTCTCATGATGTACTCTGCATATAAGTTAAATAGGCAGGGTGACAATATACAGCCTTGACGTACTCCTTTTCCTATTTGGAACCAGTCTGTTGTTCCATGTCCAGTTCTAACTGTTGCTTCCTGACCTGCATACAAGTTTCTCAAGAGGCAGGTCAGGTGGTCTGGTATGCCTATCTCTTTCAAAATTTTCCACAGTTTGATCCACAGTCAAAGGATTTTGTGTAGTCAATAGAGCAGAAATAGATGCTTTTCTGGAACTCTCTTGCTTTTTCCATGATCCATCAGATGTTGGCAATTTGATCTCTGATTCCTCTGCCTTTTCTAAAACCAGCTTGAACATCTGGAAGCTCATGGTTCACATACTGCTGAAGTATGGCTTGGAGAATTTTGAGCATTACTTTACTAGCGTGTGAGTTGAGTGCAATTCTGCAGTAGTTTGAGCATTCTTTGGCATTGCCTTTCTTTGGGATTGGAATGAAAACGGACCTTTTCCAGTCCTGTGGCCACTGCTGAGTTTTCCAAATTTGCTGGCATATTGAGTGCAGCACTTTCACAGCATCATCTTTCAGGATATGAAGTAGCTCAACTGGAATTCCATCACCTCCACTAGCTTTGTTTGTAGTGATGCTTCCTAAGGCCCACTTGACATCACATCCCAGGATGTCTGGCTCCAGGTGAGTGATCACACCATCGTGATTATCTGGGTCGTGAAGATGTTTTTTGTATAGTTCTTCTGTGTATTCTTACCACCTCTCTGCTTCTGTTAGGTCCATACCATTTCTGTTTTTCATTGTGTGCATCTTTTCATGAAATTTTCCCTTGGTATCTCTCATTTTCTTGAAGTGATCTCTAGTCTTTCCCATTCTATTGTTTTCCTCTCTTTCTTTGCATTGATCACTGAGGAAGGCTTTCTTATCTCTCCTTGCTATTCTTTGGAACTCTGCATTCAAATGGATATATCTTTCCTTTTCTCCTTTGCTTTTCACTTCTCTTTTCACAGCTATTTGTAAGGCCTCCTCAGACAGCTATTTTGCTATTTTGTGTTTCTTTTTGGGGGGATGGTCTTGATCCCTGTCTCCTGTACAATGTCACGAACCTCCATCCATAGTTCATCAGGCACTCTGTCTATCAGATCTAGTCCCTTAAATCTATTTCTCACTTCCACTGTATAATCATAAGAGATTTGATTTAGGTCATACCAGAATGGTTTAGTGGTTTTCCCTACTTTCTTCAATTTAAGACTGAATTTGGCAATAAGGAGTTCATGATCTGAGCTACAGTCAGCTCCCAGTCTTGTTTTTGCTGACTGTATAGAGCTTCTCCATCTTTGGCTGCAAAGAATATAATTAATCTGATATCAGTGTTGGCCATTTGGTGATGTCCATGTGTAGAGTCTTCTTCTGTGTTCTTGGAAGAGGGTGTTTGCTATTACCAGTGTGTTCTCTTGGCAAAACTCTATTAGCCTTTGCCCTGCTTCATTCTGTACTCCAAGGCCAAATTTGCCTGTTACTCCAGGTGTTTCTGGACTTCCTACTTTTGCATTCCAGTCCCCTATAATGAAAAAGACATCTTTTGGGGGTGTTAGTTCTAAAAGGTCTGCTAGGTCTTCATAGAGCCATTCAACTTCAGCTTCTTCAGCATTACTGGTTGGGGCATAGATTTGGATTACTGTGATATTGAATGGTTTGCCTTGGAAATGAGCAGAGAGCATTCTGTCATTTTTGAGATTGCATCCAAGTATCTATTTCGGACTTTATTGTTGACTATCATGGCTACTCCATTTCTTCTAAGGTATTCCTGCCCACAGTAATAGATATAATGGTCCTCTGAATTAAATTCCAGTCCATTTTAGTACACTGATTCCTAGAATCAGTCGCTTCAGTCATGTCCAACTTTGACCCAATGGACTGTAGCCCATAAGGCTCCTCTGTCCATAGGATTCTCCAGGCAAGAATATTGGAGTGGGTTGCCATGGTCTCCTCCAGGGGATCTTCGTGACTCAGGGATCAAACCCAAGTCTCCTGCATCTCTTGCACTGTGCAGGTTCTTTACCTGCTGAGCCACCGGGAACTCCCAACCATAATACAGATTACTATATCAAACATATTTCAGTTGCAAGTAATATAAGTCCAACTTAAAAAGGCTTAAGCAAAAATAAGGGTGTGTTTATATGCTTAATTGCATCCGACTTTTTGCGACACTATGGACTGTAACACACCACGCTCCTCTGTCCATGGGATTCACCAGGCAAGAATACTGGAGTGGCTTGCCATGCCCTCCTCCAGGGGATCTTCCTGACCTAGGCATCAAACCCATGGCTCTTCAGCCTCCTGCATTGGCAGGCAGATCCTTTACCACTGAGCCAACTTTATTAGTTAAAAAATCCATGGTAGTATTAGGTTAAAACTGGACAGGATCCTAGAATCAAAGGATGTTACAAGGACTCTTTGTAGGATATTTCCTTTTGTGGGCAATACGGCTGCCAAAAGCTTGAGGCTTATATTTTCCATCTTTATGGCTCAGCATAAAGAGCTGAAGGAAAGTGTGGGACTTGAGACTATTGATCTCATTGGGGCAGGAGCACCCTAAAACTATGTCTTGAAGGTGGAATAGACTGATTGGTGTGTACACAGGTCAAGAAGAAACAGAACCAGATATGGAACAACAGTCTGCTTCAAAATTGGAAAAGGAGTACGTCAAAGCTGTATATTGTCACCCTGCTTATTTAACTTATATGCAGAGTACATCATGCAAAATTCTGGGCTGAATGAAGCAGAAGCTGGAATCAAGACTGCCAGGAGAAATATCAATAATCTCAGATATGCAGATGACACCACCCTTATGGCAGAAAGTGAAGAGGAACTAAGGAGCCTTTTAATGAAGATGAAAGTAAAAAGCTGGCTTAAAAATCAACATTCAGAAAACTAAAATCATGGCATCCTGTCCCATCAGTTCATGGCAAATATGTGGGGAAAAAATGGAAACAGTGATAGGCTTTATTTTCTCGGGCTCCAAAATCACTGTGGACAGTGACTGCAGCCATGAAATTAAAAGACACTTGTTCCTTGGAAGAAAAACTGTGACAAACCTAAACAGTGTATTAAAAAGCAGAGACATTACTTTGCCTACAAAGGTCCATACAGTCAAAGCTATGGTTTTTTTCAGTAGTCAGGTATGGATGTGTGAGTTGGACCATAAAGAAGGCTGAGCACCAAAGAACTGATGCTTTTGAACTATGGTGTTGGAGAAGACTCTTGAGAGTCCCTTGGACTGCAGGGAGATCAAACCAGTCAATCCTAAAGGAAATCAATCCTGAATATTCATTGGAAGGACTGATGCTTGAAGCTAAAGCTCCAATAAACTTTGGCCACCTGATGTGAAGAGCAGACTCATTGGAAAAGACCTTGATCCTGGGAAAGACAGAAGGCAAGATGAGAACGGGACGACAGAGGATGAGACGGTTGGATGGCACCACCACTCCATGGACATGAGTTTGAGCAAACTCTGGGAGATGGTGAAGGACAGGGAAGCCTGATGTGCTGCAGTCCATAGGGTCATAAAGAGTTGGACGTGACTGAGCGACTGAACAACAATAGATTGATTGGCTTGTCCCAGCTCACATGCTTATCTACGTTTGTGTAGGAAGGAGGTTCTCATGCCTAAAGTGTATAGACTTAAATAGTGAGAAAGAGGTATTTTTCCCTGAGAATGCTCACCCCTCATATTCTACTCCTGCTACAATGTTATTTTACAAAAAAGAAGAGGAAATCACACCGGGTATGGCATCGAGTATGGTACTGTGTCCACTAAAGAATACCCTAGGTCACAGACACATATACTTTCTATTGCATGTGCCTCAGTTATCCTGTGAAAGAATTATATAAGATGATGTAACATTAAACCATGGTGAAATTATGTGAGTATGTAAAGACATATATTAAAATTCACAAAAAGCTTATAGGATATAAAATACAAAGATCAGAATGATACCTGTTCTTAAAGAGGTTCTATCTAGTAGGAAGAGACCAGATCAACTATGTTGTAGCTTCGGTTATTATTAATATGCTAATCAATACTGTTAAAAATGCCAAGCAACAGTCTTAGCCATTGTCTGATTTTATCAGATTATGTGAATTTATCAGACGAATTTTAATAAATTGAAAAGCTACCACAAAATTTTCAAGGAAAATTTTTTAATATTTATTTTCTCTAGTTAGATGGAGAAATAGCTCTTTATAAAATCTAGTTTTATAAACATCTTTTGTTTTTACTTTTTTTTAAATTTTATTTTATTTTTAAACTTTGCAATATTGTATTAGTTTTTACTTTTTAAGACTTGTTAAGAATAAGTTGGAATATGAATGCATATATTTAAACCCTCCTTTTCATATAAACATTTATTTAATGATTAAATTTATTACATGTTAAACATTCCAATTCCAAATGCTTTTGTAACTATGAAAAAATATTTTATATTTTTCAATAATTAATTTTTTATGTCATCAAATACTTAACTAATACTTATTATAAATGAGGCTAAACAGACTTGGCTGAATGAAAATCTTAATATTTACAGAGACCAATTTTCAAAGTATTTACCATTTTTTTCCACTGAGTTAATGCAGTTTAAAAGTTTAACATAGATTACTGCATGAAATATTCTTTGAAACATTTTAACAAATGAAGAAAAACAATAATTCATTAAATTTCCTTCATATTCTTAGTTATAAAATGTGATCCCAACATTTGTTTAAGCCACAGTAACCACACAAAACCTATTTGTATCTTTCAATTGCTAACACTTAATAAGCACTCTGTTGAAGCATTTTCCAGGTCTATAAACGGAAATCTTTCCAGAAGCAGATGGCTAAACATCCATCAAAATCAGAAGGCAAAATTTATTAGATTCTGCAAAGGTAATTGATCTAGCAATGCAAGACATAATGATTTCCTTCTGACATCTTAAAGTCTAGCAACACTTTGGTAAATCTATGGTAATAAATTTGTATAAATTCTAGTTTTATTTAATTTTCTTTTTTAGGTTTATTGCAATGTCATACTTCACTTTCGGACACAATATTATACAGATACTCTTTAGTATTTTTTAAGCTGAACATTTATGGATGACTTCAGTTTTAGGACTTAGTTTTACCAATGGAAGATTATTTAACAATTCATCATATTTAGTTTCAAAGTAGCAAAGACAGGATTTCAAAAGCACAATTCAGATGCTTCTTTTACCTCAGAGTTCATAAATTGACATTTATAGCACTGGCTATTAGAGGAGTTTTTCTGAAAATAAAATAAGAAGAAGTAGAACTTGTAAAATGCCCCAAGTCATATAGGAAAATAAATCTTTCTAATTATGTTTTATTTACAGTTTTGCTCTTTTCCACCCTGCAGATTAAGAAGTCTTATATTTCTTAAATGTATCATTTCTGCTAGGAAAGAAAAATGACTAAAGGCGGGATCATATATAAAGCTCTCCTTTTGGCAGTCAATTATTGAAATAATTAAGAATATATTCAGAAAGTATATTTATACCTTAAGAATTTGCAACTATGGGGTCGCAAAGAGTCGGACATGACTGAGTGACTGAACTGAACTGAACTGAATTGAAAACATGCTATCCTTACATAAAGGGAACTATAAGTCTAGAGAGAATGTATAAGGAGTTATTTTTCCAAATACTCTTTTATATTGATTATCTAATTGTTTAGCTGTTTCTCTCTATATGTAAGTGCCATTTCTTACATGGGTTAGGGCTATAGATAAAAAAACAGAGTGAAGAAAGATGTCTTTCTTTGCCCATTGGGCAAACCTTTTCCAGGATACAAAATGATGATTCCTAAAAATTTAACAAACTGTCTTATATTTTCTTAAACAAAAAACACAAAAACTTTTAAAATGCATCATTTATCAATTTCTCCAAACTCTTTTATTCTGGCTAGGGTTTTTCTGGATAGCTAGTAAATTTGAGTTTTTTTATAATCAACTAAAGCTTCCAGACACATAATCACTTTAAAATAAAACTTTAGTAAGAATCAAGACAAAACACATTACCTTTTAAGATTCATAAGCACAAGTACTGGAGTGATAAATAGATAAATATTCATGAATTCACCCACACTCATCTTTCACCTGCCTCCTGTTGCTATGGCATAGACTTCCCTCTTCCTCTCTGTATAAAATATTCTCTTCCTGTGTCCTGGGGCCTGCTTAAACCCGGTTTTTTAGGTACCATCTTTCTCCTGAAACTGTTTATCTCTGTCTACATATTCACTAATGACAAACAAATGCATTTCTCATTGAGTTTAAGGCAACTATACCTACTTGTCTGCTGATCATCTTCACATTTATGTTCTGCAGATAACTCAAAATCAAATCTTGACACATCAACAGAATACGTGTTGGATAATTCAGCATTGTCCACACAGTAATAATTATAAAATCAACAACTAACATTTACTTTAGTAATGTGCTTCATGTTCCAGGCCCTGTGCTATACACTTAACATTCCTTATCTCATTTATTTCTCACATCAACTTCTGAGGTAAATATCTTCATTTTATAAATAAAGAAATTAGAACCTGGAGAACTTAAGTAACACTTCTAGTGCCAGCCAGCTTGAAGTGGCAGACTTGAGATTTGAAGACAGGTTTTTCCATCACCAAAATGTGTGCTCATAGCCATATCTCTACGCTTCCTCCCGCATTGCCTCATAGAGCTTTAAATGTTGATACTAATTTTAAAACACACAGTCATAGAAGCAATCTAAATGTATACTGACAGAGCAATGGATAAAGAAGATATGCTACCTACCTACAATGAAACACTACTCAGCAGTAAAAAAAAAAAAAAAGAATGAAATAACACCACTGCAGAGGTTGTCACACGGAGTTAAGTTAGAGAAAAGACAAATATCATATAAAATCACGTGTATGTTATATGTGGAATTTTAAAAAATGGTACAAATGAACTTAGTTACAAATATACAGAAATAGAGTCACAGATGTAAGAAATAAACCTATGGTTACCAAAGGAGGAAGGGGAGGGAGGGATCAACTGGGAGATTGGATCTGACATATACACACTGCTATACATAAAATAGATAACTAATAAGGACCTACTGTATATAGCACAGGGAGCTCTCCTCAATACTCTACAATGGTCTATATGGGAAAACAATCTAAAAAAAGAGTGGATATTTGTATATATAGAATTTATTCACTTTGCTGTACACCTGAAACTAACTAACACAATACTGTAAATCAATTCTACTATAAAATAAAAAATAAATTTAAAACAAAAAGAATGTCAGCAGAGAACCTACCAATGATTTTAAAGGTTATGTGTTTTTCAAATGGAAGTGAAGGCAAGAGTGTTGATTGCTTCTTCAGAAGATAACATTGAACAAAATTATATTTTTACATTAAAAAAAATCTATATCAGAGTTTTCCACTGGATATTTGTTAAATAAATATTATCCTAGAAACAAATATAATAATAAATAAGTAAAACACACACTTATATCCACCAGAAGCCAAATATCAGGATTTTGAAGAATAAATGAACAAGTAGTTAACTGTTTTATCTTTCAGTTTTTGAACTCTTGATAGCAGCAGATTCTACAATTCAGTAAAATGGAGAAATAATTTTTTTTTTTTTTTTACTATCCAAATAAATTGCCTCCACTGTTCCAATTCACTAAATGCCTATTTGATTCTATTCCATGTAAACTGTATATTACAATTCTAACAATGAGTAAGAACACCGAATACTGGCACTTGATATGTCAATAATAGTGATGTTACTTACTAACCTACTTTTTCAAACATCCATCCTTCTCATAATCTTGTCATACATTAAACAAAAAATGAATTTTAAATTATTGCTCACAATAAACTTCTGCATTGGATATTTTAAAGCAATTTTATGTGGACAATTTGAAAATGTTTTAGTAAAATCATTTTTCATCCCTAAGAGCCCATGTGTAGCACATGTTGTAAGAAAAGTATAATATTTACCAAAAACAACAGTTAATGTTTATTGAGGGTACCAAGCATGTGCTAAATGCCTTATATATAATTTTATAATATAGTAAAAGAGTTAACATATGTAAAGCACTAAAGACAGTGCCTATAATGTAGAAAGTACCATAGAGATGTATATAATATTATTTTCCTTATTATTATTATATGTAGGAATATATTAATCCTAACGGCTAATTAGTATTTACCACTGTTGCATTATAAATATAAACTAATTTCACCCAGGCCATATGACATGGGTGAAACATTGTGGAGAACCAAGCAATGTGATTCAAGGAACCCCTCTTTCAAAAATGACAGTAAGCTACTATTTAAGTTGGTTTTTCCTTCTAAATGAAATGAGTATTAAACATATGAGAACGGTTTAAACTCACCAATGTGAATATTTTTAAAAAGGTTCTATATTCCAGTTGGCATATTGGCAATGATTAAAGACAAGATGTCCCATTGAGTAAAGGTCAGTTCAGCAAAAGTCTCATTCTTAACAATGCAAGTATGAGAAGATCTCATCTTTCTGTAGGGTAATTTGCAATAGATATAAAAGATCCAACATGGACCTAGCCTTTGATTTGGTTGTTACTGTTAAGTCAATAAGTCATGTCCAACTCTTTGTGATCCCATGTACTGTAGACCACCAGGCTCCTCTGTGCATGGTATTTCCAGGCAAGAATACTGGAGTGGGTAGCCATTTCCTTCTCCAGGGGATCTTTCCAATCCAGGGATCCAACCTGGGTCTCCTGCATTGCAGGCAGATTTTTTTTTTTACCACTGAGTCACCAGGGTAGCCTTTGATTTGGTAGTTCCATGTCTAGAAATCTGTCCAAAAGATATGATCCAGGAAATGCAAAGAGAGAATTTATGCATAGCAAAAGCTTAAAAATGAGTTAGATATCCATTAATGGGGCAGTAGGTTAAGTAAATTCCTATACTGCCACATGACAGTGTATTAAAAATCATACTGTAACAGTTACTGACATGAGAAATGTTCATAAACTATTGCTAATAAAAATGTATGTTACAAAATAATGTAAAATGTGACCTTTTCTGTGAATAACAAAAAATTAAACATTTCTATATAGATATGAACCCACAAATCCTACATGAATCCCAAAAGAAATGCATCAAAATATTAAATTAATTATCAGTGTGGTGGAATAACAGGCTATTTTGGTTTAGTCAACGTAAGTTGGGAGTGTTTACTTTTCTTCAGACTGAATGCATGTTACTTCTACTATTAAATGTTCCACGGCTTCCCTGGTGGCTCAGATGGTAAAGAATCTTCCAGGAGTACAAGAGACCTGGGTTCAATCCTTGCACTGGGGCTATCCCCTAGAGAATGAAATGGCAACACATTCCAGTATTCTTGCCTGGGAAATCCCATGGACAGAGGATCCTGGCGGGCTACATTCCATGGAGTCACAAAGAAGCAGACAAGACTGAGCAACTAACCTTTCTACCACTAAAACAGTAGATGTTATTTTAAATAATTTAATGAAGGAAATAAAACACTGAGTGAGATTTTTCCTGTTATATGGAAGTGGGTCTGTGCAGAAGAAGCCGATGCCATCTCTAAAGAAGGAGACAGATGACACAGACACATAAATATAAGTGCTCAGCATTGGTTTATGGCACCAGGAAAAGTCAGACTGTATTTGACTCAAAGTTGTGGCGTTAAGACCCACCCTGACAGCCTGGAGCTGCCTCCCTTAAGGAATGCAGTCTACTTTCACGGGAGCTTGCAACACATCCTGTCCTTTCCCTACAAATGCAACGTATAGAGTGGAAGATTGACAGCTTGTTAAAAGCTAATTAGGAAGGGGAGAAAAGAAGCAAGCTTAGTACAAGCAAGGGGGTACATTTTCCTCCCTCAATTATGCTGAAGACCAAACCTCTTTTAAATGCAAGTGGGAAATAGTACATTTTTACATACTGAATGTATCATGTTAATACATTTCAAGAGTCAAAATCCTGGATGCAGAAAAATAATATATGTGTAAAATAAACAACTTTTCATTGGCATTGAAAATATGTGCATATTTCTTCCAGGGGAAAATGGCATTCTAGCTCATTAAATTATGTCAAGAATCATAGCTAAAAGTCAACACAGACTGTCACCAAGCATCACACAAATAATGTGGCATGGGTTGGCAGCTGAATACTACAGACTGTGCAAATAATGACAAGGAAAGCCTGATTCCCAAACCACTTAGTACAGATTCCAGCCAGCTCTGCACACTCCAGAGGCACTAACATTATGCACAGGGAAATTAGGTTTACACCCACATCAAAAACTGTATTTGTTAGGATAGAGGTGTAGGAGGAAATGCTGATAGCTGCACAGATGCAACCAACGTCACCAGGGAGAGATTTCTGGTTCCTGGTCCCACCACCCTTTCTGAAGGAAGCCAAGATGTAATGAAAAACACCATCTATTTCAGAATTTCTCAAAAAACTCCTGAAATCAAGCAGATGAGGCATATATTAGAATCCTGCTATCAGATCACATTATTGACTTTCAAATCAGGTCAAATGAAGCCCAGATTGGATGAAAGCAATCCAATCAAATTTCCATCTAAGGCCAGGTAAAGGGGGCTTAAGGATCTAAATTATTCACAAGTGGCCTCTGTCTCACTTTATCTTCACATCAAAGTACGTCAAATATAAAGTCACCCATAGAATTCTTAGACAGAACAAATTCTTTTCTTTATTATATATTTATTTATATAATAAATCAACGTGAATCTGGCTTGGTCACTTCCTTCAAGGAGCTGTCATCTGCTAATAATCTAGGAGGGGAAGCAAAAATACAAAACAGATAATTAAAATACATTGCATCCAATCATCAGACTAGAAAACACAGGGAAGGAGCAAAGGAGTAGTCAAGTATTCTGGGGATGACAGAGAAGGTGAAAGATGGCCTTACAAGTGAGTCTCACAATTTTCCAGCTTTATCAAAACTGATGATAGGAGAGATCAATGAGGTCACATCTCTCTTTCTTCCTAGCTAGACTTGCTAGTTAAACTCCACACTTGGCAATGAATACCCTTGGTTTCTGAGAGGGATCTAATAGCATTCCATCCAATCACTTTCTCCAGGACCTGAAGCTGCTCCTCCCAGTCTCTCCCTACAGACTAACATAGAGTGCCACAGAATGCTGGGGAACATTTCTACTGACTTGTGTGTAAACAAAGCTTTAGATAGAAATTCTATTTTTGTCTTTTTTAATGCAGAATTTTTTCCTTTATGATCATTCATGATTCATTTTAATTGAGCTCAATTTGGAAATTAACATAAAATAGAATACAAAAATACATTTTATTGCAAGAAATGATTGTTCTTAAGAAGGGAGTACAATGCTTTCTTCCTGCCATGTTTATAATTCTCCTTCCACAGGGACCAAAATTTTTGGTAATATTAACTGGACATTTAAAATGAGGTTTTATTATAAGAAATGATAAAATGTTTCAGTTTCTTATTTTACATTTTGCTTTGTCTAATATTGGCTGGCACATTTGTCTGTCAAATAGTTGCTCATTATCTGTGTTTCTTGTCACTTCTCTTGGAAAATATAAGCAAACATATTTATTACTAATGATGTTTGGAAGAGATTGATTTTCCTCTGTTTTACTACTCAGAGAATAATTCTTTAGCAGCTGCAAAACATTAAATGTTAAGTAGAAATACAACGTTGCTTCCTGAAGTGGTTCTGGAATAACAAAATGTCACAGCTTCACACTTGGGAAGCTTTGTTGGGCTCCCTAAATGCTGTTCTTACTTTTATAGGCAATAATAGTAGGAGATGTGAAAATCAGATGGCTGGGAAAGAAATATGTTTGTAAAGTACAACAAAATCAAAGACCCTTCAAACTTAAGAAGTTTAATTCCTCCAAAAGCTTCAATTATTGGCTCATTTTCAATTCTTAAGAGTTCTCTGACAAAGCAGATAACACAAAATATTACCCAACTGAAGGAGGAGCAGAGACTCCAAGTACCTAAGGAAGAAAAAAGCTGAAATGCAACTGATTGTGAATGACCTTTCACTGAAGTTAACTTCAAGCCTTCCATGCTTTCCTGATCTGGCTTGTATCCTGGTAGGAGTGATGGGTGCCTCACTGAAACATGAAGAACTGATTCTGAAATGCAAACAAAGGATGGATGGCTCAGCAAGGATCTTGCTGGGGTTACAGTGAGTAAAGAGAGTAAAGAGATGAAAGTAATTAATGTGGAAGCACTTACAAAGAAAAAAATGTTTTAGAAAATGTTATGCCCTTTTTTACTTTCAGGGCTATTAATATGCTAGACTGTCAGTCCACAAAGAGAATTAAGAGTAATAAACTGTACTTTTAATTAAATTAATATATGAAAATTTAGTTCTAACACTAATTCCCAGATCTGTACCTTTCATCCTTATCATGACTACCACTATTTTAATAAAGTATCAATCATGCCAGGAAATACTTGAAGCTGTAATAAACCATGAAAGAAAGGGAAACAAATACAAGTCTATTCCCGTGGGCACAAAAGTTTCACACCTCTTGTGACTGCATTTTGCTCTTAATAGATGGAGACTTTTTTCCCCTCCAAATTGGAAAAAAAAAAAAATATTCCTGGAACTGTATAATGCTGAACTGAACATGTGACATGTCAGTAATTGCTGGTGCTATTATGAGACTGAGATAGGCTGGAAATAAGAGTAAAATCTGAACCATATCATAATCATTTGAACCTGAGATGTCTTACCTTCCTCCTATAACGGCTATTAGGCTAGTCTTCAGTGAATGATAGAGGACAGTTTTACATTTTTTATTGTTTCAAACCAATACCACAAACTCTTCCAAGGATTACTTTTGAGTTAATTAAACAGATGTAAACTTGACTGTGGTGTTGGAGAAGACTCTTGAGTCCCTTGGACTGCAAGGAGATCCAACCAGTCCATCCTAAAGGAGATCAGTCCTGGGTGTTCATTGGAAGGACTGATGCTGAAGCTGAAACTCCAATACTTTGGCTACCACATGCAAAGAGTTGACTCATTGGAAAAGACCCTGATGCTGGGAGGGATTGAGGGCAGGAGGAGAAGGGGACGACAGAGGATGAGATGGCTGGATGGCATCACCGACTCAATGGACATGAGTTTGGGTGAACTCTGGGAGCTGGCGATAGGCAGGGAGGCCTGGCGTGCTGCAATTCATGGGGTCGCAGAGTTGGACACGACTGAGAGACTGAACTGAACTGAAACTTGACTGACCATATAGTTCTTAGCTTTAAAACAGTATACAATCATTACAGGCTGGCCAAAATACAGACAGTGCTTCATATATATATATATATACACCTATGTCTATGTATAATATATGTTTTATATAAATACATACATATATATAACGTGTATTTATATAAATATAAATGTAAATATACATATATATTTTCCTCAATATTCTTGACCATGCTTTTCCCTGGAAAAATATACTCCAAAGCTAAGAACACACTTATTAGTGGGTAAAGAAGGATCATCAAAGTTCTACAAACGTGGAGGACTGGGCAGCTTTTTCTATCAGTGTTGGCCTCTAATTAACAACAAAGAGCCGGTATCCCATAGCATCAGTGGACATTATTCATAAGTAGAATACTTTCACAGTGAAAAATGATAATATGTGTGTATTCATGGTATAGTGTCAAGTGGAAGCTGATCATTGTGTCTAATGAATGCCGAATTGGCTAAGATGGAAGAGAAAAAATCTAAATAATTAATCAAATGCATAGTTGATTTCTGAATAATCCAAAGACGATGGCAGAAGGACAGTGAATTCTAACGTCTTTTTGTTTTCCCTTGAAAGAAACTGAAGAAAAACTGTTGAAGAGTCAACAACACATAAGCCAATATAAATTTTTTAAAAAATCTTTCTATCCTTTCATCTGTCTAAACAAGCTCTCAAAAGCCTTTGGGTTTTGTTGATTAGAACATCCAGCATAATAACACATTCTGATGTGTTTAATGTAGTTCATGAAGTGAAAAGGCGTCTCTAGTCAACCTTTTAAGTCAACTGTTTGTTTTAAGCTTCAAACCATGGGGGGTGGGGGGTCCAATAGGATGATCCAAGCTGTCACTCTGAAACATTTAGTGATGCCTGATTCTAATTAAGCATATCAACTGACGCCTGACTTCAGTGAGACAAAGGGTGCCATCAATTTGATAAGACTTCACTAAGCAGGGCTTAAAATTAATTCATAATTTCTTTTATGTTTGTCATGTGCTGTGAAAATGAACTGCCATTCAATTTTTCATAAGCCATGCACAAGCAGAAGATTTAATTTCAGGCAATGTTCTGGAAGGCCTGGGTAGTTTGGGAAGCAAATTATGATTCCATACTGTGATCTTCATATAATTGAAGCAGCAAGCAAAACTATCTGGTGTGTAGATATTGACATTCACTATCAAAGTCTATACACGTTTATAGGCTAGACAACTTCCACTATTTTCTCCCTGTAATTAACCCCTGAAAGCGCCTCAAAAGCCCTTTTATTAAGCTGTACCAAGTGAAATGTTTAAAACTTTTAAATAAAATATTCTATAATTACAGAAAATGGGGTAAGAATTGTGAAGTTTCAGAAGCAGTGAAAATAAATGGTGGTAAATGATGATCATTAAAGCATCTATAGTCAGTATTCATATAATACAGTATAAGTCAATATTGATTATTATAAATTATAATAATAAGCAGCTGGCTGGTTTCAAGAGCACCTGGTTGACAATGCACACAGAAATTCAATAATCTTAACCTGTTTATGAGAAATATGTCACTATCAAATATCATCTGGGGAGAAATTATAAGGATACTTTATGAAATCAGGAGGGATATGGTTATGAGAAGATCTCAAAGAATTTTAGATGAGATATTGTCTCCCTATTCACAAGTGTTCTCAGAAGGGTCAGTCTCCATCATACTGTTGGGAGATAGAGTAAAAGATTCATTTTGAAATTTAATTTGTTCATATTGGCTTTTCAGAATGGAGCATATTAAATCTGTAGTTTCCTACAGATGTTTTAGGACAAAGCTCAGGAAAGAAACTCAGGTTGATTGAGTTAATAGGTTCCATTATTTCCTCCAATGGGAATGAGGTATAATCTATACTGTAGACCAGAATCTACAAGATAGAAGAAATTTTTAAAGGTGAGTTTTAATTTAACCATGACTTTACTGTTCACAGATTAGTGCTTGAGGCATAAATTGCAATATATTTTAGTTGATTATACACAATGTGTTTTTTGTTTAAGACCAAATAATCCTTTTTGACTTGAAGAGGCACTGAACCATTTTCTAAGAACACTGAGATAAATACCATCCAGCTTCTCAAAAGATAAAAGCAGACTTGAGTGGATGCTTCAGCAAAAGCCAAAACCAAAACCAAAAATAACCCAGTAACACTCTAAAGGTGACAAATGGCATGTTTCATAATTATTTGGGCAAAAATGTAAAGCAAGAATTTAATCATCTATTAAGATAAATTTTAAATGATTTTTTTCATTTGTAATATCATTATAGTGAGACAAGAAAAGTGGATATGATAGCCAAATGTTTAAAAAAAAAATGTTTCTGTCAGCTGGAAACCCTTATGTCTGTTTTGACAATCCCATCACACTTATACAGACTGTCACAAAGGGAAAATCTTTCAGTTTCCTCTCAGCAAGATCATTATGAGCCTTTTTTATTGATTGCTTCCTGCAGTATGTATAATCCTCTTTGTGGCTCTGTGCTGTCCAGGGAAACTGTTGTGTGTAAACAACCACAGGTGATTAGCGATCAATGAGTGATTTTAACCTACAAGATAAACATAATAGGACAAGGACCTTCATGTTAAGAGCTGTTTAGTTTTCATTCCCTACGGATTTAACTTGATTCTTTTCAGCAGAAGGGAGAAGAACATGGAAAATCAATGTTGCTGGTTGAGTTCAACACAGTTGAGCTCTTCTGCCCATGAGAACAGTTAGATGAACATTTCCAGTTGAAATTTTAAGCTATATCATGAACTGTAATTTTTCTAGTATTTGCACATTTGGCATTTTGTGGTATGCTTTTACAAAATATTCTGCTAATGACTCATTTCTATAAGCCCATTTTGCATAACCCACACAATGCTTCTCTACAGAAATGTGAAGTATAAGGCACACAGCAGATCTAAGTTCAAAGTTATTTAATTGTCTAGACTAAACAGACTGTATTTATATGAAGAACCAATGAAACTATAACAGTTTTATCATTTATGTGGACATACCATGAATTTAAAACTCTTGGAGATAAAAGGAACCTTATCAATTACCTTATCAATTACAAAGTTTTCAATATGTCTGACCATTAGAATTACCTGGTCAGCTTTTTAAATATAAACATTCCTGAGTTTTTTTGTCCAGGTACACTCAAGCAGAACCTATGGAGGCCTGGATATTTGAATTTTTAAAACATCTTCAGATGGGAATATATCAAGAAGAAAAAGACATGTATAAATGGTCTCATAAATAAATCTATTTCAGCAAAAAGATTAGAAGTGTTTACTGTATACATATTTTTCCATATGCTACATAAATATATCATATACTGCAAATATCTGGAGGCATACAAAACTAATTACACTAATATCTTCTTGAAATAAGATATACAGTCTAGATAAGGGAAGAGATTTAGGTTCATTGTCTTATAACCTTTTGGTTGTGTTTTGTTTTTTGTTCAACTTTCATTGCTTAAAAAAAAATTGAACTTTTAAAATAGGTTCATCAGGTCTTTGTGTTGATCAGCTAAATTCAGGAAATACTGATTTACTCATTTCACCCCCAAACATCATCCCTGAATCAGCTGAGAGATAGAAAGTTGTGTGGGGTACAGATCACCATCCCTAAACTCTGCTTTTACTATCAAGGACACGTGTGTGCTAAATTGTTTCAGTCGTGTCCAGCTCTTTGCAATCCTAAGGACCACAGCCCACCAGCCTCCTCTGTCCATGGGAGGAGAGCATGGCAAACCTCCATCAAGGATATCTGTCATCAGTTACTGATGCTGACAGCTCCTGGCGTGACGTCTTTTCTCAGTACCTCTCTCTGTAGGATTCGATTGAATGGGATGCAGAGTACAGAAAAAGGGATAAGGGCCTCCCTCAATCTGGAAAGTGTTCTGGCCCTCCTATCAAGCTATAGCACTGCAAAAACCAAGCTAGTGATTAAGTACTCATTTGTTCTTAACTGTCATAGCCTAGAACAATATACAGGTTCTAATTTGTGCCTCCTCGATATTTAGTATATACTAGCAGTATCAGTTAAGACAGATGAAGATGGGCAGTCAAGATGGACACACAGTCTCAAAGAATTCCAAAGTTCCAGTGGTTTAACAGGACAAACAAGTTTCATTTGTAAATACCCGAACGCCTCTCACTGATAGGTGAATTATTTCATAAACTTATGAGACTAAGTTTATCATTAAGAAAGAAACAAAAAGGCACCTGAGCAGCTAATATAGTCACAAAAGGCATTAATTGAACTAACATTATCTGTTAGTTATGTACTCATAATTAACAGCTCATGCCCTTATTTGAACCAATGTATCTTAACTCTGGTCATTTTTCTAACAGTCTTGATGGTCTTCTTGCCCATTAAATGGTCTGAGAGCTGCAGCATGGAGATAGAGAAGATGGTAAAGGAATAAAATTATTAACTCCACAATTTGAAAGTTTGTGGTACATGTTAATTCAGAATACTTGCCTTATATTTCTATGCATGTCTCTGTGTTCACCTGAGTTTTATTTTACACGGTTTTACATACTACTCTAGGGGGGAAAATCTTATTTCTGTAACGTTTCTAAACAATGAAAAGAAATGTACTAATTTAAGAAAGATAGAGTACAATTAGAATCAAAGTCCTTCAATTTGTTAATACACAAGCCTTCTAACATATGACAGTGAATGCTGAAGCAAAAGCACCAATGTTAGGGTAAAAACTAAGGCAACAGAGTCTTCCTTTCCATGTTATAATGCTAAAACAATGGTGGTACAGCAAACACGGCATATATCTTGTAAACCTCAAAGAATGACAGAATCCATACACTGATTCATGAAAGGTTACACAAGTTGCTTCATTTTAAAGGTAGTTTCTTCAATCTTATGGCACCCTTTCAGCTGAGAATTTTAATTTAAAATATGTGAAAATGCAACAGTAAAACTTCAGTAATAATGTCCACAGGCTGCCAATCCGCCATTGTAATTCCAGTCATCCAAACAGACTCACCATGGTGTCACACTGCTTAGATGTCACTACCCTTATAATGCTAGAATAAATGAGAGAAGTACTTTTATAGTGCTTATTAACCTGAAATGTATAAACTCATAGTGTAGGAACCTGAAATAATGCAAATTAAACACACTGTAATAAACATGAAATGCACGGTACTTATAAGGAAGTGTAGGAGGTAGACACCTATATGGCCATGCTTAGGATGAAACATGGTGCCCTTAAGGAGAAAGCAGATGCAGAGACTGGATTTATAAACTACAAACCCAGAATAAGTATTTGAAAGATTAAAAAATGCAACACTCAGGCTATTTTGTTAGAGCTGTCACATAGAATTCTAGATCTGATTTTTGCCTTCAGACAACAGAGAGCCCAGCTAGCATTTGAGTAGACACAGAAAAAGATTAAAATACTTTTTTCTTTAAAAAATGAGATATCCAGGACCATCCTTTCAACACAGGCCTCTGTTCATAAAATATTCTTTAAAGAAAATATTTCTTGTAATTAAGTCTTTAATCATCTTGATGGTTGACATTACCAATTTTATTGATACAATGAATATGCTAGGCCTTGAGAGAGACCTGATAAAAATAAATTAAAGGAGGCTCACAATTTTGGGGAAAAAAGGAAACAGATGTCTCCCACATTAAAAATAATTTTGGAAGACTTAAAAATTATTGCTTTAGATCAGGATTTGGCACATTTTTTAACTGCAGTGGTCCAGATATTAATTGCTTCAGTTTTGAGGGCCACAGGGTCTCTGTTTCCACTAATCAGTGCTGCCACTGTAGCATGATAACAGTCATAAGCAGTAATTAGATGAATCAACAGGTCTGTGTTCCAATAGAAGTTCAATTATGGACACTGAAATTTGAATTTCATAGTTTCTATATGTCTTGAAGGATCTTTCATTTGATTTTGTTCAACCACATAAAAATGTAAAAAGCATTCTTAGCTCAAGGGCTGTATAAAAATAAGCAGCATGCTGGATTTGACCTATGGGCTGCAGTTTGCTGACACTTACTTAGATGACCCTGCTTGTAGAAATTCTTGTGCCAGTTGCAAGTGAAAATAATAAATGCTTGGAAAAAACATAAAAATAACATAAAAGAGGAAACTACTCCCTTTAAAGGGTTAATATTAATGTAGTGATCCAATAATCTTCAGGAAATTAGTGATAATTTTGAACAACATAATCTATGTCTATGACAAGTTTTGGCAACTAGTTCAATATTTTCCATGAGGTGTTACCCTTGAAAATATGTTTAAGAATTTTTAACAAGCTCAGAATAACATTGCTGAAGTCTTTACACCATCCATGGGGACTGATATATGTCTTTGGAGACTGAAAATCGTATTAGTTACCACCTTCCCTCATGGTATAATTCAATATTTCATTAGAGTTTATAAATTCTAATAATTTTTTCACCCTAGTTACTAAAAGAATGCTTTTAACACTAACAATTGGTTAAAAACATTCAAAAATACATATACAAAAATTAAATAAAATCTCAGACAAACCAGTTAGAGTATTCAAATTCTAGTTTCTGGTTTTACCAGATTTTTTTCCTGAATCACTTTTATAGAAAGTGTGTGTGTGTGTGTGTGTGTGTGTGTACACTCATGCCCTATGTAGATTTTATATTCTCATAATAGATGGAACCAGCCACTTTGAACTTCAAGAGGCTGGAAATTGGTTGATTTTGTGGAGGAGTGGCTTTACTGGATTTTTCATTTATCCTGGGGTCCAATGAAACTAGCAGCTGTTGACCTTCAGGGCAGATAGGAAATTCCATATTTTCATGTCACATAAAATAAGTTTTAGGTTAGATTTTTATTATTGATTTTTGTCCCAAGATTTTAACTAAGAATTGTATCTCTCATTCATTAAGTTGCAGCTAAACTTCATCTCTGAAATTTTTTTTTAGCTGTATGAGGTTAGGTAAGTCTTTTAACTTCTTATAAGCCTCAGATGGTTTAACTATAAATGATCTGATATGAGCAAGATCAAGAAAGGCTTCACAATCTAAAGAACTAGTTTGGATTTCAGCAAAATAATGATGGCCTGAACTAAGGCAGTCAAATTAAAAAGGAAAAGATTCTAAATTTCTCAGCAAGAAGGAACTTAGCACAGAACTTAAGAGCAATGGCTAGTCTGAAAAGCTAGCTTTATTTGTGAATAATGTTGAGGTCTAGGAGAGAACATATAACTACTAAACTTCACTTTCTTCATTTATATAATGGAGATGTTAGGGGAAGCACACTGACTAAAACCGCCTGCCCCGGCCAGGCACCATAGTAACCATTTGCATGAGGTGTTTTACGACAGGAGGTCCTGCTAAGGAACATAGAACTAATAAGCCTCCACCAACTGGAAGAGTTGGGGAAAGGTCAAAAGGAGACACCATATGTCTGACCACTTCCCAGAATCCTCTCTCGCATCCATCTTGGCTAAACAAGGTGTGCACCACCAGGAAGGACTCTGAGTCAGAATGATTGGCTAAAGACAACCTGGAAACTAATTTCAACATCATAAAACCCAAGACTGCAAGCCATATGACAGAGCTTTCTCCTGGGTTCCCTTATCCTACTGCTCTCCACTCAGGTGCCCTTTTCCAATAAAATCTCTTGCTTTGTCAGCACATGTGTCTCCTTGGACAATTCATTTCTGAGTGTTAGACAAGAGCCCAGTTTTGGGCCCTGGAAGGGGCCTCCCTTCCTGCAACAGAGATAACAATATTTACCTCACAAAGTTGCTGTGAGCACTTCATGAACTGAAAAGTAAACACCTACAACAAGGACTGGCCATACGTCTTCACTAAATCCTGGCTCTTTTATTGGAGAATATGCCACAGGCATGCATAACCTCTTATATCTCCAAAGAAAAAATCTGAGATTTTAAAATTCAACCTCATCAGATATTTAAATAAGGACATGCTGGTGGCAAAACTATGGACTCAACCTGCTCTGTGATTTGGTCTTTATCTAAATAAAGGTTCATTTTCTGATTGAGACCAAATCATGAAGAGGTTTTCTGAGAAAACAATTTGAGAATGCAAACCTTTTTTTAAATCAAAAACAAGGAAATTGTAATTTATTTACAGAATGTGCTTTTTCAGGATATATAAGATAAGGGGAAAATCTTATTTGCTAGGAATAAAGATAAGGTATACAATGTGATCTCCATTGCAGAAAGGACCAGAAAGCTAAGCAGCCCTATGATAAGTGCATAGTTACTCACAATAATTCTTACCCTTCATTTAAAAACTATCTGTATTTGAGTTTCATCACAATATCTCCTTATAATTCAAATGCAAATCTCTACTATTCACTTTTTCTTGCAACCTCTTCATAAAACGACAAAGTAGAATGAATAGCTCTGATAATTTTTTATCTGCACAGAACGTAAACTATCCCCCAATTTTTGTGATCCTGGTAAACTGTTAGATGCACTGAAAACGGTTCATTCATAGCCGTTTTACTTGTGCGTATGTTTTTTATCTAATGATATTTTAGTCTTAGAAAACAATCCAAAGTCTTTTGCACCTCCCTCCTCAATACTGGGGACTTCCCTGATGGCTCAGATGGTAAAGAATCTGCCTGCAATGCCTAAGACCTGGGTTGGGAAGATCCTGTGGAGGAGGGCATGGCAACCCACTCTAATATTCTTGCCTGGAGAATTTCACAGACAGAGCAATCTGGCTGACTTACAGTCCATGGGGTTACAAAAAACCGAACACGGCTGAGCAACTAACACATTCACTTTCCTCAATACTGATATAACATTGTGTATCTTCAGGTGTTAACATTTCTCCTTCAGTGAGGGCAGTATTTGCTTATCATATTGTTATTTGGTAAATGATCCTTATTCAATTACAATACACATTTAAAGAAAGAACTATGATCTGAAAAATATGTTAAGAAAAAGAAATCTATCAGGGAATTCTCTGGAGATCCAGTGGATAGGACTCAGTGCTTGCACCGTGGGGACCTGGTTCAATCCCTGTTCAGGGAACTAAGATCACGCGAGCTGCACAATGCTGCCCGCCCCACCACCCCACCAAAAAAAAGAATCTATGAAAACCAGCTGAGATTTTGAGATTAGGCGAAATGGGTGAGATTAGCATCTCTGGAATGCACAAAGAGTCTGCTTAATGTTATTCAGACACAAAAACAATCTGGTCATTGCCTAATGGGATTTGCATCTACATTAAGGGAAAGTAAATAAAATATCACAAGAAAGCACCACTGATTTGTCTGATGGTTATTATCATCTCATCACACGTTTCTGAAAGAGGAAATGGAAAAGGCCAGAAGGAAAAATAACTAATTACATCAGATCTGACCCCTCCTAAAGTGCTTGGGGTCTTCCCAAGCATCAGTGGGTCTGAGGTACCTGTAATTTTGTGGCAAACTAAATAAGCTGTCTCCAACACCTGCTGTCTTTCAACCCCCAAGACAGCCACTTTTCCACCACTAACACATGGCCTTAACTGAAAGATGGCTTTTGTGAAGTATTCTTAATGGAGGCTCATTTTTACCTACTTGCAAGCCAGGTGATGGGAAGCATATCCTTTCTCTGTACCACAATGCTTTCAAACCACCATCTTTCTATGTTCTTTTCTCCTGCCATTCACTGCACTTCTAGTTTCTCCCTTGTGGTACCATCAGTCACTACAGACTTTGGCATCTGATTCATGGGTCTCTCTAATCCAATTCTAAAACTGCCCTGGATAACTCCAGTGTTTCTCTGAATATTTAACTTGTTTGCCATCTCATCTCTTTGATGATTGATTCCTTCTTTCCCATCTAATTGTTCCATAATTCCCAAGATACCCATTTTTGCTCATCACCAGTATCTCCCCTACTTGTTTCAAAGATTCCCAAGATTCCTGAGGCTTCCTGTTGTCTGTCCTTCTCAATATATGGTTGTTTAGGACATCTGTGATTCTTTGAGCTTCCTTCTAATAACTGGCACCACTACCCATCATACCTGCCACCTTTATGCTGATGTTAATCTCTCTTGATTTCAGGTGGCTTATACCAAAAGAACATTAGCAGATACTCCCACATTTACACATGAGCTGAGCTGTAACACAGTAACTGCCTGAGGCAATCAGTGTCTGGGATGAGTCACAGCTGCCTGACTCGTCCTGCAGGCACATGAGTTATTCCCTGATCTTCAGTCAGTTATCTACCAGCTGGTCTTTAAAACTGCTAACTCATTCATTCTCTTTAGCTCATAAGACATGTGATGAAACCATCACTCTAATCAAGATTAACAAATAAAAACTAGTTTAGTAATTCCAACCATTTAGTCCTCTCTACTCCCTGCCACCACAAACCTAGTTTGTGCTAAAGAGCACACTGGAATTAATCATAACACATTGGCATATTTTTTTTTCTATAATTCTGTAGCTTAGTAATAAATAACAACATAAATGACACAGAAAAAGGAGTTATAGCCTAATTTGTTCCTTATGAATCAACCTTTAAAAAAACAAAACTAAGAACTAACCTATTGCTACAATAACATAAATCAACTTGAAGCAGTACCATTTCTTGTTTAATAACTGTAGGAACAGGAAAACTCATACTGGTAACTGGTTGAAAAATAAGCAAGTAACTTACCTTATATTGACCTTAAGTACTCATATGCTCACTCAGACACAAACACACTAAAAACAAACAAAACAAAACAAAAACTGCCCTCAGTTAACAGAAACCCAATTCTTCCATTTGCTCAGGTGTGCTGCTGCTGCTGCCAAGTCGCTTCAGTCGTGTCTGACTCTGTGCGACCCCATGGACTTCAGCCTGTCCATTCTCTGTCCATGGGATTCTCCAGGCAAGAACACTGGAGTGGGTTGCCATTTCCTTCTCCATGCTCAGGTATAAACCTTTGCATTTGCTCAGGTAATCCTGCCTCTGTTTTTCCTCTCACACCTCTCATCCAAACTATGAACAGATTGTGTTGGCAGCAACTTCAGACACACTGAGCAACTTCACTTTTCCCTTCGCTTTCAGACACCTAGAATCTTCACACTTCTCACCTCTCTTAGTGCTACTGTTCTTCCCTAATCTACCATCTTGTTTCACTTGGATTATTACAATGTTCTCTTGACTGGCCACCTAACTCATCCGTGCAAAAGTCAGAATAATCCGGTTAACACATAGGTCAAATTTTGTCATAAGTCCTGTCAAAACTTTCCTTTTTTTCTATTTATGCACAAATAAAAGGTCAAATCTTCAATGACCTTAAAGTCCCTATGATATCTGGCCTCCTAACTCTGAGACTATTTCTATCCGTTTTTTCTTACAGTCACTTTTTCCTAGTCCCTCAAGAGTTATTGATGGTCCTTGAATACCAGGGACATACTTCTGCCTCAGGATCTCTGCACTTTCTGCTTCCTTTGCCTGAAATGCTCTTTCTTGGATATCCACAGAACTTGCTTCCTCATGCACTTCAAAGTCTGGCTTTAAATATTTGCCTATTGAAGGCTTCCATGACCAGTCTCTTTTGAAATTACTGAACCCAGCTCTTCTACACTCCTGCTACCCTCCATACTTCTTATTCCACCTTCATTATTTATTTTCCTCCAAAGTGCTTCTCATCTATAACAAACTTAATTTGTTATGTAGTTACATTAGATTTTTGTTGACATTCCCTAAATAAAAATAGGCTCCACACAGTTGGGATATTTTGTTTTGTTTATTGATTTATCCTGAGCCCCTAGAATGATGCTTGCAATTTAACAAGGTCTCACTTAATATTTATCGATTGAGTATCTGAATTCACTTATTAATTCATCTATTGCAATTAAAGAGAATACAGGCAATAAACATAAAAAGGTCAGTAAAAGTAAGCCATCACTGAGGTTGGAACTAGGCTCCACAAGTATACTGAAATAAATACCAGGAAACTATAACAATAAATAATTTATGCTGCTTCATCATTTATAAAACACTTTAACATACAGACATACTCCTCAACAAAACCATGTGAGTGAGGAAGTAGTGCTATGCATTTTACAGGTAGCAAACAGCTAAGACTTCCCTGATGGCTCAGATGGTAAAGTGTCTGCCTACAACGTGGGAGACCTGGTTTCAGTCCCTGGGTCTGGAAGATCTCCTGGAGAAGGAAATGGCAACCCACTCGAGTATTCTTGCCTGGAAAATCCCATGGACTGGAAAAAAACCTGGTAGGCTACAGTCCATGGATCGCAAAGTTGGACATGACTGAGCGACTTCACTTTCACTTATCTTTCTTTCAAATAGCTGCAGATCTTAGTGACTTAGTAGAGGCCACAGAGATTTTAAGAAGCAGGCCACATTGAGTGCTTGAACAATACTATATCCATCAAAAAAACTATGCTTCATTACCTCTTCCAAGAGAATTCCCTAGACTTTCAAAAGTGAAGTGAAGTCGCTCAGTCGTGTCCAACTCTTTGCGACCCTATGGATTGTAGCCTACAACGCTCCTCTGTCCATGGGATTTTTCAGGCAAGAGTACTGGAGTGGGTTGCCATTTCCTTCTCCAGAGGATCTTCCCAACCCAGGGATCGAACCACCTACCAAATTCAGATTATGTTGGATAGGATGTTTAAAAACCTTGCTCCCATTTATTATGAAAACTGGGCATCAGAAGCACCAAGATAAATATGACAATTAGATTAACTCTCCATCTTCTTGGTTCATAGTTTGAAGTACAAAATGCATGCTCTATAAACTCTATCCTAAAAAACAAAACAAAACAACAAAAAAACTCTATCCTATTTTCTTAGATTATCTCATTCTACCCAGTTTCCTTCACTGAGGTGGAATAGCCTTTTACCTACTTGTGTTGCATTACCTTCGGTACTTACATTTCATTTTCAATGAAACCCTATTTAATGAATATTTATGAGTATGTCCCTGCAGTGTTCATTCAATGTGTAGACTTCCCTTCACAGCAGGCTGCAGTTTTACATTTTGCTTTTTATTGCTAAAATGTTAGCCATACAAATTGATGTTGCTTAGGAAATATGAAAATAACAGTTCCTCTTCTAACTGTAACATTTCTACCAGAGTCACTAGGTACAACATTGATGGTGATAAATAATAAACAACAATAATTACAATAATTGGCCCCAACCCTGGGGTAATATGCAAATTACATTTTTGATAGATGACATTAAAGAGTAAGTCTCCCAGTAGGCGCAAAGTTTCCTAGCTAAAACATTCATCATTTCTAAAAGCATCAAGTGCAGATGCTGGCATTGATATTGTCTTCTTACCTGAAAGAGCGTCAACTAGTTCATTCGCTATCAGGTGTCATCAGGAGGAATTATAGGGAGGAATTAATTTGAAAGAGCTCATTGGATAGACATATACTTTAATAAGGAATTCCCAGGAGGTTCAGTGGTAAAGAATCCGCCTGCCAATACAGGAGATGTGGGAGATGTGAGTTCGATCCCTGGGTCAGGAAGATCCTCTGGAGGAGGGCATGGCAATTCACTCCAGTATTCTTGCCTGGGAAATTCCATGGACAGAGGAGCCTGGTGGGCTAGAGTCCATGGGGTGACAAAGAGTTGGACCTGACTGAGTGACAGCACGCATGCACACACACTTTAATAAAGAGATCTGATCCTCCCAGAAAAGACTTGGGGAAATTAAGTTGCTCTGTTTTTCTTCTCTTTTTGTAAGTGACAGTGATTATCTATAAAATATTCCATTATAACTACAGAATCAAAAATCACATAATTCCCATCCACTCAGCGAAAAGGTAACTTCAATTAAAACTCTCAGTGGGTGGTCTGACATCTGATACTGTGTGGGCAAATCTGACAACCTGCCATATACTTCAAATTCCTTTAAGGTGAATGTACAACTTAGCTGGTAATTGACAAGAAAGAAAGACTATGCAGGAATGCAAAATAAATGACACCAACCATATGGTCCTCAGATTGTAAACCCCTGATGACAAGAAGATAGCTGATCATCTTGCAACTGTTACAAGTTTTTCCTCCATCTAAAGCCATTGTGAAGCATTGAATTAGGCAAGGAGCACTTTGCTCTTCTCATATCAGGGAAAAGTAAGAACTGCATTAACTTTTGTCCATGAAACATGGATTAAAGGGATTGTATCTCATATGCCAAGTTGATATAAAACCTCTGGATTGGGTATGTTTATAGAAACTGACCTTCACAAGAAAATTCAGATATTCTGTAATACAGAATTCTATAAGAATGGTATCTATAATAATAACTGACCTTTCTTTTAAAACTTTATTCCTTTCAGAAGTTAACTATACATTATCTATTGTGAGAGGACTTCTAATTGCCACTCCATTGGTGACAGGGGAAAAGAAAACCAGATCTCAAGTTGAAAATTAAGGCAAAAGCCATCTTATTATCTGTGAAACTTCATTCAATTCGAACAGTATTAAGTGCCTTATACATGTCACAAACTATTTTAATTATTCCAATAAATATCTGAGATAGGAATAATTAATATCATTTTATTTTAACAGATAAAATCATTGAGATTCAATAGTTTGTCTGCGATCACAGAAGGTAATGTATCACATAGTTGGGATACATAGCAGTCTTCACAAGGCTAACTGGAATGTCATCAGTTTAACTGGCTCCCTGACGGAGGTTATATGGTGACCCTGAAGAACAGAGGATCAAAAGGCTCTGTCACAAGTGTGTGACCCCAGGCAAAAAATTAAATTCCTGAGTCTCAGTTTCCACATATAAAAGAATATGAACACTAACCACTCCCTAAGATTAACAATAGGTAACTCAAAACTCCACATGTAAAATAATGAAGTTTTATATTTAAAGTTGTTTAGAAAAACTCCTTGGTCATGGCAATAAAAACAAATAACAGAAATCTATCTACAGGTGTATTCCAGGAAATCTGTGTGTGACTCTGAATGTTGGGGAATTTCAATGACTTAGAAAAGGGCTGTACAGTTCCTACATACAAAGCCCTAGGCTGGGCATGACCAGGTCTTCAGAGAAGTATGAGACTCTCAGAGTCCCTCTTCCTATCACTGCAAAGTCAGGGTACAGGGACACAAGGGGTAAGACCCCTTAGTAGCTGCTCCCTTGCTCAGGATAAAGAAACCTTTAATATTCTCTGTGGCACACAGAATGACTAGATGAGAATGGAAGCCAAGTTCCCCTCAATGGTCCTCACTTTTTCCCCCAATCCAAAAATGAGCCCACTCTTGGAAAATACACACATACTCACAGTTCCAAGAATGGCCTTTCTAATTTCATGCCCTCTTCTATTCATACTCTTTCTCCAGCCTGGGAAGAGTCAATGGCAGTACCGTGAAGGGAGAGAGAGGTGAAGTAGGTGAAAAAGTTGTAGAAAAGACTGATAGTGTCTCCACCTCTTCCTGTAAGTTTCTGAGCCTCAGTTAGGCCTGAGATGGGAGAGGGGAGAATTCAAACCTGATGAAATATTTCAGCTTTGCCAGTATACTAGACTTTCAATATTCAAAATTTTAAAAATTAAATAATTCACAAAGTGTCTGGAAAAGCTATAAGGAAAATTTTAATTATCAGGAGAAAAAATGATTTGCCAGAGCTTATTAAAAGGGGAAGTGGTAAGAAAAGACTCAATTGGCTTTTTGCATATAGTCTACCAAAATCAACAGACAGTAAAGCTACAATAAAATTATAATGATGTAGGCACTGTATTACTGGATTATCCTAAGGTTTGGAAACACTTGGTTAAGGTTTATTCTAAAGTCAGAACTGTTAATGCATTCAGTTCAGTTCAGTCGCTCAGTCGTGTCCGACTCTTTGCCACCCCACGAACCGCAGCATACCAGGCCTCGCTGTCCCTGGAGTCCACCCAAACCCATGTCCATTGAGTTGGTGATGCCATCCAACCATCTCATCCTCTGTCATCCCCTTCTCCTCCTTCCCTCAATCTTTCCCAGCATCAGGGTCTTTTCAAACAAGTCAGCTCTTCGCATCAGGTGGCCAAAATATTGTAGCTTCAATATCAGTCCTTCCAGTGAATATCCAGGACTGATCTCCTTTAGGATGGACTGACTGGATCTCCTTGCAGTCCAAGGGACTCTCAGAGTCTTCTCCAACACCACAGTTCAAAAGCATCAATTCTTCTGCGCTCAGCTTTCTTTATAGTCCAACTCTCACATCCATACATGACCACTGGAAAAACCATAGCCTTGACTAGATGGACCTTTGTTGATAATGCATTGGGTTCTGCCTTCACCCATGCTCCCCAAAACTTGGTTTTATAAAATTTATAACATGAGTGTGGTTCCCTGCCTTCATGCAGCATCTAATCACATATACATATGGGATGTAAAAGAACATATGATGGGTAGTAAAGATGGAACCAGTAACAAAAACCTCATATGATCAAATAAATGAAATTCTCTGTATACTACTCTAGAGAAAGAATTGCTTTAACATGGATAGATTTTGGATGGGTGGTAAAGGATGATGGATGATGGTGAATACACAAAACAAGTGAATTTGTTTGAAGTGGATTATTCTCAGAATTTAGTGAGAAACAAGGTTGGGATCAGACAACAGGAATCCCTACAAAGCAAACTCATGTGTGCATGCTCAGTTGCTAAGTCATGTCCAACTCTTTTGCAACCCCCTGGACTGTAGCCCACCAGGCTCCTCTGTCCATGGTATTTCCCAGGCAAGTATACTGGAGTGGGTTGCCATTTCCTCCTCCAGGGGATCTTCTCCCTCCAGGATTAAGCTCACATCTCCTGCACTGCAGGCGGATACTTTATCACTCGCCACCTGGGAAGCGCAAAAGCAAGCTCAGATGAATTTTAATCTCTGTGGGAAGCTAGAAATTGATTTTTGAGTTTCATGATTAGAAAGGGAAAATAACAGAAGACAATAGTGTTATCTAGGGAAACTAGAGTTGGGGACCTAGATCTTTATGAGGTTTCATGGTATAATTCAGTTACAGTTAGGGAAACAAAATTATCTTTTCCAGAATATAAGAGATAACTCTTTTGTAGTTAGAAAGGTAGTCTTTTTTGATCTAATTATTCATAGATAAGGTGAAAGCAGAAAAAACAAAAACACACCATTTAAAGAATGAAATTATATTTTAAAAATTTATCTTTAGGCCTGGATTTTTAGAAGTATTTCATTGTATGATCACTTTAAAAATATTTTTAAATCGAACTAGATTATAGTAAGATCTTAGAGTTTTTAACACACCAGGATTCTAATGAAAATGACAGTACTAAAATAGGAATGAGTGACAGTTAGAGAAGTTTTGAATGACACATAATTTTTGAAGATCTCTGCATCCTAATTGGAGTGGGAGAAATCAGAGGAATGACATAGATGTTACTTCAAAAAATAAACTTTTTTAACAGTAATGTTCTATTTCTTACTCTGGGTGCTGATTTATTATTATGTAAACTGTGAATATATATTTTTCAAACTTTAAATCTATGGTGCATTTTAAAATTTAACATAATTTAAAAATTATGTTAGAAATATTTCAAATTGGTCTTTTTAGAACATATTTACCAACATATATTTGTCAAATGATCTGTTCTTTATGGGGAAAGTCATCATTATGTTCCTTGTTCTATAGATAGGCTATGCTTTGGCAGCAGGTTCTCCCTTTCTTTTACTCTGAATCTAGAAGTGGGACTGCAGTTCTCCAGCTCCCAGGTTAGCACAGTGGTCCTGTGAGGTGGGCAGCTGAAGAAAACATCTGGACAATAACAGCTGTTACAATTCTACATTTTATCCGGGTCAGTGTTTTTAATTGTTCTGAATTGGTAACAACCAGCTGCCTCAGAAGTTTCTCTCCTCATTCCTGAGGGCAATGGGCTGGTTTGTCAGTCAGAGAGTTATCACTGTTTGAATTTTGTAAATGCACCATTTTTTCTTCAAAATGTTGTTAGTCCAAAACCCCTGTCAAAATACCAACATCCCCCAAAGAACCTCAATGGTTTACTTTCATTTTCTACACACAGCTGTCTAAAATGCCATTTTTTAAATTAAGTACTTAAAGTGGATTATATTGTTAACATCTCTTTAGGGCATTTTCTATCACGATAAACAGTGCTTTAGTGAATGTTCCTGGCTTCCCCTTCCCTCCTACTCTTCTCCCCAAACTAACCCCAAAGGCCTGGACCATGGTGTGTTTCTACTTGTGTTTCTACCTGTGTCTTAATCCTTTTTTAAATTTTAGGGAGACTATCAAGTTGCCAAAGAATTTCCACATGAAAATAAACATTAAAAATGGAAAATAGGTTTTGAAAGATCGTAACATTAAATATTCTAAAACAGTTCTGGATAAGATTCCAATTAAAATTTTATTAAATGCACATAAATATTATTTTCTATTCAAAGTAATCATATAATCTTAGAACCATATAATCCCTTAAGGAATCACCAGTCTGTAGTTTTTAGGTATATCTGCTCATATGCCTTCTAAAGAAATATTTTTAAAACTATGTACTTTCATATATTTCACTTCTAAAATGTTTTTTCATAAATTTAACACTTGAAAATATGTAATTCCCAATACACTGTAAGTATTGGCAGGTTAAAATAATGTTTGTAACTTTTATTTGTATCTGATTGATTCTAAATGTCACATCAGTTTAATATGCACCATGATGTATTACAAAATATACTAAATTAACAAGGTTTGCTGAAACAATTAAAATATTTTACATAGTTTTTTATCCTTGAATTTTTATTTGATTTCACATCTCCCTCAAAAATGTATTTTAATAGAATAAATTTTTTACATATGAAAAACCTCTGTTGAGCATCCTCTTAAAATTTTCTGCCACAAAACTATGTATATAAAAAGAAAAAAGCAAAAATTTCCTGTGATCAGGAGAATCTAAGTGTTAACATTTTCTTTTCAGCTTTAACTTTTAGTATAATTATTTTTAGTATCTACTTGATTAAGACAAATAAACATCAGTTTTGATAATTACTAAACAAAATCAAAATAAAGTGGAAATTCATTTCTTAATGAGATGGATGGTTCTTGATTCTATTAATACAACCAGTTCTTGTGCTCAAGGATGAATATTTTTATTGCTCTAATAAGATGGTATTCAAGATAATTTTTATTGTTAGTTTTTATTTTTATATGTCAGACCTGAGAAAACTAATATCCATAAATAAAAAAATGAGAATAAATGGAGTTTTATTACAGAAGTGTCATTCAATTCTTTGAACTCCTTCCAAATTATGTGCCAGAAATCACATAGTAATCTGTAATAAAAAATTACTGTTAATGATCTCAGCTGACAATTCAATTAACATCACCTTCAATTTTGTTGAAAAGGAAGAACTGGAAATTAACTGACTTGTAAAAGAATTTTTTTACTCAGCTATTCTCTTTCTCAATACAATTTTCTAAATTTTCTTTGTTTAAGGCTCTGAAGATGTTTGAATTCATTTATCAGATATATACTGAAGATTCCACGAGCTAGAAGAGGGAAATCATACCATAATCATAGATCAATCAGAAATTTTAAAAATATTTCCTCAAGATTGCTTCATCTTGGAAGATTTTTAAACCATCCCTGAGACTTTTAAATCACAGATATCAGTAAACTTTGGGTAGCAAGAGATGGATATTGTTCTTTATGAAGTGCACTTATAAAAGAAGGAAATGGCAACCCACTCCAGTATTCTTGCCTGGAAAATCCCATGGACGGCTTTTAAACCACAGAAATCAGTAAACTTTGGGTAGCAAGAGATGGAAATTGTTCTTTATGAAGTGCACTTATAAAAGAAGAAGGAAATGGCAACCCACTCCAGCATTCTTGCCTGGAAAATCCCATGGATGGCAGAGCCTGGTAGGCTACAGTCCATGGGGTCACAAAGAGTCGGACATGACTGAGCGACTTTCTTTCTTTCTTTTCTACAAAAGGAGAAGAAACAGAACACGTGTTATCTCCAAAGCAGTCACATTCTCAGAACGATCCATCTTAGAGTGAAGTGTGTATCATCATTCAGGATGGACAATGATTCCTTTAGAAGTACTGATTCTGAAACCTTTGGAAAATCTTAAAAGTTCCAGGATTTGTTACTTTAGCTTGAAGATCACAGTTATCAGGGCTTCCCTTGTGGCTCAGCTGGTAAAGAATCCACCTGCAGTGTGGGAGACCTGGGTTTGATCCCTGGGTTGGGAAGATCTTCATGGAATGTATGGTATTTCCAGTCACTGTAACAAGAGATTTTCATACATGAACTTATTTAAATCTCAGAACAGCCATAGGAGATGGGCACTATTGGTCTTTCCCTTTTACAGATAAGGAAACTGAAGAATAAAGAGGTAAAATGACTTGCTAATGATATTTAACCCCCAAGCAGCCTGCCTGCTGTGACTGCACACCTACAGCTATCCCAGAAAAAGGTCATACTCTTAGTCAATAAAATTATTTTCCAGGGAAGATACATAGCATTAGGAGGGCAAAGTGCTTAGTTATTTTCAAAAAATAACTTCCAACTTCTTTTTTCCAATTCCCTTTACCCCTCATCTGCCATTTTCCCTATTCTGAGAAGAAACTCTGCAATTCTTGAAGAAGGCTGTGCAACTAATTAAAAAAATATTATCTTGGAAAAATTCAGCCAATGCCCACTGGGATAAATTTAGTAATTCTATGAAAGTATAATAGCTTTTATAAAACATAATATTAAAGCATTTACCTATTTTCTAGAAATAACTTCTCAGTTTCAGAATGTGTACAAATGTGTTTGGATTTATGGAGAGAAATGGCTTTTTAAAATTTTGAGCTATATTTCCTAGTAAAGTTAATATTATATAAGAAAATTTGTTGAAAAATAATTAGCCACTAAATTGAGTTGATTAGTTTTAAAGTGAATGATGTGGTATTCGTAAGACATTCAATTTTCTTATTAATTTTAAAATTGTACTATATTTTCACATTTAATATTCATGTGGGGATTACAATTAGGTGAAAGTTACAAAAGGAAAGCATTGTGATTTCATAGTCTTTTAATGGTCAAAAAATGTAGCTCCTTAGCATTTAACTAGAATTTTTATTTCAAAAGTACTATTAAGTATATAAAAAATAAAGTAAGTACAATTGCTTATGTAATTATGATATAGAATCTTTGTAAATCACTTTTAGTACTAATAAAGATTATTTAACATAGTAACATTTATTTTCATATATCCAAATCCTGGTTTATATATGAATAGGTTTGAAAATCTGTGGGAGATGTTAAGGTTTATAAGATATTCATTGGTCAGAATTTTTTTCTCATTCATCTGTTTCTTTTATTAAGTTGTTATATAAATATGAAAAGAGTCAGTCATGATTAAAATAACTAGATAAAAATCTATGCCACCATAATAAAACATATTATGTGAAATTAAGTATGAAGGGGACCTTGTTAGAAAATACGAAGCTTTGTTTTTTATTCATGTTTTGTCAAAGTAAAGAATTCTATTTTTTGTTAAATTAAATCCATAGTTTATCTTAAAAGGAAAACAATGAGAAACCATAGAGGGATATAAGAAATACATAAAATCAAATTTGAAAATATATAAAACTTTAGACTAGTACACATAATTTTATACAATAGTTATAAAACAGTTATATCACTAAAAAAAAAAAAAAAACAGAACTTTATGCTAATAGCACAAAAAATTCTCAAACACAAATGCCTGCAGTGTACAAGAAGGTAATGTAAATACGCAGTGGGCTAGGTAAAGAATGTATGAAAAGGAAGTTCCATGTTCTGTCTAAAAGGGAAGCCATTAGTCAGCTATGGAAAATGGTTGCCAGTGCTCAGTCGAAGACAGAAATTTTTTTTGGCTACGTAGTGTGGCATATGGGATCTTAGTTCCCCAAATAGGAACTGAATCCATTCCCCCTGCATTGGAAGCTTGGAGTCTTAACAACTGGACTTACAGGGAAGTCTCACGGATTTTTTTTTTTTTAATGTAGAATCTTCCAGTTATTCAAAGTCAGCCATTGACTCCACTTCTTTTTAAACTACTACAGTTAGCTTACTTCTAAGATGGCCATTATCAATTCTTTAAGCCCTGTATGCACATGACATTCCTCCACGGGGAGCAGCTGAAGTGACACTGTGTCAGCAGCAGACATCCCTTTAAATAGAGCCAAGGCCAGCCTCATACAGGGCCCGGTGCTTTACATGGGAGCCTGAATTCTTACCTGACTCTGGGCTTCACAAATTATATGTAATCTGTGAAGCCCTGAACGGGACTTGTCAGCTCTGCTTCCTGGCTCTTGTTAAGAAGTCCATGCTACTCTGCTACAAAGAGTGGCCCTCACAGACAGACACAGAGGCATCTGATGTGTGAGTGAAGAAACTGTTTTGGATGTTCAGCCCGTTCAAATCTTCAAATGACTAAAACCAAAGAAACTGTCTGACTGAAAACCCATAAGACCCAAATGAGAAACACCCAGTTGAGCTCAGTGAACAACAATATTGTGAGACAACTCTAAAATATATTGTTAAGTCGCTACATTTTGGGTTGGTTTATATGACAGTGGATAATCAGAATAGGCACTAAGTTGGCTATACAAACATGTGCCTATGGGCCTCTACAATCTTTGGTCCATTACCTGTGGCATGCATTAGCCACCAAGATTGATGGCTATCTAGAAATATTCATCAACATATTATTTTATCTTGGTATTTTAAATGATTTTATAATCTTGATTACATTGTTTGAAGAGTTCAGACAATAGATTGTCCTTTTTTTCTCATATTGAGCTGTTTTATCATTTAATCCAATATTAGACAAAACAAATATTTAAATTATTTGAAAAGGTTGCTGTACTTTGTTGGTCAGTTTATGTACATTTGATTAGCACATGTTGCCAATGCAATGTTTTTGATTTTGTTCCCATCTGAAGACAACAACTTGAATTGCAACGATTGTCTTATTATTGAGTCATTCTAGACACCTTTCACAAACACAAGTCTAATAAGCCATCAAATCCTCTCCCAAGTACCCAAATGCCCCCTAAAATCTAAAACTATTGCATTCTTCCAGGAGACAATTCCTCCAAAACTTTAGGCTATGTACCTTAAATCATTAATTTGAAAGTGAAAGTCGCTCAGTCATGTCTGACTCTTTGCGACCCCTATGGATTATACAGTCCATGGAATTCTCCAGGCCAGAATACTGGAGTGGGTAGCCTTACCCTTCTCTAGGGGATCTTACCAATCCAGAGATCGAACCCAGGTCTCCCACATTGCAGGTGGATTCTTTACCAGCTGAGCCAAAAGGAAAGTTCAAGAATACTGGAATGGGTAGTCTATCCCTTCTCCAGCAGATCTTTCCAGCCCAGGAATCCAACCAGGGTTTCCTGCATTGCAGGTGGATTCTTTACCAACTGAGCTATCAGGGAAGCCCTTCATTTGAGGTGTTATGCAAACAAATGATTAAATAATTCTCCTTGAATTTACCTTAGTAAACATGAAGATTTCCTGAACTATATTTATATTTTCTTTCTTCTATCATGATTGGAAACAACTTATGTTTGCCTGATCCTACCCATTTGAATTTCAAGGAAGGTTTATTAATAAATATTGATCCAAAATATTAAACATGAATATTAAAGTGTTTTGGGGGGGACAGGAAGATTCCCTGGAGAAGGGAATGGCTATGCACCCCAGTATTCTTGCCTGGAGAACTCCATGGACAGAGGAGCCTAGTGGGCTACAGTCTATAGGGTCACAAAGAGTCAGACATGACTGAGTGACTAAACAACAACAACAACATTTAGTTTTTTATACAAATTGGTTTTTATTCCAAATCAGGAAGAAAATCTGTTTCTATAGTCATCCTTAAACACTTCTAGTTGCATTCACCTGGATCAATGAGGCTGTTTCCTTAAGACCTTATTTTGTAATTGATATGTTTAGCAATCATCAAGGAGCATCACTACCACCAAAATATTACATGAGACTTAGGAAGTGTCTAGCAGCACCCTGGTTGCTAAGGCCTTGCCACAGCTTTCGGTATAACATATTCAGAATGGCACAGAGGAAAATATTCTACATAGGACAGAAAATGAGTGACAAGAACAATCATGTCCTAGGGGCCTGTTTCATTCAATCAAGCAATTCAAATAATCCCAACTACTACAATTATCAAAGATCAACAGCACCAAATTCTTCATAATGTCAATTTCTAATTATTTGTATCATCAAAGTTTTTATATGTAAGAGATGAAACATCATGGTGAGAACAAATACTAGTTGGTAAGCCTTTAGTTTCTTTTCTCATTTTGATAATTACTTACTGTATAATTGGGACAAGTCATAGAATTCATATACACTTTAATTGCTTCCTTCAACGAGGAAAATATAATCCTGTTGGGAAAATTCCTTGATAATCTCTTAAGTGAAGTGAAAATTCATCTTTATAAGTTCCATTAAATTTGAGTTGCTGAGAAATGATTATTTTCTTAGGGTAAAATAGATGAGATTTAATCACAATCAACACAAAATAAATCAAATCTTTAGATGGATGAAAGCAAGTCATTTGAATGTCTAGATGCATTCCTAGTATCAACTGAATTTGAACACAGAAAAAAAAAAAAAATGACTGCAACCAAAACCGTAGATTACTGAAGTCAACTGCAATGTTTCTACTGTATATCCATTAAATAACAAGTGTAGTGAAATCAGTTCCTGTGAACTCCATGTTAAGTTCCAAGCTTGCAGGGTGCTTTTCAATTTAATTCATTTTGAGTCTCAAACTTGAAGTTAAATATATTAGTTGAAAAATAAGTCATTAGATTCAGAAACTGAAATACATATGCTAAATTCTAGTTCACTTTTATATTATGGTCCTTGAATTTATATTCACAGTTTGAAACTACAAAATGTTAATTTTAAACTTGCTAATGTATTTGTTAACCAGGTATGAGGTGCTGGAACAGTGATTTTCAAACACTTCTCCCTCGTTCCATCTCTGTCTTTCAGTCAAAACAAATAACTGAAAAGCTCTGAGTGGCATAGGTTGAGAGGTCTGGAGCACTTAAGTCTTCCTTTTCTCAGCAATCCTTTCATCTTCATTTAGGTGGCTTCTAAATGAATCTGACAAACAGTTTAAAACCTATAGGTTGGGCTAGGGAATGGCAAAATTTTTATAAAAAATGAGATGAGCTAATGGTTCCTATTTTGAATTTGGTAGAGAATTATAACAAAAACGGCTGGGAGGATGAAAACAGCTAAATAAACAAGTTGGCAGATATAATGGTAACACGGCTGCTTCAACCAGGAACAATTTTGCATTGTTACACTGGCTAACCTTTTTGCTAGACTGTGCCTTTTCTGTATGATAAGACATAATATTTAGGCAAAATCTGAAGGAAACAGGTTAGTTTTCAACTCAAATTTGGAGTCTCTTTATTATATGTGTACTCTCAATGGGGAAATAACATTTATATTTCTACTAGCTTTCTAACACACTTGCTTTAGTAATTAAAGAATCATTCAATCCAAAAGGTCATTCATTTCGTATTAACTTGGGGGGAAATATCAGTAGACTAGATGACTACAGAAGTAGAATAGAACACATGATAACTCTAAGTAATTATCTTATTTTATTTTCATTTCACTTCAGTGCCTTAAAGTAATTGTGTTTAGTCTTTCTTGTAACACTGGAAGATCGATATTTGAACTGCTGAATTCATACAATATAAGATTTGCTCTGTTTTCCTCAGTGTCTCACTGAGAAATACCTTAACCACTCAGGGCACTTTGCAATGTAGGGCCCCTCCAATAAAACTTAAAAGATAAATAGTATCTCAGGACACTAATTTGATTAAAGTACAAAACTCTTCAGCATCCATGTTAACTTTTTTGATACTGTTTCTTCTAAAATATATGTGAATCTTTAAAAAAAACCATCCATTATCAAAGAAAAATTAATCTTTTTAGCAAAACCATTCATATTTAATAACTACATATGTAATAGAAAGATACTTTCTATTTGAATGTTTTCCATTTTTAGTTCAATAAAAGGTAAAATTACTAGTAAATATATAAGCAATTAGCCATATAAAGTAATATGCAAATCTTAAAAAAATTTGTTTATACTATAGGAATACTTTTAACCTCTTTTAGTTAAATTACAATGATTTATAGACAGAGCATAACTCAGTAAAGAGTGTGAACTTTGGAAGTGGTCAGTTCAGTTCAGTTCAGTCACTCAGTCACGTCTGATTCTTTGCAACCTCATGGACTGCAGCCCTCCAGGCCTCCCTGTCCATCACCAACTCACGGAGTTCACTCAAAATCATGTCCATTGAGTCAGTGATGCCATCCAACCATCTCATCCTCTGTCGTCCCCTTTTCCTCCTGCCATCAATCTTTCCTAGCATCAGAGACTTTTCAAATGAGTTAGTTCTTCGTATCAGGTGGCCAAAGTATTGGAGTTTCAGCTTCAGCATCAGTCCTTCCAATGAATATTCAGGACTGATTTCATTTAGGATGGACTGGTTGGATCTCCTTACAGTCCAAGGGACTATCAAGAGCCTTCTCCAATACCACAGTTCAAAAGCATCAGTTCTTCAGTGCTTAGCTTTCTTTATAGTCCAACTCTCACATCCATACATGACTACTGGAAAAACCATAGCTTTGATTAGACAGACCTTTGTTGGCAAAATAATATCTCTGCTTTTTAATATGCTGTCTAGGTTGGCCATAACTTTTCTTCTAAGGAGCAAACGTCTTTTAATTTATGTCAGCAGTCACCATCTGCAGTGATTTTGGAGCCCAAGAAACTACAGTTTGTCACTGTTTCCATTATTTCCCCATCTATTTGCCATGAAGTGATGGGACCAGATGCCATGATCTTAGTTTTCTAAAAGTTGAGTTTTCAACCAACTTTTTCACTCTCCTCCTTCACTTTCATCAAGAGGCTCTTTAGTTCTTCTTCACTTTCTGCCATAAGGGTGGTGTCATCTGCATGTCTGAGGTATTCTCCCAGCAATCTTGATTTCAGCTTGTGGTTCATCCAGCCAAGCATTTCCCATGATGTCCTCTGCATATAAGTTAAATAGGCAGCGTGACAACATACAGCCTTGACGTACTCCTTTACTGATTTGGAACCAGTCTGTTGTTCCATATCCAGTTCTAACTGTTGCTTCCTGACCTGCATACAGATTTCTCAGGAGGCAGGTCAGGTGGTCTGGTATGCCCGTCTCTTTCAGAATTTTCCACAGTTTGTTGTGGTCCACATAATCAAAGGTTTTGGCATAGTCAATAAAGCAGAAATAGATGTTTTTCTGGAACTCTCTTGCTTTTTCCATGATCCAGTGGATGTTGGCAATTTGATCTCTGGTTCCTCTGCCTTTTCTAAATCCAGTTTGAACATCTGCAAGTTCACGGTTCATGTATTGTTGAAGCCTGGTCTGGAGAGTTTTGAGCATTATTTTACTAGCATGTGAGATGAGTGCAATTGTGTGGTAGTTTGAGCATTCTTTGGCATTGCCTTTCTTTGGGATTGGAATGAAAACTGACCTTTTCCAGTCCTGTGGCCACTGCTGAGTTTTCCAAATTTCCTGACATATTGAGTGAAGCACTTTCACAGCATTATCTTTTAGGATTTGAAATAGCTCAACTGGAATTCCATAACCTCCACTAGCTTTGTTCATAGTGATGCTTCCTAAGACCCACCCAACTTCACATTCCAGAATGTCTGGCTCTAGATTGGTAATCACACCATCATGAATATCTGGGTCATGAAGATCTTTTGTGCATAGTTCTTCTGTGTATTCTTGCCACCTCTTCTTAATATCTTCTGCTTCTATTAGGGCTTGTTTCAAAGTCTTGATTCTACCACTGGCTGGGCTATTTTGGATAAATTGCCCTAAAAGTCCTGTTTTCTCTTCTGTGAAATAGGGTAAACCAACCTACCTAATAAAATGGATGTGGCTTAGATAATTTAATTAAATTATGTAAATTAACAGGCACAGATTCTGTTACATGGTAAAAACCCAATAAAAGCTTCCTCTGTTATATCCTCCTGGATATACTGTAAATTTAAATATGAACAAGATTAAACTTGAACATTTTTCTTAACATCTGCTGTATGATCCCAAAGTAGCTTTCCTACTTCCCAAAGATATCCATGCCTTAATATCCAGAATATTGAATATAAAAATTTTATATTAATATAAGAAATGGGATCTTGTAGATGTGACTAAATTTAGGAAACTTAAATGAGATCATCCTGAATTATTAGGGTGGATACAACAAAATAATAGAAGTCTTTGCAGTGGAAAGAAGGAGGCATGAGACTGAGAATCACAGAATATGTGATGATGGAAGCAAAGGTCAGAGAGAGAAAATGAAATTAAAATATACTGGGTCACTGGTTTTGAAGATGGAAGAAGGTGCTACAAACCAAGGAATGAAGGCAAGCTTTAGAAGATGGAGAAGACAAGTAAATATATTCTTCACTAGAGCTCCCAAAAGAAATGCAATCCTACCCAAACCTTGATTTTGAGACTTCTGATTTCTAGAACTGTAACTGTAAGATAAAATCGGGGCTTCCTGCTGACTCAGATGGTAAAACGTCTGTTTGCAATGTGGGAACCCGGGTTTGATCCCTGAGTTGGGAAGATCCCCTGGAGGAGGGCATGGCAATACTCCAGGGTTCTTGCCTGGAGAATTCCATGGAAAGAGGAGCCTGGTGGGCTACAGTCCATGGGGTAGCAAAGAGTCAGACATGATACAGCTACTAACACCTTCACTTTTTGAAGATAATAAACTTAGGTTGTTTTAAGCCTCCAAATTTGTGGTTGTTAGTTATAGCAGCAATGGAAAACTTAATTAGTGAAGATAACAAATGACTTAGAAGAGGCTGCCACTCTATACATTTTAACATTCTGCTTTCTAATACCCTCTAGAGATGTGTGGCAAGCTACAGAGATCTAGGATGATATCGGTAACTAGGTTATTTGATGTTGTAACACATGATGAAGCGTAAGTACAGTAAAGATCCCATAAAAATACAACAAAAAGATTACAGGTAACACATTTTGAAGATATTAATGAGTAATAACTAATATATTATTTACTTAATAAATAATACTAAACATACCACACTTGAGTGAATATTTACTGTCAATGGGATAGGCATGTTACAAACACTATTAATAAGTAATAATTAAAATATTATTTATCTTAATAAATAATACTAAAAGTTACTACACTCGAGTGACTATTTACTGTGTGTCAATGAGAGAAGTGTTCATATATCAGTTTTATAGATGAGAAACTATATAAATCTACTGATATGCTTAACTTGCAAAAGGACAAACAAAAAGAAAGTGAATGAATCTGAACTACAGTCTGTTGATTTAAAATTCTATGTCATTCACCAAAAATAAATTGAGATAGGGACCAAAAATGAAAGGCTGAAGACTGTGAGGTCGCTTTGTGAGAAACATTTGTGAGTAGCTTCTTCCTACTTCAGATGATAGTATTTCAGCTTGTTATATATGTGAGGCCTCTCCAACAGGTAGGAGTTATCAGGGAGACCAGTGCTTCTGCCTTACTTTTAGTCTGAATATCTTCCCTAACAGGAAGTAACAGTCTGACCATCACTAGAGAACTCAGGGCTGACCATTTTAGGTCATGACTTAAACAAATCTAAAGGTCAGAAAAGAAAGGCATGTTTACATACTTTGTTTCATAGAAAATCTGCTTTTGTATTCAAAAGCCATTGCCATTGTCTTAAGAGGTGAAGCATTAATATCTATATAAGAAATCCAAGCAAAATTAATATTTAATGAATACTGATTCTGTACCTGGTCTTATACTAGTCACCTTAATATATATATATATATATATATATATATATATATATATATATATATATATTATACTTTATATATATAAATATATATATTAGTATTTGGTGCTGCTAAATATTAGTATTCAGTGCTGCTAGTGGTAAAAAACTCTCCTGCCAATGCAGGGAGATGCCAGAGACAAAGCATCGATCCCTGGGTCAGGGAGGTCCCCTGGAGGAGAGCATGGCAACCCACTCCGGGATCCTTGCCTGGAGAATTTCATAGACAGAGGAGCCTGACCAACTACAGTCATAGGGTCCCAAAGAGTTGGACATGACTAAAGTGACTTCTCATGCATGTATGCATTTCTATAAAAGAGGTACCTATTCCTCACAAAGTTTGTCTAAAATTACACAGTCAATTCAATTCCAGGGATGACTGATTCCAATACTCATGATAAAATATTAACACAGAGAAATACAAAATAATCCAAAGGATAATTATCTCCTTTAATTTTCTTTTATAGTAAAATCCAAGAACTTCCTCCTCATCCAGTAAAGCAATATCAGATTCTGCAAATCAGATCCTTCATCTCTAAATTTATTCCTAGTTTCTCTTTTGTAAATTCTTCAAATCCCTTTGGAGTGCACTTATTCAGATTTTCTTGCTAGAACTAGTTTTTAAGCACTGTGTACCGCCTTCCCTTTCTAAGTCATTCTCACTCAATTAAGTAGTTGCTGGAAGTCAGCTTATTCTGCAACTGTGGAGAAAAGAAGAAAACAACACCCAAACTGACACAAAACAAGGTCTGTTTTTCTGTTTGTTTTTTGGTCTTTGCTTCTTTTGACAATTTGGTCCAATCTCCAGAAACCATCCAAAACGTTCATTTGCTCTTCAAACATTACTTTAATCAAAGCATTAGATCTGTTTTTAGTATTCTCAAGGAGCCAGTGAATTGTTAGCCTCATAATACTAGGATATCCTTTAGGGACAAACTAGAACATTGATTCTATATTACAATCAGGTCAAATTTATGCACTTTTATGAAAAGGTAGCCTCGTCTGTTATCCATACATTTTATGTAATCTTCACTAAACTATGCATCTAATTGGGCTTTCAGTTCAGTTCAGTTGCTCAGTCATGTCCAACTCTTTGCGACCCCATGGACTGTAGGATGCCAGGCTTCCCTGTCCATCAGCAACTCCTGGAGCTTGCTCAAACTCATGTCCATTGAGTTGGTGATGCCATCCAATCATCTCATCCTCTGTCATCAACTTTTCCTCCTGCCTTCAGTCTTTCCCAGCATCAAGGTCTTTTCCAATGAGTCAGTTCTTTGCATCAGGTGGCCAAAGTATTGGAGTTTCAGCTACAGCATTAGTCCTTCCAATGAATATTCAGGAATGATTTCCTTTAGGATGGACTGTTTTTTTTTTCTCTTTGCAGTCCAAGGGACTCTCAAGAGCCTTCTCCAACACCACAGTTCAAAAGTATCAATTTTTCAGTGCTCAGCTTTCTTTATAGTCCAACTCTCACATCCATATGACTACTGGAAAAACCATAGCTTTTACTAGACGTACCTTTGTTGGCAAAGTAAAGTCTCTGCTTTGTAATATGCTGTCTAGGTTGGTCATAGCTTTTCTTCCAAGGAGCAAGCATCTTTTAATTTCATGGCTGCAGTCACCATTTGCAGTGATTTTGGAGCCCAAGAAAATAAAGTCTCACTGTTTCCATTGTTTCCCCATCTATTTGCCATGAATTGATGGGACTGGATGCCATGATCTTAGTTTTCCGAAAGTTGGGCTTTACAAAATTGGGCTGTACAATAGTTAAAAATTACATATAAAGAGATGTTCCATTAAAATTTCTACCTTGAAGGTCATCAGTGATCAAGGTGGTCAATCCTTTATTGTCACTATTATGACAACATTTAAAAAGAACTCTTACATGTGTCCAATGATTTGATGCTAAATATTATAATTACACTGCATTGTAATTATGTGCCTCTCTTATATATTTCTTTAATCTGGAGTTTATTATTTATTTGTTTCTAATATCACTCTACTTATAGTGATCAATATATCAATGAGTCAGTGAATGAATATATTATTTCTAGCATGCTACAGGTGTGTTTGATCAATTGTGTTTGGAGCTTTGTAATACAATAGATATTATGCCTTCAGTACAATATTAATACCTTCCAAAGTTTGGAATTTTCAAGTTTTAAAATATATCTTATATAAGATCTTAACTTTAGTTACTGAGTGTTTCATGATGTGTTGCAAAGGATTAAGTTATTAGATATCTTCATAGTTTTTCACAGCTCACTCATTAACCTCAGCCATAGTGAGGCAATTGGACCCCAAATCCCCTGTGTCTGATGATCATCAAATTAACTTTTACTGTGTACTATATGCTTGGACTGTACCAGTTTTAATAATGTGCCTATCTGATGCTGAAGCTGAAGGTCCAATATTTTGGCCACTTGATGCAAAGAGTCAACTAATTGGAAAAGACCCTGATACTGGGAAAGATTGAGGGCAAAAGGAGAAGGGAGCGACAGAGGATGAGATGGCTGGATGCATCACTGAATCAGTGGACATGAGTCAGTTTGAGCAAACTCCGGAAGATAGTGAAGGACAGGGAAGCCTGGCGTGTTGCTGTCCATGGGATCACAAAGAGTTGGACATGACTTAACAACTGAACGACAATAATAACAATGATCTTGTTCTCCCAAGAATCCTAAGATAGAGTGAATCATTACTTAAACTTTATAGATTTGAAAACAGGTTCAGAGAAGTTAAAATCATGCTCACGACATTCATGTTCTATATTGCCACACAATCTAGATTCAGCCTAAAATGATACTTTAATCCAAAAAATTTTTAAAAAAAAGGAATGGGAAAGGAAAAAGAAAAATTAGGATAGGCATTAAATATGAGCATTAGACAAAGGAGAAAAAAAGCTGCATGGACATTGGTAATAAAAGGAGACACATAAGCATTATGGTTCTCTAAAAAAATTTAAAAGGCTAGTCCAGGCTTGAATGCTGCTGCTGCTGCTAAGTTGCTTCAGTCGTGTCCGACTCTGTGCGACCCCATAGACAGCAGCCTACCAGGCTTCCCCGTCCCTGGGATTCTCCAGGCAAGAACACTGGAGAGGCTTGCCATTTCCTTCTCCAATGTGTGAAAGTGAAAAGCGAAAGGGAAGTCGCTCAGTCGTGTCCAACTCCTAACGACCCCATGGACTTCAGCCCACCAGGCTCCTCCGTCCATGGGATTTTCCAGGCAAGAGTACTGGAGTGGCTTGCCATTGCCTTCTCCGATAGGGGAGCAGCAAATGACACATTACATGACTTGAGCTTATAAAACTGCAGTTCGCCATAACTATTTCTGACACATTTACTATGTATCTGCATGGTTTAACAGATGAAACAGGTCTTTATTAATTTGACTGTATTACCTATGGTGAAAATAATTCTAGAAGTTACTGATTAGTTGTAAGATAAAGAATCATGAGCAGGAGAGTGTATACATACATACATACATATATATATATATATATATATATATATATATATATTATTTTTCCCCCTTTTTGCATGCTCCTCACAAAATGTTGAAAAGCTTAAATGGATATTATTCAAAAGCAACAAATTTCATGCCCTCAGACACAGATTTCAGTCTACTGATCTGTCAAGAATAAACAATGTTTTCAATGTAAATTCGTTCTATCTTGACATGTATGTAGACATTTGAAAATAAATGAATTAATTATGCCTTCCATATGCTAAGATACTGGTTACTCATAAGATGTAGGTCATAAAATTTGAGTCTTTCTCCAATTGGAAATCAATTTCCACTGATTTGTTCACATAGTCTTACAAAACATCCCTTGAGACCAGAAGAATGCATTTAAAACTGACAGGTTGAGGCTAGAGGTCTAATCTATAACCATGGAATGGAGTCAGGTTAGCCAGGTCCCAAGACATTCATGCCTGAAATCTCAACCCTGTTAATATGCTGCCCAAACAAGCTAATCTAAAAGACCAAAGTCATACTTTAGGTGTAAATGATTAAAAAAAAAGTCACAATTAATGCTATGAGTAACTTTACTGATTATTAAACAAACTCAAAATATTATATGTCATTCAAGATAAAATCTCATGCCACATTCAAATACCAGCTCAAATATAAGCACAGCATCTAATGAACAACCCCCCCACACAAAGTATGGCACACTTTTGACTTTAGGTCAAAACAAATACACTTGAAAGAGTTATATTGATTTCTGAAACAGTGATCTCTGGAGCTGACCTCACATTAGCATGAAGGGCCTATGTCAGAGAACTCAAATCATTTCCCCACTCAGCCTGGGGATCTTACCATTACTGATTCATGTTTGTTTTAGCATTCCCTGTCTCCATGCCTCTATGCTTTCACTTTCATATGGCAACAAAGCCACACACACACAACTTTATGCTTTGTCCTAGACTATGAAGGTATGCATTTTAGTGGCGAATACTGTTTTTCCTCACTCTGTATGTTATCCTTTACCTTTTTTTTTGCCCCCGTAGACTGTATGTGTCATGGCCTCTGGGGATGCATGGGGCCAACCACAAATTAGGCAGAGCCTGTAAAAGCCTTGCTGGCTTTTCCTTTCCGAAAACCTAAAACTTTTGAAGAGGCAAAGGGATGTACAGGCTGAAGTGGAGCAGGGATGCCTCTGATTCAAAAGTGATCTTTCCAGGGTGAGTGAGGGGAGAAATCTGTGGCTAAGAGAGCAATGGGAACTCAGCCATATCCAAGAGAGGTGAGATGACAAAGAGAGACGGATGTATGAGGGAGAGACAGATGAACGAGGGAGAGACGGGTGAACTAGGGAGGGAGAATCACAGCCTAAAACTGCGACCATCGCATCCTAAGGAAGCACAGGGCCACCAAATTTCAAAAGACCACTGGGCTTGTCAGTGGGAATGACAGTGACACAGTACTTGACAAGAGTGTAGTTTCCTGTTTTGAGTTTACTATATAAGCCCACTGGAGTGTGGTGTGATTCTGGCCTTCAGAGGAGACTCTAACAATGAATGAGACAAAAATTACCAATACCAGCAGGACAGAATTTCAGTCCATGTTTTTACATCTTTTTCAATACATATTCTGTAAGCAGCAACAGAAAATTCAACAGAGACTCTTCAGGAATCACCTCATGGGTTAAAATCAGAGCGGTCTTGATAAGAATACTGTTAAAAGGCATCATTCTTCTGCTTGACATACTTTTTGCATGAGGTGAAATGTGGCATGTCCTTGCCAGAGTAAATAATAGTACCTGGATACTCACCAGCTTAGCTGGGATGTTGGGAGAGGAAAGCATGTCAGCACTCACTGAGAGACCCACCCAGCTGAGCTGGCTCTTTCAATGCCTTCTTACCTGTCTTCCTCACTCCTGCCCAGGCTGTCAGCACCGAACCTGGCTCTCTATGACCTGCTCGGCTGCTACTTTAAAACTCAGCTAGAAAATCGTGTCTCTCAGTTCCTGTGGTCATTAGTGTGAGGTTATAATGAACTTTTAGTTCTATGGAAAACACTAGAACGTGACTTATAGCTGTTCCTTCCAAATGCTAGGATATCTAAGGTCAAAGTCCTAAATTCGAAAGAAAATGCATTCCAAACGCAAACCACATCTTTTTATCAATCTTGCAGACTGCTTTCACTTCTACTGACTATCTCTGTGGTGCATAAACTGCAATTCTTTCACACATGAATTCTTTCTTATGAAGTCTTTTCTATTTCTCACTTGAAGCAGCACTGCTCTGGGGACATAAAGGTAATGTTCAGAAGTGTTGGCAGAACCACCTTTCAGTGCCTATATTGGAGTTTGGGTGAAGGAATCTTAAGTGAAAGAAAAAGAGGGATATGTAGGGGGCTCCCCAGTTTCTTTGGCCATTGAGGGCGCTCACTCTGCCACTCCAACCTCTACATTTTTTCTTTCATTATGCAATTTTATTTGAAAAGAGATTATAATACCTTAAAGGAGGTGTTCTATATTAATACAGTAATCACTTATAGTCATAAGACCTATATACTATCTTCATTTGGCAAACTACCTTCTTCATAAATGTCTGTTTCATATGATAGTATATTATAAGGCCCATAATTTTACTTCTGCTATTTGTAATATTGATGTTTTTATATTAAGTCATAAATATTCCCCCATACGTCCATTTTTTAGTATGAAAATGTTAAATGATCACATAGTATTTAATTCTGTTGATACACGTATAGAATTCATTGACTCATATTTCTAATTCAGAGCATATGGATTGTTTCTGAGTTTTTGCTTTACAGATGCTGCTGCACTGAGAAGGAATGCATTGCATCCTGAGAGCTCAGATAGATACATGAGGCATAGACCAGACACTTAATACATATGATTTATAAGGCTCCCAATCACTGTTCAGGATGGACACTGTCTAGCCTATTTTACAAATGAGGAAACCTGAGGCTCACAGAGGTAGAATACTTCCCTAAGGGCACTCAGTGAGCAAGTGGCAGAACCAGGATTTGAAATTCATATCTATCTGACTCCAAACTTCATTCTTTCTCCCCTGTGTCACAGAACTCTTTCTTTATTGGAATTTCCTCAAGATAAAATCCCAAGAGTGGAACTGTGGAATCAAAGAGTGTGACTATCTCTATGGCCCTTGTTACTTACACATCAATGAAAATTCACAGTGAAAAAGAGACAAGAAAAATTATGTGCAAACCTATTGTCTACCTTCCCTAAAGATCTCATGTTATTTCTGGTCAGAGAGGAACACTGCCAGGCTCCATTTTTTATATTTGAGAAAATGACATGCAGGGAAATTTAATTGTTAGCTCATTTTTCATACAACCAGATTTATTTTGATTTTATAGAAAATATTAGAAAATGATGCTCGAAATTTAGCACACTGTAAGTAAAATATCATTAATATCATAAACAATTTAAATATTTGTTTGCAACTCTACTGGCATAGACAAAATGCTTCATAAACAGAGGTATGCATATTTAATCTGTGAATTACTAAGGAACCTTTGTATAGCAAAAATTAGAGGGGTCCCTTTATCCAGAATAAAAATAAACGTCAAGGAGACAAAGGGATGCTTTCATGGTTTGAGATACACTATTAGTATTATGCCTTTTCAACAAGTATCAATGCTCTCTCTTCCCTTTCACTGGAAACAGTGGAACCTTTGCTGAACTGACAGTCAATTAGAGCCAGTCAACAGAAACTGCTTTGGGTCACATGGCACCAAGAACTGTTGTTGCCATCGCAACTGCACTATGATAAATTAGCCTGTCTCCGCTAAGTATTTGGTTTGCCTACATGCCCTAGAAGGTGCTGTTTTGATACGCTCCTTGACAGTTTTGAGCTAATCTCTGATTCAACCTTTTCAGCAGGTGTGCTAACATTTACATATATTGGGGTAGAGCAAAAGGAAATTAATATTTTTGACTCATTAGATACATGCGTCAGTGTTTCTAAATGATTATCATATTTTAGGAGTATTTTCACGGTTTGATCATTGTTTTAGAAGCCATTCTACACAAGGTTAATATGAATTTATTTCACCTCTTGAATACTTACATATTAGCGTCACTAAGTAATTGAGATAAACTACTAGATCTAAGAAAGCTAGAAGAAAAAATGTTAGGCATAAAAGCACTGGAGCTTGTAATAGCTTAAATAATTATTTCTCAAAAATTAGCACATTTTCATTGTTTAGAGGATTACTCTCAATAAATTCTGTGTGTATATTATAACAATTTGCTTCTTTCTAGAGGTGAGTTAGGGTGAGTTTAAAGAGCTTGTTTTTTAATTTACTATCTCTCTTATAGTTAAGTTTAATGAGGTTCATTGATATTGGCATGTGAAATGCAATAAAACATATTGTGATCTCAGACAAGGTATATGAAAACAATAAATCATCAATATTTAGCAACAATGTAAAATATTTTGTTTGCAAGGTGTTTCATGTAAATTTTCTATTCTAGTTTTCAATACTCCCTGATAATGTAATGATACCCATTCTACAGATGATGAAGAACAATTTAAGATGGTAAGAAAACTGCCAGTTTCAATGAAATGAATACAGCCCTAATTTATAATCAAGTATCTGAACCAATTATAGATTCTTTAAGCTGCATCACTATCAAAATGATTGCTTTTTCCCCTAAGTATTTACATAACATACATATTAATTGAGAGCTTTATATATTATTTATAAAAATTTAGCAATTTTAAAATCTTAAATATAGTAACACATATATGCTGAAGTTGCATGAAAATCTGCATACCACATTCATGCTCAGTCACTTCAGTTCTGTCCAACTGTTTGTGATCTATGGACTATAGCCTGCTAGGCTCTTCTGTCCATGGGGTTCTGCAGGCAAGATACTGGAGGGCTGCCCAGCCCTCTTCCAGGGGATATTCCCAACCCAGGAATCGAACCCATCTCTCCTGTGTCTCCTAATTGCAGGCAGGTTCTTTACCCACTAAGTCACCTGGGAGCTTCCTGCATACCATTCACAGAACTTAAATAAAAGGATACCAAAGAAATATGACCTATATTAAGGAATTAACTACATTACTTTTTTCCCATTTTTTTCCTGCATTGGGAAAAAAAGAAAGAAAAAGGAAAATCACAAAAAAGCACAATAAAGTAATAGCAAATTTCAAATTTTAGACTTAGAATGATCATATGGATTACTGGAAGGGAGAATGAAGGCTAATACTCAGTTTGTTGTAGCAAGACTGCATTCTCTCCTCCTCTGTCTTTCAGGGTTTGGCTCATTTTTGAGCCTATGTTTTTTTAATGGCAGCCCATGGATAAGCAACACAACCTGCGCTACCTGAGGGAGTTGGAACTGCAGAATCTAAGGCACCACCTCAGTTCCACTCAACCAGAATCTGTGTTTTAGTAAAGTCCTGAGTGAACTATGTGGTGATCCATGTGGTGATCAATGGACACGGGTTTGGGTGGACTCCAGGAGTCGGTGATGGACAGGGAGGCTGCAGTTTATGGGGTCGCAAAGAGTCGGACACGACTCAGCAACTGAACTGAACTGATGTGGCCTTTAATATTCACTGCAACTGTTACCAACAATCAGGGAAAAGAAGAAAGAAACTGAGTATCAACCCCAGTGGTTTCAAGTGCCTAGATTAATACTCCAGGGACTTAAGGGTTTAATACTAGGAGGCCTCTGGGTTAATAAACTGCTCACCCATTGACTTGACAGATGAAAAACGATATAATCCATCAGAAATAATCTGCATCTTCAGGTGAACTGATTGTTCAGTAGTGGAGCCGGAACAAGGTGAGTCTTAAAATGAGATTGTAAGGTCTAGGATGCCAGGGATTATTCCTGGCACAGAACACACACACACACACACACACACACGCATAAACACAGAATCTCTTTTGAAAAAAAATTGTTACAGGAAAGAAAATCTGCAATGCTTTTATTTGGGGAAGTCCTATGGTAAAGTTTGATCCCCTAGGGACAATTTATCCACAGAAGAATCCAGAAGGAAACACAAGATCAACAGCTTCCTAACCTTGATAATGAGTCAAGCCCAGGGTTAAAATGAAGTTTGCGTTACTTTTTGAGATACCAAATGCCAGTGTCTGGGCCTTTTCTGTATCTTAACTGAGCCTTCCTGACTCCCTTCAGTCAAATATTCCTTGTGTTGAATCATTCCGTAAGGACTTCTTGACTCAGTAACTAGCTAATATAATAAGATGCATATGCTAGTTGTTTCCTAAAAATGAATAACATTCATTTTGAGAGAAAATGTCCTAATCCAAATGTGTGCCTGTAATGGAAGAATGATCCATTTTCCTGTTCCACTGATAGGAAGAGGCACTTAGTGATGCGTTACATATGGTGACTCTTAAGACAAATGGTGACTCTTAAGACACTGGGTTTAAGCTACTTGAGTCTGGCCGATTGATGTTATTACTTGTAACCTTTAGACAAATTAATAAAGTTAAAATATATCTTTAGCCTGCCAATAGTTTCCATTAAAAAGGTTTGTACAGGCATTAAAATTATGTTAAGAGAATTCAAATGAAAGAAAAACAATTATTGTACAGTTCCACTGTTTCAACAAGCCAAATCATTTTCATCTTTCTCTATTTCCTTCTGGTCTTTTACAAGCAGTTTCTTTTTTAAAAAATATAATTTTAGTAATGACATCAATACTAATTGCCCCTGGCTTTGCCAACCCCACTAGAATCAGATATCTGCCACCAGTAGGCTGCATTCTGCCTGGTTTCAGAGCCAACTCTGCACTAGAAAAGCTTTAAACCCAACATAGGCAGGTAGTGTTATACTGGTGGGTGTGGGGTGATGGGGATAGAAATTATTATTGTCCATTAAATATTCAAGTTCTTTAAATTTTTATGTATAATAAATAACTCCAAATTCCTCTCATGTAGTTCTTCCCTTATATTGAATTATTTCTTTAGAATAATTTACCATAAGTGAGATTATGAGGTTTAGAAATGCAAACATTTCTGTTGCTCTTTAAATATAGTGAAAATCACTTTCACAAAGCTTTTTTTTTTTTTTTTTGCTCCATCCCTAAAGGTTTAGGATGGGGATGGAGGATGGCACTGGAAAGTTGCAAGAACTCCCCAGGATGATCAGATGAACAGTTCTGAGATGCAATGACCAGGTAAGTGTGATGTTTTCACTGCACTCAAACTGGCCATGGTATTAACATTTAAATATTTTTAAAAAAAATTTAGTAGCTGTAAATAGTCCCTTAATCCCTTATTGTTATAGTTTTAACTGACATATATTTAAATCTATAGAGTGTGCTGTTTGCTTCTTTTAGCTCCATAGTGTGTTGAAAGATAGCTGAAGCAATTGCAAGTTACACCATCTTTAGGATACTTATTTCAACCTAGTAGTCTCGACTTTTCATACAGGATAATGGAAGAAAATGACTTAGCTGGAGGACAGACATATAGGGACATGGGGAAGGAGAGTGTTTGTCCTTGACTCCAAAGAAATCCTCTGTGGAATATTCGACTCTGTAAATTCCAAGAATGCATTGCTCTACACCAGTGAAAGGGGCAACACACTTTAAATTGTCCCTCAGGGTCAGAGGGTATCATCTGACGTAACACTTCAATCTGAATATCAAGGGCTTGCTGGGGAAAAACTCTTGCCCTTAAATATCCTTTCAGAAAGTGAAGTGAGAAATGCTGGTGGTGGCATTTCTTTATAATGAAGCAGAGCTATAGGCTTGCTGGGTTTTGAATCTTTCCTGCCTGCTGAGCCTGGCCAGGGGCAATAATTAGATATTTCATGCCACCATTTCTTCTTCTTTAGGTTTTAATGATGACTAGGTCCAGATGATGGGAAAGACCTTCAACTGTTTCTAGAGGGGAAAAATGCCAAAAGCTATAGGAGAAAATAGTTTACAATTTGCCTCTTATTTGAGGTTTTCAAATACCTTTCCAAGCAGTTATTAATTAATCAAAGAGAATTGAGCCTTAGTAAAGTAGGCATTCTTAATATTTCATGAAAAGAAGGGGAAAAAGGGAAAGAAATCTAGTGTTACAGAAGAAGTAGATTTGAAATAGTCCAAAGCAGCATCCTCATTCATGGATCACAGCCCTGTCATGGCAAAGGGGCGTGCATAAGCCAATGAAGCTATGAGCCATGCCATAGAGGGCTACCAAAGAGATAGTGAAGGACAGAGGAGCCTGGGGTACAGCAGTCCATGGTGTCGCAAAGAGTCAGACAGGACTTAGCCACTGAACAACAACAACAACAAAAAAGAAACAGCCTCTGCTTTAGCTCTGTGTTGGGAATGATGGAAAATGTAATTATATCAATAACTTCACCACAAATTTGTTTACAAAAAGCAATAGGTTGTTCAGATAGATGTGTGCATGTATGCATGCTCAGTCACTCAGATGTGCCCAACTCATTGCAATCTCAAGAACTGTAGCACTCCAGACTCCTCTGTCCTTGGGATTTTTCCAGGCAAGAATAGTAGAATGGGTTCCTGTTTCCTCCTCTAGGGGATCTTCCCACCTCAGGGATTGAACCTGCATCTCCTGAGTCTCCTGCATTGGCAGGCAGAATCTTTACCACTGAACCACCTGGGAAGCCCCAGGTAGATGGCAGTGCAATAACGCTCTGGATTTTTCAGAGCAGGGTGAATTCTCTTTTCTATTCCTAGAGACTATCACAAAATAGGTATACAATAAGTGTCATAAGACATTAAGTCTTCCCAACACAAGTCACAAATTAGTTTATCAGGTGTTTACTAAGTCAAATGTATCAGAGATCAGATTTCAGTAGAATTAGATAATAGAGTGAGTAAATTGGATAAGGACAAGAATAGATGGGAAGAATAATAAGATAGAAAGCAATGTGATCTCATGCAAAGAGCATGTGGGCTTATGGGCCAGAAAAAGTTAGATTTGAATTCTAACTGTGCTACTAACCTAGTTGCATAATCTTAAACATATTACATAAACTCTCTGCTTTCAAGTCTTCTGATCTATAAGACAGTTGGTAGGAGCTAGTGAACAAATACCAGTTTTCTTTCCCCTTGAAATGAAGAAGAACCAGTTGGTTAGGTTGTTTCAGTTCCCTCGATGAGAAAACAGGAGAACCAGAATCAATGACCCAGTGTTCCTTCTTACTCCAAGAGTTCTTTAATCCTATTACAATTTAGGATTTATTTATTACAATTCATTCACATAGTATATCATAGAGATATGTTCTCTATGATTAAATTTCAAGAAGCACCCACAAACTGATGGAAGAGATTTTTATTTCTGTTAGGGCAAGAGTTCTAAGAACCTCACAAGCCCTACAGAGTCAGTGACATCCATTTTGCTTCAAGAAAAGAATATGTAGTAAGACTTCCTTGCAATTATAGAGGCAAATGTGCTAGAGAAAGTGGTCTTGGATCCATACCTTCTGTTATTTTTACCAAACATTTCTGCATTCGCTTGAAATGCACAAATGATGTATTTCTTATCACATCCATCGTCACTAGCAGATCTGGTAATATAATTCACAGACAGTGAATGCCCCATAATTCAACAGGCCAGTGTGTGCCCCAGGGCAGGCCACTCAAGAGGTCTGTCTTCCTTTCTCTTAAAGATTTAGGATAGTGCTAGGCCAGGAATGGGAAATGTCAGGAACACATGCCATTATTGCCCTGCCTTGCTGATGGAACATATCCCTTATAGACCAGCACTCTCTCTCACTGAACCAGCACGAAACCTTGGCATGCTCCTTAACATGGTGCTCTAAGCAGGCAGTACAAATTGGGGTTGGAAGTTAACATGAAATTTTTGGCTCTACCTGCTCTAGAGTCATTTTACAATTGGGCTGAAGTTCCAGATTCAAACTGTGCAAAATAAGAATAAAGAAATAACCAAGGCACTTGCAGTGCCATTCATCTGTAGAAAATGAATAGAATCTGGAACCTGTAGGAATAGATCTCAGCAGGCCTGAGGCCTCATCCTGCTATGGAGATAGTCCATTTGGGAAAGAGAGCTCAAGCAAGCCTGTAGAGAGATCCTGGGATTGTTACCAGTTACTTGCATCAGGCAGGTAACCTGAACTTGCCTTTATTTGTCAGGAGGTGCCAAGGTGGTGCAAAACCCCATTTCCAAAGTTCTTATAGGATCCTCACCACAAGAATATGGCAGAAGGAGCAGTATTAGGGTTTTTTCTGGGGCCAAGAAAGACAGGGCACCTTGTCCTCACTGGAAACACTGAAGGTTCTCCAGCTTTGTGCAGTCTGTACTGGTAAGACTATCCTTCATCTAAATGAGTGGAGCTCATTCTAGTCTACAGCTGCTGGCATTTTTCTGTCAAATCTTATTGCCATCACTTTGTTGCCTACCAAGCCAGGCCACAAACACAAATTCATTTTTGTACTGTCGGATCTGGGCCCAAGCATTCCCTCCCAGAAGGAGAAGTAATCCAGAAGAAATGAAAAGATGTACCATTCATGTCTTTTTCCAGCTGCCATGCTGAGGATGGAAACATTCCATGAACCTATATGCCATGTATTTGTGCTTGCCCACTTGAAAACGGGGGTTTCCCTGCTGGTTCAGTGGTAAAGAATCTGCCTGCCAATGCAGGAGATTGGGGTTCAATCCCTGGATCAGGAAGAGCCTGTGGAGAAGGAAATGGCAACGCACTCCAGTATTCTTGACTGGAGAATCCCATGGAGAGAGGATCCTGGCAGGCTACCGTCCATGGTGTCCCAAAACAACCGGACACAACTTTGCGACTAAACAACTTGAATACTGAATGGGGCAAAAATGCTATCTACTCACATACATACAAAAGTGTAGTCCATTTAGAAAAACAGGGCAGGAAAAAATAGACAAGATGTATTTGAAAAAAAAAGGAGGGGGGGTGAAAGTTAAAAAGAGAAAAGCAAGAAAAACAGGGATTCTAACCACCTGACAGTAGAAATAACTTCTTTTTGTGTTTCCAGGGCTCCCACAAAGTTTCGTAAGTATTAGTCCAAGAATAAATATTTGTTGGAACAAAAGTGAATAGAGAAAAGGGAGATAGGGAGACAGAAAAAAAAAGAATGAAAATCAAAGATTTTTACATCAATACCTGTTTTATTTTAAAAAGTCCATGCACTAATGAAATAACATGTAATAAATAAGAATTTATATGTGGACTAAAAACCTCAGAAAGTTTGATTTTTCAAAAAACAAAATACAATTGGCAACTGAAAGTCACATAAGATGGATATATTACGAAGTTCTTAACGTTCAAATTGTACTGTCATATAGAAGACCTTCAAAATTTCTTGAAAAAGTAAATCTACTTCAAAAGTAAACTTTGTAGCTACTTGAAAATGAAAAAAAAAAAGAAAGAGAGAGCCTTCTGAGTCTGTGCTGGGGAGAAAAAAAGACTACAGGTATTTTAAAGCCAACTTCTAGAGGGCACATCAGGATTTGAAAGGATATAATAAAAGATCCCCTTACAGCTGCCTGAAATATATGACAGTATTTCAAGGAATTTGGCTAAGACAGACACTGACTCTGATTTGAGACTTTAAAATAGAAGACAAACTGTCCCAGCTTTCAGCAAATGCTTCATTGTTTCAGAAGGTATATACCCACAGGTATAGTTTCCTACCTTTTCTCCAATATCCCGTACCTCAAAGGCAACTACCTTGATGAGGTAACCCTGGCTTCGCCAATTGATAATTTCCACGTTTTAATCACCTCTTCCCAGTCTGCGGCTGCCATCCGTCCCTTCTAGAAGGGAAATATGAAACTGCAGTGGTAGAGACCTTTGTTAAAGAGTTTAAAGAAACAATTTTATGTTTTATATTTTTTTTTCATATTTTTAAATATTCAAAGCACAAAATTAAATCATCATTATCATACAAGGGCTTTTTAACATTAGCATATATACACCTCTAGCCCAGGTAGCACAGTGGCAGAGTCTGTCTGCCAAAACAGGAGACACAAGAGATGCGGGTTCAATCCCTGGGTCAGGAAAATGCCCTGAAGTAGGAAACTGACAACCTGTTCCAATATTCTTACCTGGAAAATTCCATGGACAGAGGAGTCTAGGGACCTACAGTTCATGGGGTCACAATGAGTCAGACATGACTGAGCAACTGAACACACACATATACGTCTAAGGTACAAGCTTCATCATCTGTCCAGGCCATGATTAATCCTGGCTACTCCATTTCCTTCCCTCATTCAATTGGTAGCCAAGTCAACCTTGTCTATTCTTTCTCCAAATCACCCTTTTCATAGAAATCCCTTTTCCTTAGATCTAATCATCACTTTCCTGGATGGCTACAGATTTGATCTGATAAGGCCATAGTCTTCCTAAAAGTCCATCAGTGTGGGGTCCTTTTCTCCCAGGATAAACTTAATAGAAGAGGCAATGCCCTTCCTGACCTGGCCATTCTGTACTTCAGAAGTCTCTCCTTCACACTAAACTTTTCTAGACATTTACATGTGTTGTTCATCTTGGGTAGAATGTCCTGATCCACTAAAGCTAAGTTAGGTGGAAAACCCAAGAGTTCTTGCAGATTTTTCATCATCGTCAGCTGCTGCTAAGTTGTTTCAGTCGTGTCCGACTCTGTGCGAGCCCATAGACGGCAGCCCACTAGGCTCCTCTGTCCCTGGGATTCTCCAGGCAAGAATACTAGAGTGGGTTGCCTTTTCCTTCTCCAAAGCATGGAAGTGAAAAGTGAAAGCAAAGTTGCCCACTTGTGTCCGACTATTTGAGACCCCATGAATCACAGCACGCCAGACCTCCCTGTCCATCACCAACTCCCAGAGTTCACCCAAACCCATGTCTATCGAGTTGGTGATGCCATCCAGCCATCTCATTCTCTGTCATCCCCTTCTCCTCCTGCTCTCAATCTTTCCCAGCATCAGGGTCTTTTCAAATGAGTCAGCTCTTCGCATCAGGTGGCCAAAGTACTGCAGCTTCAACTTCAAAATCAGTCCTTCCAATGAACACCCAGGACTGATCTTCTTTAGGATAGACTGGTTGGATCTCCTTGCAGTCTAACGGACTCTCAAGAATCTTTTCCAACACCACAGTTCAAAAGCATCAATTCTTCAGTGCTCAGCCCTCTTTATAGTCCAACTCTCACATCCATACACGACTACTGGAAAAACCATAGCCTTGACTAGATGGACCTTTGTTAGCAAAGTAATATCTCTGCTTTTTAATATGCTGTCTAGGTTGGTCATAACTTTCCTCCCAAGGAGTCAGCATATTTTAATTTCATGGCTGCAATCACCATCTACAGTGATTTTGGAGCCCCCCAAAATAAAGTCTGACACTGTTTCCCCATCTATTTCCCATGAAGTGATGGGACTGGATGCCATGATCTTCATTTTCTGAATGTTGAGCTTTAAGCCAACTTTTTCACTCTCCTCTTTCACTTTCAGCAAGAGGCTCTTTAGTTCTTCTTCACTTTCTGCCATAAAAGTGGTGTCATCTGCATATCTGAAGTTATTGATATTTCTCCCGGCAATCTTGATTCCAGCTTGTGCTTCCTCCAGCCCAGCATTTCTCATGATGTACTCTGCATATAAGTTAAATAAGCAGGGTGACAATATACAGCCTTGACATACTCCTTTTCCTATTTGGAACCAGTCTGTTGTTCCATGTCCAGTTCTTCCTGACCTGCGTATGGGTTTCTCAAGAGGCAGGTCAGGTGGTCTGGTATTCCCGTCTCTTTCAGAATTTTCCACAGTTGATTGTGATCCACACAGTCAAAGGCTTTGGCATAGTCAATAAAGCAGAAATAGATGTTTTTCTGGAACTCTTGCTTTTTCCATTATCCAGCGGATGTTGGCCATTTGATCTCTGGTTCCTCTGTCTTTTCTAAAACCAGCTTGAACATCTGGAAGTTCACAGTTCACGGAAGTTCTTTAATAAGGTAATGAGTCTCACCATTGGTTTGGTTCCAACGCCGGAAAACTCTCTGGCACACAATAGTTAGGAGATTAATCTTAGTAAATAGATGCTCCTGATATCATATTTAGACTTGATACTGTGAGTTCACAGAATAGTTATAGTCTAATACAATTATAATTATGTTCTCAGCTGGCCCAGAAACAAGTCAAAATTCATTATTCCATGTCTCTTCCAAGCTTCCTCAATGACCACACCCCACCCCCGCCCAAAATAAAGAGTAAGGCTATGTAGCCTGTTGAAAGAACCAAAAATCAAATAATAGAATATAGTTTCTAGAAGCTTGCCAGTTTAAAAACAGTTTGTGTAGCCCTGGTTACTTAAAGGTGATATGTAAGAATAAACACAATTTTAACTTATTCCATTTTGTAAAAAGTAAGTTTATGTTACCATTAGAAAACATTGCTATATAAATCAAGTTGACCTATAAATCTGAGATATCACATTTTTCTTTATTCTTACAGAAACTCTCTTAAAATCACATCTTTAGTGTCAAGAATTAGCCTTCTTTTTTTTTTTTTTTTGGCCACATCATGAGCCATGTGGTATCTTAGTTACCTGACCAGGGATGGAACTCACACCCGCTACAGTGGAAGAACAGCATCTTAACCACTGAAGAAGTGGAAGTCCCAAGAATCAGGTATTTCTAATCCTGAATCTTCTAATGAGGAAGGTGAAGACATAGACCAGTCATGTGTCCAATCCCTAAGTGGACTGTTTCATGGGTCCTACTCAAGAAGAATAGGAAAATTGTGGGATTTTGAATAAGTTAAAGAAAAATTATACGAGCTAAAAGTAGTTGGGATATGGGGAAATGGTAGAAGGGGAGAAACTGGAGGGTTTCTTGAAAAAGTCTGAGCATTGATTAGGATAATTATTAACATTTTATTCAAAGGCTATCTGTACAAGCAGCCAGATTTTGGATGCCAAGCCAAGTGCAAACCTATCAGAAAAAAACCTGCACCAGAAGATCTGATCATTAGTTTTTATACTAGCTTGTCATTAAAATGACTTAAATATAAAAGTTGTATTTTAGACAAGCAAAATGTATCTGAAGTTTCAATATATACTGTGTAATGTTGTGAGACAAATGGCTCCATCTCTGATACAGCAACTGCAATACGTCCTTTCAGTTCAGTTCAGAGTTCTTGAAGGGCAGTGCAGTGATTTTCAAAGTAAATCAATAAAATTCCACACAATTTTAGGGTCTATTCTTGAAAAAGAAGTTAAACCCCCTGTGTAAATTCAGATCATTTCCCAACATAGTTTCCAAAATGAAATGATCAAATCAAAATGTCTTGAGTACCATGAAGAGAGATACCACCATTTTATACTTGAGTTTTAAAAAATAGAATATTTTATTACTTTGCAGGGAATCTATGAAATAAGAATCTCATTTACCTAAGTTTTATATACAAAATATGCAAACACTGAATAAGCAAAATAAGAAATATTCTTTAGGGGGCAGCTAACAAATGGAATAAACTCCAAAATGATATTGCAAACAGATTTAACTGTAATTTTATATTATTCAACTCTAACATGCAATAGAGAAAAATGCCAAGCTGCTGAAAGAAAACACATTCTTTTTAAAAAAATCACACAAACAACAACAACAAAAAATCATGCCAGCTTCCAAATATTCTGTTTCTATTTCTATTTTTTAGTTATTGGTTTCAGAAGCAAGTCTATGTTAGTAATCCTGCTTCTTCCTTCTCCCCTCCCCACATCATGGTGGGCCACACAATATACAGGAACATCTTACAGAGAGCATACACATGTGAATTCCTAATGCATTTCATGATGCCATGTTAAAAACTGGAAAACAGTTTTTCTGGAAGGTGAGGGAAAAAATATATATATATATATTAGCTTTTGCTAGGCTAAATGATAGCAATGGAATATTTTTTAATTAGGTGGTCAAAATGTCCTGAGAGGATTCTTATGTGCTTTTCTTAAGTTCTATGCTGTTTTCCTTGAAGAGCAGTTGCAAAAGAGAAGACGTTGGAGTCAGAAGTCTTGGCTCTAAAACATGGCTATGTTAATTATTGTGTTTGTGACTTTAAAACAATTACTTCATAGCTAGCTAGTTTTCTGTGATGCAGTATAGACAAAATATCACACCTCTCCTATCAGGATAAAATGCTGAGCAGAAAATAATTAAGTTTAAATTGTTTTACTGATTTACTAGGATGACTTTCTTGGTCAAAATAAATGTTGCTCTGTCTCAGTGTCAATTGTGTCTCTGAATCTTTGTACTTTGCATATCTGCCTTTCTCTGAAACTCAGAAGACCTCAAGATGGTTTGGGATTGGGACAGGTAATCGTAAGTAAGCCCTGCCTCTTAACAATGAGTTCCCTCTTTTGCTCACCACAACCCCTACATAGTTATGAAAACCTGCATAGCATAGAGATAAAGATAGGGCTATTCAAAACCATATTTAATTATAACAAAAGTAATAAAAAGGGATTCATGGGGAGAAATCCATGAGTTTTTAAAATCCATTTTTGTCTTCATTTGGCCAGCCTAGATCCAGAGATAATGACTTCTTTTCCTAGTTGGTTACCTATATTTGCATATAAGCAGGACAATGACATTAAGGTATACACACATCTACAATGTAACAGATGCACCCAGAACTATGGTCAGACTCTGAGAAGGACCATTCCCATCATTTGGGGGCTCTTCATTATTAAATAAATGAAGTAAAGCCAAAATAGAGTTAACAAAGCTTGGGCACATTTTAAAGTACATGTTTGAGAAATCAATGTTTTCAGCATTTAGTAAAAAAGAATACAATATAATTATGAGGTATTTCTTTATTTTCTCTGTCTTGACCATTATCTTTATTGATCTCTTTTTAATATTTCCAAAAAGCTTTGCCCTTTTATCTTCTGTGTTTTGGTGAGGTGAGAACATGAGGAGCGGAAGATCCGCCAGCTGCTCAAGAGTCATTGGCGGGAGACAATTCAAGGGAAGAGAAAAATCTGAACACATAATCTGTTATGAACTCAGTTGATTGCATATGCATCATTTTATTTCCATGCTTAGACATTTCATAGTTGCTTATATAGGTCTTTGAAATCCTTAAGAAAATTGTTGATTTTGTTAATTTAATTCAAGTAAAGGAATGGAAATAAAACATCAAATAAAAATAAGTATAATTTAGTCTCAGCTTAAGCAAATGTCTTCGGTTAATTTCTTCTGCTGATTTCTATAGGTAAAGGGTCAGACAGTAAATATATTAGGTTTTATAGGCCATATAATCTCTGTCACAATCACTCAACCCTGCCATTATGGCCTGAAAGTGACCATAAGACTATATAATAAAAGAATGGGCATGGTTATGCTCCAATAAAACTTTACTTATGGAAATTTAAATTTCATATAAATTTTATGTCATAAAGTTATACTTGCTTTGATTTTTCTCAATCGTTTAAAAATGGAGAAATCATACTGAGCTCAGTGGCTATGTAAATCAGGTGGTAGACCACATTTGGCCTACCAGGCAGAGTTTGCCAAGCCTGGTTTAATCTCACTGTTCTAGTTTAACTAAGAGCTGTACAGCAGTGACCTAGGGTCACTCATGTTCCCAACTGAAGAGTTTCATAGAGGTAACATCTTTCAGCCTTGTTCAAAATGTTCTTAGAAAAACTTAAACAAATGTAGTCTACTCATACAAGTCACAATTATTTTTTACCAATTTGCTTGAAAAATGTCAATGTGTTCATTTTAATCACAAAAATCATTAATGCGTACTCTAGACTCTGCATCAAGTTTGGTAAAATTTTGTTTTCTAAGATCATCCTTTAAGTTTTGAAGCTTATGTACCCCAGTACCTCAAAGCTTTTTGCTTCTACTAAAGTAAAGAAAGCCCACAGTTTCTTGGAGATTGAAATGGGAGTGATGGAGGGAAAGTAGAAGGACTGGAATTGGCTTCTTATTTATATTATTTTGCTAAAAGATTCAGAGATGTATATGTTTATCGTTCTTTCTCTAAACTGAATTAACACATAATATTTTCAAATAATTCTGTTATCTTTAGAAACAACTAATTTTTTACCCCCTGATCAAACTTGATTTTTTTATTGCTATTATCATTTTCTATGTTCTCTTTAAGTTCTACCTGAATCATCCACAGAACAATTTCATTTTTTCCTTTAAACTTCAGCTTGCTCAACATCTTTGGATCTCTTTGAAAATGTATTGATGCTGTGGCTGATAGTCTGTTTATGATAGTAACTATTTGTGGTCGGTGCCTTGTCAAGGAATGCACATCCCTGCTACTAAAAAATGACTCACAGTTCATACTGACAGCTTTACTTCATTATTGGATGAGTCCCTAGTTAACTGTTAAAAAAAAAAAAAAAGGAAACTAAAAAATAAACCACAACCACTGCACAGATGACAACAAAAACAAAACAAACCAATTAACCACATTATCTGGCTCCTCAGATCTACCAGCTAGTATATAAGGGAGGATATCCTAGGGAGGGATTGAGGGCAGGAGAAGAAGGCAACAGAGGATGAGATGGTTAGATAGCATCACCAGCTCAATGGACATGAATTTGAGCAAACTCTGCGAGACTGAAGGACAGGGAAGCCTGATGTGCTTCAGTCCATGGAGTCGCAGAGTCAGACACGATTGAGTGACTGAACAACAACAACAGTATACCCTAACAGCAGTGGTATGCTGGTTAATACTTAAGAACCACTTGTCTGAAAAAAGAGGCCTGATTTGTAGCTTTTGATGATTTCTATGATGTGAATATTCCCACCATGGCCCATTTTAAGTTCTCAGTGTAACATATTTGAGTCCAGATTTGGGGAGAGATGGATGCAATTGGCTTTTATAAACCAGTAAGAGCTAGCTTCAGCACATCACTGCCTGCTACTGTACTAAGAAAACTATAGTAATTTTCTCCCCATATCTAAAAGAGAAACTGTAAAGCATAACTCCTTCCTATATTTACTTAAGCAAAATGTAAAGTAAAAAATGTACAAAGAAATATAATTGCATAAATGTATAAATGTATAAAATGCATAAGTGTATGCATAAATTTATGCATAAATGCACAGCTATAAAAATAAAATCCTCTAAATGATTAAAATATGGAAAAATATTGGACTTAAAAAATACAGGCTAACTTACAAATAACGATCTTGATACTTTATATCTTTTAGTAAAATTTAAAATTGTTACATATAATAAGGGACATTTAGCAGAAAAATGATCATTTATGTCAGTAGAGGACTTCCCTACTCAGGTTCAGTGGTAAAGAATTTGCCTGCAATCTAGGAGATGCAAGTTCAGTCCCTGGATTAGGAAGATCTCTTGGAGAAGGAACTGTTAACCCACTCCAGTATTCTTGCATGGGAAATCTCATGGACCGAGGAGCTTGATGGCTGCAGTCCATGGGGCTGTAAAGAGTTGGACATGACTTGGTGACTAACCAATAACAACAAAATATCAGTAAAGCTAATTTTTAAGACAAAACCTTTCATTAGATATATTTTCTCTTTAATCTCAATATGCATAATTTCTCTTATGTGTGACTTTTAACTTCTTTTTTCCCAAATACTAACGTTTTACAGTACACCATGGCATTTACAATATGATTGATTGAAATGACTCGTGCAGCCTAAAAGGAGTGAGAACACCCTGCTATTTTATTGATATTGATTTGTAACATGAGTGATAGATGTTCACGGTATGGAGAGAAGAAATCTATGGCTTCCTTGTAGAACTGAATCCTTAAACTTTTTCCAGTTCAGTGAACAAGACTCTTGTTAAGATATTTATTGTTTGTCTTGCCTTTCACTAGTTAGAACAAAAACATTCTACTCATTTTACATTCAAATAAGGTTATCAGTATGACAGTATACATAACCTAGACATAATGAGATCAAAATGTAAATTCTCACTGGATTTAAGGGAGACACTCTAAAAGTAAAATCTCTTTATAAGGATGAACCAGGCCTATTGGTGACTGAGACTATATTTAGACAATATTTAGTAGCTTAACAATTCATCCAATCTTGGATCTTCATATTTATATCTTAATTTCTAGGTTCTACAGAGCCACAGCGGGCCTCAGCTAGTGTGTTTATTTAATGATTATATTAGTAGGAATTGAAAAGAATAGCAATGATATGGAAAAGTACTCTTTGAGGGAAAATACTAAATCTCACACTCTGAATTTAACACAGTAGTTATTTAGGAAAATAGTAGGTTCTTAAAGATTTTATTACAAGGCATCAAGGTGCTACATGGGTGATGATCTCTATTCGGATTGCCAGAAGTGGAAAGAGTGGGGCTGAATCTTGGGGAATCTTACTATGAGGCAAAACAAAAAAGTCCAGAAAGATCATAAGAGTTTAAAAATATGTAAAACAGAAAAGTAAAAAATCATGGGTTCAATAGAATAGAGATTTTCAAAAAGTAGCTAGATGGAAAAGGGAAGTAAGGTACTTTCTTGTGAGTAACAGAACATTATTTCTAATAAATAAGATCCTCAGGGACTCTGGAAACAACATTTGGTAAGACATAGGAATAGTTTATGGCAAAAATTTGACAGGCTGTATTTCCTAGTAGGACCAAAGCAGGCTGGGAACACCAGATGACAGTCCAGTTCAAGGAAAGGTAAAAGGGTGTGTGACAAGGAATGAAGTATTTATTTGAGTGAAATGAGAATTGAAGTCAAGTTCTCTAGCTGAGGAAGATTATGATTAAGTGAGAAAAGGTGGGAGTGATGCTAGATAAGAATGCTAGATTGAAAGAACTGGAGACTTCAGGGCTGAGAAGCAACTTATAATGATATACACCAATGTCCATTCGGTGAATGGGAACTACACTCTGAGGTTGGAATGGAAACAAGAATGGAAAGCAGAGGTAATGTCAGAGAATTACCAATAGCGCATATTCCAGCTTTGATCCACATGCCAACTAAGGTCCTAAATACTAGTGAAATAAAATGCCTTCCAAGGGCATGGGGAATTCACAAAAGCCACCTCCAAAATTTGTTACACTGGAGACGCAAACCTATCTAGTCCTTTCAGATACTTTACAACAGGGTATACAGAAGACTTGATTTAAAGGAGATATCTTGTTTTCCAGAACCAAAGATACTTTAAGGCTACCACCATCAGCTTTTCTAGTTCTCAGACAAACCAGCCTGACAGTAATTATTGGGTTCTGTTCTGTGTATGTGGGCAGAATAATGCTCCCCAAAGATGACTATGCCCTAATCCTAAGAACATGTGAATACACTGCCTTCCATGGCAAAAGGAACTTTGCAGATGTGATATGCAGACAGACCTAATCTAAAATCAGTAGCTCATAATGAATCCAGCCCCGCCACTGCAAGAAATTGAAATCTGCGAACAACCTGAGAAAACAAGGAATTAGATCTTACCATAGAGCCTGCAATTACAAACACAGTCCTGCTGACACCTGATTTTAGCCCAGGGAAACTTGTGTCTGACTTTCTAATTTCTTGATTATAAGATAAAAAGTGTATGCTGTCTTAAGCCACTGAGTCTGTGGCAATTTGTATGGCAGCAATGACAGGGAGGCCTGGCATGCTGTGGTTCATGGGGTCGCAAAGAGTCAGACACGACTGAGCGACTGAACGGAACTGAATGAAAAGCTAATACATTGTGTGACTTTGAAATTTTTATAGAGTGTATCTTTAATGAACATCAAAGAAGAATGAGAGTCAATTTAAAGAATCTTTTAGGACAATGAATGACTTGGAGATTCCTTCCCTAACCCCAGGTGGTTGGAAAAGTTGCCAGCTATCAAGGACTATTCCATTCTTATAAACTTCAGCCTCTGAGATGAATTGTGTCTAGCGACGAACTTGCATGCTTTCCTTTTACCTCTTGGTAAGCCCCATGCTCCACAAGTTCCCCAGGCTTTTGCCCAGTTTCCTGTAGAATGGTGTGCTGGATGTAGGCAACCGGTGGGACCAGACTAACTATATAATGATAATCATCTTACTATTGCATTATTATTACTGCAAACCCTGTGATAGTGATATAATGGAACTCGATACCAAATCCATTGTGTCATAAGAGAGAAAGCAACCGGTTTGGGAATGGTAGGAAAGAGGACATGGAGGTGCTTCATGGGATTTTAAACAGTGAATAGGAATTTGAAAGTTGGATACATTGACAGGACGTTTCACGCAGGAGTAAGGGTACAAGTAAGGGCATGAAAAGGGGAAATGACTTTGGTTCCTTTTCATTCAAACCCTGCAGGAACAAGGATAAAGCATGGAAGCAGCAGGAGGCCAAGGATGTTGTTGGATAAATATTCAGAGCTCATATCATGAAAGACCTTCTATGACATGAGAAGGAGTTTGGGATTTATAAACAATAGGCAAGCTACTACAGAATTTTAAGCAGAGGAAAACAAACTCATATTTATGCTTCTGGGGCAACATGAAGGACAAACAGAGCTGGTTTAATCAAGAGTAAAGAAACACGTTAGGAGCCCATACAATAATGCTTACACCAAAAAAGATCAAGGACTAAGGTAAAGTGATAAACAAAAGGTGAGGATCTGAAAATACTTAGAATTTGCAGGATTTGGTAACCTTTCATGAGGATGAGTGAGGAAAGAGTCCAAGGTCATCATTAATCATCATGGTCACCATCAAAATTAATTTCTGCTGGTGCTTATATAGGTCTGCCTCTATGCTAAGCTGCTGCTGCTAAGTCTCTTTAGTCGTGTCTGACTGTGCGCGACTAGCACAATAAAACTGAGTATGGTATGACTGTTACATCCATTTTGGAGATGGAAAAACTGAGATTTAAAGAGTCACACTGTTAGTTTGAGAGCCAAATTCCAGATCATGACAATTGACCTCAGAACCCATATGCTTTATAGCTGTTAACCACCATGTCATTGCCCATAAGGCTTATACCCAAGTTACTGGCTTGGAAGACTAGGTGGATGGGGGTATCTCTAATGAGAAAAGTCAGAACAGACAGATAACAGCTTGAGTTGGAAATACATTCCATTTAGGACATGTGACTTTGAGGTGCTGGGAGACATCTAGGTGAAGAACCAAAGGACTCGGATTTTGGGGTCTGATTTCTCAGAGAGTTGTGGATGGGAGATAACTGTTTTTGTTCTGAATCTCAGTCTGGGTTAATCATTAATGTAACTAACAGGTATACAAGAGGCAGGGGACAAGGAATTACACAGCTGCAATATAGATTCGAAAGCTACTGGAGGTGATGGAATTCCAGTTGATCTATTTCAAATCCTGAAAGATGATGCTGTGAAAGTGTGGCACTCAATATGCCAGCAAATTGGGAAAACTCAGCAGTGGCCACAGGACTGCTAAGGTCAGTTTTCATTCCAATCCCAAAGAAAGGCAATGCCAAAGAATGCTCAAACTACTGCACAATTGCACTCATCTCACACACTAATAAAGTAATGCTCAAAATTCTCCAAGCCAGAGTTCAGTAGTATGTGAACCATGAACTTCCAGATATTCAAGCTGGTTTTAGAAAAGGCAGAGGAACCAGAGATCAAATTGCCAACATCTGCTGGATCATGAAAAAAGCAGGAGAGTTCCAGAAAAACAACTATTTCTGCTTTATTGACTACGCCAAAGCCTTTGACAGTGTGGATCACAATAAACTGTGGAAAATTCTGAAAGAGATGGGAATACCAGACCACCTGATCTGCCTCTTGAGAAATTTGTATGCAGGTCAGGAAGCAACTGTTAGAACTGGACATGGAACAACAGACTGGTTCCAAATAGGAAAAGGAGTATGTCAAGGTTGTATATTGTCACCCTGTTTATTTAACTTATATGCAGAGTACATTATGAGAAACGCTGGGCTGGAAGAAGCACAAGCTGGAATCAAGATTGCAGGGAGAAATCTCAATAACCTCAGATATACAGATGACACCACCCTTATGAAAGAAAGTCAAGAGGAACTAAAAAGCCTCTTGATGAAAGTGAAAGAGGAGAGTGAAAAAGTTGGCTTAAAGCTCAACATTCAGAAAATGAAGATCATGGCATCTGGTCCCATCACTTCATGGCAAATAGATAGGGAAACAGTGGAAACAGTGTCAGACATTATTTTGGGGGGCACCAAAATCACTGCAGATGGTGATGGCAGCCATGAAATTAAAAGACACTCCTTGGAAGGAAAGTTATGACCAACCTAGATAGGATATTGAAAAGAAGAGATATTACCTTGACAACTAAGGTCCATCTAGTCAAGGCTATGGTTTTTCCAGTGGTCATGTATGGATGTGAGAGTTGGACTATGAAGAAAGCTGAGCGTCGAAGAATTGATGCTTTTGAAGTGTGGTATTGGAGAAGACTCTTCAGAGTCCCTTGGACTGCAAGGAGATCCAACCAGTCCATCCTAAAGGAGATCAGTCCTGGGTGTTAATTGGGAGGACTGATGCTGAAGCTGAAACTCCAATACTTTGGCCACCTCATGAGAAGAGTTGACTCATTGGAAAAGACCCTGATGTAAGGAGGGATTGGGGGCAGGAGGAGAAGGGGACGACAGAGGATGAGATGGCTGGATGGCATCACCGACTTGATGGACATGAGTTTGAGTGAACTCCAGGAGTTGGTGATGGACAGGGAGGCCTGGTGTGCTGTGATTCACGGGGTCGCAAAGAGTCGGACACGACTGAGTGACTGAACTAAACTGAACTGACTTAATACAGATTCAGTTCAGATATTTAAAAAAGGCGGGGGGTGGGGGGGGGGGATTCCCCAAATTTACAAGGCAGTACAACATCGCCATCTACTGTTAAGGCTGTCAAGAACAATATTTCTTCTGAGGCAGCTTAAGAGCTCCCTGCCTGTTACGGCAGTGACTCTTTTGGCAGTCTTCACTACCCTCCCCCTCTAGCTGCTGCAGTCACCATACTGAGTCACCTCACATTTCCCTGCCCCATGGTTCCTGAACCATAACTGGGATACAGACCTGGGCAGGAACCCCACAATAGTATAGCAATGTGGAAATCATAGGAAGTGTTCCAATCAATAGATGCTATTACTTCTCATTTCTTAACTGTCATTTTCTTTTTTTGCTTTGTCTTTTCCAAGTTCTGAATACAGTGCTGACAGTGGGAAGTTATACACTTTTTGAAACTCATTTTTCTCATCTATAAACTGGGGCTACAATTAGTTACTTAACAGTGCTCTTCTGAAGGTAGAAAGAAAATGATGTATACCAAACATGTACAGGAAAATTCTAATACTGTTTTGTTCCTCTCAACCTTCATTTGGCCAACCCACATTTAGAAAGAATGCATAATATCTGAAAACAGAAGCTGCATAAAATGAAAACATAGATGGCAGGAACTGTTGGATACCATGTTATAGAAACTTATAAAGCAGCCTGTATTCACAGGTCCAAGCAATGAAACAATGGTAACTAAAAATGAAAATACATAAAAATAAGGCAATTGCAAAGAAATATATTTAAATATGTGTATAAAACTCTGTTGTAAAATATATTTAAAGTAGTGTTAATCGCTCAGTCGTGTCTGACTCTTTGTGAACCCCTGGACTGTAGCTCGCTAGGTTCCTCTGTCCGTGGGATTTTTCAGGCAAGAATACTGGAGTGGGTTGCCATTTCCTCCTCCAGAGGATATTCCCAACCCAGGGATCATACCTGAATCTCCTGCATTCCATGCAGATTCTTTACCATCTGAGCCACCAGGAAAACCCCTATTTAAAATAAGTAAATACTGATAAAGTGAAAATAAATGATATCTCTCACATTTCCGTGATTAAAAAAAAAAAAACAAACAAACTATTTCTTCTATGTGATTCAGTAGAACACTTATACAGGTGACTTACTTCCCCATGAAGCCTGCTTCCAAAACATAATTGCTATGACCTTGGACGTAGAATATTCTGCTATTTAGTGCACTTTCCTGCATATTCATTCATCAAGTATTTATTACTCACTGCTAGGTGTGAGGCAGTGTGCTAGAAGCAATTTGGTCTTTTCTGCATGATGGGCATTATTGTGACTTGATTAGGACAGAGCTGGAGGGTTTATTTAGGGATAGTATAATTAGATTTCAGTGGAACACTGGGTATTGGAAAGGACCAACCTTTCTAAATTTGAATATGTTGGATTTCAGAAGAGTCCCCAGGATCCCTCAGTGGGGGCCACTCACAGTCACTGTCCTGGTAAATTTTGGGATTGTGCTAGGGAGCTTGGAAAATGGCCCTGAACATTGGCCAGGAGTAAATCATTCCTGCTGTTAAACATTTGTGGATTTTTCAGCTAGAAAAAAATTGGATTTGGGAATTTTGTTGGAAAAGATAAAGTCAAACTAGGCATTAGCAGAAGAGGGATGTACTGGGCAAAGATATCATGTACAGAAAAAAGAGAAATTATTTTAGGGCTGTGCTTTGACCAAATGCAATATTCTGCAGGGATTTGAAAGGCTTTTTCTCTATAAATATTTTAAATGATTTTTCAGATTATTCAGATAACTTGAACATCCAACAAAATACCACATCAGGTTAAAGAGAATCTTGGGAGATATTATTAGCCTACAATGCTCCAAACTGGGAAACGAGAGATCAACAAATGCATTTGCTACTTTTGGTTATTTAGGCCATTGCATCTGATCAACAGCTCAAAGAACACATAGTGTACAATATTACTACTGTGTCCATAAAGCTTACAGTGCTTTACTGACATCACCTATCAACTTTTCAAGCATCTATGTGTTATGTGGAACAAGTGGTCCTGTATCACCCTGTTTTTTCACAGAACTAGACTTGGAGGTGAGGCTCCGGTAGGAGAATAGGTCCTGAGCAGGAGAAATAAACAGAAAAGAGGCCATGCCTGCCTATCTCCACTCTTCTCTTCTTCAGTCTATACATTATCCACTTCAAAATAAATACTCAATGATGAAGGATTCAATATTTAATTTCCTTATAATTTTTTCCCAAGGTTATTTAATTCAACTCTCATTACAGGTGCAACCAATTCCTTTTCTATCTGTAGCTGAAAATTGCTGTAGCACACAGAATCTGACCATATTTTAATGAAGTCTTTTATTTGTGCAGGGGTTCCTACTGCCATGTGAAGGAGCTCTCAGATTTTCCATTAGAGGCCACATTTTGGATGGGTTTATAACTTGAAAGTAAACCTTTTCGTCAGGTTGAAATAGGGCAAAAAAGGTTTTAGCCTTAAGAGTACTTTGTTATTTCATAGTAATAAATCAATTTTCTTTCAAGATCAGAGTGCAATAACAATTTTCCTCCAATGCTATCTCTGTGTATTTCTTCAGGTTTATATAGATGACCACCTTTCACACATTTATATCTCCAGAAAGCATTTGTCTGGGGTCAGGGAGAAGGGTTCAAGAGTAAGACAGTTGAACATTTTGTGCACGATGCTAATGCAATATCCATAAACGTCAGTGAGATTTTGCACTGAGGAGCATCTCACATCTCTGTATCCAAGGCACAGGCTCCATCTCTGATCCAGGCAGCCTTTTCACAATGCATTCTGTTGATCACTCAAGAAACAGACAAGCATGTGTGGGTGGTTCTGAACAAACCTCTCACCATTCTCTGAAAATCTAAAGGCTAGGTCCTAGGAATGAGGGTCAGTTTTGGGGTCTGAACACATGAAAGACAGTTTCCTGTGTGAATGGTAATACTATCACTTTTAAAAGGGAATTTCCTCTCACAGTCCAGGTTAACACAGAATGCTAAAGGGGACAGCTTGGTTGCAGATTTCTACTCTATACACGTTATAGCTAAGTGGAGTAACTGAAAATGATTACTTCGTCACCAGAAAAATGATACTGAGCCCAAATAAACTCATACAATTTTACTTAAACACATACAGACACATGCTCATGCACACATACACAAAAACAATGAACATTTTATTTTTGGCAAAATCTCCTGATTTCTGCAATTCAACACGCTCTTTCTTATCTCTATGAGACTGAAGAATTCAAATTTTTTTTTTTGAATCATTCAGAATTGGAGTTAGTGATGGTGCTTTTCAAAGTGTAAATTTATACACCATATCTCTTTCAAAGGGTGTGTATTTTGTTGGATGCTTCTGAATTAAACAGCTTTCTCAACCAGTACAACTAGTCCTTATTACTGCTACTGGCAGCCAAACAACTATCATGGCTGTTGCCAGACCTTATGTTTGCTGGGGTCTTTTATTCCTTTTCATGTTTCACTGTCTTTCAGTCTCAACCATCTTAGCTACCTTTTTTAAACATAAAATTGGCAGGATTTAAAACATCATTTAACAACAACAAAAAAAATCTTTTTACTTCTTGACAACCCAGAGAAATGGATCCTTCTAAACAGAAACAGATTGCTTGAAAAATTGGCATGTCACAACTAAATGGTCATGCCATCAAGCTTTATAATAAAACGTATTAAATTAACCCTTTGGATTACTACTCTGGCTCTGTTTTGCTTTCTTTGTCGCAGTCTCCAGTAAAGCAGTGGCAGGTAGCTGGCTAGAGACTGCAGTTATATAGAAAAAAGGACAGAGAAGCAAGATGGCCTCAAAGATGGGTAACTCACCTGTCAGCAATTCACAAGCCTCCCCTCAATAACCATCTTGTCATGCTGCCTATAGTCAAAGCTCCTTTTGCTTATATGCAGCTCTGAAAATCATGCTTATTATTGCCATGATCTCAGAAAGGCAAATTATTATTATTATTCATCCCCATGTCCTACTTTCACACTGAACAATTATGACTTCAGATGAGAAATAATAGTTTTATATCAAAATGCTCAGACATTTATGGAAATACATAGCTGTCATTCTGCACAAAATTAGAAGCCTTCAATTTTAGTTTCAAAATGATTCTACATGCAAATAGTGAATACAAACAAAATATTTCTATAGCTGTTGTGAAATGTAGTATTCTGCCCTAATCAGAGGAAGTTTCCAGCCAGAGCAGTTGATTAACAACTAACTCATGACAACCCTGTCTTTGTGCATGTCTTGTAAGTGATTTGCTGTCAATAATCCATGCACAAATGACAAATGAGGTATTGAAAGGAGGGCTGACTTCTGAGTCTTGGTTTTAATTGGGACATTGCAGAGTTGAAATACTCCTCAAAATCACAATGCCCTCTTCAATACCTGAAAACAAAAACCATGTAGTAATATAATGTAGAGAAAAACACACTTCATAAAAACTTTCTGCTATCTACTATTTTAGAAGTTCTGAGGAATCATATTCATAAAATTTCGTAGTATAATATACATTCACTATATATTTAAAAGATTAGCCTATATTGAAATGAGCATAACACAAAAATATGTTCAACACTATTTAGTTTATCTGTGATATTAAGAAGCACTTCAGTATCTTATTTTGCTTTAGGATAGCTATTATTAAATCAATTATTATCAGACTGGGAGGTTCAGATATGCTGATAATTGAGAGTCCTGGGAATAGAATAAAGAGGGTATTGTGAATCACAAAGATTTTATTCCCTGCCTCGTGTATGCAGATCACATACACCAACATGTTCCACTGTCACTGGCAATAAATATTTTCTGCTGATGCTAAATATCTGCATTACCTTAAGGAATGAGATATACTTAGAATATCAGTTAAAAAATCACTTAGAAAGTTCTAACTAAAGTTTATAAATTACTTCATTGAAAAGAATGCATATTTTGGTGATGACAGTAGTGGTCAAAGTGTTTTTGTAATGTTATTTTTGTTTTGAATCTTCAGAGTGACATTTTTATAAAAGCAGATTAATAATTAAAAAATAGTTATTAAAATAAGATAAAATGGGAAAATCTACTTTGGAGCTGGTTATCTTTAGAAATAAAAAAAAAATATGTTTCCCTAGTATATTTTGAAAATGATTGTGCTTTAAATCTAGCCATGGAAAATTAGAATTAAAATTGTCCTCAGTAGCAACATAAAGTATTGGATAGAGCACTGAACAGGAGTTGAGAGATATGGGTTTTCTGTCAGAACATTGCCTCTAATTAGCTACAGTCCTTCAGTAAGTCACTTAAAGCTTTCAAAATTTTAGTGAGGTGGAGAATGGTAACTAGGTGACAATTTTCATGACTTGTTCCAGCTCTAAATATACAATATTTGATATTTTAGACAAAATTTACCAAATAATTTTATCATGATTACTAAACATGTTAAGTCCACATTTTGACTGGATTCTGACTTTACAGTCAGCATTTAGCTCCAGTGGTGAAAGAAGATAAGGAAACAAAATTGAGAAAATATGTATGAGATGTGAATTTTGAACTCTTTAGGCTTCCAAAGCTACTGTGATCTAAGAAATGAAACTAGAGTCCCCCCAATTAAAGTTTCTTAAATGTGATCAAGTCCTGAGAATCAGAAAAGTATATATTCCCACTCTTGGATGGTGTCTTCAATCTTTCCAAGACAATATTGTTTAAAGATTATGAAGAAATGCATTTTGCCCGAAATGAGATGAAGAATCTATGCCTTAAGAAATAAATGGTAATGATGAATTTTGACTATTCAACTTTTGATAAACACACTGGATGGCTAATACCTCAAGACTTATTCTGGTGACAAAGAAGTGTAAAAACATTTTGTCTCTGAAAAACTGTGAAATCTAATCAGATAAGAGAGCCATATTTTTAAAAATACATTTTCCCTTGAATTCTTCTATGTTTAGTCTATTTTGCAGAATGAAGAGAATCATAAATATGGCATGATTGCAAAAGCATGCAGGGGGTTGACGGGTATTTTTATTAGTTTGAATTGTCTCTGGTCATGCACATATTACTTCACTTACTGTGAAGGCAGGACACGACTTTTTATCCAGGAATTTTCTGAGTTGAGACACCAAGTCTATATTTATATAGCTGAAGAATTTTGTCTGTCATTTTGATCCTTAGACTCATCCATATTTTAGATTTTACTGGTAAAATGAATTATTAAAATTATTTTTGCTTCTAAAATATTTTTGCTCTATGTACAGTTTATGGAGGCTTCCCTGGTGGCTCAGATGGTAAAGACTCTGCCTTTAGCAGGAGACTCAGGTTTGATCCCTGGGTTGGGAAGATCCCCTGGAGAAAGGAATGGCTGTTTATAATTTATGTGCTATGGAAATCTTGAGAACCAGAGGGTTGTCTGCACTTGCCTCCTGTTGAATACTCTTTGTCCTCATGAAAGTGAAGGTAAACACGAAAGTGAAGATCACTCAATCATGTCTGACTCTTTGCGACCTCGTGGACTATACAGTCCATGGAATTTCCCAAACCAGGATACTGGAGTGGGTAGCCTTGCCCTTCTCCAGGGAAATCTTCCCAAGCCAGTGATTGAACTCAAGGCTCCCATACTGCAGACAGATTCTTTACCAACTGAGCTATCAGTGAAGCTCCTTTGTCCTCATAAGTAAAGACAAATAATAATTGGTAAAACTGATGAAACTATTAAAAATGTAGAATACACATTAGGGTATATCTGGTACTAAGATGCAAATTTTTAAAATTGTATACTTAGCTGTTGTTTTTGTAGTTAAAGAGTAATATTCAAATAAGAGTAAATTTGAGCAGTAGAAGAAGGGAGTAAAAAATTACTCATGGTGTCTCCATAATGTACATAATTTCACAGTTTAGAGATATTTACTTTCATTTTATTTTTAAGTGTCCTTCTTTTACATAGATATAATAATTCTGTTTTTATCATTTTATATGCTGATATTTCATTTTGCATTATATAATAAACAAGAGGCCATGATCTTACAGGGTTTAGTGACCATTATTTGTAATGGCTGCATAGGAGCCTATGTGGATGTACCATAACTTACCTGAATAATTCACTATTGATGGCTTCTAGTGAAAGTGAAAGCGTTAGTCACTCAGTCGTGTCCAACTCTTTATGACCTCATGGACTGTACCCTGCCAGGTTCCTCTGTCCATGGAATTCTCTAGGCAAGAATACTGGAGTGGATGCCATTCCCTTCTCCAGTTGACCTTCCAGACCTAGGGATCCAACCTGGGTCTCCTACATTGCTGGCAGATTCTTTACTGTCTGAGCTATGGCCTCTAGGTGATATTAAATACTTCTGTCTTAAGTAACATTGGAAAAAAAAAATCCATACAGTATATTTTTTTCATATTTTGGATTCTTTTCTATTAATGCATTCTTTGAAAGGAAATAATAATAAGTAAGGTTATTATGTATATGATTTCTGGTACAAATTTCCAATTACTCTCTAAAAAATGTTTTACCAATAACAGTATACCATTTACTATATGATATTATTATTATTATTATTTAACAGTTACTGATTTGGGGACTGGAAATAGATCTTTAATGTTATTTCAATGTACAGGTCTTTAAATATAGAAGGGTTGAATTTTTCTTATAGATTAATTAATTACATTTTTAGTAGTGATTATATAATGTCTTTGTCCATTTATCTTCTGAAATTTAATATATTTCAATATCTGAATGCTTTGGTAATGAAGATATGTATTTTTTAATATTTGCTAAAAGTTATATCTCAAAAAATTAAATTTTTCTCTGCAGTTTATTTCTTCCCTGTGTTTTCTCTGTTTCCTGAGTTTTGATTTTTAACATTTTAAAAATATTCAAGTGTTTAACTGAATATTTAGTGAATTGACAATGGGTGACATACATTTTATTTCCTTTAGATAATTATCCCTTAATCACTTATTAAATGACCTTCTTTTTATTAATGATTTAAAATTCCTATTTATCATGTATTTAATATGATACATATATCAGATTCTTACATGTAACAGGATCTATTTCTAGGCTGACCATATAGCATTTATCATGTTAAATATTTTAGCTTTGCAATATACCTTAAAATATTTCCTTTACTTTCAAACTATAATATAGCAGTGAAAATAAATGCATTCTTTCACTTCTCAATCACATACTATACTTAATACAAATACTTTTACTCTCCTTTAAATAAAGTGCTTCAAATGAGCTGGATAGATATATTTATGAAAAAATAACAGAACACAGGATATGAATATTGTTCTACATTGTGTGGGGAGTTGATTTTAGAAACCAGTTTTAAGAATAAAATTGAGGTCGGGGAAAAGGCATAACATAATTTCACAGTAAAACATTAATATTTGCTAGATTCCATAGGGCTGATCTTCAGATTCCATGAACACTGTGACAGTTCAGCTGACTTTTATTGCACTGATAGATTATATATGTGTTGATCTGATTTTAATTTATATGAGATAAAAATAAGTGTACAGATAGAATGTAGGGTCTTATGTATGTATGTATGTATGTATATATATATATCCTGCATATATATATATATATATATATATATATATATATATATATATATGCAGGAAACTTCCTTTCAGTTTCCTCCGTGTATTATGGGTATATGTGGGTATAAAAATTTCAGCTCATGGCAAAGTTAGTCATTCCTTATTAAGTAACCTAAATCAGACTTCCTATCGTTCACTGTTAACAATATATTAGTAGACAGTACAGAAAGTACTATATTTCTATTTTTTACCTGAAGATCACTATGAACAGATGTAGGGCAGGCTATAAATCTGAAACAATCTATATTCTAATATGCTGCATTACAAATAGCACATAAGGGTAAAACCTTAAGATTAGGACAGGTGGTTTGAGCATGCCCAGAAATAGAAATTGGGTGCAAGGAAAAAAAGTCATAAATCAAAGTTGATTTCTTCTGTCTGATTTTTCTGCCTTATTTTTAATTTTTAAAAAATCTATTTCTAATTCCATCTCCCCTAGAAAATTCTTGTCAATTACAGAGCAGGAATTCTTTGTAAAGGCAATGAAACGTTATCATTTTTTAATGTTGATCTAATTTCATGAGAAAGAAAACCTCTTTGGATTATCAAACACATTAATAGGTTTAAAAATTAGAAAAAAATCATATTTAGTTATAGACTATGGGTACAAAGTAATTAAATTTAAACAAAGTCTAGAGAATTTATCTATGCAGTGATGGTCTGTCTGCAAAATACTATTCTAAAGTTCAAAGCATTTTAAAATACATCTGAAAAATGCTCTCAAGAATCAGTTTACATGGGAATTATGCTTCTGGCCATGGCCAAGTGGCTCTTATTGGAATAACTATCTCAAATGTGACAACTATAAATTCTGGCAATTAAAACCACACAAAACTATCTGAAGACACTGGACAACATCTGCAAAGGTATGCATATCTTTGGAAGAACATAACAGAATCAGGAGTCTCTACAATATGCCATTCATGATGTTCATTGATATAATCCAAATTATATTAAAAGAATAGGAAAATGTGATCTATACTTAATAAAGAGGCAACTAATGAAGACTGATTTGGAAGTACTGCAGGGTAAAATTGAATAGATGAGGATTTTAAACTGCTATTATAACTCTGCTCAAGGATTTAGACACTATACTCAGCATTAATTGAATAATAAGGTAAATCAGCTGGGAAATAGACACTGTCCAAAACATGAACTTTTTGAACTGAAAAATATAATATCTAAGATAAAATTTCTAAGTTATTATATCATGAAAATTCAGTGAACTTTAAAATTGATCAACAGAAATCATTCAATCTAAAAAACAGAGAAGAAAATATTGGAGAATCAATTTCCCAAGACTGTTTAAAATATTTCTGATTGTAAATTGCCACAACTTCTTTAGACAATAATGTGGCAAAGCAGTCAAAATATGTTAATATCCATATATTTTTGGAATATCCATAGAATTTTGACTCAAAATTCTACTTGCAGGCATTTATCCTAAAGAATATGAGATCCTTAAAGGTAAAGGATAGGCTTCCTGGGTGGCTCAGCTGTGAAGAACCTACCTGCAACACAGGAGCTGAGGGAGATGAAGGTTAGATCCCTGGGTCAGGAAGATGTCCCTGGAGGAGGGCATGGCAACCGACTCCAGTGTTCTTGCCTGGAGGATCCCATGGACAGAGGAGCCTGGCGGGCTACAGTCCACAGTGTTGCAGAGTCAGGCATGACCGAAGCAACTTAGCACACACGCTAGGGTATAGAGGATAACTTCTTTTTTGTCTGCTATACTTCTAGCACAAAGTATAGTGTCTGACACTAGTGTTATTGTTCAGACATTCAGTTGTGTCTGACTCTTTGTGACCCCATGGACTGCAGCACACCAGGCTTCCCTGTCCCTCCCCATCTCCTGGAGTTTGCCGAAGTTCATGTTAATTGCATCAGGGATGCCGTCCAGCCATCTCATCCTCTGACGCACTCTCTCCTTCTGCCCTCTACCTGTCACAGCATCAGGGATTTTCCCAAGGAGTCGTCCGTTTGCATCAGATGATCAAAATACTGGAGCTTCAGCTTCAGCATCAGTCCTTCCAGTGAATATTTAGGGTTGATCTCCCTTTACATTGGCTGATTTGATCTCCTTGCCATCCAAGAGATATTCAGGAGTCTTCTCCAGCAACACCGTTCAAAGGCATCAATTCTTTGGGGTTCTGCCTTCCTTACAGTCCAGCTATCACAACTGTACATGACCACTCGGAAGACCATAGCTTTGACTATATGGACCTTTTCCACAGAGTAATGCCTCCACTCTTCAACACACTGTCTAGGTTTGTCATTGCTTTCCTGCCAAGAAGCAATTGTCTTCTGATTTCATGGCTACAGTCACCGTCCACAGTGATTTTGGAGCCCAAGAAGAGGAAATCTGTCACTACTTCCACCTATTTGCCATGCAGTAATGGGACCTAAAACAGTGGAAACAGTGTCAGACTTTATTTTTGTGGGCTCCAAAATCACTGCAGGTGGTGATCGCAGCCATGGATACTGATTTGTAACCGGATTTTTCACTAAACTTATAGCATAATTATTTGTTTCCATTTCTACCACCTAAGCTTGGTTGGATCCACAGGTTTGGAAATTTGAATCCAGAGAAACTGCATATACAGAGGGCTGCTGCTGTTCTGCTGCAAAGTTGTTTCAGTCGTGTCCGACTCTGTGCGACCCCATAGACAGCAGCCCACCAGGCACCCCCGTCCCTGGGATTCTCCAAGCAAGAACACTGGAGTGGGTTGCCATTTTCTTCTCCAATGCATGAAAGTGAAAAGTGACAGTGAAGTCGCTCAGTCACGTCCGACTCTTCGCGACACCATGGACTGCAGCCCACCAGGCTTTTCTGTGTATGGGATTTTCCAGGCAAGAGTACTGGAGAGGGGTGCCATCACCTTTTCCAATACAGAGGGCTAACTATATATTATACTTGATTTTTGACTGTATGGGGTGTCAGCAGCCCTAACCTCATTATTCAAGGGTCATCTGTATATATACAAGGGTCTTCATAGCAGTATTGTTTCTTAAAAAAACACCAAATATCCAAACCCACATACTTGATTGTATGAAATCTAAAACATTCATAGATTTAAATGCTTCTCTTATTGCAAGTGATGCAGATTAGTATTTATTGCTATTATATTTATGCTATAAATTTAGTGAAAAATCTGGTTACAAATCAGTATCCATGTCGTGCATTTTATTAGAGAAAGGTGATCAAAATTAAATCTCTTTAAAATTTAAAAATAATACCCATAAAAAGACAAAAGATGGCTGGGGTCATTACTAAGAAACCACACCTTACTTTTTATTTAAAACTACCTAGCTTAGTGACCCTAAATAATTTTTAAATACCAAAGACATTTTCAAAGTACAAACATTAGCTAGCATACACAGGTTAACTTTTTAAAGTGGTATAAACGCTAAAATAAATTCCCAAGGCGCTTAAAACAAAAGTGACACCACTGAAGTAGCTGTATTTTTTTTTATAGGTAAGTCATTTATCTTGGCCACTGGACAGTGGTTTAAGAGTTCAGATTCTAGAGTTACAATCCTGAGTTGAAGTCCTAAGTCCGCCATTATCAAAACGGATGACTGGGAAAAAACGTATCCCCTCTTTGCCTCAGTTTTCCCATTTTTAAAATGGTTATGTTAATAGCAGTTAAAATGTTAAACATTATCCAGCTAGTAAAGGTAAAGCATTTAAAATAGTGCGTGGCATATATTGCTGCATAACTGTTAGTCATTACCTTACACTTGTATATGCCAGTTTTATTATAACAGCTTTTTAAAAAAATTATATTGAGATAATTTTAGACTTAATAGAAGAGTTTCAAAAATAGCAGTTCCCATATATCCTACACTCAAGTTCTGTATATGTTGACATATAATCATGGACCATTTGTCAAAAGTACAAAATTTATCTGGGTGAGTACTATTACCTACAGTACAGAATTTATCCAAGTTTTCCAATTTGTTTCACTAACATAATTTTTCTTTTTCAGAATCCAGTCCAAAACCCTACATTGCATTTAATTGTCATGTCTCTTTAGCCTCCTCCCTTCTCTGACGGTTTCTCAGTCTTTCTTTATCTTTTATGATCTTCACACCTTTGAAGAGTAATGGTCAGTTATTTCATAAACTCACGACTGACTCATGAGTTGGTCTGTCTAATGTTTTCTCATGATTAGTTTCAGTTTCTGTATTAGTAGCAAAGATATTAGACAGGTTTTCTGCCCTTCTCAGTGAGTGGAGTGGAGGTATGTCACATGATTCTGTACTGATAATGCTGTTACCCTTATCACTTGGTTAATGTAGTGCAGTATCTGGCAGGATTCTCTATCATAACTCTATTTTTTTCGCTTTGTAATTCCACATTTGGTGAGAGGATACATTGAGACTATACAAATATCCAGTATCTGTTTAAACTTTTACTCACCAATTTTAGCATTCACTGGTGGATCTTGAATAAAGCAATTATTACTTTGGGGTTTAATGGTGATTTTCTTATTCATTCTTTCTACACTTATTCATTGAAATTCTTCTCTAGAAAAAGGTGTCACTTCAACCCCATTCATGCATTTACCTACTTATGTATTTTTGTCAGTATGGATTTATAGATATTTATTTAAGGTTTTGGGTATAATCTAAAAATTATTCACTTGTTTTGTATATTTATTTATGCTATTCATTTTGTTGGTTAAGTTGGTCTACTTTCAGCCACTGGGAGCTATTACAGGTTAGCTTCTATGTCTTTTGGATAAACCCTATTTTTTTTTAGAACTTTTTTATTTTCTGGCAACACAAGATGCCCCAGGCTTATCTAATGTTTTCCTGACCTAGCTCTGGAATCATATAATACCTTTTAACATCACACTATTTTTAGCAATGCTCTATATTTCTTTCATGGCAATTTAAATCAACACTATCTCACTAAAATTTTTCACTTATTGTCTAATTTTAGTCCTTTCATTAGTTGTTCTAAATTGAAAGGTACTATTTCAGTTTTATACATGCAAACACCTGAACATTATTTTAATGAATCAGAATTAAATTTTTAAGTAAAATGAAGCTCCCCAAACGATTTCAACTGTGAGATGTAAATAGTCAGTGATTAAGTTACAAAGAGGAAAAGGTATTTTGTAAAAGTGATTTAACCTGCTGATACAGAACCAACACAAATGTGCTGTCAAAATTACCCATTTCCACAAGCATCATAACCTACTGTTCAAAAATCTTGTTTCCTCCAAGAACCCCTACCTACTTGACATTTCTGAATATGTTACTGCCTTCCAGAGGAATCAATTTGATTTTTTAGCTCCTCAGCACTGTTACTATACTTAGAATATTATCACATTTATCAATCACTATCTTCATTTTTAAATTTTTCTCTGGAATTTTTTGAGATGCTTTTCAGGCACATGTTAAAGTTTAAAACCTCTTATCTATCCCAGACAGACCTGCACTAAATTCTTTGTAAGTGTCTTCTAATTTCATATTGAGTAGTAAGATTTGATTTACAAAGTCACGTCTGAGTTTTTGCTTGCTAATCATATGAAAATAAGTCTGTCATTCCATTAGATAAAACATTCAATTAAAATATTGGACTCCTGTCATAATTTTAGAAAGAAGTTTCCTAACATCTAGTATTCCTAGCCTGTTTAATATCTTAAAACCAATGGAAAATACAATGCTGTAAAATGTAGGATATTATTAGGAATATTTTTGGACTATGAAAGGTTAAAACCAAAGTGTTTTCTCATTAAAAAATAGTGATGCCTTGTTTTTTGTTTAAAATTGTTTTAAATAAATAAAAACTCTTGCTACATTAGTTTTCATTTGCAAATACAATGTTCAGTATGTTTATGTTTATTATCATCTTATTACCCATATTTGCATTGTTTCACAATTTACAATAAATGGCTTTTGTGTACATTATTACATCTGATGCTTTAAACAAATCTTTTTAGAAGGCTGACCACATTTTATAAACGAGTAGTCCAAAGGTGAAGGAAATTCAGCATATACTGCAGAGTCAGGACTTAACTACAGATCTTATGAATGAAGGTTTCAGACACAGATTTTGCCTGGAAAGTCAAGTTTGAATGGAAGTGAGAGGGAGCTGAAAGTCACTGCCATATGTGCAACAAATAATTGTGGATTCATGATTTTCTGTTGGTGTGTCTCAGATTGTTAGGGCGGCTTTAACAAAGTGCCACAGGTTGTGGATCATAAAAAAACGACAGAAATTTAATTCTCACAGTTCTTGAGGCCAGAAGTCAGACCCAATAGGGCTGGTGAGGGCTTTTCTCCCAGTTCACAGACTTGGCATTCTTATATGGTAGAAGCAGCTGGGAAGCTCTGTGGAGTTTCTTTTCTAACAGCACTTATCCCACTCATGAAGGCTCCATCTCACCTAATCACTTCCCAAAGGCCCCACCTACTAACACCACCACCTTTAGGAGTTAAGATTCCAACACATGAATTTTGGGGGGACACAAACATTCAGTTTAGAACCCAGCTCAACCAAATCACACATTCCTGCAGTATCCAAACATCTTTTGCACTTTTCTTGTGGCACTCATGTCCTAGATGGCAAAGTCTGACAGGGTCTGTGGAAGCTTGTGAAAACTCTTTGCTCTACTACAGGAATACCTGAGAAGACATGATTTATTCCCCAGTACTCCTTAGTCTTTGAAAACCAAAACCCAATGATCCGCTAAACTTACTAACCATGACTGTAGAGCATTGCCTTAGAGCACGTATGCCTTAAACGTTTCAAGATCCACTAGTTAAAAAGGGCACTGCCTTAGGGCTTGGGTTAGATTTTCTTTATTTATAATCAGATTGCTCCCCCCTTTCATTATCTTTCAAAAACACTGTACTAGTCACAAAGGGAATAATCAAGAGATGGGGATAGATCTGTGCAAATTTATTACTCAAAACATACATCTTATTAGAAACATTTGAGTAATAAAACTTTACCTTTTTACACAGTGGAGATCATGCTGTTATTACTGCTCTATGACAGGGGTTTATAACTTAAGTCTGTGAACTTGAATAAGGAAAAAGATTATATGTCTATCATCACTATCCTCTAATTGCAATTTTGCATTGTGTTTCATTTTGAATGCAGGCAATAAACCACAGCGGTATTAGAAGTACTGTAATTCTATTATCAATAGAAAGAATCAGTAATGTCATATCACATGATAATCATTACAGATATGCCAAAATATTATTAATATTTATACTCATCCAGAACTTTGAAATGATGATTGCTATTAGACCACTTGTAGATGAAAGCAAGGCTTCAGCAATACGTGAACTGTGAACTTCCAGATGTTCAAGCTGGTTTTAGAAAAGGCAGAGGAACCAGAGATCAAATTGCCAACATCAGATGGATCATCGAAAAAGCAAGAGAGTAAAAAAAAAAAAATTTATTTCTGCTTTCTTGACTATGCCAAAGCCTTTGACTGTGTGGATCACAAGAAACTGTGGAAAATTCTGAAAGAGATGGGAGTACCAGACCACCTGACCTGCCTCTTGAGAAATGTGTATGCAGGTCAGGAAGCAACAGTTAGAACTGGACATGGAACAACAGACTGGTTCCAAATAGGAAAAGGAGTACGTCAAGGCTGTATATTGTCACCCTGCTTATTTAACTTATATGCAGAGTACATCATGAGAAACGCTGGGCTGGAAGAAGCACAAGCTGGAATCAAGATTGCCGGGAGAAATATCAATAACCTCAGATATGCAGATGACACCATCCTTATGGCAGGAAGTGAAGAGGAACTAAAAAGCCTCTTGATGAAAGTGAAAATGGAGAGTAAAAAAGTTGGCTTAAAGCTCAACATTCAGAAAACAAAGATCATGGCACCTGGTCCCATCACTTCATGGGAAATAGATGGGGAAACAGTGGAAACAGTGTCAGACTTTATTTTTGGGGGCTCCAAAATCACTGCAGATGGTGACTGCAGCCATGAAATTAAAAGACACTTACTCCTTGGAAGGAAAGTTATGACCAACCTAGATAGCATATTGAAAAGCAGAGACATTACTTTGCCAACAAAAGTCCATCTAGTCAAGGCTATGGTTTTTCCAGTGATCATGTATGGATGTGAGAGTTGGACTGTGAAGAAAGCTGAGCACCGAAGAATTGATGCTTTTGAAGTGTGGTGTTGGAGAAGACTCTTGCAAGTCCCTTGGACTGCAAGGAAATCCAACCAGTCCATCCTAAAGAAGACCAGTCCTGGATATTCAATGGAAGGACTGATGCTGAGGCTGAAACTCTAATACTCTGGCCACCTCATGTGAAGAGTTGACTCATTGGAAAAGACCCTGATGCTGGGAGGGATTGGGGGCAGGAGGAGAAGGGGACGACAGAGGATGAGATGGCTGGATGGCATCACCGACTTGATACCCATGAGTTTGGGTGAACTCCAGGAGTTGACGATGGACAGGGAGGCCTGGCATGCTGCGATACATCGGGTCGCAAAGAATCAGACACGACTGAGCGACTGAACTGAACTGAGATGTTGTTATTCTGTGTGTTAATAAGAATGCCCACATAATCTTAAGCTTTACATTTAAAAATATTTTGATATTTTGTATTTCCATATAATTGGTTTTCCTTGTAATTTTTAATATTTTATTTTATTCATTAAAGACATTTTGGCTTTCCTGGTGACTCTGTGGTAAAGAACTCGCCTGCCAATACAGGAAACGTGGGTTGAATCTCTGGGTCAGGAAGTTTCACTGGAGGAGGAGATGTCAACCCACTCCAGTATTCTTGCCTGGAAAATCCCATGAACACAGGATACTGGCAGGTTACAGTCCATGGGGTTGCAAGAGTCAGGCACGGCTTAGTGACTAAACAACAACAAAAGACAATGTTCCGAGAAAAGAGCCACCACATTGTCAAACGAGTGTCAGACCAAAACGTGTCAAGGATCTTCTTTTAAAAGTGAAAAAGCTGACAGTCTATACACCCTGGAGGTTCTCTTGATTGTCCAATAGCGTAAGAGAGTTACTGTCCAAAGTCTGCAATCCAAGAGACAGGATATGTAGCTGAAGTAAGAAAATATTATATCTGAAACCAGGTCATGACTGTTTAAGAAAACTAGGCTTTCACAGATGACCAGGACATCCTAATATGCATAAAAGACTACTTTAAAAACATTTACAATATTTGTAAGTATTTATCTTTTACTAAGAACAAAAACTCCACAATAAAACAAAACACAGATGTTAAATAATGTCTTGTTCTATATAAATAGAGAACACAAACAGCTAGAATTACATGACTCCATCATTTACATAATTTATAATAAAACCTTTGAATATTATTTTTACTATGCTAATTTTAATTATGTTGATAAATTTTTTTAAAGCATCTCCTTAGCTTACAATCTTTTAAATCCATAATGTATACATTTTTGCAGTTAACAAGTTGAGTTCCTTCATGTGCCAGGCTCTGTTGACCTCGGAATTTGGGTTATTTCATAGTAATTTGATGTAACTGACATAATGTCCTCACACTCTGATCTGGTTCACTTCCTCTTTCACCTACTTTCCTATATCCTCTCTGTCTCCCTGTGTGATAAAGAACCAAAGACAAAGCTTCCAAAGGATAAAGGAAATTTCCAGACATTATTCAGCCAAAAGCCCTTTGTGCAAAGAAATAAACTAGATACTTAGTGAGATTATAAGCTTTAAAACCCACTTCAAAACTTTACTTTTAGAGAAGCCAAATAAAAGCCAAACAATAAAATCCTTAAAGCAAGCTGCAGGGCCTCAGTGGGGGAATAAAAGAGCAGTCATTCTGCTACCCCTGAAGCATATGGGCTCACCCCAAACACTGAAGAATCCTATGCTGGACCCTCTGGTTGGCCTCAGGGAGCTAAGAAGCTGCAGCATGCTAACACACACACACACAATCTCCAAGTGAAAACATTTTTCTATAGCAAAAGTAGCAGAAAAATAAATTCCCCTTAAAAAAGGAACAAAATTTTGTTTAGTCAAGACATCATTGGACAAATCCAGTAATCACTTAGGCATTTTCCCAGAAATCCTGCCTGCCTACAGAGATAAAGAGAACACAGCCAAGATAGTACAGAAGTCATTTGTAATTCTAGAAATTTTGCTTCATTTTAGTTCAGACTGTAGTGCAGTGAGTCAGTGGTAAAGAATCCATCTGTCAATGTATCAATGTAGAACTTGCAGATTGGACCCCTGAGTCAGGAAGATCACCTGGAGAAGGACATGACAACCCACTCCAGTATTCGTACCTGGAGAATTTCATGGACAGATGAGCCTGGAAGGCTACAGTCCATGGGGTCTCAAAGAATTGGACACGACTGAGTGACTGAGCACTCATGCATACTCCATTCTAAATCATATTTGCTCAATCGTTAGCACAGGCCCACCCTGAAGACACAGTAAAGACCCTTCTATTGCCCACGTGTTCAATTCAGACTAAAGAGCTAGCCAGTCAGTCAAATCAAACTGCCATCCTGTTTAATGCAGACCAGGGGACTTTCTTGAGGAATGCCTTCCATGAGAGGGAGGCAACTTCCCATGCCCTTGCCCCCAGGATCACAGTCCGCTGTTTCCTTACCCAGCCCCCCTGGCTGCAGCTGGCGCTGCCTCACCTGGTGGATCTTCCAAACAGTCTTCATTTGATTAAAATATAAGCCAAAGGTTCTGTTCAGCAATTTATTTCTCATGGATTTCAGTTAACTGCCATGATTGTTTGAAAATAAAAAGTTCTATGGATAATAAATATTTATGTTTTATTTTAATGTCACCCAAGTTTCAAAATTTCATTTTCTAGTTAATGTCCCCCAAACTTCCAGCCAAAGCAAGACAATGATTAGGTATTTCACACCTCACCTTAAGCAGCAGGACATGTATGCTCTTGCGGTCTCTATAAAGACCACTCTTGTATCAAATGAAAAGTATTAACAGCAAACATGCAGGTTTGAAACAATTGAGAGCTTGTATCAATATATTATCAAGATGGTGGTCCAGACATGACTCCACCATACCATGTTATCTGGGATTCAGGTATCTTATACATGTTTAGCTACTAGTAGGGCTCTGAAGACGGAGAAGGCAATGGCACCCCACTCCAGTACTCTTGCCTGGAAAATTCCATGGGCAGAGGAGCCTGGTGGGCTGCAGTCCATGGGGTCGTGAAGAGTTTGACACAACTGAGCGACTTCACTTTCACTTTTCACTTTCATGCATTGGAGAAGGAAATGGCAACCCACTCCAGTGTTCTTGCCTGGAGAATCCCAGGGACAGCGGAGCCTGGTGGGCTGCCATCTCTGGGGTCGCACAGAGTCGGACACGACTGAAGTGACTTAGCAGCAGTAGGGCTTTGAAGAACAAAAATCAGTGACCTATCTCCAGCTTGCTTTTTAATTGAGATTGAGATATTTCAACTCGAGCAGCATTTACTGAGATCTTCTTATATGCCAGGCATTTTGTTAAATCCTAGGAAAACAATGGTCAATATCTTTCTGGCTCTGGTGGCTCCTCAGTATAATATCCTCAGTGCATAAACATCTAATTTCACACTATCCATTTTCACTGAGGGCTATCAGAAGAAAGAAGAAACATAAAAATTGTTTCTGTTCCTTTCAAAAAACTATATAGTTTCAACTGTCTTCCAGCTTGACACATTCTTACATTCAGAACCAGATAAATCTCTCATCCTGAGTACTCCTTTCATTGGACTGTTAGAGCAAAATTAAACAGTTCCCCTTTTTGCTGGAATTATCAGAAAACTCCGAGCTAAGACAAAGGAAGACAAAAGCCAATGACCTCACTTATATGTGGAGTCTAAAAGCAAATAAGCTAACAAAAACTCCAAGCTTGGAAGGAGAGGATCAGAGGAATTGAGAGAGTAGCACTGAAACATGCACATTACCATGTGTAAAAGAGATAGCTAGTGAAAAGTTGCTGCATAAAACGGGGAGCTCAACCCAGTGCTCGGTGACAACTTTGAAGGCATGGATGAGGAGGTAGGAGAGAGGTTCAAGAGGGAGGGGACATATGTATTCTTACGGCTGATTTATGTTGGATAGCAGAAATCAACACAGCGTTGTAAAGCAATTATACTTTAATTAAAAAAAAAAAAAAGCTCATGGTGGGGAAAGTAGTTGAGGAGGTAAGGCAAATGGGTCAAAAAAGTTAAAAGGCACAGACTTCCAGTTAAAAAATAAATACGTCATGGGGATGTAAGATACAATATATCGACTCTAGTTAATAATACTATATTGACATCTGAGTTGCTAAGAGAATACATCTTCCAAGCCTCCATCACAATAAAAAAAAAAAAAGCATAACTCTGGTGAGGGATGTTAACTAGACTTATTGTCATATACATTTTGCAATATATACAGATATTGAATTCTTAATGATGTACTTGTTATTGTTGTTCAGTCGCTAGGTTGTGTCCAGCTTTTTTGCAATACCATGGACTGTAGCCCGCCAGGATCCTCTGTGCGTGGGATTTCCCAGGCAAGGATACTAGAGTGGGATGCCATTTCCTTCTCCATTAACAATGTATACCTGAGACTAATAAAATGTTGTATATCAATTATACTTCAATAAAATATATACAAAAGTCTTAAAAAGAAAACACTGAGCTAAATGAGGCACTAAAGTGAAAGTATTAGTCCTTCGGTCATTTCTGACTCTTTGCGACCCCATGCACTGTAGAGAGCCAGGCTCCTCTGTCCATGGAATTCTCCAGGCAAGAACACTGGAGTGCGCTGCCATTCCTTTCGCCAGGGGATCTTCCTGACCCAGGGATTGAACCCAGTTCTCCAACATCGCAGGCAGATTCTTTGCCATCTGTGCCATCAGGGAATTTTATCTAAAACCAACCTCTAGGCCTATATGTTTTTCTAGTTCTTTTTAATTCCCCAAGCTGTCTCAACCTAATTAAGTATTCATTATTTCAATAGGCAACAACTAGGTGAGATGTACTTTATTAGGTTTTTTCAAAGATGTGGTCCCTAATTTCATGGAATTTATAGTTTTGGGGTTTTGATACACATACATAAATTTATTTAAAAGTATGAATTTCAAATGAGATAAATATAATGGCAAATATACATTTAGATAACTTAATAAGAGGCCTTAAGAGACACATGGTAATGTGTATAGTAAATACCAGATATTTTTGATGGATAAGTAAGGATATCTGCTAAAACCTAGGAAAGGCATTCTGAACAGACTTTCCGATAATCCAACATGCTTCACAAACTGAAATGTATTTGTACTGGTCAGCACTTCCTCTCTCTCGGCCTCTGAATCTATTGCTGAACATCACAGCTAGCAATGAAGTCAGCCATGTCTAGAATAAAAGACTTTCATTCAAATGTGTGCTTAATTTATCTGAATCAGATGCCTCTGTCTGCTGGAATTCTCGATACAGAGTGAAATTGTAATTTGTCCTCTGTCAGGCATCTGATGCAAACAGCAACAAAAACACTAGTCAAAGAGAATTAATTAGAGCTTTTTTGACATATATATATATATTATATAATGCCTAATATTATATGAAGGTATAATTCCACTGAGGCCAGTACAAAAATGGGAAGCATGAGTGGAAAAATGCATCTTATTTCATGCTGGTTTGAGGGTCTCTTCCCACATGAAGGAGCCTGTGTTTCCACTGAAGTGGTCAGGTTAGGTTATTGACCATCCATAAATGTAGCTTCCTACAGACAGATTTTTTCATCTATTTCCTATTCAAAAACAGAAAGTGTCTTCTTAAGATAAGCTCTGGGAAGGGATTTAAAGAGAACCTTCATTTTTCCTTACAATAAAAGATTATAGGTTTCTGGTATCCAGGGAGTAAACCCAAACATTTTCCTTAAGCAATTAATTAGCATACATCTGCAATCTTAGATACCATCATCTGGCAATGTTCAAGATTACTTACCATTTTCATTAAATTTATGGACACTCTAGTAGCATTTTGATATGTGGAACTGGTTTTAAAGGCATATAGTCATTTCTATGTTGAGGAAATCACTCATTTTTATCAAATATGAGGAATTACTAATTGAAAGGAATTGCTTTTATTTCATTCTAAATCTGAGAGCAATTTCAATAGCAGTACATGATTCTGTCATTTAAGCTACAATGTTCAGATTTAATGCTACTCACCATTTATCTGCACTTAAAAAAATAACGGTATAGCCAAATGATATCCTCTGCAGTTGGAATTAACTTTTTCTGATCTATTGCTATGTTCCTTAAAAGTCTGAAACACCACTCAGTAAAAATATACTTAAAAATATGAAAAATGACATTTTAAGTCAAGAAGAGACAGTATCTTGTACTCTTTCAGATTCTACTGATAACCTTTGCCTTTTAGGCCAACTATTCCAAGGATTTTCTTTTCTTTCTGTTTTCTTAATTCTCTATCCTTTCTTGCCTCCCTCCCTCCTTCTTTTCCTCTTTCCACTTTTCAAATGCCTCATGAAATATTACGGCTTTAGGTCCAACTAGTGACTGAAAGTGGAAAGTGAATGTGAAGTCGCTCAGTCGTGTCTGACTCTTTGTGACCCGATGGACTGTATAGCCTACCACGCTCCTCCGTCCGTGGGATTTTCCAGGCAAGAGTACTGGAGTGGGGTGCCATTTCCTTCTCCAGAGGATCTTCCCGACCCAGAGATCGAACCTTGGTCTCCCTCATTGTAGGCAGACGCTTTACTGAGCCACCAGGGAAGTCAGGTTACCTCAAAATATGGAATATGGTCAGCGGAAACCTGCCTTAGACCACCTGAGGTGTTTGTAAAATGCAAGGGTCTTTTCCCACCAGAACTAAGGAACCAGTTTTCATGGCCATAGGGCCCTGGGAAGTTCACATTTTTACCAAAGTTTGATATACCTGGTGAAGCTTGACAGTCACTGCTCTGGACTTTCTTTTCTGTAAAGCTTTAAACAGTCAGATTCTGACTGATTTCTGGTTGAATCCTTCTTTTTGCCACAACCAAAACCATGTTACTCTTCACTCAAAGATGTGTAAACCACACTTTATAGGAACACAGATGTACAAATGCTGTTTTATTCACTAATCAGTGAATAGTGATCAATATAACTTTATAAATAACTTTGTAATTTACAGTATCCTAATTATTTTAAAACAACAATCCAAGTAAACTTTATGTGATGCCATATATACCAGAATCTCTGGGTAGCAAAAACATGATATTTTTCAGCCTCTGAATGATACCAATATAGACATAGGTATTAATTGAACTTACACGGATAAATCATTTAAAGTATTACTGTCTTTGATATCTTCCCTTAACTTCTTGGGTATCCAATACCTGTAGATTTTCACATTCACCTTCTCCATACTCACCCACATCAACTATTTCTCCCTCCTCTCACTAATCCGACCCATAGGATTCTGTAACTGCTGATAAAAAGGTCAGGACTGTCCAACTGTTGCAGTTTTACCAACCATTTCTCAATCACTGATGTGAAGAGAAGAACATAGATATGAATTGCATGGAATTTATGAACATAACTGGAAATATTAGAAAGATACAGTTTTAAAATTATATTAAAGTGCTAAGATATGTAGGAAATCTGGACTTTTATCCATGCAGGATTAAGGTTTTGGACAGTGAGTTACTTTTTTAAAAATGGCAGTAAGTCACATAAGAACCTTCTCCAGGGCCATAGTTGGAATAGCTAAAGCAAGTCTAACTCTTAGTTCAAACAAATGAATCATGGTTCCTTCACTTTGAAAACATGTATGTACCTCTAAATATTATTAGTAACTGAATTTGAAACTTCTCAGTCTATCACATGTCCCCATTATCTTGCTTCTTCAGGTGACTATTTTCTAGGAATCAAATGTGTGTACATTATCACAATTCAAAGAGTAACTGAAGTATCCTCCCAACCACCATCACCTAATAAATCACCTTTGGTCACAATGTCCATTATCAGCAGTTGCCTGATAATTCAGCCTGATAATTAATATGAACTAATAGTTTACTAACAAGCCATGAGGCAAGAGAATACATGTAGAATGTATGTTTCCTTGAAAACTAGTATACTTGGTTTAACATCTGAAAGACACATTTGTAACTTATATTGGACAAAGAATTATGGTAAAAAATTACCATAAAAATCAGTTTATCTATCAAAGATAGATAAAAGCCAAAACCACAATATCAATGACACAAATTGGTAGTTTCAGTAATCTTGTGCAAAAACATATAAATTAGCAAATATTGGAAAGCATATATTTCTTTTCATCTAAGACAGCCTGTTTACTAGATGTATGAACTCAAGCTTCTTGTCAAAATTGCTTCTACTTTCTGGTTCAATAGAGTGAACATGTTTTTCCTAGGTTGAAACTAAATTTAGGAGGCACAACTGACTGTTTTCCTGGTATCTGATATCATTTCTGCAGACTTTGATACGGAGAGCATTGCATTTTAAGCATTATTTGACAGCTTGTATATAAATCAATTTTAAGAGTTTTAATTGATCACCAAGTGATCTTTCATGTGCTACTCAGATCTTCCTAGCAGTATAGACAGGCTGTATTGTTGGAAGATAGTACTGCACATATAACATAAACATTCCATATTTATAGTTGGAAACTTACAGTTCTGAATGATAGAATTTTCTAAGTTTTAACTCTTGTTCATTTTTACTCCTCTCCCCATAAAGACATTATAAACATTGCATATCCTTCTGAAAATTTAAACCTTATTATATCTAAATACAGGAGAAAGACTGGCCCCAAAAGGATGCTAGATAATTAACATCTCTACTATATAAATCTCCACTGCCAACCTAATACATATTATTAAAGAAAATGTGGCTTTATTGAAAAAGTGATCCTTTCAGCGACTATGAGTTAACAAAGGCACAACATCTTCCATGAGATTCTTTTTTGTCTAAACCCAGCAAATCAATTGAATGCTGCTGAGGTTTCATATTTGATATTGACTAAAACTTAGTTGAGAATATAAAATCAACTCTATGTAAGTCAATTTTCAAAAATTCAATTTCTAAAATAGTTCTACTCATAATAGATAATACCAAACATGACTGCTTTTCCAAAAAACCATCATCATTCTCCCATTCTCTCTCATTATCTATTCATTCATTCATTCTTCCACTCATTCATATACAGAGAACTAGACCTTAGCTCCTATTAGTTATATACTATAGAAAAATATTGACTCTCTATTTAATTACTGCCATTACTGTTTTCAAATACCTGCCCCCAACTATTAGAAATTCTCAAAGTAACAAGCTGCCTTATTATTTACTTGCAGAGTTTTTCACAAAAATATTCTTGCAACCAGATCTTTCCAAACTACAAAATTACCTTCATAAAAGAACAGGCTTAAAGAAAAGAAGCAGATGTATTCATAGGTATCTGGGTTTTTTGGGGGGTGGTTCTCTCAGCTGTGTAGGCCAAGTGCTATTAAACTAGTCACCTGAAGAGGGAGTCTACCACTCCTTACTTCTCAGACAAAGAGCGTAAGATAACTTTCACATACTTTTCTAATCAAATTGTCAACTAAGGGTCTTGTGTTTCCCAGATTCTAGCATCTCAGTTCTTTGTCATATTTCATTCCCAAGAACCATCTCTCTTTCAATGTCAAATTTATAATCATCAAAATTTTCTTTCCTTCATTCTTTCTGAATCATAAATAATGTCTAGAAGCCACATTAAAGGTCATCCTTGCAAGAGGCATTTGTATTTCAAAATATCAAAACTCTATGTTTAAGATTCAGGATAAAGTCTGGAATCAGGCTACCTGAATTTAAACTTCAAAATTTCCAGTTCCAAGAAAAGTTACTTTCATCAAGTTTCTTCATTTCTCTGTGTCTCAGGCTTTCATCTGTAAGCTGGCAAATACAATAGGATTCTCTCTTAAGGATGAAGTCAGGAATAAACTTAGTGTATGTCAAAGCACTTAGAAAGGTTGTTGGCACAATATACGTCCAATAAATTTTGGCTATAATCATGTATGTATGAAAACAACACAGTCATTGAGGGTGGAACATTTTGGAGGTAAGGCCGTGTATCTTTCCTAAAGACATTGAGACAATGGTATATAGTGCTCATATAGTACACTATGATGCTAAAACTTTACGAGATGAAAGGGATGAAAGTGAGTTTTAGAACTGAGATTTTTTAAGTATGGATGAACTGAAATAAATACAAAGAATAAAAGTTAAGTATCAATACAGTTGGAATTATAGTTACTTCATACCAAGTCTCTAAAATAAAGGTAAAGTTGTCTCTCAGTATGGAGTAGCATTTACTTTTCTCTTACTCTGGAGTTGGTACTAGCTAATTATACCATGTAATGGACAGCCCACTCTGAAATAATTTAAACAGTGTCATTAGTTAAACATTATCTATATGCACTTACTGTTATACTCCCAATAGAAGCTGAAGGATTGTCACCACATATCCAGTCAAAATTGTGGGATTTTTTTTCCCCTCAAAAGGCAATTCTTTTTACTCTATTTTTTCCCATCTCCCTCCTCCATAACCCATTTACCCAGAGTTTCTCTAAAAATAACTCCTTTACACCAGTAGAACTCTTTACTTTTACAGCCTCTTTATAGGTGCAAAAGAGGTGCATGTGCAGAGTTAAAATCATACAGAAGACTCCTGCCATCAGAGCTGACTGGAAGTGTTTAATTATACTTGCACTTAAGTTTCAGTTGTATATATATCAACAATGCCTTAGTCTACTCAAATTTTCCATGGCATACTTACAAAATTAATGGCAAAATAATTACATATTTAAGATAAAATATGAGTTTTTTTGAGAAGGTAAATGTCACATTTTTACTAAAAATAAAGTATTTTTCATTAGTTTTTTCAAGATGCCAAGTAGTCTGAAAATTCCAAAACGAATTGATTTCTATTATAGTTTCCTCCTGTATATAGCAGTTTTGGTGAAATTGCCTTATGATAAATAAAGATTTTGCTTAAGGGAAAGAAATTTGTCATCATGATGCAAATAGATTAAAGACAATGGAAGATCACATTCTAATTAAAAAAGTGACAGTAAATGATAATCTACTAAGCAAATTCCCAATATGTGCATCTATTAGCTGTCACATTGATGAACTGGGACAAATTTATAATATGTTACTTATACCTCATTTCTAAAATGGAGACAAGAGGCTATTTTTCCTATCATATTATGCTTGTTAAATAAAGAGAATAATATCGTAATTCTTGAATGCTATACTAAATTCTTGCATTTAAACAAGCCATTCAACAGTCTATTACTGGATTGACAACTTTATTTATACTAAAGCAAAATGGTTACATTTTTCCTTTCTGATCATAATTTTACCATTTGAGACATTTCCAATTTTCCTCTCACCAACATCAGAATATGAGAAACAGCTATGTCAGGTTGTACTTTGAGTTTGAAGAGAAACATAACTTTGCCTGTTTAGAGAGACTGATTAGTTTCTCTTTATTAATATAAGAGGAAGACACCACGATAAGTGACCAAGCTCTCATCTGCCTGAAGACTTCCAGACCTCATCTTCTAGGTTACTGGGTTATGGCTACTACCATACTGTGCAGTGCCAGTCCTGTCAGTAACTGATTTAATTTAAGCTAAATCAGAGCAGCAAAGTACCTCTGGCATCTCACATTTTACTTTTGCTTTCAGCTTTAGTCCAAAGCCTGAGGGAAATGGAAACTCATCGGAAGCCATAACCATCAAATTAGCACATGTGCAATTCTCCCTTTTCCTCACTCTGATCATGACTGAGGCTTCTTGTCTATTAAAGACATTCAGAATGACTTTATTGACACAAGTTCTAGCACAGTCACAATGAAATTAATTGAGGAAGTAAATGCCATTATATACTCTTGTACTCAATGGGATTTTATTGTAGATAGAACTTACAAGAAAGGAGCACCAAGCTGCTTATCAGAATTCTAAAACCTAAAAGTAAGCAAAGATTTCTGCTGCTGGTTGCTGATATGAAGAATGATAGTAAAGAAGCTTTAGGCAATGTATTATCTATTTTAGAGAAATCTGGATTAAACATAATCTGTAAAGAAAGGCAGGTATATGCCACTGACAAAAATATAAAGGTACAAATGAGAATGTTCGGTTTTAATCTTGAGTGAAAAGATTCAGAAGTTAACTTTTTAATAGCTCTATTATTTTAAAAATGAAATATGGGTACAAGTAGATAATTTTAAAAATGCACATAGGAAAATAATAGAAAAGAAACAGTTTTCCATCAGCCATCACTCACATTGCTATCTGAATGATTTTTAATTCCTGAAAACTAATTATTTTTATTGGTTCATATAGGCTATTTAACAAAACAAGAGGTTTCATCTATTGCATACATATTATATGCCACATATTAAGCAATCCTCATTTATGAATTCATTCCAGATTGGATGCCTACTATATATCACATATTATATTAAGCCATCTGTTTAAATTTATGAATTCATTCCAGAAATATTTAAAGAGTTTCTATTATTTATGACTGACTTGGTCTGGCTGCTGAGCAGTGAGCAAGGCACACTCCTGTATCTACAGAGTTGAAAATCTAAACATTGGAAGCACAGAGTAAACTAAGTTAAGTTAGATATACTGTTAACTAAGTTATCTAGAATCTCCTTTACCCTTAAAATTTTAACATATAATCAATGAATTGTTTCAGTGAAAATAATTTATTTAAATAATAAATATGATGGAATACAAAAAAAAGCATTGCCCACATAGTCTCTGTTATTAGTTTGGTGTGTTTCTTTCTGAGTATTTCCCATGCATTGATAAAAAGAAACATATATGTATCTTCATCATTCTTAAACAATTAGAATACGTAATATTCACAACTGGGCTTCCCTGGTGGCTCAGATGGTAAAGAATTCACCTGCAGTGTGGGAGACCTGGGTTCAGTACCTGGGTTAGGAAGATCCCCTGGAGCAGGGCATGGCAACCCCCTCCAGTATTCTTGCCTTGAGAATCCCATGGAAAGAGGAGCCTGGTGGGCTACAGTCCATGGGGTCACAAAGAGTCAGACACAGCTGAGCACAATATACACAATTATATGTAGCATGTTTTTATTTTACTTATAAAGATATTGTAGTCCTTTTTCCATATCAGTATATACAGATATCCGTATATACAGATGTAGCAAGTTAATTATCTGAACAGTGTTTCTTTGCCTGTATATAGGATGGTTTCTTTGCCTTTATACAGGGATAGTAAAATTATTAAGTCATGTTCATAATTAAATATTTTCAACCACATAGAAGGCTATAAAATTAAAAGTTCAGAAGCACACACACATATACACATAATCTGCACTATCCAAAGTTTTAACTTTTCTGTTGGCAGTAACTTTAACTTTTATTGTTATTTTTAAATATTACAAATATTACAGCTGTATATGAGCAATTATATAAACACATGCATGCCAAATACTGGAATTGCCAATTCAACAATATCTATTAACTTACCATTATGAAAAATAAGAAATTTAGGAGACAAAAATGCTATCCCTCTCTTCTCTCCACCTCCCAATTCTGGATTATGCTATTTCTTTTATTTTATCATTATTTAAGAAACCTTCTAGTGGTTACCATGATTTATAGACTTTAAGATACATAGACTTTCCCTGTTTGGGAAAACCATCTAAGGTTTGGAATCTGTGATATCTGCTCATGTTTAAGGATCCTGGACTTCATTACTGATTCCTTCAGCTTTGTCTTAAGTCAGAGATTCTGTCAGCAACCAAGGACTTCTGTTTAGTCAATGGTGGGTTTTACTTCCAATTCCAGGGCGTTTGTCTATGTAATCTGCCGTGTTCAATATGTTGCTCCATTAAAAGCTCTGCCTATTATAATTTTATTTCAACAATTATTTGCTTTCAACATTAAAAGCTCTGTCTATTATAATTTTATTTCAATGATCATAACATTGGTTTAAATGTTAATAAAACAGTATACCTAAAAAAAAAAGATATATAGACTTTTACTTCTTTCTTTTGATTTGCCAAAATTGCACATCATCCATAGAGTCCATCATATAAAAGACGAAGTAGTCACCATTCTTTCAAAATCATATCTTTTCCACCATACAGTGTACGCTGTTTTATAGTTATTATTTGTATGCTTCCAAGGTTTAAAACACGTACTTCAAATTTTGAGATATAATAAAGTCTTTCCTGATGTTACAATATGTTAATTAAGAAAACCTTAAAACAGATAATAGCATTAAGAGTATAAATTGTGTACTGTAACTGAACTATAGACAAGTATATACAAACCTATATTATAACTCAAAGAAGATGGCAAATACCCTTTGGCTGCCCATTTATGTTTATGTTGACTAGAACAGGCAACTGGCATGTATTTCTTTGACAGTCGTAAGTCTCTCTCCCACAGGCCTGTCCCTCAGTGTGCCCTTTTACTGAAGCAGGGCAGGCGACAAGCACTGTGGAGAAGTCTTATTTAAGAACAGTTTTATGAAGAATTGAACTTATTTACATTTCAACTCTTTAGAGAGCATTTCTCTTTATAAAAGAATAGAAGCTCGAATGCAAATGTCCTTGCCTTTGTGAATCTTTTAATGAATCAATCTGGTCACATTGTCACAAGGGCAATTTATTTACTCTTTTAAATGTAGTTTAGTCTATTGATGGCATTCATTTTCCCTCCAAGGTATCTGGTCATTGATTTACTAATTTGAGAAAATACTTTTGAATCTCTAGAATGAAATAGATAATATTTTTATAATAACAATGGGTCACAAAGGAAAATTTGAAAAATACAAAATAATCAATAAGCTAAAAACCACACTCAGAAAAATCAGTATAATTAGAAATCAAAAAGTAGGCAACGATTCTCAGAAATTTAGAAACTCAAAAAAACATGTATATAAATAATGCATGGGTCAAAGAATATCATAATGGAAATTTCTAAATATGTAGAACAGAAGTTAAATATTACTTGTAAACATATTTCAGATACATCTAAGTGTTAATGTTAAATATTAATAAAATATTTACTAATGTAAAAGAAAAAGTAAACTAAAAGTAATAAATTTAAAGGTTCTAATAAAATTATAAAATATAACAAAGTAAACTTTAAAAATAATAAGGCAGAAAACTAATCAACTAATAACAAGAAAAATAAACAAAATAGTGAAGGTGAATAATACCAAAAGTTGACCCTTTGAAAGATGTATAAAATAAATAAAACTCTGGTAGGACTGACTGAGAAAATAAGAAAGAAGCACAAATTTTTAAAAATTAAGACTGAAAGGAAGTAGGAGTGACATAACTGCTGATACTCTTGAGATTTAGGAATATCAGGAAAACAGCATTAACAATTTTATGCCAAATTTTCTAAAATTGGGACAAAATGGACAATGTTAGTGTATGTGCTCTATACATCTTAAACAGAAATTCAAATATGTAAAATGAGACCCCACTTGTACATTATCCAGTGCAAGTCCCTAAATAGATAAGAAACTGAGGCCTAGAGAAGAAAATTTAGTTTTTCAATGAGGGAAGGGAAAGAGCTATTTTAATTACCTAATTTTATTTAGTGTATCCATGGATTCAAAGAATGTTATCAAATGTCTCTTTTATTGTTATCTTGCTCATTCACATCATATGACAGAATTGTTTCCTAAGGACTAAAATAACAGCCCTTACAAATATTTTCTGAGACACCTACATGAATAGAGATCTCTCTGAATATACTGAATGCGGCCTGCTACTGATACAAAGCAATAGCATAACAAGAAAACCAAAATAATTTTGCTAGGTTACAGTTACATGTGTCTCAGAGGTGGAGAAAATAAAAAGAGGCTCAAATGCATATTTTTTGACAAAACAAACAAGAAAAGAGTGTTTTGTTTTGTTTTTAAATACAATTTTATTGTAAGCTCTTTGAGAGCATAATACCATTTTCATGGTGTTAGTTATTAGGAAGATGCTACCAGAGCCCGTGAATTAGAAAGATTCACTTCTTTCTCTTTCTTTTTTATTTTTTTCTTTCCCTGAAGTATTTCAGGCTTCATTGCCGTGCAAAGTGAGACAACAACAACAAAGTAAAATTAAGCCATACTGAAACACTATCTTAAATATATTTTTATTAAGGAGAGAAACACTTTTAATTTATATTATGATTTTCTCCAATCCAAAACCTTAGTTGGTTTTATTATAGACAAAAGCTGTAGAGACATTTTCAAACTAAGACATGATCCATGATTTCAATTAACCACTGACATTACTAGTGTGGCTTCTATAGTTGTGAAGACATGAATAAATGATCTGAAAATCACTTTCAGAGCTAGAATGAGTACTTCACAGAAATGTTGTAGTAATGAAAAACCCAGAGCTACCTGTATGAACTATACATGCTGTTTAGTCCTAATGATGAATAAGGAGTCTCATATAAAAATTTCATTTGTGCTCAGTGCTTAAAACTGACATTCCAAATGAAATTAAATCAAATAATGTACGAGTTAGGAATTATCATGGGAGCCATCTGTACCGACTCCTTTCAATATTAAAGTTGTATGTTTACAATGGGATAACCGATGACAGAAATCATGACCCATTTTAATCAACAACTGGGATAAACAAGAGAGTCAGAAATTGGAAACCTATCCAAATGGCAGTGCTCCCTGAGATATATCAAACTTTAACATTTTACCCAGGCCCTACATAGGCTTGACTGCTAGATTATAACTTTAAAACAGAAGGTAACCACTTTTTTCAGACATTGAAAAAGGTGTTTGAAATCAAACATCCCAGAACAGAAAATGACAAATCATTCTATCCTTCTATTTTGTCTGGTGTATGGATAGAGGGAAAATATATGAGTCAGTCCAAAGCAGAGCAATCTGACAGAGCTCATTTTTCTTCACTCATGCATGTTTTAAATCCAGCACAATGTTGTCCTCTGAGATTTCAAAATGGAAAAGAAAAGGCTGGAAATCTCTTTTCAGGCTCACTGTGTAAGTGAAGAGTATAACAAAGAGGTAACTGCAAAATGAGGTCATTGAAACAGTAGTGTGTGTGTATATTTATATATATTTATATGTGTATATATATATATATACACACTTTACAAAGAGAAATGTTTTTGTACCTAGGGTAATACTGAGACTTAAACAGTTTTTAAAAAATATTCTTTCTATTATAGCACTTGGTTGTTATTGATTTAATTTTTAAAAAATATGCTTGAGATAGGAAGCAAGGGGATCCTGGAGTTCTTGGGCAGTAAAGTAAGAAAAAAGTAATGTCCTAAAGATACCCAATATAGCCCAATAAATGAAATAAATTTCCAAGGCTACAGTTTTTAAAGAATTTGATCCCATTTTTTCTCCTTCCAAGGTGGTAACATGATTTTTTGCCTTTTTTTTTTTTTTTTGCTAATGTTAGGTCAATTTTCAAAGCTTGTTCAATACTGCCAATTCCAACAATATTCATTTCGTGTCCACTTTGTAGGACTGGGAGGTGAGAGAGGAAGAAAATAAGTCAAGTTAGTTAAGAAAGTTGGAAGTTAACTTGGATTTGGAAACCGAATGTTAAGATCTGCAAGACTGACATGGAGGGAGCCCCAGGATGAGAAGACGGTGTGTTTCGAATCTTGATACTGGGGATATTTAGAACACAGAGGAAATACTGAGTAATGTTTTAGGATTTTGATCATGAATGTGCCAGGCATCAAGCAGTCAGTGGGTTCAAGCTAGATCAACAGTAAAATTTGGATCAACTCAAATTACCATGACTCTGCTTCCACCTGCTTGATTTAAGGCAATACCTCTCAAAGCCACCCACTTCAAAGTCTTTAGTTGTTATTCCTACATGTTTCTAGAATGTTAGTCAGTGATTCTTATATGAACTTCTTCTAGTGATCAAGAGTGAGTCTTAAAAACAGGAGCCACATGAATGATCTTGTTTCTTCTTATTTTACTTAGTTTTTTACTAATGCCCTGAGAAAATGCCAAAAGAATCTCTTCTAGATTCCCAAGTTCCCAGTGTCCTCAAAGCCACAGCATTGTTGGATTTAAAGAATGGTGACTTCACCCCATGTACTTTGTACTTCCCTGGGAACGTGGGCTCTAAAGTTCATCTGACACTGAGTCTCACAAAACTCGTCATGAAATTGCATATGCCAAAGCTGGCTTTTCCAGTGATATTGGACCTCCTGCCACATTTGCCGTACACTCTAGTCTTTTACTACTCTCTGGTCTTCCACATACAGACAACTCTCGTTTTCTTTTGATTCCCTGTGGAAGGGTCTGCATGCATATGCATTTATGCAGATAGATTCCTGGAAGGGTCCTCAACCTCTTTGTTTTTGCACAGCTTGTTTTGGATCTAATTTAGATGGAACTATCACACCTATAGACCATAGGTCCTGGTTACAAGCTACATTTTCTGTGACAGGAGTTATGTATGCTACTTTCTCTTTTTCAATCTCTGGCAAATACAACTGGTAAATGCCGGGTTTTTTAAAAATGTGTATTCAGATAGCTTTCATCTGAGAGAGATCTGCCTTGTATTTCCATTTCAACTACGTGACTTAGACAAAGATAGCACTCTTTAAAATTCAGTCACGCTCAGGTGGAAAACAGGATTAACACCTCCAAGACACAGGTGGTTTAGGATTAAATGAGATAGGCTAGCAAGTAGATAATGTATACTGAAAGAGCTAAATGCTACCCATATGTGGTAATGTTACCATTACTACTTATGGCAACAGCATAAACATGTTGTGACTACATTACATAGAAGTGAAGAAGTCTCTGCAACATAAGGAAAGCAGCTTTTTTTTTTTCCTATTCACATTAAAATAAGAGGTTGTACACTTGACAAAGTGCCCAAGAGGAATGCCTCAAGATCCCGATACTGGACACAGTTGAGTAACAGAAGAGAAATAGCATCTTTCCTTCTTTTTGCTATTTGTGGGAAAAAATAAGATCTGGTAATGAAGATTCAGGGAGAGAGAAGATTCTGGACAGCACCACTATTTCATCAAAAGTAACAAACATGATTTAGGAAACATGAAATTAACTTTTTTAAGGATCATAGTGCTGTGCCAGTGCACGTTCCCCATCCTTCAGTCTGGGACCATAATAATATAAATTATAAGATGTTTGGCATATTTATTTATAGAGTTGAATTGGGATGTTGCCTTGCCAATATTGAGGATGACTGGCAATACTCAGAATTATCTAGAATTCCATGTTAAATGTGGTTACAGGATTTCTTGACATGCAAGCCATGTATGTTGATTAACAGAAATTTGGTAATTGTTACTACTAGCAACTCTCTTTGAATAGTCATGGTCATTCTTTATATATAGCAGGTCTCTTGATCTATGGCTCTTAGGAAAGATTACAAAATTTGGCACATATTGGAAGACTACAAGAATGCATTATACTGCCATAGACACATCTAAAATTAATGTTTCAAATATGTAGGGCTTAGTGTAGAAAACTCCTTTGCCAGGCACATGCACATCTCAATTTTTAAAAATCAAGAGTATTTTGTCATTAGTTAGCTTCTTGTTAACTTACCAAAATACACATTTACTAGACAGCATTTAGAGTACAGTTACTCCTAAAAATTATAAATATTTTCATGAGAATTTTAAATGATAAGCTTATTTTATTTAGATATACACACTTGAATGACAACAAGCAAACATCCAGAAGAAACAACCTTAGCAAAGAAAATGTTTTCAAATTAATTGTACTATAATTCTTCTTCCTTGGACATGAATTTGAGCAAACTCTAGGAGATAGTGAAGGACAGGGAGCCGGATGTGCTGCAGTACATGAGGTTGCAAAGAGTCAGACATGACTTAGCAACTGAACAATTATTCTTTCAAAGAGTCAACTTTAATCAGTAACTTGGTACACAAATAGAACTAATTTTAAAATACAAATTTCTTATATTACCTCTCTTATGAACATGGTCATCACTTGTTAATTATAATGATTCTAAAAGAATTCATCCACATCTTGGCAAATACTGTTTATTGAAGAACCTAAAGTGATAGCCTATGTTGTATTTCCTTTTTATTCCTTCTTTCTAATAGTGATAAAATGTGATAGTGTGCATTAACATACAAAATACCAGGATTGACACACTTTGCTCTGTGAAGCATAATTCTTCATGACTTTGAACAAAATATCTAGTCTCTTCTGTTCTGATTTTTTGGTTTCATAGTATTGTTAAAGAAACAAACAAACTAGCCTGGCAAAGACCTGAGCCACTGGGTATAAGTAAAGTGAAAGTTGCTCAGTTGTGTTCAACATTTTGCTACCCCATGGACTGTAGCCCACCAGGCTCCTCTGTCTGCCAAATTCTAGCCATTCCCTCCTCCTTGGGATCTTCCCAACCCAGGGATCAAACCCAGGTCTCCCGCATTGCAGTCAGATTCTTTAGCACCTGAGCCACCAGGAAAGCCCAAGTATAAACAGGGAGGTAACTATCTTGCAAAACCTCATCCTGAAAAAACAGCAGTGACATCTTTCTCCACGTCTCCCTCTATTTCAGGCCTATATGTCCTTTGAGCTCCAGTTGGGTTCAATTACTCCACAATATTTTCCCTAATGAATATAAATTTTAATGGCATTTCATTCCCTGCAACTTCCATATTTTTTATCACTCAATATAATTTTGAATTTCCCATACATCTTTCTTCTTTGGCTTGTCGTTATTATAATAAAAGAATGAATGTACATATTGATTTGAAAAGAGTTAAAGGTATTCATTATCTTGTAGATAAGCGAATCCTGGTTATGATATGAGTAAATATTAGATATACACAGAGAGTTAGCACAAATTCATACTCACACAACTTATACATTTTTTTTTTCTTTAACAATTTTTACTATTTTCATACACGCTTCAAAGGCAAGGGTCTTCCTGGGCAAAGCCATAATGAAGTAGAACTTTCATTTGGCCTACTTGCACTGCTTCCCTCTTTGCATATTCAAATTGAAGAGTGTTTATAGGGTATTTAAATTAGGTAGCAAACGTAATTTGATTACTTTAATTAAAATGAGTTCCCAAGGCACTATTGTTTTTTTAAATCTATATAGATGTACTTTATTAAGGAAAATGGACATTTGAATTATGAACAGAGCTTTTCCCCTATATTAAAGGTGTATTTTGCTTTCAAAAAATATCTAGCACAAAAATCTATAGCATAAAAATGGTAAAATGAAAATATTTTTTTTTAAAAAAGAAAAGAAGTAAAAAGTAGGAAAAGAAACACTGAAAAAAATGAATGGTGGGTCAATACACTAATTTTCAGAACTTAGGTATCTGAATGGTAAAGAGTTACCTACTTTGTTTTCCACATTTAAGTGTTTGATCAGTTTTTACAAGTAATCTTTATAAATACATTAAAGATGTTACATATAATCAGTAAAAATGTTTGAGGTGTAACCTATCAATTGTATAAAACAAGGTACATCACCATCTAAGTATATACATTTTGGTAACTAATTTGTAAAATGACTATCACAGTAATTTTACTTAAAACTCAAAAAAAGGTACTGTCACTATTACTGCTGACCATGAGTTCTTAACATACTATTGGGTTGATTTATTTTGATTTTTAAAATTATAACATTTGGCACAGAAAAAAATCTTAAGAAAATATGAAGCTGAAATACAGTCTGTTAAGTAATGCAAGTTTCTAAGGTTGTATCAGTTTATCAAAAGACATGTATTCAGTACAAAGTCAAAGACTCTTAGTCAAAATGCACTCAGTAGACACATACAAGAAATACTTGATGTACCAGTTTATAGTTCAATTCATTTGTGAAAGTCAGCCACTCAGTAAACTACAGTATAAATATGAAGTTTTCCCTGTGTTAGATTTTGGGGACACTCTATATTTGTTATATTTACTTTTCAGTTCAGTTCAGTTCAGTCACTCAGTCGTGTCCGACTCTTTGTGACCCCATGAATCTCAGCACACCAAGCCTCCCTGTCCATCACCAACTCCCGGAGTTCACTCAGACTCACGTCCATCAAGTCAGTGATGCCATCCGGCCATCTTAAAATAGCAATAATAAACTTACTTGAGACTATCTGTAAATACTTTGGCCTTTTTGCTCTCTCCACATCAGTTTGATGGGATAAAAACACGACCTTTTTTCAGACAAAAATGATATTGTTCCTATTATAAATGTTTCTTCTTAGACCTCATCAAGTTGTTACTGATCATTTCAATACAAAGACTTACAAGTTTAAGCAACAACATTAAGCCCACTGGAATATAAAAACTACAGAGAAAAAAAGGACGCTTTTCATTTGTTTTCACAAAACATATCACTGATTTAAAACTTTATAAATAAATCCTGAAAAACATGCTATAAGATAATTTCATATGAATCTTAATAATTTTAATTAATACCAAATAGAATTAAACAAGATATCTAATGAATTATGCCATGATCAATTAGGGTTCACCTCAGAAACAAAAGGTTAGTTAAACATTAGAAATTTGCTGTAATTCACAACAACATGAATTTGATGACACTTTTACTCCTAGAGAACTCTTCTATGGAAGCTTTTCCTTTTTCATTCTAAATAAATATTCACTTTCACAGTCAACTAGGCATTCACAATTTTGTACCTCTTCTTAAAGAGAGTCCTTTAAACTGTGTAAGTTTTAGCCTCCATATCAACTAGAAACACTCTAATTTACCACATTAATACATGAAAAGAAAAAAAATGCCAACAGATATTAAACTGCATTTGATACAATTTAGGTTCTATTTTAATAAGACTATTAGCATGTAAGAAATGAATGAGTAATTAAGATTTTAACATGAGTATCTTGTGACTCTGACCAAAAGACCAAGTCTGGTTTAATGGTAGAGTTTTTGAAGAAAGTTGACAGCTACTCCTTCTCTTCTTTAAATCATAAGCTAGAACCATGTAATCAAAATCTTTTAACACACTCAGTTATTTATTGAGCATCTTCCAGGTTCCTAGCACTGTTAATGAAAGGATAGTATTGTTAGTAAACAACTTGGATCTAGTCCTCATCCAGTTAACCTAAGTATGAAAAGACATGGATAACATTATTAATATTTTCAAATACTTAATTGTTCACTTGGAAAATTTAAGTTATATGAAAAGCTGCTGCTGCTAAGTTGTTTTAGTCGTGTCCGACTCTGTGTGACTCTGTGCATAGACGGTAGCCCACCAGGCTCCGCCATCCCTGGGATTCTCCAGGCAAGAACGCTGGAATGGGTTGCCATTTCCTTCTCCAATGCGTGAAAGTGAAAAGTGAAAGTGAAGCCGCTCAGTCGTGTCGAAAGTATAAAATCATTCTTTAGGGTGACTGTTTAGGAATCACTTCAGTAAAGTAATTATTTATAGAATATAATTTTTTAAAAATCTCAAATGTATGTTCACAAAATCCTAAAATATCAAGTAATATTTATATATAATTACAAATGTATGCAACCTAGACATATGTATTATTGAAATAAACATCAAAGATTTGAAAATAGAAGAGGCCTTATTGGTGGGAAAAAATAACTTGACATTGTAAAAAGTGTTTATCTTTTAAAAATTAATTTATATATTCACTACAGAATTAATTACAATTCTATAATGTGTTTCAGGAGGTTAAATCTGATGAAATGTTCTAAAATTTGTCAGAAAAAAATTAAACTTCTGAACATACTTAGGAAAGTAAATGAACAAAAAGTAGTGAATGTGTGTGAAATGGTCTTGACCCATCAGATATTAAATCATAGTATAAAGCTAAGATCCCAGGGAGAAGGAAATGGCAACTCACTCCAGTAATCTTGCCTGGGAAATCCCATGGACAGAGAAGCCTGGGGGGTAACAGTCCATGGGGTCACAAGAGTCAGACACAACTTAGTGACTAAATAACAATATACACATACATATATAGGTATATGTGTAAAACATGCAGTTTATATAAAATTGTATATTACCTTAATATGCAAGGATTAATGCCTTAAAACAAGGATTAATGTTTGGAAAGATGATTATCAAACTATTTTTACTGACTGCTCATGAGCAGTAAAACTTTAGGGCTTTTTACACCCTTTATATTTTTTGTATCATTTGAGTTTTCCACAGTAAGTAGTACACTTATATGAAGAAATATGTATTGGTGTGTATGTGTGTGTGTGTGTGTGATTAAAACAAATGCATTAATATAGACAAAGCATTATGCTCACGTCAATATATTTCTCTTTATTATATATCATTCTCTTACATTTGAGCTCAGATATACTTGGTGATATTAAAGAACTATGAGTCACACTTCTAAAAGAACACATCTATTTATTGAATGGAAATTTTTCATAGTCATGGGATCTGAGAATTACATCACCATAGAGGAACATAGAAATCATCTGGTTTAATCACCAGTCATAATTTTATATATGAAGAGGGAGCCTCAGATAGTTGAAATGAGTTAAAATTCACACTTGAGGCTATTGCCAGAGTAGGGATGGTTTCCTAATCAGTACCCTTTCTACCATATCACACTGTTTTCTTTCCGTGTTCCCAACATTGCCCCAAAGTGCTTGACTAAGGACAAATAATTAGCATAGGCTTTAAAGCCAATTTTAGGACAGCATGAAACTCATACCTAAATTATGTTGAATTAAAAATCTTAAGAAGTATTTAATATTTTGCACACTACAGATTTTTATTAATAAAATAGTATTAATAAATAAATAAACTAAAGTAGAATTTTCAAACAAGCTTCTGATAACATGTGAACACCTCATCACATTCAGATGAAGGAGCAACTGTCACTCTGCAGTCTCTTGCTTTGACTAATTGGTCTTAAGGTTTTTTAGATGACTGGGTGACAACACATGAAGTCAACTAGAGATCAAATTTGTCATTTTCTGTCTTATCATCTATAAAGTTCGGTAGAAACCTAAGTGACTAACCAATGGGAATTAAAATTAAGTACATATTTATCTGGTACCACATATAGACTATTTAAACAAAACAATATTAAGTTTTGGAAGGAAACAATATAACCCTTTTCCCAATGAAAAAATTATCTTTTAATTATAGGCTAGTTATTGTAAAGTTTATATGAAATTTATAAAAAATCATCTATAGTCCAAGGAGAATTAGTGATATGCTATACAAAAAAATTATTAGAAATATCTTATGTATGTCTTGCATTTTAAGAAGTTATGAATTCATTTATCATTTCATGTGCAACTTGCCACCCACCCACCCTGTACACACACCTTCTTTATGCCTAGAAAACAGCTTTTCAATTCTTTATAACTGGTTTAAAAATACACCTATTGCAGGTAATTATAGCTAACTGTTAATGTCAATAGATACTGTTTAATTCTATAACAGCTAGAAAATAAAATACTTCACATCTCATTAAAATCCAATAGGAGGTAAAACAATTCACATAAAGATTAAATATCTATTAAAAATAGAAGAAAAATTAGCTGAGAAAATTGACTAAGTATTCCAAATTGGAAGGTGATTGTCTATACTTCAGTAAATGCAGACTGATATTGTAGGTGGTCTATTGCTTACTTCAAATCTTCTCTTAGCATAGCAGTTCAGGGGAAAATGGCATTTATATATATAAATTAAATATATAAAAATCATATATATTATAAATATATATAAAATGTATACATATACTTTACACATACAAGTAGACACAAAACATATACATACATATTTTTAATGTTAAAAACAATGAAATAAGACACTATACCATTCACAAAGATGACATTTGCAGTAAAAATAAAATATATTGGGGCTTCCCAGGTAGCTCAGATGGTAAAGAATCTGCCTGCCAATGAGGGAGACCTGGGTTCAATCCCTAGGTCAGGAAGATACCCTGAAGAAGAGAATGGTAACCCACTCCAGTATTCTTGCCTGGAAAATTCCATGGACAGAGGAGCCTGGTGGGCTATATACTCCATGGGGTGGCAAAGAGTCAGACACAACTGAGCAACTTTCATTTCACTTTCATACTATTACTATCTTGTGAGAAACATGACTTGAAGATTTTTTCATTAAAATTAATTTGAAAACCAGTGTGAAGACCAGTGGAATTGGGAGTCTGGTGATCTGACATAGGACTAATTCATGGCTTTGTCCTCTCTAGGGTACAAACTTGGAAAAGATTTGATGTCACTAAGATTCTCTGTCAGAGATTATGATATCTACCTTGTAAATGTGGAATAAGGATTCAGGTTGCTGTTTTTTCTTGTTTAGTTGCTAAGTTGTATCCAACTCTTTGTGACCCCATGGACTGTGTAGCCTGTCAGGCTCCTCTGTCCATGGGATTTCCCAGGCAAGAATACAGGAGTGGGTTGTCATTTCCTTCTCCAGGGGATCTTCCTAACCCAGGGACCAAACCCACATCTCCTGCATTGCAGGTGGGTTCCCTTTACTGCTGAGCTAACAGGGAAGCCCAGGAAAGACTCGATGTCACCAAAGTTCTCTGTCAGATTATGATACCTACCTCAGAATGTGGAATAATGACTGAGGTTACTAATAGCTAACACTGATTTCATGCTTACTGTGCACCAAGCACTTTTACCGAATCTTTACCCTTATCAATTTACTAAATTATCACAACTACCTTACAATTACCACTATTTTCTAGAAAAGGATAGAGGGGTTAAATATCATGCTCAAGGTCTCACAGATAGTAATTGGACAATCTATAATCTAATTCCAGATATTAAGGCTTTAAAAACCATGCCTTGCCATTAACAAGATGTATGGCATAGAGTAAATGTTCAGTACAGGGAAATCTAGACAGTAAGCTTCCTGAGAACAGAAAACATTTGTTTACTGAATAACTTTATTCATCTCTTTGACATTATATTCACCTAGCCTGTTTCAAATCTTCAATAAATTGTTTCTTACATTATATAAGCGCACAGCATTGAATGTAAGCTTTTATTCTATTATATTACTGATTAAATGAAAATATTATTCTTAAGGGGAATAATTTGTGTGGTTAACTTTATTGCTATTTTTTCAAAAACATTCCCATATAATCAAAGCTGTATTTTAGAGAAATATAAGTAGGAAAAGGTGCAAGTGGATGAATTTCATAATATAAAAAAGTTTTATCTTTTTGTGTACATTCCTAAAATCTAATTTTATAATGAATATACTTTTTTGGAGTGCCTAAAGTAATACACTAATGTATTTTACAAACTTTCCTTTGGAATAAATCACTGTTTTTAAAACTAACATTTCTAATATAGCTGGTAGCAGTCATTGTTGAAAACATTTATTTGCAGAATTGAGGCCTCAATCAAAATATCTGCTTTCCCTTTGTGTTTAATTTGCATTTTGTAAGTAATATAAAAACCCTACCATCTTCAAGATGTGAGAAAAATACATTGAGAGATCTAAGTAATGTATAAGAATCTTTCTGGCATAAAAAGAGCAAAACAAAGCTATTCATCAGTTGTCATCTCAGAATGCAATCACAAGATATCTTTTAAACAACCTTCTCATTGGAGTGTTTCTTTTTTAAAACAGGAACACATTTAACTGTCTTTTGCGAGTTCATCATTTCAAACAGTTGCTCTTTAAACACTGAATCAGATAAAGGAAGACCTGTAAGACAGGCACATTTAGTATATTTTTAAGACAACTATTCTGAAATATTAGTAAATGTCAGGGCCAATTTAACATTTTCCTCTTCTTTCTTGTGTGCTCATGAAGCAGTGGTGGTGGTGACGGCCTAGTCTAGTCACTAAGTGCCACACCGTGAACTGTATATGGCCTGTAGCTCAGGAGGCTCCTCCTTCCATGGGATTTCCCAGGCAAGAATACTGGAGTGGTTTGCCATTTCCTTCTCCAATGGGTCTTCCAGACCCAAGGATCGAACCCATGTTTCTTGCATTGCAGGAGGTTGCCTGTATTGCCTGCGGATTCTTTACTGACTGAGCCACCTGGGAAACCCCATATGGAGCCCTCATAGAGCAGTAGAAAAGAAAAAATATTAATTACAAAGGAAGGTTTTAAAATGTTTTTAACTATTAATACTTCAGGGAGATATTTACTAGAGGGGTTCCTTGATTCATTTAGACACAAGGACAATGTCCATTGTTCACATGGTTATTAAAAGAAAAGCTTCCATTTAATTTAGTAATTCATATACTCATAAATGGCATAGCTCATGCCCATCAAGAAAACTGCCATCCTAAAGGTAAGTGAGACCAGTTTGAGGTCACTGATGCTAATGTGTGGAAAGGGGGGTATCCGTTTGGTGTAGTACTGTGAGCACACATAATTCATGGTACCCTTGAGCAAATGAGTTAATCTTTCCATGTTTCAATTTCCTCCTCAGTAATATATCATCATTCTCTCCCCAACAGGGTTCTCTCCATTCAGTGTATTTGCAGAATGGGAGGGGATGACACACAGGGAAATCAGATTTCCTGTCTTTCCAGGTCAGAGTCAGGGTTGTGGTATCCAGAGAACTAAATGTGCAATGTTGATGGGATCTGAATAAGGATTCCCCAGCTTGGGTCCTTCCTATCATCCTCCCATCTTCTCTGATTCCAGACACTCAAGGTAATCTCCAGATATGTTTCTAACTTTCATTCTAAACTGCTTGGAAATGTCCCTGAAATATGAGGCCCAGATATCCTTATATGAAAACACTGAGCCCCGGGTCTCCTGTTACCTGCTGAGACTGTACCCTTGTAGGTCAGAGGATCTAATGGAGTGGGGGAAGTTTTTTCTGTTCAGTGAGACTTTACTTGGCAACACTGGATGGAACTCTGAGTGGAGGATTTATAAATATCCATTTTATAAAAGATGGCTCATTCATTCATTTCTCCTAATATTTTCAAAACACCAATTATGTTCATGGTACTTGTACTTGGGTCACAAGCAAAGCATAGCTCTTGCCCATCAGTAAAATTACTATCCTAGAGGTGAGTGATAAACAAATGACTAAACAGATGGTTAAAGGACAAAGTGTTGAATACTGTGATATCAAAACAATTTAAATTAAAACTCAAAATGAGAGTAAAGAGAACTAGATTCCAGCAATATATTTTCCTCTAATATCTCACCTCAATTTTTAACCTATAAAGAGTTGGACTAGATAATTTCTATTTCAGTCCCTTTCAGTTCTAAGATTCTTTGTATCCTACTAAATTGCTCATGGATTAAATCAACTATCTAACTAACAGGAATATTACTGGATCTTAAAGATATATTTGAAAAGAGTAATTTTCTATATAACAATATAAATTTCTCATCATAATAACATTAAGATACTTCAGAGTTTATGTGTGTGTGTTTCGGTTTATTTTGTTTCTTTGCTTTTGTTAATAGAAGATAATTAGCCTAGAGTTTCTATACTAGAAAGTAAATAGATGAAAATTCTTGAGAGTCTCTTGGACTGCAAGGAGATTCAACTAGTCAGTCCTAAAGGAAATCAACCCTGAATATTCATTGGAAGGACTGATGCTGAAGCTGAAGCACCAATACTTTGATCATGTGATGCAAACAGCTGACTCATTGGGAAAGATCCCAATGCTAGGAAAGATTGAGGGCAAGAGGAGAAGGAAATAGAAGAGGATGAGATGGTCAGATAGCATCCTGGACTCAAGGACATGAATCTGAGCAAACTCCAGGTGATAGTGGTGGAGGACAGAAGAGCCTGGCATGCTACAGTCCATGCATTACAAAGAGCCAGACATGACTTAGCGACTGAACAGCAACACAGATATTAATACGATTTACAGCACACAAGCTATATATTAAGTTCCAATAAAGCAAGCCCTCTTTTGTACTGATGCTGTAAAGAAATTGTAGGGTTTGATCATTAGGGCATAGACTTATTTTACATTGCTACATCAAAACTCGGGCTTCCCTGGTAACTCAGTAGTAAAGAATCTGCCTGCCAATGCAGGAGATGCAGGAGACACAGGTTCAGTCCCTGGGTTGGGAAGATCCTCTGGAGAAGGAAATGGCAACCCACTCCAATATTCCTGCCTGGGAAATCCCATGGAAAGAGAAGCCTGGTAGGCTACAGTCCATGGGGTTATAAAAGAGTCAGAAACGATTTAGGGACTAAACAAAAACATCAAAATTATATGGTGACTGCAGCCATGAAATTGAAAGATGCTTACTCCCTGGAAGAAAAGTTATGACCAACCTAGAGAGCATATTCAAAAGTAGACATTACTTTGCCAACAAAGGTCCGTCTAGTCAAAGTTATGGTTTTTCCAGTGGTCATGTATGGACGTGAGAGTTGGGCTGTGAAGAAAGGTGAGTGCCAAAGACTTGATGCTTTTGAACTGTGGTGTTGGAGAAGACTCTTGAGAGTCCCTTGGACTGCAAGGAGATTCAACCAGTCCATTCTAAAGGAGATCAGCCTTGGGATTTCTTTGGAAGGAATGATGCTGAAGCTGAAACTCCAGTACTTTGGCCACCTCATGCAAAGAGTTGACTCATTGGAAAAGACTCTGATGCTGGGAGGGATTGGGGGCAGGAGGAGAAGGGGATAACAGAGGATGAGATAGCCAGATGGCATCACTGACTCGATGGACGTTGAGTCTGAGTGAACTCCGGGAGTTGGTGATGGACAGGGAGGCCTGGTATGCTGCAATTCATGGGGTCACAAAGAGTCGGATGCGACTGAGTGACTGAACTGAACTGAACTGAACTGAACATAAATAACCATACATCTGTTAATAAAATAGAATTTGTTCAACTAATATCAGCAGGGGTGGTGGGAGCATGAAACAAAATAAAGAGTGAGATACCATTTTATAGAAATTCACTATCTTTTATGACCGCCAAGAAACTCCTTTTCACATAGTCCAATGTCAGTTTCTTTATCCCCCCAAACTCTTTTACTCCCTAGAGATGCCATATTAAAGTGCAAGGTATTTTGCCAAGTCAAAGAATATCCAAAGATCATAAGATAATGTTTTTATTCCTATGTCATAACCTTTGCTTTATAACTCTTGGTCATTTTAAACTACTAGTGAATTCCTTGAAAGTGGCAGCAACTTTGTTTCTTGTCTTTTCTGATATAGTATATAATCAATACTATACACTCAATAGGGAAAAGGCAATGACAACCCACCCCAATACTCTTGCCTGGAAAATCCCATGGACAGAGGAGCCTGGTAGGCTGTAATCCATGGGGTTGCTAAGAGTCGGCACGACTAAGCAGCTTGACTTTCACTTTTCACTTTCATGCACTGGAGAAGGAAATGGCAACCCACTCCAGTGTTCTTGCCTGGAGAATCCCAGGGATGGGGGAGCCTGGTGGGCTGCCATCCTATGGGGTCACACGGAATCAGACATGACTTGAGCGACTTAGCAGCAGCAGCATACACTCAATAAAAGTTGTCAAATGAGTTCAAATGTTGAATGATCATGCCAAATATGTCTAGAACTATGCTTACTGTTAAAGAAATATCTAGAATGAAACAATGAAATACTTTATTATTCACTGTTCCTCCCTTCCAGTATTTACAGCCAAATTCAACAAATTTAAATGTAAAAGCAGATGACACAAGTTGGAAACTTCTCTTACTCTGCTGCTAAATTTGCAGAAAAGGTACTCTGATTCCAGCCTGTCTCTCATGTTTCAAGAACTTGTTGCATCAAATCTTCAGTCCTTTATCAAAAACTCATTTTCCATTGTTCTTATTTTCATATTTAATTTTCCTTAGAAATGTGCAGGACGACCCCTCCAAACACACCTACCCACTTGCAACCACACCCACACACTACATCAACACATGAAAACAAAACAAATATAGCACTTTCCTCCACTCGACTTTCCCCTCACAATGCCTTCATCACGAGAGTTCTTCATACAGCAGTCTACAAGGGTGATCTCTCCCTCTTCCCAACCTCAGGTAAGTATGTGTTCCTTGCCTTATGCCATTTGAACTATGACTCTTTCATTCTTTAAAAACCATGTTCCCTAATGCATGACCACTAAAGTTACCAGTATTTTTCCACTGCCTTCTTGGAGCATCAAGCAATATTTTTCATCATGTTTTATTCTTTGAATCTCCTTTCACTTGAGTGTCTCTTCTTACCTATGCTGATTCATCTTTGTTGTGATTTCTTCTATGTAGAAATTTCCCGAAGTTTTAACTTTCAACACATTTTGCTCCCCAATATTTCTCCTTTAGCAATTTATTTGCACCCAAGACTTCAGCTATGCCCTCTATGGAAACCATCCAAATGCCTATCTCCACAACAGGTGTCTCCAGAACTACAAATCAGTGTTTGCCATTGCTCATTGGCATCTCCACTTCCCTGTCTCACTACAAACTTAAATCAGCAAAATTGTAAGTGACTGAACTCATCTTCCATTCCCTGAACAATTTTCCCTCATTCCCTTGGAATGCCAAGACAATCCTCCTAAAATAGACAATCCTCTATTTTAGGTGCTCTGTTCAAAATTTTTCTAAAGCTGCTTTAATGGGTAAATATACTCTCATTTCAGTGGAATGGGATGAAGTCACACCAGATGAACTATATTTGAGGAAAACGCTACACTGGAGATAATGATCCATTTATAATACCACAACAAACAATTTTTCCACATTTGGTATTTGATTTGGGATATATAGATGCAGATATAGATAAAAGGATAATTTGATAGATTTCAAATTTTTCCAAAAAATTTAGAATTGCTTAGACGCTACAGAAAAAAGTGGGAAATAATGACTATAATGCTAGTAGCTTCTATGCTTGCAGTGCAAAATCATCTGCATGTTTGTAATTATTAGTATTCTGCATGTTTATAATCCTCGATCTAATTCTCAGAGTGAGGTGACAGCAGTGATATTCACAGAGATGCTGGAGGAAGGGAAGCTGCACAGGTAAGTTGAAGTCAGCTTGTGAGAACATTAAAAACTGGGCAGGGCATATCAAAAAACACAGCTTCATCTTTGACTCTTCCTCCCTTCATCCATTCACAAGGTGTCCTATAATATCTCTCACTGCTGCTGCTGCTGCTGCTAAGTCGCTTCAGTCGTGTCCGACTCTGTGCGAGCCCACCAGGCTCCCCCCGTCCCTGGGATTCTCCAGGCAAGAACACTGGAGTGGGTTGCCATTTCCTTCTCCAATGCATGAAAGTGAAAAGTGAAAGTGAAAGTGAAGTTGCGTCTGACTCTTAGGGACCCCATTACTGCAGCTCACCAGGCTCCTCCATCCATGCGATTTTCCAGGCAAGAGTACTGGAGTGGGGTGCCATTGCCTTCTCCTATATCTCTCACTAACAACAACCAATCCTCTTTCTTTTCATGCTCATACTTTTGGTGAACAAATTTGCACCTCACATTTTCCTTGCTGTGTAGGTACATGGCCTTCTATTTACACTCTCCTACCACTATGTACCTACTTATTATCTACCACTATTTTCTTTATCATAGTCCAGGCATATCTTTTTACTTCAAAAATGATCACTAAATTTCCAATATTAATTTGTCTGTCAAACTAAGGATAAAATATACCTTCACTCAAGTTTTCCTTTGTAAAATACCACAGAAGTTAGGCTGGAATCCCTGCTTCAGTTTGTCTCTGGGTTCCAATGGGCACAGCAATCACTTACTGGCAGAATAAATATTTCAAGTTACTTATATTTTTCTGGGCCTCATTTGCTTTTTTAAGAGAGAACACTACTGACAGGGCTGTTAGGCACATCCATAATAACATATTTCCCTTCTGATTGTCACAACTGTTTGGATGATTTAAGTAATATCCACCTAGTCTTAAGCATTTGTTAAGAGTGTAGATATGTTAAATGGTCTTGTCACAGTAAAAAAAAAAAAAAAGTACACAATAGTTTTTAGAGAAACTCAGAGGATCTTCAGGGTCTCACTGTGCTGACGAACTGACCTAGATCAACACAAGGTGAAAACTCACTGTTTAAGAATATGACAATTTTATATAACAGGTAAATTCAAGTTTTACTTGAAACTAAAAAAAAGAAAAGTAACAAAATGACAGGCAGGGCAATGACTTTGTGTTACATGATTTAAGCTTAATGAATTAAGAAAGGCTGATGGATATATATATATATCCATTCACAATAACTAGAGATGAAATAAGTTTCTGGCCTGTCTTAATATCTAAAGAAAAAGTAGTCATGCAATTCAAGGAGTTAAGAAAAGAGTAACATGAGGGTCTCATTTTCTGTTCAATATTTGATTGTTGATAATATAAAATTAAACCAAGAAAACTAGTTTCATGAATAAAATATAATTCCTACATTCTAACATCTTGAATATATACAGAAGAAAAATATAGCTCAGTATCAGTGAGACTTTTCATGTGAAGCATCAGTCAACCTCGAGTGCTTGCACATCATATTTTTCTTCACACTCTCAGGATTCCAAACATAGAGACAATTTCACTCTATGAGTATAGAATCCATTGCCTCAGCAATCATAAGCCCATTTTTTTTCTCTCTCTAAGCAATTCAGAAGTTCTTGGAAATATTCTGAAACTCCACCAACATCATTATCTACTTTTTTTTTCACAAGTTCTGTAGAAAAGCAGCAATGAATCACACATTCATTCAACAAATATTTCTGAAAAGTCTCTTTGTGACAGGCAGAGATTTAGGGCTGAGAATCCAGCACGGAAACAGGCAGACAAATCCTGTTCATATTAAACATATATTCTAGCGGAATGACTTTAAGACTAGGGTTGGTAAAGTTATTTATCATATTAAAAAATTACTTTTCGAGGAATACAAAATTACTAAGCAAGTTCTTACTTGATAAATGTGATAACTTATACCAGTAATTGAACAAACCACAATGTAAAAGCTAAAAGTTAACTTTCAAAATAAAACATGTCATAAATATGCAGTTGGTCAAACAAAATATGACACATTTAAATTATCCAAAATATGATATATGTAAATTATCCAAATCTTGGGGGTTATACTTATTTTGCAAGGCTGTATATCTGGCTAAATCTTAAGGTAAAACAGATATAAATAAAATGTTGTTCTTATATAGCCAATTACCAACATATACCTTCCAATCTTTCTTTCTTAAAATAGCAAGTTGACCAGGTGGTAGGTAATTTCAAAAAGTCACACTACACATAATTCTCAGGTTAACCAGATTACAATGTAAAAGAATAAGCCTTGACCCAGACACCAAAAAAATCTGGTTCTAGACTCAGTTTTATTACTTTCTGTCACTTACCTGCATAACACTGTTTCCTATTCTGTCCAATCAAAGTAAGACTATTTTTTTCAACTGCAAGCATGCCATTTATAAAATTTCAAAAATACAAATTTTCAGTGAAGCACTATTTACAACTGCCAAGTTATGTAAATCACCTAAATGTCCCCCAACACATGAATGGAATAAAAAAAAGGGGGATATATGCACCTAATGGAATATTATTCAACCTTAAAAAAGAAGAAATCCTATCATTTATCACAATACAGATGAACTTGGAGGACATTATGTCAAATTAAATAAACCAAACACAGACAAACTACTACATGATTCCCTTTATATAAAGTACCTAAAATAGACAAACTCATAAAAGCAGAGATCATTATGGTATTAGCAGAGACTGGGGAAAGAAGAAGGAGAGTTGTTTTCATTGGTATAAAGTTTCAGTTTTTTAAGAATTCTTTTTAAATATTTGTGGTACAGTATAGTGTCCATAGTCAACACTAGTATATTACACACTGCAAAGCTTTTTAAGAGGACAGTCTCATATCAAGTGTTTTTACCACAAACAACAACAAGACACAAGGAGACTTTTGGAGGTGATGGCTTGATACTTTCATCAATACCTTGGTTGTTGTGATGGTTTTTGGATACATTCATATGCCAAAACTCATCAAGTTATCTCCATTAAATATGCCCAGGTTTTAGTATATCAATTATACCTCAATAAAGCTGCTTAAAAATATAAATTGGCTATTTTATGACTTGAAATTATATAAAAACTTCAGATCATGAATACCCATTGTCTAGAGGTGTATAGACTCCACCCTTTCTTACCTTCCTCCTCTGCACAGAACCTAACCATACCATATATACACACTTTGGCTAGTTATAGAGGTCAGTTTTCATTCCAATCCCAAAGAAGGGCAACGCCAGAGAATGTTCAAATTATACACAACTGCACTCATTTCATATACTAGCAAAGTAATGCTCAAAATCCTTAAAGCTATGCTTCAACGGTATGTGAACCAAGAACTTCCAGATGTACAAGTGGGAGTTAGAAAAGGCAGATAAACCAGAGATCAAATAGCCAACATTTGTTCAATCATAGGAAAAACCAGAGAATTCCAGAAAAACATCTACTTCTGCTTCATTGACTACACTAAAGCTTTTGACTGTTTGGATCAAAACAAATGGTAGAAAATTCTTAAAGAGATGAGAATACCAGACCACCTGACCTGCCTCCTGAGAAACCTGTACGCAGGTCAAGAAGCAACAATTAAAACCAAACATGGAATAACAGACTGGTTCCAAATCGGGAAATGAGTATGTCAAGGCTGTATATTGTCACTCTGCTTACTTAAATTCTATGCAAAATACATCATGCAAAATGCTGGGCTAGATAGAGCACAAACTGGAATCAAGATTTCCGGGAGAAGTATCAATAACCTCAGATATGCAGACGACACCACCCTTATGGCAGAAAGTGAAGAGACTTGATGAATGTGAAACAGGAGAGTGAAAAAGCTGGCCTAAAATTCAACATTCAAAAAACAAAGATCATGGCATCCTGTCCCATCATTCCATGTCAAATGGAGAAACAGTGGAAACAGTGAAAGACTATTTTCTTGGGCTCCAAAATCACCGAAGATGGTGACTGTAGCCATGAAATTAACAGACGCTTGCTCCTTAGAACAAAAGCAACGACAAACCTGCTGCTGCTGCTGCTGCTAAATCGCTTCAGTCGTGTCCGACTCTGTGCAACCCCATAGACGGCAGCCCACCAGGCTCCCCCGTCCCTAGGATTCTCCAGGCAAGAACACTGGAGTGGGTTGTCATTTCCTTCTCCAATGCATGAAAGTGAAAAGGGAAAGTGAAGTCGCTCAGTCGTGTCCAACTCCTAGCGACCCCATGGACTGCAGCCCACCAGGCTCCTCCATCCATGGGATTCTCAATGACAAACCTAGACAGCTTATTAAAAAGCAGAGACATTACTTCGCCTGCAAATGTCCATATAGTCAAAACTATGACTTTTCCAGTAGTCATGTATGGATGTGAGAGTGCAAAGGTCCATATAGTCAAAATTATGGCTTTTCCAGTAGTCATGTATGGATGTGAGAGCTGGACAATAAAAAAGGCTGAGTGCTGAAGAATTGATGCTTCTAACTGTGGTGCTGAAGAAGACTCTTAAGAGTCCCTTGGACAGCAAGGAGATCAAACCAATCAGTCCTAAAGGAAATCAACCCTGAATATTCATTGGAAAAACTGATGCTAAAGCTGAAGCTCCAATACTTTGGCCACCTGTTATGAAGAACCAACTCATTGGAAATGACCCTGATGCTGGGAAAGATTGAAGGCAGGAGAAGAAGTGGGTGAGAGAGGACGAGATGGTTGGATGGCATCATCCATCCAACTCAATGGATATGAGTTTGAGAAAACTCCAGGAGAAAGTGAAGGACAGGGAAACCTGGCATGCTGCAGTTCATGGGGTTGTAAAAAGTCGGACATGACTTAGTGACTGAACAACAACCAATTGTTTACTTATTTATTTTTGATTTGCCACAGTTAAAAAGAAAAATAATTGTATATTATTAAACATGGTAGGAAAATACTCTGCAGTAGAAAGAATATATTAGCATTTTAATATAGAGAAACACTTTAATATACAGATACAAAGGAGAACTTTTTAGAGTGCATTTGAATTTGAATGCTCAGCATGTCACTGAGTTTGCCTTTCTGTTCTAAGACTCAGATAACTGGAGTCTATCTCAGGTAACAGATATTCCTTTTGCTCAACATATTGTACATTAATGAATATCATTATGGAACAAAAGGCTTTTCAGAATCTTCAGATAATTTTATAACAGACTTTCTTTTAAAATTCAGGTTGTGTCATAAAGAAAGGAGACCTGTCTATTTCTACAGTCCTAAAGCAGATTTCCCCTTACTCTATAGTTTCTATGCTCAGCTCAGTTCAGTTCAGTCGCTCAGTCATGTCCGACTCTGCGACCCCATGAATCACAGCACTCCAGGCCTCCCTGTCCATCATCAGTTCCCAAAGTCCACCCAAACCCATGTCCATCGAATTGGTGATGCCATCCAGCCATCTCATCCTCTGTCGTCCCCTTCTCCTCCTGCCCCCAATCCCTCCCAGCATCAGAGTCTTTTCCAATGAGTCAACTCTTTGCATGAGGTGGCCAAAGTATTGGAGTTTCAGCTTCAGCATCAGTCCTTCCAATGAACACCCAGGACTGATCTCCTTTAGGATGGACTGGTTGGATCTCCTTGCAGTCCAAGGGACTCTCAAGAGTCTTCTCCAACACCACAGTTCAAAAGCATCAATTCTTCGGCGCTCAGCCTTCTTCACAGTCCAACTCTCACATCCATACATGACCACTGGAAAAACCATAGCCTTGACTAGACAGACCTTTGTTGGCAAAGTAATGTCTCTGCTTTTGAATATGCTATCTAGGTTGGTCATAACTTTCCTTCCAAGGAGTCTTTTAATTTCATGGCTGCAATCACCATTTACGGTGATTTTGGAGCCCCAAAAAATAAAGTCTGACACTGTTTCCACTGTTTTCCCATCTATCTGCCATGAAGTGATGGGACCAGATGCCATGATCTTTGTTTTCTGAATGTTGAGCTTTAAGCCAACTTTTCCACTCTCCTCTTTCACTTTCATCCAGAGGCTTTTGAGTTCCTCTTCACTTTCTGCCATAAGGGTGGTGTCATCTGCATATCTGAGGTTATTGATATTTCTCCTGGCAATCTTGATTCCAGCTTGTGCAGCTTTGGCCACCTCATGCGAATAGTTGACTCATTGGAAAAGACCCTGATGTTGGGAGGGATTGGGGGCAGGAGGAGAAGGGGACGACAGAGGATGAGATGGCTGGATGGCATCACCAACTCAATGGATATGAGTTTGAGCGAACTCCAGGAGTTGGTGATGGACAGGGAGGCCTGGCATGTTGTGATTCTTGGGGTTGCAAAGAGTCGGACATGACTGAGTGTCTGAACTGAACTGAACTGAATATTGTTGCTAGTATTCAAATAATTACTACTATAGTATTAGATGTAGTAATAATAAGAATAGTAGTTGTAGTAATAGGATGCTAACCTCCAAGAATAATTAACTTCATAGTATGAATAATATTTCAAAATTCCAATATATTTCTTACTTATAATAACATTATAAGACTCTGAAGTCATTATAGAATTGTCATTATGGTTGAGATTTGATATATTATGCATTATAAAGTTAGAGCTATATTCCAAAACATTCTAGTGTCTTTAATAGCCTCTATAGTCATGATGGTGTAGATTTATGTTACAGACTTATCTTAACCATTTTGAATTTATGTTTTAATCATAAACGAGGACCTGGTAGCTAGTTCCAGCCCTGGCTTGTAAACCTATCAGTACAGCCATCCCTGCTAACATCTCTGAGCCCCATGTATTCCACATACAAACTGGAATTATCAAGACATATCCTGCTGAATCTACAAAGATCTTATGAGGATCAAATGAGAAAAGAACTATAAAAACAATTCATAAATTTCTAAGTTCTATGTATATCTATTATTTTTCTAACTGCCTTTAGTCTATTGAGCTATATTCATTCTTTTGTTCTAAGTTTTTCATTTTCAGTAAGAGAAAGACAGATGACTACTTCTTTCCTACCAGGAAGGAAGCATCTGCTATACTTGGATTGTGTCTCAGGACCTTAATTCAGGATTAAAAGCTTTCTACATATCTGTGGTAGCCAAACGTTATTTTAAATCTTCTTGGAGATAGAGAAGGCATTGATGAAAGAATCTCTGTGTGTACATGTAATATTGAATACATTTTGTTGTTGTTTAATTGCTCAGTCGTGTCTGACTCTTTGTGACTCCATGGACTGCATGAATACATTACTATCTATATTGTTACATGTACTAATAATGTGTATTATTCAAAATATACATCTATTAAAATAAATAACCTGTTGACTTAGATTATTGACAATGATATATGTTCCCAAAGAAAAAAAATTGGGGCCTACATTTTACCGTTGCAAATTTAAATTATCATTCTAGGAGAATTTTAACAAAAAAAAATCCTATTGACTATCAGTTGCAAACAAAACACATCTTTTACTGAGAAGTCTCTCTCCTTTTTACAAATAATATATACCTAAAACTAACATAGACAGCTTTGTGTTCTAGAAAGTCATATTTTATTTTTTTCCTAAATTTTAAAAAGGCAAATATCACAAAAGATATTTTTAAAAATAGTTGGGTTCTATTTGTGATATGATTGAATTTCTTTGACACTTCCTAGTATGGTGTCATCATATTAAAAAAAGAGCAACCATGTGTTTTAAATAGATGGATAATGCCACACTGTTTTGTTGAAAGGAACATAGAAATGAGATTCATATTAAAAGAGCTATATATTTTCAAGAGGTTCATTTCATAAATAACTTGCCTGTTGTGCATTAGAGTTGATGCTGTAGGCATACCAAGCAGTAACCCATTGTTTAGTATAGACCTATTTTGTCATTTTGATGATACAGATTCAAGTATGGCAATCTTCTTTCCTTTCTCTGCTTCACTGGCTACATAACTTCCCTTGGCTAAAACCATCCCAAAACATATACTTGAATGTCATAAGTTATGACAGCCTGGGAGCTGAATGGGAACCCTATTAACTGACCTATGAAATTAGAGAATTGTAAGCCTTGAGGAGACAGGTGGGACTATATGCATAGTTTCTATATTAAACAGATATCTCTTTAACATGCTCAGATAAGTCCAAGTAAAAATAAAAACATCACATGGAAACATATTGATAAACTGATTGAAAATATATATTCATATGTACACACACATATATTATACAAATATATATTATGCATATGCACACATTCACATATATCTATACATACACACACATACCCCAACTCTAGTAATTCTATAACCTACTAAAAGTCATCTTGAAAATAATATTATGGCCACTCAGTGGGGCAGCTTAGGATCAATTAACTATTTGCTGTAGGTAAGAAGGAAACATCACAGATGATTTTTAAAACCATTAGATACCTAATTATGCTCAAGGCCAAGTACTAAATAAGATGAGCTGCACGTTAACTGCTAGAATACAAGAGGGCAGAAGAAAAAAATTAAAATATGAATGAAGTGGATTAGAGAAAACAAATCAGGAAAACCTTATAGAGGAATACAAACCCTGAAATTATGATTATTTAGATTATGAAGACCCACTAATTTTACCCACTTTTCTTTCTAGCTGGACCTCTCCCCTAAACTCCAGAGTTGCATATCCAATTACCAAGTAGAGACCTCCACTTTGCTACCTAATAGGCATTTCCAGGTCTTTCCAGGTGGTGCTAGTGATAAGCTGCCTGCCAATGCAGGAGACAAAAGACATGGGGGTTCAATCCCTGGATTGGAAAGATTCCCCTGGAGAAAGGCATGCAACCCACTCCAGTATTCTTGCCAGGAGAATCCCATGGACAGAAAAGTCTGGCAGGCTACGGTGCATACCATCACACTGAGTCAGACACGACTGAAGCGACTTAGCACGCATGCACACAGGCATTTCCAATTTGCTATCCAGCCCTGAGCACCTGCTGTACCACCACCAAGGTGTTCCTCCTGTTACCTTATTTTTCTCAGAACATGGAAGCTCCCTGTCTCAGTGGCTAAGGAATAAAAACCTTAGAAACATTCTTGTCTCCTTTAAACCATCTTTCAAATCCTATTAGCTCTACCTTCAAAACACCCAGAATCCAGCCACTTCTACGGTTACTATTTTGGTCTGAGCCACCATCATATTTTACCTGGATAATCACAGTAGCCTCCCACCCATTCACCCTACATATACTCTTGCCTCTCTCCAATCTATTCTCAACACAGAAGACAAAGTATGACAGTTAAAAAAGTAATTCAGGGCATGGCATCATGGCTCAAAACTCTTCAAAGCCTTTCCATATTACTCAAAGGGTAGGGACAGGGGAGGGTGGGCAGGGAGCAGCTACATTTCCTCCAATGGCATCTCTGCATCATCCACCCCATCCCAGTCCCAGGGCTCATCTAACTTATTTGGAGGCTGATCTTCTGTCCCTCTTGCAGCTCAGTTCCTTTGCTTTTGATTTCTTCTCTGCCTAAAACCCTCTCTTCTCTAGATATTTAGTGATACAGACTCTCAATCATATCTTTATTAACAGCCTTCTCTGGCTACTCTATTAAGACTCACTACTCCTTTTTCAAATTTCCCATCTGTTCTATGATGTGTTTTTCTTCCTCAGCACTATCACAATCTAACATATTCCATATTTTACTTATTCATTTTGTTTATTGTTTTTCTCTTCTCACTTGAATCTGAGGCACAACAAGGGAGAGAATTTTGTTACGTGTTTGCTTCTGTGTCCTCAGTACCTAGAACAGCGTCTAGCACGGTAAAGTCGTCTGTGAATATTAGCTGAATGAATGTTGAAGGACTCCTACCTGAGAATCACCTGTCTTTATCACATAGAAGGGATTTTTATTTCTGGACATAAACTCTCAGCCTAGTTTTTTAAATCTCATAAATTTCTGAAAAGCCTACAAAATAGTTTAAGTCCTGAAAATCATGGCAGAATTCACACAATAAAAAAGCTGCAATGTCAAAATTAATAAGCATTTATATAAGTGTCTACATAATATGACAGCGACTCAAATCATTCCATTATATATTCATATAATGAAGAAGCTTCAATCATAGGAATGATTTTAGGAAATTGAAGATTCTAAAAACTATAAAACATCCTTTAATTTTCTTTTCTTTAGATAACCAAAATGTTAATGTGAGAAATGGTACAATTTTGTTTGATATTTTTTTCAGGATCTATAAAGAAATACTGGGAGTCTTCAGTTGCTGTCCTTTTGCTGTCCACACCTCCAAATTCTTAGCAGTCAGGTAAATTTTTATGACCCCCCTCCTCTCATTTTCAGTTTTAATAATAATGAGCAGCTTAATGTTCCCTGCATGTGCTGACCCTCAACTCTTCTGGACCAACTGATTCATATTCATTCTTTAAAATCCAGCTCAGGAACCCTTTCTCCCCAAACAGTTTTTCTCATTGATCCCCTGCCTAGCTGTGAGATAAGAACCAATTGTGGGCCCCTTGAATAGCCTAAGCTTATTTCCATCTCTTCACTAGAATACTCATCTAATCTTGCAGACGCTATGTAACTTACATTTTGCATCCATCTCCAAATTCTATTTCTATCCCTCTACTCTGATATGCTGTGCTCCAGTGCCACTGGTCTGTTTTCTATAGTCTTGTTCCTAAGTCATTTCTGATTCTTTGAGACTCCATGGAAGATCCTCTGGAGAAGGAAATGGCAACTGACTCCAGTGTTCTTGCCTGGAATATCGCACAGGTGGAGGAGCCTGACAGGCTACAATCCACGGGGTCACAAAGAGCCTGACACGACTGAGCAACTTCACTTTCTTTCCATGGACTGCAGCACACCAGGCTTCCCTGTCCTTCACTATCTGCTGCAGTTTGCTCAAACTCAAGTCCATCGAGTCGATGATGCCATCCAACCATCTCATTCTCTGTCACCCCCTTCTCCTTCTGCCCTCAATCCTTCCCAGCATCAGGGTCTTTCCCAATGAGTTGGCTCTTCCCATCAGGTGGCCAAAATACTGGAATTTCATCTTCAGTATCAGTCCTTCCATTGGATATCCAGGGGTGATTTCCTTTAGGATAACTAATCACAATTTGAGGAACTTGATCCTTCTTGGTCTTTCTGCACAATGCTGTGTCCCAGGATCTTGGAATGGATGGCACCTGAGGTCTCAGCAGGAGTGGCCCCAATCTGCACAGTCTTTTCTGGTCACCTAATCTAAAGTAGCTTGTCAAACTCCATTTCTGAGCATCATAATGTTTTATCTTTCTCACAGTACATATTGCTCTCTGATATAACTTCTTAAATTTTTCTATACACTATCTTTATTCTCATGTAGAATATAATCACTATGAACCAGAAACTTTGTCCTGATCCCTATTATAGGACCTGGTGTCTAACTGCAAGGAGATCCAACCAGTCCATTCTGAAGGAGATCAGCCCTGGGTTTTCTTTGGAAGGAATGATGCTAAAGCTGAAACTCCAGTATTTTGGCCACCTCATGCAAAGAGTTGACTCATTGGAAAAGACCCTGATCCTGGGAGGGACTGGGGGCAGGAGGAGAAGGGGATGACAGAGGATGAGATGGCTGGATGGCATCACTGACTCAATGGATGTGAGTTTGAGTGAACTCCGGGAGTTGGTTATGGACAGGGAGGCCTGGCGTACTGCGATTCATGGGGTCGCAAAGAGTCAGACACGACTGAGCGACTGAACTGAACTGAACTGAAACACTTGTTGAATTGGTAAGAGGAATTTTTTACCAATATAATTTACAAGTTCAACTATCTTTTTCACAGATCAGCAAGCTTCTCAAGAGCAGAAAGATTATATTTCACTCCTCTTTGTATCCTCAATATCTAGCTTAGGATAGATTAACTATCTAATTATTGTTTTTCAAAAAGAATGAATCATCATCAGTATTTTCTCCAGAAGCCCTTATTTTCAAAACATTGCAAACTAGCTTTTTAAAGAAACATACTCAGACTGAACTTTAGAATGAATCTCTGAGAAATCAGATCCATAAAGTTTAAGTGTTGCCTTAAATGACAAAAGCATCATGATTGAAACAGTAATGGCATATTTCTTTGCTTCCTGATGTGAACCAACTCTCTTGCATTGAATGGAGGCACAGCACTTGTTGTGGCTAACACCATCAGTTACTTTGACCTGAGGCACTGAAAAGGCTACGTGCAATTCTATGATCTTTTTCTGGCCTCGGAATAAAAGAAGGCCATGTATTGCGATGGCAGAGACACAGATCGAAATTGAGATAATCTGAGTTATAAAAATGTCACACGGAAGATAGATGATCAAGACAGCTGCCTGTATCTCAAGAAGAATTTGAGTGAACAGGAAAAAAAAATATTATGTCATATTAAGTGATACTTTGTTTTAATTCCTGGAGCAAAACTTGGCCTATTTAGAGGAATAGAGAAACACTCTTCTATTTAGACACACACATAGTCAATAGTCAATGTACTTTTTGTAATAATAAAATACTCTGGAATTAAATCGCATGACTCTGTCAACTTTTTGAATTAATATGTCTCATGGCTGCAATTATATAATAAATTTAGGAGATGAGTGTACATTTTCAGTGAGATGGCTTAACTTTGCCTACTTCCATCAGAGCCTTGACTCAGAAAGCATTGTATTTTGCTCAACAACATGACCTGTGTAATGAAGGAAAACCACAGTTTAGCATTAGGCTCTCACTTAGTTATCTACAGAGAAATTATCTTAGAGTGGGAGGTTAGTAACCTTTCACCTGGGAAACTTCAAGTATTTAAGAAGCTTGAAATAACAGGATCAATGAAATAATTTGATAATTTCAATAATCAAAAGGAAGCAAATGGTGATTTCAAGTTTATCATTTCTTTGATCTAATCTTCATAGATCTATTTCCCATTAGTGGAAAAGAACATATCAAAAACCATATAAAAAAAAGATCATGCTAAATGGAGATGAGCATCTGAGATAAATGTGGCTGCAAAGTTCCTGAGATTTGGAGAGAAGGGTGTAAACACCAATTATTTTTGACTGATAAAAGGCCTTACATTGAGGAGGAAATAAAATAAAAAGAAAAATATTAAATAACAGAATACATTTTACTGATATTAGCCACTATAAATATGACATGGCCAAGCAAAGGATATAAAAAACACAATCAAGCTGAAATTTTTAAAAAATGTCATATGATTATGTTTTTCCCACCATGAAATACGAAAAAAAGATCTTTTTAAATGTTCATTATCATAATGACATTTGCAAAGAAGTAGACTTTATTTTTAAAAATAAATGAAACTCAAACTTCCAACATTTTGAAACATCACTTAAAAAGTTTTTTTCTTTTTTGACTAAAAAGCTTTCTCAATCCCTTTCAGCAGAGTATCATAATCTGAAGTGCAATAAAGCCTAATTTGAATTTTTATAAAGTGAGTGAAACAAGGAATATTTTTAAAACAGAGATCCTAATTCTACCACTCTTGCATTCGTTCTTTGGCTGGCACAGTTTTCTGTGCTCTTCTCTTGGGCACAGTTTGAGGAGGTTTAAGAGGCTACTTGGGTCCACTTTAAGGCTGCAAGATTGCTGGATGGAGTTTTTATATACTCACAAAACTGAAAGAATCCATATAAAGTTTCTAGTGTGCTTTAAGAATACCATGGTGCTCACTGTTAGACAATGAAAGATATTTCTAGTTACTTATATTAGATATATTGAAACTACTAAAAATGCTCAATAAAAGAAAAACACTCAAACTGTAATATCAGTACATAATGTCACTAAAGTATACTCCTTATGATAAGGAACATTTAAACTTCTATCAGTAGTCTTCATAATGGGAAGTGCTTGCCTAAGGGAGTCACAGCGTAATCCAAAGGATTGGAGGAAGAAAACAACAAAACATATGTTTATGTTTATCTTTCATAAAGGAAAAGAAATCTAACTTTTCTGATATACAGAATGACACTGAAGCCTTCTGCCTGGGTCTGTAGATGAAACACACGAGGTAAGTGCACATGTCACGTACACCTGTCTATACAGTGCATGAGGATTCCTGAGGGCAAGAAGGATACTGCTTACCAGTCTATTATGCCCTTTTTAATTTTGTTGTTCTAGGGCATACTGCACATTACATCAGCTCAGTTAGATGGATTTATTGTTTACATTATCTAATTGTAACAAATCTAGCACTCACAGGGGGCAGGTGGCTTCAAAGGGTTCCTACAATAAATATCCACAGACTTAAGGTGTTACAAGTACAAATAAGCCACAAAAGTGACAAAATGGCACTTTTTTTTCTGTTAAGTGAGAGCCTGTAGCCAAGTACATTCCAGAGCAGAAACCATGACAGTTTAAAGCTAATTAACTAGAATTCAATCTTTACAATTATCAAGACTATTATATGGATTTAAATATACTATGATTAGTAATGAACTGCTACTTAAAATACTTTGGTGTCTTTGTGAATCATATTTTTCAGCCCTAACAGCCATTAAAACTAAACATTGGCCTAATCCTACAGTCTTCCAAATATCTGTATGACAAAAGTATGAAACTAGTATCTTAAACATCACAATGATTTTCAGGCACATGGCTTTTAAAATGTGTCTAAAAATGAGTAACATAACCATTATTTTAAAATGCCATTTCATCTTTAAAACTTTAAAAGTTTTAAAGTTTTATGTATTTTTATGATATAGGTAATATATTAGGACCATAGTATATGCATATAGATTACAAATATAACCATGAGCTGAGGATTCTTGCTTCAAAAATTTATCCTAACAGAGAGTATACTCAAAACGTAAAGAAACAACAGTCTAGAGTAATAGTACCTAATGTGGTAGCCACTAACCACATGTAACCAATGAGCACTTAAAATGTGGTTTGTGTCACAGAACTACATTTTAAAATTTAATTTAATTTAATTTAATTTTTTTTAAAGATTTAATATGGGCTTTAATCTCTTGCCTTTATGTGTGAACATTTTTTTAAATTTTATTTTATTTTTAAACTTTACATAATTGTATTAGTTTTGCCAAATATCAAAATGAATCCGCCACAGGTATACATGTGTTCCCCATCCTGAACCCTCCTCCCTCCTCCCTCCCCATACCATCCCTCTGGGTCGTCCCAGTGCACTAGCCCCAAGCATCCAGTATCGTGCATCGAACCTGGACTGGCAGCTCGTTTCTTACATGATATTTTACATGTTTCAATGCCATTCTCGCAAATCTTCCCACCCTCTCCCTCTCCCACAGAGTCCATAAGACTGTTCTATACATCAGTGTCTCTTTTGCTGTCTCGTACACTGGGTTATTGTTACCATCAATTTTAAAAACAAATCAGTGTCAACTGGTAGGAATACATTTTACTTTATGTGTTAGAAATAAGCATATGAATCGAGATGTTCTATAAGTGTAAAATATACACTTTATTGCAAAACAGAAAAAATACATAATGTCCATTAAGATTTTGTTTATTCCACCTAGATATCATAGCATTTTGATTGAATAAAATAAGTTGAATGAAAAAATGTTTCTCTGTAGTTTAATGTGGCTACTATAAAACTTAAAATTAAATATATTGATTATATTATAATGAAAATAGTCATTTTCTCATACAAAACAAATATCCATTAGAAAATTTACCTATATAATGCCTACATACCTTAAAAACCCATCTCTCTATATGCTTTGTTTTCAACATCCCTTGTCCTCACCTGTTCTGTGTTTGGAAGTTCTTTTTTTGCTGGCTCCAGCAACAGGTAGAGGGTAAGTAACCCATGGGGCAGATGACTGTAGGTTAGTAGAGCACACGAAAACAAGGCACACGATTAAGCCTAAACTACAGGGTTTGGCCTGTTTATTTTTATGTTTTTTTTACAATAGAATTCTATTTATATAACTGTCCTCTGAAAATGAAGCAACACATGAAAAGGTTTTTTTGAAAAACTTAATGCCTAGAATGTCTTTGGTTTCTCTGAATAGTAATGTTTCACCACTCTTCTGTTATTAAGAAATAAAGAAAACTTGGTAGAGTCCCAGCTCAGAGCCCAAATTATCAACTCTGAAAATGTTTTGAGACTATATCTTTTCCCCTTTTCCATGCCTTCTATTTTTTATAAACTCAATTCATTATTTATATGTAACCATATTTTATTGTATATGCTCTGATAAGCTGTCACAAATACTTTCTAGAAAATGGAAGGGTAAAAATAGGTGTTTATTTAATATGTAGTTAATTACCTTTGTAAATATCAAGATTATGTAAGTCATGGTAAAATATTACTATGGAAGTATGCATTTACTATTCATTTCAGTGTGGAGTAGCCTGGAATTAGGGAACTGTTGTATAGATTTGCTGACCTAAATCAAATCCCTTATGATTATACAATGGAAGTGAGAAATAGATTTAAGGGCCTAGATCTGATAGATAGAGTGCCTGATGAACTATGGAATGAGGTTCATGACATTGTACAGGAAACAGGGATCAAGACCATCCCCATGGAAAAGAAATGCAAAACAGCAAAATGGCTGTCTGGGGAGGCCTTACAAATAGCTGTGAAAAGAAGAGAAGCGAAAAGCAAAGGAGAAAAGGAAAGATATAAACATCTGAATGCAGAGTTCCAAAGAATAGCAAGAAGAGATAAGAAAGCCTTGTTCAGTGATCAATGAAAAGAAATAGAGGAAAACAACAGAATGGGAAAGACTAGGGATCTCTTCAAGAAAATCAGAGATACCAAAGGAACATTTCATGCAAAGATGGGCTCAATAAAGGACACAAATGGTATGGACCTAACAGAAGCAGAAGATATTAAGAAGAGGTGGAAAGAATACACAGAAGAACTGTACAAAAAAGATCTTCATGACCCAGATAATCACGATGGTGTGATCACTGACCTAGAGCCAGACATCCTGGAATGTGAAGTCAAGTGGGCCTTAGAAAGCATCACGACGAACAAAGCTAGTGGAGGTGATGGAATTCCAGTTGAGCTATTCCAAATCCTGAAAGATGATGCTGTGAAAGTGCTGCACTCAATATGCCAGCAAACTTGGAAAACTCAGCAGTGGCCACAGGACTGGAAAAGGTCAGTTTTCATTCCAATCGCAAAGAAAGGCAATGCCAAAGAATGCTCAAACTACCGCACAATTGCACTCATCTCACACGCTAGTAAAGTAATGCTTAAAATTCTCCAAGCCAGGCTTCAACAATACGTGAACCGTGAACTTCCTGATGTTCAAGCTGGTTTTAGAAAAGGCAGAGGAACCAGAGATCAAATTGCCAACATCCACTGGATCATGGAAAAAGCAAGAGAGTTCCAGAAAAACATCTATTTCTGCTTTATTGACTATGCCAAAGCCTTTGACTGTGTGGATCACAATAAACTGTGGACAATTCTGAAAGAGATGGGAATACCAGACCACCTGATCTGCCTCTTGAGAAATCTGTATGCAGGTCAGGAAGCAACAGTTAGAACTGGACATGGAACAACAGACTGGTTCCAAATAGGAAAAGGAATACCTAAAGGCTGTATATTGTCACCCTGTTTATTTAACTTATATGCAGAGTACATCATGAGACATACTGGGCTGCAAGAAACACAAGCTGGAATCAAGATTGCTGGGAGAAATATCAATAACCTCAGATATGCAGATGACACCACCCTTAGGGCAGAAAGTGAAGAGGAACTCAAAAGCCTCTTGATGAAAGTGAAAGAGGAGAGTGAAAAAGTTGGCTGAAAGCTCAACATTCAGAAAATGAAGATCATGGCATCTGGTCCCATCACTTCATGGCAGATAGATGGGGAAACAGTGGAAACAGTGTCAGACTTTATTTTTTTGGGGCTCCAAATCACTGCAGATGGTGATTGCAGCCATGAAATTAAAAGATGCTTACTCCTTGGAAAGAAAGTTATGACCAACCTAGATAGCATATTGAAAAGCAGAGACATTACTTTGCCAACAAAGGTCCGTCTAGTCAAGGCTATGGTTTTTCCTGTGGTCATGTATGGATGTGAGAGTTGGACTGTGAAGAAAGCTGAGCGCCAAAGAATTGATGCTTTTGAACTGTGGTGTTGGAGAAGACTCTTGAGAGTCCCTTCGACTGCAAGGAGATCCAACCAGTCCATTCTGAAGGAGATCAGCCCTGGGATTTCTTTGGAAGGAATGATGTTAAAGCTGAAACTCCAGTACTTTGGCCACCTCATGCAAAGAGTTGACTCATTGGTAAAGACTCTGATGCTGGGAGGGATTGGGGGCAGGAGGAGAAGGGGACGACAGAGGATGAGATGGCTGGATGGCATCACTGATTCGAAGGACGTGAGTCTGAGTGAACTCCGGGAGTTTGTGATGGACAGGGAGGCCTGGCGTTCTGTGATTCATGGGGTCGCAAAGAGTCGGACACGACTGAGTGACTGATCTGATCTGATCTGGTGGTCCCTCTAAAGAAGTTTTTCTAGAAAATTAATCCAAATATAAACTGTAGACTATACAATCTGCTTTGATAAATATTATATATTGACCCTAAAACAGAAGAGTTGAACATACACTCTGAAAAACAAGTTTCTTATGACTTTAAACATGTTTAAATTATGGCATGTTTCAAGGGAAAACATTATGTAATGAGGCAATGTTTTTATTTATGTTTAAAAGGAATAATAAATATTTCTTAAAGCTTATAATATGAAATGAAAAAAAAACTTAATTCCAGCACAATTAAATAACTTAAGAATAGTTACATATTTTCTATCAGAAAAACTATTCCTAATTATGATGATATTAACACAAAAATCCTTTTCAAAACTTCTTTTTGTTTGAGTGTGTTGTATATTCTCTACGAGAACTAACTTTTCTGGAAAAGATGATGTTTTTCAAAGTTCAAGTACAAGAAGCTAGCACATACCAGTATAGAAATTAATATTTCTCTTGGATCTGTCTTATCTCAGGGTATGCCTCAGCTCTTTAGAAAGAGTTTCTAAATGGTGATATTATTATCAGTTGAGAAATATAACTTGCCTCATATATGCAGATTTTTTTCTAAGAATAATATCTAAATCTATGGTCCTAATTGCACTTTTAGAAAAAAATGGATCAGGATGAGGTTAATCAATAGTTTATGATCTCTCAAGCCACCACTGTCTGCTCATGGCAATAGTTGAGCACCTGTAAATCAATTCAAGATAGGTAAAGTATCAAAAGGCAAAGTCTAAAAAAAATTACAAAAATATTTTCCTTTTGTTTCCTCTTGAATTTACAAAAGAGCAACTCAAATCTGAGTTCAAAAAATTTATATAGATTGCATAGCCCATTAAACACATAGAATCCATAGTTACCCTTTCTGCCATTTTTATATATTTTAATTCAAACACTGGTGTTTAATACTGTTTTTTATGTTTAATGCTCAGGAGCACCAATCTTTTTACTTATCCCAAGCTAAGCAGGAAAGAGAATAAAGCAAGTATTAAATGCAGGGTAAATGCAGAAATTGAGAATCCACCATGGCTCACCAGTAAAGAATCTGCCTGTAATACCACACAGGTTCAATCCCTGGGTCAGTAAGATCCCCTGGAGAAGGAAATGGCAACCCACTCCAATTTTCTTGCTTGGGAAATCCCATGGGCAGAGAAGCCTGGCAAGTATAGTCAATAGGTTCACAAGAGTCAGACATGCCTTAGTGACTAAACCACAACCACCAAATGCAGAAATCATTTATCAGTTTACAATAAATTACAGCTTTCATGTATTACAGTACCAGTACACAGTGTGCTTCTCCAGAGGATATTTTTCTCGCCACTTCTCCTGGGGGAAAAATACCATTTTGCTACCATTAACAAGATCTAACCTCATTTATATGGGACTAGACACAAGGCTCATGCATGCACATAGTAGTACTCTTCACTACCCACATCCAGCATCAGCCATCCTTTCCACCTCGTCTGTATCCTAAGACATGTATATCCCAAGAAGAGGAGACAGTGAATTCACTTGCATGTTTATTAGTGAGTTTTGAATTATATATACTGAGTACTTACTAGTCTGAAGCATATTGGAAAACCAAATAACACAAAGTATTTCTAGTTTGGGTTGCAAGGCAGCTACTATATTAAACAGTTATTACATGCAACAGTAAAAAGTAGGATTGGCTTTCTGCATGCCCAAGTGAAAGCTATGGGAGCACAAAGAAGAGACAGATCTGGCCTGGGTTAGCTCTGCAGAAGGTACGGTGATAGTTGAGTCTGGGAGATTGGGGAAAATGTGGCAAGTAAGATATTGGAACTGATCCTGGTAGGCTGTCAAGAAGTTAGCCTGGATTGTGTGGACAGGACTTTCCAGAAATGAATAAAAGATACAGTTTGCTGAAGAGAAGAGCAACAGCAGACCTTAGCAGACCTCAATGGCAGGAAATATCTGCAATGCATCCTAGAGTTAATGAGAACCATTTGGAGACGATGATCAGAGGAAAACTAAAAAACAGAAATTAAAACTGAAAAAAAAAACGCAAAAAATGATACTTATAAGCTATTTTGCCTGCCTGTGGTGTGGAATCAAATTACATATAAATTTGAATCTAGAGGCTAGAAGGTCAGCTGGAAGACCTGGGACCCAAGGTGAACAGTCAGTAGCAATAGAAATACAAAGAAGGAAACAAATGTAAGTAATTTAAAAGAAAAATTAAATTGTACCAATTAAAAATAGGAAGACAAAGGAAAAGGAGCAAAATTCGAATGTTTATGAAGTAGTTCAAGAAAAGACTTTAGAAAGAAAAAAGAAAGAAAAGGAGGAAGACCTCATGAGATGCTCTGGCAGAGGAAGTTGCAGTACGTGTTGAAGGCAAAGTAGTGCAAGTGACTGGGATTTCGAGGACCCTGGCACTAGGTCATGGGAAGGTGAGGGAGTCCTGACTTGGTCTCATATTGAGGACTCATCAGAGCAAGGAAAGGATCATTTTTGATCCCTTAGCAAACTAAATCCCAAAGCAAAATCCTAGCCCAAATTATTTGCTTGGAACAAAGAGAAAAAAAAAAAAAAAACTGATACTGGATGAAAAAGAGACCATATTCCATTTAATAATAATAATAATAAACAATAATGGAACTGCCTTACTACTTTGCATAGACTATCTCAGGGATATAAGGCTGATGAAGGAGGACACTTGAATTGTCTCTGAAAAGAACGGTGTCCTGCTCTCTAAGGATTCAGTAGCTAAGGGCTAGTCCCTCCAGTGGGATTCTTTCCTGGTATATTTGCATTTCACAAACCAATTTTGCTCATTCAATTCTGATAGAGAACTCTGCCTGGTTAATTGTGGGTGGTCTGTTTGTTTGTTTGGATTTTTGTATTTTTAACCTAGCTGCTTGTTCAAAGGACTTATTTTGCTTCTAATTATCTTACATCTTTTAAAATTACTTCAAAATATTTATCTATCTTCCAATATTTAACTTTGTAAATACATGGAGAAAAACACAAACCAAAGCTACAACTGTACTAGCATAGAGGCCTTTCCAGAATCCTTCAGTCTACATTTTACCACAAACATTCTTTTTTTTTTTTTTAAACAGTCTATCCTTTTTGGAAATACAACTTAACAAAATTTGTGCTAATAGTTTTATTTGTTTGCTGCTAAGTCACTTCAGTCGTGTCCGACTCTGGGCGATCCCATAGACAGCCTCCTACCACTCTCCTCTGTTCCTGGGATTCTCCAGGCAAGAACACTGGAGTGGGTTGCCATTTCCTTCTCCAATGCATGAAAGTGAAAAGTGAAAGTGAAGTCGTTCAGTCATGTCCGACTCTTAGCGACCTCATGGTCTGCAGCCCACCAGGCTCCTCTGTCCATGGGATTTTCCAGGCAAGAGTACTGGAGTGGGGTGCCATTGCCTTCTCCGTTTATTTGTTTAATGGCATTCTTTTTACTCACTGTGAGGTTCAGAAAGGAAGGTTTCGGTCTGACTTTTTCCAACAATGTGACACAGACCCCCAACTACCAGGAACTGATAGTGGGCCCATAACTTATGTTCATGGAATAAGTTCATGGAATAATGTTCATGGAATAAGTCAATGACTGAGTTAAGATGATGGTCTCTGCTCTGAAAAGGAAACTCAATATCTTTTTGTTTATGGACTAGTGAGTTGCAATCCTTTTGAGTGCCTGAAAATAGTAGTCCAATTCTAGTCACAGATCACTGTAACTAGAAATGAAGGAAATGTTTCTTCTTTTCTGAGGTCTTATTCCAAATCACTGGTCTTAATGAAATCATAAACCACATACTTCCAACCCTGTCACAGAATTTTTTTTTTTAATCTCTTTTTTAGGACAACCCAGAGATTCAATGTGGTCATATTAACAACACAGAAACTTAAATAAGACATCATAGTACAATATTGGCTTGGGAAAAAAATTCCTTCAGGTTTTTCCATAAACATCTTAAGAAAAAATCTGAACAAACATTTTGGCCAACCCAATAATTTATTGCAGTTTCTTGTACAGGCCAGTCTCTGGAATAATATTGATCATATTAATTCATATTCTTCTAAGCAGGAATTCAATAGAGTTCTCCATAATGATGGTTTGATTTTTTCCATTATCAAAAAACAGAGGCAAAAGCAGCAAAACCCCTGTGATGCTCTTCGTATAAAAGACAGATTCCCATGCTCAGCTGAGTCAGGCAACACTCAGTTTGTGCTTCAATCCTTTATGAGCAAAATATCTGTCTCATTCACAGAATTTACCAAGCATGTCTCTTTAATGAAGCACAAGCCATGTTTTTTTTTTTTTTTTGGTTTTTTTTTTTTTTTTGGTATCCATAACAGAATGTCAACTTTGATCAGGGTCTAGGCCTACTCAACACATTTTTTTAAATGCAAATCTAATCAAGTCACTCATCTGCTCAAAGCCCCATCATTGTTTCTCATTGTTATTGGAAGTCCTAAATCTTTAATGAGATGCCGTGTGACCTGCTGCCTGTTTTTAGCCTTTTTTTGACACTGCTCACCCCTTACTCAAAGCATTCCTGCTAGCCTTGCTCATATCTTTTAATATGCCAAGCCTCTCTCTTCCTCTGGCTTTCACTCAGACTTCTCTCTCGGCCTCAAACTTGGCCTCCTCCACTCCATGACCACATCAGATGAGCACTTATTGACTCTTCAGATACACTTTAAATTTGTTTAATAAATATTTTCTGAGAAAATACCATGTGTCAGGGATTAAAACGGGATCCCCAGGTGGCTCACTGGGTAAAAAATCCACCTGCAACACAGGAGACACAGGAGACGTAGGTTCGATCTATGGATCAGGAAGATCCCCTGAAGGGGGTCATGGCAGTCCACTCCAGTATTCTTGCCTGGAAAGTCCCAAGGACAGAGGAGCAAAGGGTTGGACATGACTGAAACAACTGAGTACACAGCACATGGGGACTAAAAGTAGCCTAAAGAGATTTCAGAGTGCCAGAGAGTAATAAAATTTTAAAATTCAAATATAAATAGGAAGTAATTGGGTATGGGCTTCCCTATTAGCTCAGTCAGTAAAGAATCTGTCTGCAGTGCAGGAGACCCAGATTCGACCCCTGGGTCAGGAAGATCCCCTGGGGAGGGAAAAGGCTACCCACTTTAGTATTCTTGACTGGAAAATCCCACGGACAGAGGAGCCTGGTGGGCTACAGCCCATGTGGTCACAAGAGTCAGACATGACTTAGTGACTGTTTCATTCATTCACTCAGTTGGGTATGACTGATCAATGCAATAGAGAGAATTTTCAAAAGTACGTGACTTGTAACTTGGTGACTCTTTGTAGACTGGATAAATGTGGACAGTCTCTCCAAGAAGAAGACATTTTAAACCAAATCAGAAGAATAAGTAACTGGCCCCATAAAGATCTGATGCAGGGGGAACAGCAAGTATAATATCCCTAAAATGGGAATGAGTTTGGTGTGTAGGAAGAACAAAATGTGGCTGGCATAGAGAGGAAGAGCATTTTGAGACAAATTAAGGGATACATGTACAAGAAGTACAGATACTAAGTGATACAAGTCCTTCTTCACACAGGGTTCTGTGAGACAGAGCAGAGACAGAGTTTGGATTCTATTCTCAGTGAACAGTGGGGAAGCCAGTGGAGGGTATTAAGCAGAAAAGTGAGCTGGTATAATTTATGGCTTAAAAAGATAATATAATTTTGCTGTGTGGAGAATGGATTATAGGTAGGGAGCAAAAGTGAAAGAGATAAATAATATAAGAGTCTCAAGGAGAACTGGCTTAGTTTGGCAAAGGGAGAAATGGAAAGGAGACAGATCCAGGATATATGTTGGAACAAGTCACTGAGAGAAGCTGATGAATTGGAGGTTCAGCCTAAAGAAAAGACAAATTGGAAAAAGTCTGCAGAAGTTTTCTTTGCTTGTCCAGATGGATGGCATTACCAATGCCATCAGTGGGGGTTGTGCTCAAGAGAAGACCATCTGGGCTAGAATCCTGGTTCTACCACTTAACACTCTTTGATCTGCATGAGTATGAACTAGTTACTTAAGCTCTCTACTCATTTTTTTCTTCATTTATAAAATCAGGAAAATAACAATCCTACCTCATAAGGTTATTATGGGAATTTAATAATCCAATCCTTGGATTCTCCAATGGGGAGCCAAAAAAAAAAAAGTGATCTATGCAAACTGCCCAAAATAGCTTTTGGAATTTCTCAATGAATGTGACTGTGATTGTTATTACTGTTGCTGCAATAATTACTATAATCTAGATGCAGAAGACAAATATGCAGACCTGAGAAAATCAACATATTTCAGCTATTAAGTTGGAGATTTTCATTAATCATTAGAGATGTCAGTAGGTGGAAGTACATAAATCTGATGCTTTGAGGAACAGTCAGTCCTAAAGATGCAGTTTGGAAGTCACTATTTATAGGTGGTATTTAGAACCCTAAGAAACACCTGGAGTAACAGGAAAATTTGGCCTTGGAGTATGGAATGAAGCAGGGCAAAGGCTAATAGAATTTTGCCAAGAGAACGCACTGGTCATAGCAAATACCCTCTTCCAACAACACAAGAGAAGACTCTACACATGGACATCACCAGATGGTCAACATTGAAATCAGACTGATTAATTTCTTTGCAGCCAAAGATGGAGAAGCTATATACAGTCAGCAAAAACAAGACCAGGAGCTGACTGTGGCTCAAATCATGAACACCTTATTGCCAAATTCAGACTTAAATTGAAGAAAGTGGAGAAAACCACTAGACCATTCAGGTATGACCTAAATCAAATCCCTTATGACTATACAGTGGAAGGGAGAAATAGATTTAAGGGACTAGATCTGATAGACAGAGTGCCTGATGAAGTATGGATGGAGGTTCGTGACATTGTACAGGAGACAGGAATCAAGATCACCCTCGAGAAAGATAAATGCAAAAAAGCAAAACGGCTGTCTGAGGAGGCCTCAGGGAGTTGGTGATGGACAGGGAGGCCTGGCGTGCTGAGATTCATGGGGTCACAAAGAGTCGGACACCTCTGAGCAACTGAACTGAACTGAACTGAGAACCATAAATAAATTCTCCTATGGATACATGGTAAGGAAGGGAGCCAACACATCTGCGTAGCGGCACTTCGATATTTAGGTATCAGGGTAAGAAAGAACAAAAGGAGCTGAGAAGGAGCAGATAGTTAGGCAGGAGGAAATCCTGGCATCAGCAAACAAACAAGCATACACGCAAGGGACTAGTAACTGTGTCCTGTGCTATGGAGAGATGAGATAAGGTAAGAACAGAGAAGTGACCAATGGAATTGACAATCTGAAAAGCTCCTATCTATCTACAGTTTCTTTTTTTCCAAAAGACAAACAATATCTCTATTCCAGGAGATCATTTAAGCACTCAAACTAAAATTGATCACCATCCAGCCCCTATTAAACCTCAGTTAACACAACTGGTATTTGAGAGAAGAAATCTATGGACCAAGTTAACTATCATTGCTTTATATTGGTTTTTAGTTCTAGTCTATTAAATGTGAAACCACCAAATGTCTTACTTGAACTGCATTTGGTTAGTTCTTTGCTAAAATGACACTATAAATGTTGTGGACATTCATCAATGTGTCTTTGGCTTTTACAGAGGGTTAGTATATAAACATGTGCTGAGAATATTTCTATATCTTCTAATGGCATAAAGACTATCACAGGATTTCTATTTTTTTATTTTTAGTATTCCAAATACATACAACTCATGATAAATTTCTCTGTAGTATACTGTGAAAAAAAGTCTGTGTATTTTTCTGATATACACGTTTCCTTTATCTCATAATAACAATTATGAGATTCAATCCATTATCCTTTTTACTTTGCCTCTAAGAAATTGGGATACATATTTATGTTCAATTCCAGTATATTTTCAAAGCCTAAATTTCTGAATCTTTCTCTATAATCTATGCATTCATATTCCATATGGTTTTATCAACCTATGTACATGTGTGTGTCACAAGTCACTTCCAATTTTTTGAAGCAGAAAGAGTATAAACAAATACAAATAAAAAGATTGTCTTTCTCTCTTCATTTAATCCCATCCTTCACGGTTTTGCTCAAATACTACCAAGTCCATGAAAACATCTCTGACTCTTCAAGGACAGATTGATTCCCTCTTCCACCTACTAATAACACATTTGGATGACAGGGTGATATTAGTATCATAATATATAATATTTGATTATATTATATATATATATCTCTCTCAAATATAAGGTCATATTTAGAGTTTGTTTCTTTCAGGCTTCAGAGCCAAAGAAATTTGAAAAATGCAAAAAATAATGACAAAACATTGAGTCACTTAAATGAATATATTTTTCTTTTTAAATCATGATCATTACCTAAACTTTAGCAAATCTGATAAACTTCTCTGAGTCAAATAAGAATCTCATCACTGTATCATGTTGATCCATCTGATATTCTATGTTTTCTTTCTCTGTTGTTCTGATTTTTTATATATCAAGTGACCATGTACATACAAATCAATTAATAAATACATATTATTATAAAATATGAAGTAGAATATCAATATTCTTTATTGATTGCCTATTTCCTCCCTCGATTAGACTGAAAACTCTTTAAAGATAAGGATTGTACTATTCTTATATTTATACGTCTTAGAAGATATACAGTATTAGAAACAAGTGTTATATATTTGATGACCGACAACTCCAAATTTAAATTTATTTCTTTCATTTGTCTCATAATATTTGAAGCATTATTATTGTATAGACATTATACTTATAAGAATTAACAGGTCTCACAACAATAGAATAAATATCAATTTAGGTGTTCATTAAAATTTATATTCAGTAATGTTAATAAAAGTTTGTTTTAGATGGCTTAGCCTTATATGACATTATGCTGTTGCTGCTGCTAAGTCGATTCATTCATGTCTGACTCTGTGCCACCCCAGAGACGGCAGCCCACCAGCTTCCCCGTCCCCGGGATTCTCCAGGCAAGAACACTGGAGTGGGTTGCCATTTCCTTCTCCAATGCATGAAAGTGAAATGTGAAAGGGAAGTCGCTCAGTCATATCCCACTCTTAGCGACCCCATGGACTGCAGCCCACCTGACTTCTCCATTCATGGGATTTTCCAGGCAAGAGTACTGGAGTGGGGTGCCATTGCCTTCTCCACATGACATTATAAAGTTAGCTAAATATAATTCTTCAAACATAACTGGTAAATGAACTAGCACTTAATTATTTTTTCCATAGATGGGTAGTAGAGACATTAGATTACTAAGCAAAATATTTAATTAGACCCTTTACTAAGAAGTTGCCAAATGTCCAGAATTATCAGTAGCTCTGAAATATTTAAGAGAATTTTTTTCTAAAATAAATCACATGTGTTTGAATTATGAATGCATAATTGCCTCTAAAATATCCATATCAAAATAAAACTATCTTATTATATTTCCATCAAATAAAAATTTTATGTTTATCTAAGATCTCCACAGAGATAATTTTTAAACTTTTTTTCTCTAAAAAACAATAAATTTATTCTAAATTTAGAGAGGGGGTTGAAACACATTTTTAACACTAAATTAGTGAATGTATGCTTCCATTTTTAAGATCTGAAAATATATTTGGATGGTTTCTATTTTCAAAAATGTTTATTGCATATCTCCTCTTAATACAGAAGAATTTATTTCATATTCCCTTTCAATGCTTGTCCATAAGTACATATACTTATCCTATGTAAAATAAAAAATTATTTAATACTACTTTCCTCTCTTAAGACCACTTACCCAAAGCATTTCTCACTGTTTCCAACATTATAATTTTTATTCTGATTTTTTAACCATATACTATTGATAGAACACTAAAAATATCTATTAATAATTATTTTAAAAACATTTTAAAGAGTAATTTATATAATATATATTAGATAACAGAGGACAAAGAGTTAAAATAAGGACAAAGAACGTATACAACTAAAGTCTAAATTTTTACTAAAAGAATGTGACAGTGAATAACATATAGTTGTGGAGAACTTTAAGAGAACCTGAGGAACTAGGTTAGCAGGCAGAATCCTCTATACTCTAGCCATTTTTTTTCCTTCAACCTTATTACAGTTCTTTTATCACCACCAATATAGCATTTCCAATGCAATGATAGAGATAGTCTGCATTACCATTTCGAAGGAAACCAGGACAGGGTCTTGGTTGGGAAACAATGCTATCACTGGAGGTATTTTTTTTCCATTTATGCTAATTCTACTTTGCAACAAACAAAATATATATATATTTTAATATAAAATACTTTAAACTGTGAACTTGGCTGCTAGATATCTGTATGAAATTTTTGACTGAAACATTATCACATTTTACTTATTGCTAAAACAAACTTGTAATAGTTTTCCTCTGGGATGGCAAATTCAAAGCAAAACTAATTACATTACCTGTTTCAGTCAACTTGATATGTTTTGTCAATCACCTGAGATCAAGTCTCATAGTTAACCAATTTATACATTGGACCCCAAAATTCATTTCCATAACACCAAAACATTCAAATCAAAACACAGCTCAGGATATACTCTGACATGTGATCAAATCTTATTTTCTACTGAAAGTCCAAAATTCTCCCAAGAGCCAACTAAATAGCAATACTTTTGGATACCACACCCAAGAAAACTTGGCTTACCTTGTTACTGTTAGACCAAGTATTAACTACAACTAAAACCCTACAGTCTTTACTCTTGCAGTCCCCCTGGTACATCGGCTGTTGTTCTAGTTGTGGTATAACACACGCAAAGTGTGCTGAAACAAATATTTTGATAATTTATTCTTCATGAATTAATTCACTTAAATACTTTTTCTAAGGCCCAACACATATTTTAGGAAGTCACCAGAAAATATCGGCTCTAGAGGTAAGGTTCCAAAACACCCCTAAAAATGTTTCACTAACAAAGTTTAGTACTTTATGGTGTAAGGGCAGATAAACATTAGGGTATGATGTCTCTTAGAGGAACAAAGGAGCCCACTAAAGTTTAAATCCTAAATGTAGCAGAGCCAGAGCAAATATTTAACACTGGAAAAATTATCCATTATCAACCCCAACACTGCCTGCCATTATACAGATGAAGTTCTTCATTTTTTAACTGGTGAATCTTTTGGCCTGAAATCCAATCATTTAGAATACTCATTTAAAGAGGATACAAAGATCAAAGTCACGTCTTTATCAGTTCCAAATAAATTTTTAAAAATGGGCGAAACTTGTACTAGCATAACAGCACAAGTTACTCTATGAGATCTTATGTGAGTATAACCAATCATAGGCAACATGATGTATGGCCAAAAGACTTTTTAAAATAAAATCACTGTATATAACTATGCAGATCTTCAATCCTTGAAAACACTATTACCATAATTTGGCATCTAATTTTGAATTTTCAGTTGGAAAACTAGTCACTGCATCAAGATTTTCAATTTAATAAATTTAGAAAAATATAAGAATAATAAACATTAAAAACAATTTAGCTATAAACAGTGCCATAATTAAAGTTACATGCATTAAAGATAGTGAAGATTCTCACATTCAAATCTTGTCTAACAAACCAATGACAACACTAGGATATTTAAGATTAATTTGAGAAGATTATTATTAACATCTCTTTATATACCTTCTAACATGGAGAGTTTTCATTGGTGTGAGGTCATTCACCCCTATGTAGTGAAATTATAAGAACATCTGAACCAATGCATGATTATACATGATGGGTACTTGAACTGATGTGTATTTGAACAATGCTACAGAAATATTTTACACCTACATTGCTAGAGTGTATCTATTATATTATCCACCATATTCCAAATTCAAAACTGCACACTAGAAAAAGATCAAGTCTCACTTTGCTTTGCTAACACATCCCCTTCCCCAAAACACACAACCTTGATTGACAAAATTATTCCTTTTTATATTTTAAGATTGGCATAAACACAGAACTAGGATTACATAGAAGGGATTAGAATAATAATAACTAACACTGATGAGAAAAAGAAACTGATTCTCAATGTGGCTAAAATAAATGATATTAACAATTATTGTGAAGGAGAATATAATTCAAACTTGTTTTTCAAAATGTTTCAGAGTAAAGAATGAGTGTAGTATCTCTTTATGCCCAAGTAACATAAATTATAACTTCTAAGTGCATAGTAAGAGATAGGACTTTGATCAATTAAGATTTAAAAAACAACTTCTTGTAATAATTGTACTGTTAGCAAGTATTTTTAAAACACCACAGATAGAGGAGTTTTATTAAATGATACAGATTTTTTTACTCCTTAAATTGTGATAATACTGTAAAAAAATAAACTTATACAAGTAGAATAGCAAGTTTATACCTATTTCAGAGTACTTGATAATTTATTTTAAATAATAACACTGCTCTATACTTTTCTTCAAAAAACAAAAGATCTACAGTTTGATTTTGTTTCACATGCATATACATTATTGAACACACTGACACTTTGTGAAATCAATGTATGTTTTGCAAATCAAATAATTCAACAAATGACATCTAAACAAAATATTTCTAATTACATGTGATAAGCTAAAAACAAACCAACACAGCAAAGGCAATCATTTCCCAAAGCTAGTCCATACACATATTCTTGAAGAGAATATAAACTAGTTTCTACGTTCCTGGCAAACCTCAGCCAATTTTATAGCATTGTAAAAAAGAAATGCAGAAGAGAGAAAAATCTGCCCAGAGACTAATTCTTCTTAAGAAAGGCCCTGCCATTGCTGCTTTTCACATTTCTATACAGCCAAGCTAAGAAGAGCATTCTTCAACAATGTGAATAATGTCATTACCTTTTATCATTAAATATCAAAACTAACCATAGCTGTCTTTTGTCAAGTAATTTATGAATATTTATAGAATTAACTGAAAATATAAAAAATTTTGCTTCAAAATCAGCAAACATAGAACAATGAGTGAAAGGAAGCAAAGCAAAAAAAAAAACAAGTCAAAACAAAATTATCACATCTTCATGGAATGATGCTGAAAAAAAAACAGAAACTTCTTACCGAGTACCCCAAGTCGATAGTTGACTGTGATGACGATCACATTGCCATAACTTGCCAAGACACTCCCATCATATAAATTTCCAGTCCCTTCCATATATGAGCCACCATGGATGTATACCATCACTGGTTTGGGACCCCCACTGTCCCGAATATCTGAAAAACAAATGATTGGCAACTGTTCTTATCCTCTACATGCATAATGAAGCAGAGAATATATTTTCCAATTTAGAAACAAGAGGGCATGATTTTAAAATAATTCTTTAAATTGTTGTCTTCGTTAAAGTGTTTCTTAAGCAACTTGTATTAAGATCTATTGCTGAAAAAAGCAATGAATATTTGTTGTTTTCTTTCTAAAATTTTGTTAAATATTATAAAACTGAATTACAAAATTTGGGATAATTGCAAGTAGGTGTGAATTTCAGTGCTATTTTTAATTGATTTCTGATGTGACTAGTATTGAAATAATAGAATGATAATGATTCTTAAAACTTCTTTTAACAATTGTTTAGACCGCCTTTGGAATTTATGAGCTAAAAACTAAGGACAATGCTATCACTGCTATTATGAATAAAACACTCTTTTACCCATCTTAATTAATGTAAAGATTCATATTGAATGCATCATAATTACACTGAATAACTTATGCTCCAATTTGAGAACATAATTATAACATTATATTTTACAGAATTTGAAAGAAGTATCATTTAACTATTCAAGTACTATCAGATGAATTGCAGGCAATAGAGTGCAAAAATCTATATTTTTATCTTTGTTGCATTTAGGGGACTTTCATTCAAATGATATTTTTCAGTTCCATTCAAGTCATCTGTTCATTCAAATTACCCTTATCCTTTGAAAGAAGAAAACTGACTGACACTTTGACTCTCTGATTTTGTCATGTAGACATTAGAGAAAATACAGCTAAGTTCAAGTGAACAATTCTAAAGTTTAGAGTGATGTTGAAGTGATTTATACAGTTCTAAATTTTAATCAAATATATTTGCTTTTCTAAGATACTTTACCATGATTATGTAGCTTTCAACAGGGTCTAGAAATAATATATAAGGGAAACACTGGATAATTTTAAATGGTAAAAAATGTACTAATTTCTAGAGACAAAAAATGCCAAACTGTATATTGGTTAATATTGAAAGTGAAGTCACTCAACCGTGTCTGATCAATGGACTGTAGCCCACCAAGCTCCTTCGTCCATGTGATTTTTCAGGCAAGAATACTGGAGTGGGTTGCCATTTTCTTCTCCAGGGCATCTTCTTGACCCAGGGATCAAACTCGGGTCTCCTGCATTGTAGGCAGACTCTTTACCATCTGAGCAACCAGGGACCGCATACTGGTTAACAAGGTTTTAACTGTTATATAAATTGAAATATTATATGTGTACATATATCTGTATGATTATCAATATGTACATACTTGAAACAGCATTATATAATAGCCCATGATCTCTTCTACCCACAATTGAAACCAAATTATACCAAGTGTGTAATCTTCCTTTTTTAATGTTAATAGTAATAAAGTATCATTTAATTGGCTTTGTTTCTTTGCTTTTGACATATTTTATCAAACAAATCCCCTACATCATAACAATTGAGGTTTCAGCTTTCAGAATAGACTAATATGATACAAACTCATTGAAAAAACTAGTGATAATTTAGAGGCTGCTTTACATTGTTGTTTTAAAAAAAATAAGGTGACAAGTAGAAATGTGTCAATTTTTCTACTATAATAATGTTTTTTCAATGAAAATCATTGTAAAATCAGGAATTGTAGCTCAACTTCTTAGTCCAGATTTTCAAGTTGGAGAAATAGCTAATTGCAGAATTTAGAGACATTTCTAAATGTCTAGTTTAAATTTGACTTAATATCTAGTATCAGTGTGAGTTTACCATACTCTCTCCTCCCCACAAATGTGTACTTGAGAAGTGTCTTTAAGTGGTGAGAGGAGGATACTCTGACATAAAAACCATCTACTAGACACACCCTACATTTAGTGAAAAAACCTAAATGTATTTTCTCCTTAAATCCATGAGAGGGAAATCATATTCACTCATTTGTAAGACTTGGGGGGCTCATAGAGATGTTAGGCTTATAGAAAGAAACAATTCTGAAATTGTCAAACTCTCCTCCTTAAATGCCTGTTCACTGCACACAGTTTTAGCTTATTTTTCTAGTATGTCTGGCACCGAAGAAGCAATAATAAATTATTAAATGAAAATCATTAACTGACTATTCACAGCAGACACTGTACTTTGCTAATTGTATGCTTGGAGGTAGCACAGAGGGAGGCTGTTTCAGAATTCTTCTTTAATTAAAATTACATAGAATTACAAAGCACCAACTGTGAACAGTAATGAAATCTTGGTAGAACCATTCTGTTCACCTGGAAAACAATATAGGCACACATTGAGAAGACCTGCCACATCTTATACACCTAATATAGCAGAATGGAGTAGACAGTGCCAGAATACACTGAAAATATGACAATAGATTCTAGGAGGGATTCTAAGTGGCATCTCTCTAGTTTTCTTTGAAAATTAGACTTGAAAGGATTACTGATTGATTGGGCTGATTTTAATTTCCAATTTGTCTTTCCAAACTTCTCAATGATTTCAACTTTGCTTAAGTACTTGAATGTGTCCAGCAGCACTTTTCCAGAAAGTTCTATAAAATTCTAATGCTGTGTTCTAAACAATATTTATTTTTGCTTGAAGTAACCCTGAAGTTAATGCTAGGTAGTATATTAATCACCAACATAGGCAACACTCTTGTACATAAAAACTCAATACTGCTAATAATAAGTTTGGGAAATGCCATATTACATTCCCATACTACAGAACAATTGCTAACTTTTGATAGTGCTTTATCAGAGTGGCTCACCTTTAGTGGCTCATTAAAAACTTTACTTTTGATAGCATTTTATCATAGGGTCCATCTTAGATTTTACTTTTCTTCATAGTCTACAGGTCTTTTCTGATGTAAATATAAATAGTAAATTGTTCAACTATAATAAAAATAACAACATAACAATAAAGGTAGACAGTTTAATATAAATATAAATTTTGATTTTATAAAGAACTAGACTCTATAAATGAAATTGATATACCAGACAACCTACTATTGAATACTATCAACTAATGCCACCATTTTAATAATAAAATTTGGAATAGCCACGTGGTCTTGAGTGCAAATATATCAGGTGTAATAATTTATAATGAATTTATTAGAGCCATATTGTCCCTCTACTTTGTCTCATATGTTCCCTTAGAAATTAAATGCATTTCACCTAAGATATCTGACTTTGCCTGAACAGCTGCTACTGACCTCACTAAAATCAAAAGAATACTCTCAGAGACTAAAACACTAGGTCAGGTTTAGTAAAACTACAAATATTCCTAAAGTATGCTTATATTTTCTGTTATTTACAATGTCTTAAAGTTTTGCTAAGCATCTAGGTCTTTGAACTAAGGGAGAAGAAATACTATACACTACTGATTATTTTTATTCTAAAATTTTTACAGTTAAAAATTTTTTTTCAAGTTATAAACGAATAAACTGGAAACTGAGTAGGTATCTTGATTTCAAATTTTAGTAACTATTTTATCTTTTTGATAAATCAAAAATTTAAGCCAATGTAGCAAGTGCCAATAGCTCTAGAGCAGTCAATTGGGATTTATTCTTGCCTGACAACCAATATTTGAAGTCATAATTCCCTTTAACAGTCCTGGTGAATAATTATTAGTCACATAAGTACTTGAACATGTTTACTGGTTTCTTTTTTCTTAAAGGATTCATGAAGTTTTTAATTGCCCATAATTTAGAATTTGGGGGCATCTAACGCAAAGAGTCTGACACGACTGAGCGACTAAACTGAATGAATTTAACATTGGGGGTATTGCCTGAATCAAATCTTTCCCTGATACCTTTAAAGACATTTCAAGAAATTTTTTGCCCTCTACTCATTTGATGAACCTCAATTATTATTCAAAGGTTTTTATCCTGGAGGGTATTTGAATTTATCCTTATCTGCTAAACAATTACCCAAACAACACAGAGGAATAAGAACTTGGATTGATTTCTTGGACTCTACACTTATGAGTCTTTAAAAATATTTACTGATTTGGTAACTCTTAGGATAACTGGCTTAATACTCAACCTAAATACTACCTGCCAATTTAAGTTGGGGTTTAGGATATTTTTAATGCCTATTTGAAAATGTTAAGTATGCTTCAAATTATGTCTATGAGATATACTTACATTTACAGGGCTTAGTTCACTGTGGTTGTTCAGAGGTATCACTTGTAAACATGTAAATATCTTACTTGATGCTGTTTTACCAAAAGCAAAAAAAAAGTAGCACATAAAATCAGCCATCAAAATATGTTTTTAAATGGGATATGATATAAACAAACATTGTGAGTATTCTGGGAAAATTTGGAATTACAAAGTTACATCAAGGTCCCCAAGTGTAAGCTGTTTTCATAGAGCACTAGGAACAACAACCCACGTCCTCAAGGTGAATAAATATCTTTGATGTTTTAATTCTTCAGATTTCCAACAGGGTTTAAAAAAATCACAATTTGTATTTTGATATTATAAATTTATCTTTAGCTATTTAGCATTAAAAATGACAATCTTGGGCAGCTATAAAGACTTATTTCAAGTATAATGACTGTGTTGTATTTAACATTTAACCCACTGGTGATATTCATGGCAAATGAATATTTAATCAAATGTCATAAATTTCATTTAATCAAAATAATTCTTAAATTTTATAAAAACGTTAACATCTAATAAATTTTTTAAACATTTAATAATTTGTTTCTATAATTTTCTATTCTGAAGTAGTTTATTAAATGTATATATCTTAATGAAAAAATCTCAATTGTTTAGTAAGAACACATTCATAGTTGTTCCTTATGGAACTAGCACTTCTGCTGGCCTGTGTGTGGATTATCTTGTTTTGGAAAATCTTTCTTACCACATTATTGTTTTCATGAGATTTAATTTCCAAGGTTCTGGGAATTATTTTTAAACCTAGGATTATATTAGTCATTTCTATAAGAATCATAACTAGGGTGGCATTAAAAAAATTAATTGGAGGCAAAATCATAACTAGGGTGGCATTAAAATAAAAAAACTAATTGGAGGCAAATGAACTGAAAGACTCAATGGGCCTCTCTAGACACTCCATTTAATACCAGGTAAAGGTACATAATGGAATGAGAGATCTCAAATCAATCTAGTGAGTACTTACATGTACAGAGTATATCAGAATTGTAAGTCATAAGAAAATTGGAAAGAGAAAATAATTTTGATATTAGTATAGTATGAAGACATTATTACTTATAGTTAGCAATAATCTGAAATTCAGAATATTTTACTTGCCCATCTTCAAATTATGTGCCTTTGATATTAAAAGATATTCATTTAATCTTCTCAGAGTTCTTAAGTGGTTAAGTAAGGTTTACTACAATTATCTAAATAGGTGTATGCCTTTTACATCCATATCATTTTATTATTGATGTAATATTTAAGCACATAAACACAAAACAGTATTTTTTTAACCTAAATTATATTGCTCAAGAAACACTTTATATCAGCTTTTAGCTTGTCCTTCACGTTATTAGGTGTGTTTTTTTTTTAAACAAATATAAAATGTCAAAATGAAACATTTTGTATTGGGTAAAATATTTACATAGATTAGAAAACATGCAAAAGGCGTACAAAGAGACTACAGGGAAGAGATTGTTAGTTCAAAGAATATGGACAAGTTTCAGTCAAAATGTGGAATGAAACATATCAAAAGTCAGTTCAAGAAAACAACAACAAAAAATGCCCCTCTTTTTAAAACGTTGTAATGGTTGGCATCAAAATCAAAATTTAACATTCTTTTTTAAAAAATTAAAAATGTATATTCATATGTAACAACAAGCAAGAAGACAAAACACATCAAAAACGGGAATTAAAAACAACTCTTCAAAAAAAGACAAGAAGCAAAAAAATAGAAAAGGGTGGAAAAAGTGATTGAGGCCCTTGTCATGCAAATAGATTGGGTGGAGAAAAATACCTTCATCTTCAGCACCGTCATTATCACCTAAATCATCTGTCTGTTTCTTTGTAAGGGGACCTAGGATTGAGAACGGAGAAATGGAGGGGAAAAAAAAAAAGACAATTCAAGAATAAACAAGACTGAGGGGAAAAAATAAGTGCAAATACTAAAATTCTCAAGGACTATTTCCAAAAAGCATGGGGGAGTGATTATATCAAAGTTGGTTATCTATTTTGTTAAAAAAAAAAAAAAAATTCCCTTTCCCCAAAATATCTCAAATTTGGCTTGTGAATATATCCAGCATAAAAAATACATATGGTTTGAAAGTCACATCATAAGCAAAGGAAATGATTTTTTTTAATACCAACTGCATACAAAAAAAGTAAACAGTTTTATTAGCTGAAAGAATTTAATTTATTCAGTGTCTTTTCTAATTTGAATTGGTGACAACAACAAAGAAAGTAGGCCAAACTCATTCATTAATTTGGGACAATATAATACCATTAGGGAAAACAGAGATATAAAAATTTTTAGGGTTTTTTCTTTTCTTTTCTTTTTCTTCTGTTTTATTGTAAAAGCATTAACACTTAGGTTTTACGCATTTTTATGTCACACATTTTTCAAAACTGTGATTTTTTTTAAAATTACTTGTCATTACACAAATATTTCCCCATGTGTTTTGATTAAAAAGTAGCCGTGGATTTAAAACCTTTGCAACTTGCACAAATGTATGAATAAATAATCTCATCGTTTGGTAGAACAAAGGTACCACTGTAGAAGTCAGTGTTCGTAATTAAGGCAGTTACAGAGTCAGGGCTTATATTTCATAATCAGTTTAGAAATATAACGAATTATGCCCTAGTGCAATTTCATGCCCAGTGTAGTTATTTATAATGGGTCATGTTTTAGGATAATAATTGTATTAAAATACTGTGAATGTTTAATAAATGTTTTATTATTCTTAACAATATTAATTTGCTAAGAATAAAGTAGGACACCAAAGGGGAAGTCAAAGACCATATGAAAGTAATTTTAAGCATCACATAATTGACATATTCAGCACACAAAAAAGCATGTGAAGCCCTACATTTCTTTTTGTTTCCACAACCATTTAATTTGGTTGTGGCATTAATATGGCATTTCATAATCCTCATGCAAAAAGCAATCATTACAAACACATAACACCCAAGTTAAAAGACAGCCAACCACATAACCATAAGCAAGAGAATTTTGTCATGCATAAAATAACAGCTATAGAAAAAGGAAGGAAAAAAAGAGGACTGAACACCATATGTCGATTTTAATAATATAAATAGTAAAGAAGCAGGCATTAATTCTAAGCACACTTGATAGGAAGGGACTGTTAAACATTTTGAGAAAGATTTCTAAGTCTTTTCAGCGATTACCATGTATTGTTTGTAATTCAAAACTACATTTAATATCACAGCCTTCAGAGAATAAAAAACACCATCCCAGGAAACGGAAAAAAATGAGACATATATAAGTATCATCAGCTCAGGGGGACAGCCTTGAAAAATACGAATAACTGACAAAGATCAAAAATTGGAAATAGAGAAATTGATGATGTAACAGAAGGGACCCATTGATAACTCAATTGTAATGTCATGGTTTCAAGGCCATTCCCAATACAGAGGAGCTCTACAAAGTAGATTAAATGGTAAATTTCATAGTCCTGCAAGTAATCATTCCACTGAGAAGAAAAACTAGATGAAAGCAATAGTTTACAATTAGCACTCCTTTGCAAGTTCACAGAAATCAAAGTTTCTTGAATATAACCCTGTTTAAATGAAGACAGTGTCCTCAGTATTATATGATGTTCATGCAACAATGTTGCTGCATTTCTGAAAAATAGAAAAACATTCATTTCGATTTTAAAATTACTGTATCAGAACTATATTTGAAATATTGAATATCTTACACCATGTAAAATATTAGACTTAGAAATATGTTGAACACTTCTGTAATTACCTAAAGGAATAAATTAATAAACCTCAACAAATATATTTTCTTGCATTTCTATTTTCAAGGACACCATATAAAAATTATGGTTTTATTTACCAGTTAACAACACAGATTAAAGTACAGGATAGTTTCTTATTGATGCCAAAATACATCTGTTTTCCAATTTTAGCTAAATTACTTAATTTGCTTAACTCTTGGCTATATTAGGAAACCTTTAATGTAAGTTTGTTTTGAGGTGGAATGTGGCCAGGGTAGTTCTCAGGTTGTGCTAGAGCAGCACTTTGTTACATGGAAGACAGGTTTCATAAGCAGCCTTTGAATCCAGCTAGTCAAGTGTAACTGAGAAGGCAATGGCACCCCACTCCAGTACTCTTGCCTGAAAAATTCCATGGACGGAGGAGCCTGGTAGGCTGCAGTCCATGGGGTCGCTAAGAGTTGGAAACGACTGAGCGACTTCACTTTCACTTTTCTTTTTTTTTTTTCCCTTCTTTTTTTTTTTAAATTTTATTTTATTTTTAAACTTTACATAATTGTATTAGTTTTGCCAAATATCAAAATGAATCTGCCACAGGTATACATGTGTTCCCCATCCTGAACCCTCCTCCCTCCTCCCTCCTCCCTCCCTATACCATCCCTCTGGGTCATCCCAGTGCACTAGCCCCAAGCATCCAGTATCGTGCATCGAACCTGGACTGGCAACTCGTTTCATACATGATATTTTACATGTTTCAATGCCATTCTCCCAAATCTTCCCACCCTCTCCCTCTCCCACAGAGTCCATAAGACTGTTCTATACATCAGTGTCTCTTTTGCTGTCTCGTATACAGGGTTATTGTTACCATCTTTCTAAATTCCATATATATGCGTTAGTATACTGTATTGGTGTTTTTCTTTCTGGCTTACTTCACTTTCATGCATTGGAGGAGGAAACGGCAACCCACTCCAGTATTCTTGCCTGGAGAATCCCAGGGACAGAGGAGCCTAGTGGGCTGCCATCTATGGGGTCGCACAGAGTTGGACACGACTGAAGCGACTTAGCAGTAGCAGCAATGTGAGCTCAAATTTTTCTTTGCTAAATTGTTATTTCATTAATTTTTGGAGACAAACGTAAACCCTATCACAATTACATTAAGTGTGTGGCTCTATATCTCTCTTGGAAGATATCTTTCTTTCCCTTCTTAGGGTGCCCAAGGCAATTTACATGATTTGGGAAATCATTCAGGTTCTACAGCCAAGAGTCAGTAGTTTTAATACTTTACACACACACAAAATTGTTAGCTCTTGGTCTAAATGAAATAAGATAGCAAAAAAATTTTATTAACACAATATCTCCCAGTTGTCTGCATGGCGAACATAGTTCTCAGTTGCTATCTGCCTCTGGGTCTATATTAGTAGATATACCAGGGAAATGATACTATGTCTGTGGGAGAACTTTTCCACACAGGGCATGGCTGAACCAGCTTTGTGCTACATTATTTATAATCGCTTTTCATATTCAGAAAGTTGCAATGATCTTAACTGATGTGAGATAATGATTACAAACATACATGGAACATCTTTTACTGTGGCAAATCTGAAGGGTTAGAAACATACAGATACTGCTTCAGCATCATGAACAGACGAGGGCATCATTATTCAAAGGAAGTGTTAAGCCACTTTCTCAACTAAAGAATTCCATTTACTGAATACTATTTGAGAAAAAAGAAAGTGAACTCACTCAGTCGTGTCCAACTCTTTGAGACCCCATGGACTGTAGCCTACCATGCTCCTCTGTCCATGGAATTTCCCAGGCGAGAGTACTGGAGTGGGTTGCCATTTCCTTCTCCAGGGTATCTGCCTGACCCAGGGATCAAAGCCGGGTCTCCCACATTGCAAGCAGATGCTTTGCCATCAGAGCCACCAGGGAAACCCTGGTGAATACTATTTAGTAGGTTTTATTTAAAATTTTCTTGTTGGATATTAAATTGTTTCCACATTGCGGATTTCAGTAGCATTTTAGATTTTAGTGGGTCAAGTACAGTTGGGTTTTCTTAACATCAAGAATTTTTTACATATCTGATTTTTTGAAGGGTACCTGGGAAGAAGGGCTGATAATTTTCCAGCAAGAAAAAAAAAAAGGATTATAAAAAGAAAGAAAACAGATTTCCTTTATCTTATGTGCCTAAAGGCACTGAGAACAAATATCTGAGAGGTTTTGGGTTGCAAACTGAGAAACTAGAGTAAATATGTTTATGGATTATAGAAATATCTCTACATGATCTCAAGATTCATCATTCCCAAGCTGGAAAGAAAACCATTTCCTTGATCTCTCTTCTTTCTAGAATATTAGCAACTCTGTCTCACTTTTCCTTTATTTCAATCTGTTGCTGTTGATGTAATTACTGATGCTTAAAAATTTTAAGTAGAAATATTTTAAGGGGTAATTGTCATTCATTTTCTAACAAAAACAGGCAACCACTATTTAGAGACCATGCATTCCAGCAAGTTGATCACCATGATTTCCTCAAAGGGCAAAACATTTACTGTTCATCATAAATAACAATCATTATCAACATTCCAACCACAGCTTATGCTTCTTTTAAACTACAAATAGTGCATCTTCAAAACCAGCAGTTTAAATGGGCATCTTAAATCACCAAAGTATAAAGGAAATGAGTCCTCTAAAACCTGAGTGTGGAAGTGATTTATTCTATATTGAAACTCCATAGGGTCTGTCCTCCTTGAGGAACTCACTCATAACTCTTATGAGAGTTAATAGGAAAGCAGATCGCATGTCTTTTAGAAATGAAGTGAGAGTAATTACTATATTTTATATCTCCCACAGCCAATAAATAGATTCAGCAATGAAACAATAGGACTAAGAAAGGTACAGGAACTTCTAACCATGAACTTTGAACTCATTTAAATCCAAAATAGTTCCTTTTCCATTAACGTAAGTATAATTCAAAGTATCATCCTTTACAAAAGATGCATGATGCATTCTTACATTTCAGAATCTGACCACAGTGCCTTTTATATTTTGAAAAAGGAATAAAAATATCAGCATTTCTCTGTAGTTAACTGTAGAATAATTATGAGCACCGAAATAATTACTATCCACCCACATTAAAGCTGCTTTTTATCATTCCCTTTGATGAAGGTCTAATATACTTTAAGTCTCAAATACATTAGAACTGATTATAAATTCCTTCATTACAGGTTCAATTCAGCAGAAATTATTCATACTTTGTGTCACACATATCTGCAAAAAAAGGCAAGTAGGTTGAGGGTATCACTAGCTTCTGATTCAGAAAGCTGTCCATGAGAAATGTGTCCTTCCTAAGAGAATACGTGTGGAAATTTTAGAATTATTGAGAGCTCCTGGCTCCAGCGAGTCCCATCATCATGGAGATGGAGAACCCTGGCTAAAGACACTGCTGTACTCTTTCCCCACCCTCTTTACCCAACAGCCTTTGAGGTACACTGACTGTAAAAGATTCCTAAAGCAGTTTCCACAGAATGGGAAAATCTAAGAACGTAGTCATTGTTGTTTTGGAGCCACTGGAAGCTGGCTAAATCTTTTCAGGGATGTTGTTAGGACAAATTTATTTACAAAACTAAGATCAAGGATGTAAAAATCTAACTATGTCTGAAGAATATATGGAGGACAACACTAGACTTCAATACATTTTAAATAAAAACAAGTATATTATTATATCTGATTTTTTCCAAATTGATAAACATTTAAATACAATGACTTTAAAAATCAAATATCACAACAATTGGTGTCATTGAAAAGGTATTAAATTTTACCCACTGAAATTTATTCTATTTAATATAACTGCAATATATATCTCTTAAGAATGTAGAAATGCGGGAAAGTAATTGACTTGGAATAATACTCATTAATTTACTAACACTATACTACTTAAAGTTATCACTCTTCTTAAACAATCGATTATATGAACATGTATCAAAATATTATACCAAAAATATTTTCCTGAAAAATTTTCAATTAAAAAATATTTTTGAATAATGCCATAAATCCACATTATGATAAAATTAAAATGTAATGCAAACAGCTGTAATGAGATACTAGAAGCAAACTTTGGAACAACTGATAGTTTTCAAAGAATCCATCTATTGTGCAAATTTTGATAGCACTAATATGCCATTCATGACGTTTCAGTATCCTTTAGGTAAGCTGACTGTTTATGGTAGTGGTTCATATGTACACATGCTATGGAAATTGATTTCCAAGGTTATGAAAGCAGTAGCATTCTCTATATTTACCCTTGTGTTTGAAGAAATTGCCAATATGAACACAAAACATATTCCCTCAGACAGTTCTTTAGGGAAGAATACAGATGAAAACATGATGTTTGGGGAAAAAAGAGACACTGTTGTTAGAATCCAGAAACAGAGGAAGAACAATTTTGGTCCCAGAGTGTTCTAAATAGTGTTCTTAGTGTTTTAAATAACACTGAACTGAAGAAGTACTTATTTATATTTATATGAAAAGTGAGTTTTTTCTTCATAAAATTACTTTGACTGTAACACTTTAAAGTCAAAAGCAATCCTGTCTAAAATAAAAATGATAAGATCTGGGAGAAAATTTTTAACTAGATAAAAAGTAAACTAGGTTAACCCCTAATCTGAGCATCACCAAATTTATACATGCTCATTTTATTTTTTAACACTATATTTGTTTGATTTAAAAAAAAAATGCACATGCAATATTGCATAGCTTGAAGAATGTCAGAATAATGTTCCTTTCCCATCTGGGACAATGTGGCTGTCTGCTATATAAACCCTTCAGTACTTTGTGAGGATACATTCTGTACTGCCCTAGCTTTCCACATATTATCCAGAGATGTACTTGGAGTATGATGAGGATACAAGTGCCATCAGATGCTCAGAGATATCTCAACTTGGCTAGATGATTGGGATGGCATCAATAGTCCAACTTCCCTCTCATGGCTGCCAATATTCAGTCATTGAACAAATGTTTAATATATTATGTTCCGTCCTCTAGATATACGGTGGGCAAAAAAGCAAGACATTTGCCCTTATGAAAATTCCTTTTGTGGAGAAAGAAACACTGAACAAATAATCACACACATAAGTGCATATTCAAAAACTGTGTTAAGGATATTAAGTCTTGATGTTACCAGATGTTATACAAAGGGATCTGGTTGAGCCCAGGCAGTTTTCACTGAATAAGTGCAGTGTAGCCTGATTACTGAAGGATAAGTGAGTACTAAGCAGGAGAAAAAGCTGCAAATGGGTAAGTAGTGTGGGAAGATGTTCGACAGAAAAATATAGCACATGCAAAGTCTTAAAATGAGAAGGAAACTGAAGGTCAGTGTGGCTGCCAACTATGGTGTAGAACAGAGTAGTGAGTGATGACAATGAAGAGACAGACAGGCATCATTCCGAGCATGCAGCTCTTTCAGCCTGGGGAATTTTTTTCTTAATCCTAAAAGCAACATGAAGCCATTTAAAAGATTTAAGCACAAACTGATAAACTCTGCTCTATTTGAATCTTAAACAGAAAATCAGAAAGAGGCAAAGTCATTCTAATAAATATGACAGAGGAAACTTTATATAGGTTTTGGATTATATTTTTTATCAGACAAAAGTAGCTATATGTCACCAAAAAATGAAATCTAAGATACTAGCATATCTGAGATTTTATAAATATTTTAAAGCTTTCTATTAAATCCATACATGGATTTATTTTGCCTGAAACTCAACACACAGAAAATTAATATATCCTAATTATTCTTATATTCATAGAAAAATATAGCCCACAAGCTTATTCCTTTTTGGAGATTTCATTCCCATCTCAGTATATCAGGATGGCCAGCATGTCTACCTCAAAGTCAGTTTTAACTCCTATCATAGGTTTTGCTTTTTCTTTGTTTCTAAACTATAAATCTAGAAATAGTCTTGAACCATTCCTTCTTCCTCCCTTTTGCCTTAATCAGACTTCATTAATTTTTCCAGAGAAATTTTGTTCCTGTCACTTTTCCCCCAAACTATTACTAGCCTGGTCTGTGGCCACCGTTGCCGCATGCTTGAATTATTCTAGTAGTCTTATAGTTGTTCCCACTGTTGTCCAGACTCTAGACTGTCTCCCAAGTCATCCTGTAGTCCATAAATCTTCAAAGTAGTAGATTACAATAGTTGTGAACCAAAAAAGAAGATTTAATAATTATCGTCAACTAAAATGTACACACATTCAACTCTTTCTAAGACTAAAATTGCAAGCACTCCAAGGGAATGGGAATGTGAAAGCATGTACAGCAATTTTGTACTGTGAGTTTTAAAATAGTTTTAAAGACAGATGAAAACTAAACATAGTTTAACACTCATTTTGATGTTTTAGAAATTCATGAGCAAAAATACGATTTTTTAAAATTCAAAATGGAAACAAATCATGTAAAATATGTTTTTTAAATACAGTTCAGATTAGTGTTTATTAAACACTATTTTCGTTGTTTCACTACTCTGTTTAAAAACATTTACTATCTCCTTATTCTGTATTATCTTAGACTAAATGCCCAAGAGTGAACCATAAGACACTCCTATTCTTTCTATATTTCATCTTTTCATTCTACTGTTTTCCAAAATAAATCACATCTGAATTCTAATAAATATTTAAAGAGGAGCTAACACCAATTCTTTATAAACTCTCCCAAAAAAGATAAGAGAAGAGAATGCTTCAAGATTCATTATGCGAAGCCAGCATTACTCTGATATCAAGATCAAACAAACAGACTACAGAAAAGAACAGTACAGGAATATCAGAAAAAGTATCAGAAAAAGAAAAGTATAGGAATATCCCTGATAAATGTGGATGCAAAACTCCTCAACAAAATTTTAGCAAACCAAATTCAATAATATATTAAAGGGAATCACGTACCATGATTGAATGGGATTTATTCAAGGATTTATTGAACAATTCAAGGATGATTCAATATTCACAAATTAATGTGATGATATCACATTAATAAAGTAAAAGATATAAGTTAAAGATCATCTAAATAGATACAGAAAAAGTACTTGGAAAAGTATCTTGGAAAGAAAAAGTACTTGGAAAGATATTAAGTATCTTTTCATGATAAAAAAAAAAAAGAAACCAAAAAAAAACTTTTGTCAAATTGTAAGCGGGTAGGTATCTCAGCCTAACAAGCATTCTGTATAACAGACAAGTGTATAGGTAAAATCATATTCAGTAGTGAATTACTGAAAGCTTTCCTCTAAGATCAGAAACCAGAAAAGGATGCTTATTTTCACCACTTTTTTCAACATAGTATTTGAAGTTCTATCCAAAATAATCAGCCAAGAAAAAGAAATAAAATATATCCATCATATAAAAATAAGCAAAAACTATCTACTTGCAAATGACCTGATACCATATATATAAACCTTTAAAGTTACCAGCCAAAAAATTGTTAACATTAATAAACTATTTCAGTAAAGTTTCAGAATATAAAATCAATATATAAAAATCAGTTGTGCTTCTATAGCAATGAAATATAAGAGAATTTATGAAAACAATCTGATATATAACACCATCAAAAAATTAAAATTCTTAGTAATACATTTAACCAAGCAAAATATTTATACAGTAAAAATTATAAGACATTGATGGAAGAAATTGAAGAGGACTCAAATAAATGGAAAGATATTCCATGTTCATAAACTGAAAGAATTAATATTTTTAAAAAGCCCATACTAATTGAAGGGATCTACAGATTCAGTGCAATACCTATCAAAATTCTAGTGACATTTTTCACAGAAATAGAACAAAAAAATTCTAAAATTTGTATGAAACCTCCAAGATTCCAAATAACTCAAACACTTTTGAGAAAGAATAACAAAGCTGGAGGTGTCACACTTACTGACTTCAAATTGTATTACAAAGCTACAGTAATCAAACAGTATGCACTAATATAAAAAATAGATACACAGATCAGTAGAACAGAATAAAGACTCCAGAAATAAAAACATGCATAAATGGTCAATTAATTTTCAACAGTGGATCCTAGAATATACTATAGAGAAAGGAGAGTTTCTTCAATAAACAATTTTGGGAAAACTGGACAACTACATGCAAAAGAATGAAATAAACCCCCATCTTACATCATACACAAAAACATAATAATACATTATTAAAAATACATTAATAATACATTTATTATAAAAATTAATAATACATTAATAAAAACTCACAATGCATTGTGACTTGAAAAAAAATATGAAACATTAAACTCCTAGAAGAAAACATCTTTGTCATTGATCTTAACAATGATTTTTTTTAATCTGATACCAGAAGACAACTAAAGCAAAAATAAACAAGTGGGACTACATTAAACTGAAAAACTCTGCACGGAAAGGAAACGATCAATAAAACCAAAGACAACCTATGGAATGGGAAAAAACAATGGTAAACCCCATATCCAATAAGAAGTCAATGTCTTAAAATGTACAAGGAACTCATTCAACTCTGTAGCATACAACAATAAAAATATTCAGAACGTGAATAGACATTTTTCCAAAGAAGACCTACAAATTATAAACAGGTACATCAGAAAGTTCTCAGCATCAATAATCATCAGGTTAATGTAAATCAAAACCACAATTAGATATCACCTCACCATCTCTTAGGATGTCTCTTATCAAAAAGACAAGAGATAACAAATGCTGGAGAGAATGTAGAGAACAATGAACCCCTATACACTGTCAGCAGGAATGTAAATAGGGACAGCCATTATGGAAAGAGTATGGAGGTTTCTGAAGAAGTTAGAAGTTGAAGTACCATATGATTTAGCAATCCCTCTTCTAAGTATACATCCAAAGGAAATGAAATCATTATCTCAAAGAGATGTCTGTACTTCCATGTTCATAGCAACATTATCCACAAATAACAAGGTATGGAAACAAGCTAAGTGCCCATTGGCACATGAATGGACAAAGAAAATGGAGTGTATATATTTACCACCCCACCCTTTAGTTAGTGTGTTAGTCATTCAGTCATGCCTGACTCTTTGCGATCCCATGGACTGTAGCTAGCCAGGCTCCTCCATCCATGGAGTTATCCAGGCAAAAATACTGGAGTGAGTTGCCATTTCCTTCTCCAAGGGATCTTCCCGACCCAAGGATGGAACCCAGATCTCCTGCACTGCAGGCAGATTCTTTACCATCTGAGCCACCAGGGAAGCCCATATATACACACAATAGAATATTACTCAGCTTCAGAAAAGAAAGAAAGAGTCTGCTTTGTAGTAAAATGCATGAACCTGGGGGGCATTATGCTAAGTTAACAAACCAGAAAGACAAATAGACAAATATTCAGTTCAGTTCAGTTCAGTCGATCAGTCGTGTCCGACTCTTTGCGACCCCATGAATTGCGGCATGCCAGGCCTCCCTGTCCATCACCAACTCCCAGAGTTCACTCAGACTCCCGTCCATCCAGTCAGTGATGCCAACCAGCCATCTCGTCCTCTGTCGTCCCCTTCTCCTCCTGCCCCCAATCCCTCCCAGCATCAGAGTCTTTTCCAATGAGTCAACTTTTCGCATGAGGTGGCCAAAGTACTGGATTACTTTGCCAGCAAAGGTCCGTCTAGTCAAGGCTATGGTTTTTCCAGTGGTCATGTATGGATGTGAGAGTTGGACTGTGAAGAAAGCTGAGCGCCGAAGAATTGATGCTTTTGAACTGTGGTGTTGGAGAAGACTCTTGAGAGACAAATATTACATGGTGTCAATTAACACATGGAATGCTTAAAAGTCAAATGTATAGAAAAAATATAAAAATAAGTGGTAGGGTTTGTAAGGTCTGGGAGTGGGAGAAACAGAGAAGGGTAAAAACTTTCAGTTATAAGATGAAGATGGTCTGAGGATCTAATGCACAACATGATAACTACAGCTATAGGTGATAACAGTGTACTGCATAACTGAAATTTCTAAGAGAGCATAACTTAAATGTTCTTACCAAACATATGTGAGGAAAAACCAAATAATAAAAATAGAATGCTTTTCTTCCCATTGTAAGTCTCGTCACTATTTCACAGAAGCACACTCTTGCACTCACATCTTGGGTGTTTTATCCCATAGCATTAATTCTTTAAAGTTCTATTTACAATAAACTCAGAGAGGAGAAAATGAGACGGATATCATAGGGCATCTCCTCAACAATAATATGTAAAAAGTTTTTACCCTGAAAAAAGGAGTACTACTGTATTTTTCTGCCTCAACTGCTGTATTCGGGATATGAACTTCAGGTAGTTCTATATGCCTCAGCAAGACCTGATTGTGAAAATACCTTGGTTCATGGACATCACACTATTTTAGGTCCATGAGTTAGATAAATAAATTGAGCCAGTAATTATTAAGATCCTATTATCCAAGTGGGTCTCACTGGGAAAGAAACCAGTTAAGCAAGTCCTCTAATGCTGAAGTCCTAGGTAAGCCTAGTGGCTGAACGTGTGTTCCTGAGATGACTACGTGAGTTTCCAGTCTCCTGCATGCCTGTCCTTGTTAATCATCTGTGATCCCCAATGAAGCAGTTTTACTCTTTCTACTCCATGTACTCAAGCCCACAGGGGTTGACTTTCTCTTACCATGTGATCTCGAATCTGTTGGGGACACAGTTCTGTGCTTTCTCACCTGATGCAATAAATGTCAAGTTTACACTGGATACTGTAGAAACACTTTTGAATCCAGTGATCAAAATGGCCAGATTCATAGGGCAGACACTAGAGCTGGAAAGGGACCCTACTGAGTGACTATCAAATCCTCGCTTCACAGGTCCTCAACGAAACGAAAGTAGAGCGTGAAATGACTTTACCTGGCCCCAGAGCTGGTCAAAAGCAGCGCTAGGTCAAGATTTCAGGTTTCTTACCTAATGAGCTCCTTTAAAATAAGCCACATGGCAATAAAGGACAAGCAGGAAAATGGAAAAACTGAGTGTGGAAGTATCAGATATAATATAGATCTTTTTTAAATAAACCACAAACTGATAGACTTATCATAATTATATTACAACTAAAAGCCTTTAGGACTTCCCTAACCAGTATTTTATTTAGAAGTCATTGAAATTAAACTTTAAATAAAAATAAATATTTACAGAAACACCTTTAAATGGAAAAACCAGAAAAAATATTAAAAACAAGCCGATAGACTAGGAAGGACGAAGATCACAGAATTTAAACAAAATAAGTAATGTAACTTAAGAGGGACAACTTCCTCACATTGAATATTATTAGTAAACTAAATTGCTATGGAATAATTTAAGTGCAGACAAATGAAGTATTCAACCTGACTTAAAAGAGGAGCAAGAGGCCTTGTAGACACAGCCACCCCAGAGCCTCCTATGCTGTCTAGACATGGTCAACCCCACCATGTTCTTCGACATCGCTGTCAACAGCAAGCCCTTGGGCCATGTCTCTTTCAAGCTGTTTGCAGACCAAGTTCCAAAGACAGCACAGTGGTGACTTCACACGCCATAATGGTACTGGTGGTAAGTCTAGCTATGGCAAGAAATGTGATGATGAGAATTTCATCCTGACGCACACAGGTCCTGGAATCTTGTCCATGGCAAATGCTGGCCCCAACACAAATGGTTCCCAGTTTTTCATCTGCACTGCCAAGACTGACTGGTTGGATGGCAAGCATGTGGTCTTTGGCAAGGTGAAAGAGGGCATGAATATTGTGGAAGCCATGGAGCGCTTTGGGTCCAGGAATGGCAAGACCAGCAAGAAGATCACCATTGCTGACTGTGGACAAATCTAATAAATTTGAATTGTGGTTTACTTAACCACCAGCCCACTCCTTCTGTAGCCCAGGAGGGCACCCCTTCACCCCCATCTGCTTGAAATATCTCACTACAGTTCTTTGGGTTCCATATTTTCCTTATTCCTCTCCAAGGTTAGATGGATTGCAAAGTTAAATGTATGATTATGAAATAAAAACTAAACAATTAAAAAATAATAATAAGAGCAAGAGCAGCTAGGGCTAATGCACAGCCTTATAGGCCAATGAAATAGTGAAATGCTCTGTTGTTCAGTCACCAAGTCGTGTCTCTTTGTGATCCCAAGGACTGCAGCATGCCAGGCCTCCCTGTCCCTCACCATCTCCCAGAGTTTACCCAAGTTCATGTTCATTGCATAGGTGATGCCATCCAGCCATCTCATCTTCTGAAGCCCTCTTCTCCTTCTGCCATTGATCTTTCCCAGGATCAGGGACTTTTGCAATGAGTTGTCGTGCAGATTAGATGACCAAAATACTGGTGCTTCACTTTTAGCATCAGTCCTTCCAGTGAATATTCAGGGTTGATCTCCCTTAAGATCAGCTGGTTTGATCTCCTTGCTGTCCAAGGAACTTTCAGGAGTGTTCTCCAGCACCACAGTTGGAAGACATCAATTCTTGGGCATTCTGCCTTTTTTGTAGTCCAGAAAATGCTCTGTACAGGTCAGCAAATTACTTGTTGTCCAGAAACCTCTACTCTAGCACCTCAGATGCTTTAGCTCTAGCCCCTTCCCCAGATGTCTCCAGTGTAGCAGATTTACGAAACTAAAGGATTGATGCCTGGCACAGCAGGGGGCTCCCAGCACCAAAAGACATCGCTATATAGGCTGATAGTCTTTCTGACTAGAAAATTTATATTTTAAATATTACCTCTGGACTAATCTGAAAGGCATTTCTAAACCCAGAAGCCTATGACTCTAAAATGTATTTCCTAAAATATACAGTAATACTTTTTGGTATTGTGAATGTGTTTAGAGACAGATATGTGTGTGTGTGTGTATGTGTTTCATTGTTTGTTGTTTGCTGTTGTTCAGATGCTAAGTCGTGTCCAACTCTGCAATCCCATGGCCTATAGCCCACCAGGCTCCTCTGTCCATGGGTTCTATACACAAGAATAGTGTAGTGGGTTGCTATTTCCTTCACCGGGGGATCTTCCAGGACCAGAGATCGAACTAGCATCTCCTATATTGGCAGGAGGAGTCTTTACCATAAACCACCAAGAAGCCTGTATATATAGGTTTAGAGACAGATATATATATATATATATATAGGTTCAAATACTGACTCTTTCATGTGCCAATTGTGTAACTTTGGACATGTTTTTTAACTTCATAGATTTCTTAGCAGCCCAATGCCAATGCCCCTTAAATATTGTTGTAATAATTAAGGCACCTAGGAAAGGGCTTAACATAGAGAAGTTTGGTTAAATTTTTGCTTGTCTTTCACCTCTCTCCTATCCATTGACTCAAAACAAATTCTTAACATGCACACACATACACACACACTCACACATATACTTCCTTTCATAACAGGTTCTAAAGAAAAAGGACTTAGAATTAGGTCATTCCCACTCAGTCATCTACCAGCTATGTGACTTTTGCAATGTTCTTATGCTCTGTATTACTCAAGCATCTTTAAATACAAAGCTGGAAAATGTCAACAGAATAGAATCCAGTAAGACTGTTAAAGTACTTCTGCACCTAAGAACAATTTCCCTATTATCTATAATGACAATATGCCAGAAATAGCTTTCTGGATGATCTTGTGTCTAACAAATAATGGATTTTCATATATTTTTAACAGTTAGGCTAAGCCAAGAAGTTCAGCATACTGATTAAAGTAGAGGTTCTAGAACTCTGCTATCTAGTTCAAATCCTGCCTTGGCTAATTACAAGTTCTGTGATCTTAATTTCTCTATTTCTTCATTTCTTGGTTTGTAAAATAAGGATATTAATAAGGACAGCTACCTATGAAGTTGTTATAAGAACTAGTCAAAAATATCAAATTGCTTATCTGATACAATGTAAATAGGCAACCAAAATACTAGCTATTGTAGTGAAGTAGGTGGTATTATCTTTACTTAATAGTTTAAGAAATAGAAACTAATGAACTTGTTCAAGAAAACTGACACTATATTAACTACTCCACATGGTTGATCACACTGACTCCTCATAACTATTTCAAATCCCAGGATTATTATTATTCTGTTAACAGGTGAGTTGGAGAGGGAGTCTACAGAATAGAAAAATAACAAATTAGTCCAGTATCTTTTTCTGTAAACAGGGAGCCAGGATGTGGACCCAGATCTGTATTATTCTGAAACTCATACCATCAGGACTATTCTATGCCCTCACAGAATATCACAAAAATGTTTTAAAAATTGCATTTAGGGATATCAATAGAATAGCAGTTAAAATCCAAGAGAATCTCAATGAGATGGATATCTATATCTGAAATCTGAGACTCCTCACTCACTCTCCTTCTAATCTGTTACAGGGCATAGATGCATTGAAATGATGAAGAAAACAGTAAATGAAACAATTACAACTGAGGGAAAGTAGAGCATAAGATATGCTGAGTAACTCTTCTATGGTAGGAGGAAAGAGAAACAAGACTGTATACACAGGATTAAAAAAAATAAAGACATGTGTGAGTACTGTGCTCTGCAGAAGGAAGGAGTCTCATAGATGTCCTGTCCCTAACAGAGACATTGAGTATGCAGGAAACTAGCTTTATACAAGCAAGGCAGCCTGGAAGAAGTCGGGAAGCATGATCTATATAGATGGAGAATATCACATTTGAACCAAATCTGTTACTTTGACCCAGGGCTATGGACCCCACAGGTACATTAGAGCCTAGATGAAGCTATGAACAATTGCTCTCACAGTACCCAAAAGCCTTACAGGCATGAGATGGTTCACCGCAAAATGACACCTGCCAGGATCTGTAGTGAAAGAGCCCACATTAGTAACAAAAGAACTAGGTTTTAGGTTGAACTCCACCATTTATTTAATTTGTGTGATGCTGTTCAACTTACTTCACATCTCTAAACCTCCCTTGCTTTAGCTGTAGAAAGGAAAAGACAATGCCTTCTATCCATCTCAGGAGATTATTGTAGAATCAAATAAGATGATGTTTATGAACATATTGCAAAAGGCTTTTCTCATGTAACATAGGAACCTTGTATTACGCAATTATTAGTAAGTGAAGAGTAAATCATGGGGACTACCAGTTACAAAGGTCACAGTTATGACACAAAGAACTGGCTGCATCACATACTCAAAAGAAAAGTATCTGTATTATCTTAAAGAAAAAATCCATATATACTTAAGACAATTATTAAAATTAAAATCCACTTGTATCCTTATATGTCTATAAAGAACAAGTTTTGGAATCAGATTTCCTGTTGCTGAATTCTGGTTCCACTGTCCTACATATTGTCAGACTTAAAGCAAGTTACTTGAAAACCCTGGTCCTTGATTTATCCATCTGTTAATTGGGAATAGAAATATTATGAAGCTCATATTAAACGTGGTAATAGGGCTTCTCTGGTGGTCCACTGGTCAAAATCTGCCTTGCAATGCAAGAGACATCAGTTCAATCCCTGGTTCAGGAAGATCCCACATGCCGCAGGGCAACTGAGCCCATGTGCCACAAGCAACAAGCCTGCACTCTAGAGACCGCAGGCTGCAGCTACTGAGCCCAACAGACCACAACCACTGACGGCTGTGTGATGTGCCCTAGAGCCCATGTTCTGCAGTAAGAGAAGCCGCCACAGTGAGAAGCCCGGGCACAACTGGAGAATGGCCCCCGCTCGCTGCAACTAGAGAAAGCCTGTGAACAGCAACAAAGACTCTGATCGGCCAAAAATAAATAATTTTTTTTTTAAAGTGTTAATATATCTGGTACTTTTAAGCCAGTCTCTGGTACATTTTTAAGGACACACTAAATATTAAAAATTAATATTAAATAGTAATTGAAACATTAAAAAACTAGATTGATTGATACTAGAGCAAGTGTACAATAAAATAAAATAGGTATTTTATGATGTCTTTATACAAGTAAACATTCCAAATGTATTTAATAAAACTATTACCCTTTTGATATCTAGCCATTATAGATTTGAAAATGATTACCAGCAAATGAAAATTAAAAAAAAAAAAACTTGCTTTTTTATCATTTTTGGAAAAATGTCAGGTCTGAATTTGTAGCATTATAAAAAAATACAGAAAATTTAAAAGTAAAATGTCATAACAATTCTTTATTTCCATTGTAATAATAATCATCAAGAAGAGAGTTGACAGGTTTGAGACAGCTAGCATTTCTCATTCTTTACTCAGTTAAGACGCCAAAAAATTTTTTGAAGAAAGGTTAAGAATGATATTCAGTATGAGATTATGCTTTTAAATGATTTGAACATTAAAATATTCTTGTTCATTCTATTATCATCTCAGACATTCTAGCTTTATTTTATAATGTGTAACATGTTTTAAAAGGTGAAATCACACTATAATAAGCAGTTGCTTGAGGGTTAACTCCACTCACAGTGAGCCTTTAAGATGCTCAGTTTAAGAATATCTATAATAGGAAGCATGACCAGTGAAAGCTTGCATTCTATTTTTTGCATGAACTGTGTTTTGGGGAAACCCATGAGCAAAATTAAGGCATTTGATCTTCAAAATACAAACATGCCATCTTAAAACAGGCTTATCTCTCAAGTATTTAATAGTTACTGGATTACAAGAATCAATGCGGGATAAGAAGCCCCATGCTTTATTGATTTCTCCTTCCACATATTTTCATTCTACCCTTTAAGCCATTAAAATGCCACAAATCAGGCAACTTTTTGCAAGATAGTTCAAAATAACAATACTTATCAAAGATGACATATTTAATACTTATATTTTGCTATTGGCAATCAAGAATGCCTTTGAAGAAAAAAAAATGTACCCATATAAATATAAATGCTTTTATATTTAATCTCCAATATTTTTACAATGAAAACAGCAAGCACATTTTTTCAAATATGGAAAGCACATTTGATTTTGTGAAATATTTCATATTTAGATAAACAGCCATGTCATGAATATCACAGAATTTTTTTACTATAGAAAACTGGATCCAAAAAATAAATAAATAACTAAAATTAAAAAAAACTGGATACAAATGTATTAAAATTTAAAGCAATAAAAAATACGCACTTGACTTCAGGCAAGAGATGTGTTTCAAAAATTTGCACATGAATCAATGTTTGTAAGTTTTAGATACACTAAGAGAGGTTGCAGTGTTGAAACCCTGTGGTGAATTATTTGGATAAATAAATTCCATTTACAAGAGAATAATCACTCCAATGTGTGTTTTCTAAGTTACCATCCCTATGTATTTCCCCTCTGAATAGGATTGCATCTGTATTTGGGCTCCCCAGGTGGCTCAGTGGGTAAAGAATTTGCCTGCAATGTAGGAGACATAGGAGATGCAGGTTTGATCCCTGGGTTGGGAAGATTCCCTGGAGGAGGACACGGCTACCCACTTCAGTATTCTTGCATGGAGAATCCCATGGACAGAGGAGCCTGGAGGGCTATAGTCCATGGGATTTCAAAGAGTCAGACACGACTGAAGTGACTGAGCACACACATCTGTATTTATTTAGTATTAAAACCCAGCTTTTCTTGGCCATGTTAAGAAACACTAGCTAATGTTTAAATTGCATAGAATTAGAGTTCATTTATCCTTTGTGATTCATCTGAAGATTACTTTTCATTGAGAGCAAATGAATTTCAACATAATTTTGTTGAAATGGAGTAGAAATCTGTAGGCAACTAAATTGTTCCAGACATTTCTGATTAAGCAGATGGACAATGAAAAACCTCACAAGAGAACAAGAACATAAAAAGACTAAAATGGTTCATCATCTTAAAAAAGGAAGAAAGGAAACTGAATAGATAGATTCAGGGCAATTTCAATGTACAAAACTCAGACTTGGAAAGCTTTCTCACACTGCCCTTTTTCTGCATTTGAACTTATTTTTCAGAATTAATGCCTATAAAAAATCAATACAGTTTAGTTCGCCAGACAGTGCTTCTCCAACAGTGTGCATAAGAACACCTAGCTGCTAGGTCATTTCAGTCGTGTCCGACTCTGTGTGACCCCATAGACGGCAGCCCACCAGGCTCCCCCGTCCCTGGGATTCTCCAGGCAAGAACACTGGAGTGGGTTGCCATTTCCTTCTCCAATGCATGAAAGTGAAAAGTGAAAGTGAAGTCGCTCAGTCGTGTCTGACTCTTCGGGACCCCATGCACTGCAGCCCACCAGGCTCCTCCGTCCATGGGATTTTCCAGGCAAGAGTACTGGAGTGGGGTGCCATTGCCTTCTCCGAAAAACACCTAAGGAGCTTATTAAAAATTACAATTCTTACCTCCCCTTTCTCCTGAGACTGGTCATGGTTCAGCCAAGAATCCAACAATTTAATGATGACTGAGGTCCATGGGCTAAAATTTGAGGAAAACTTGTGTTCTAGATTCTTTTCTATTTGGGGAATCTTGACTCTTTTTTTTCTGTTTTGACTCTCAACTGGAGTAAATGAAAAGTTGTCCATAAATACATTAAAATTGACCACATTGCGTACATGCTTGGCTATGACACATATTAGCTGTAAATGTCTGTGTGATTGCAAGCTCAAGGCTAACGATGCCTTCTCTTTGAGAAGACAATGCCCAGAAGAAACAAAGTTGCCCACTCCAAATAAAGTTGTATTTTGTGGGAATATTTAAATAGATAGAAGGTAAAACTATCATATATGTAAATAAAATCAATGCAAACACATATGTGACATTAAACATACTAAGTAGCTCTATTCCTTTGCTTTCATATTTATAAATCTACTAAAGAAATAATCTTTATCTCAAAGTACTTCACACTATACTGGTGTGAATAAATAAAATTTATTTGATTCTAACAAATTTTTTTATTCTTTGGGGTTCAATATCAGCAGGGATATCTACTTTACTATGGCACATAATGGAAGAAAAAAGGCTATGCAGGAAATCCTAAATTGGGAAGGGTCATTTTTAGACAATGAACCCAGCGTGAAGCAGTTCAGAACTTTCTGTTTTAGAGTAATTAAGGAGTGTAACATAAGGAAGATGTGAAAATTGTCAAGAAATACCCAAAGGGGATAAACATCAAAAAGTGAGAGACATTTACTCCCTAGAACATAATGAAATAAACAGAAGTATAAAAATGCAACAGGAACAGAGTACAGTGATCCAAGCGTAGTGGCACCATCTGTGGCCTGGGAAATGAGGAATTCTTGACCTTCTGTCTAGCGTAGGAGCCAGGGAAGCAAGGGACTATTATTATATAAAGAACTAAAGTCTTATTCTCTTTGTCTACAGACTGTGGATATCTATATCTCTCTCCCCGTTTATGTGTGTGCCTATCTTTGCATGCATGGATGTTACATCTGCTTCTGTCTGTGTTATTTCTTTGTGTGTGAGCATCTGTGAGTTTTTCTGTCTAGTTAAACATGTGTTTCATTCTTGTGGAGTTACATGTCACTCACTTTGCTTTGGTCTAAATGGCTCTGAATGTATGAGACTCTGCCCAGTTATGTCTTGCTGCTTATTTGCATGCTTCACTCTGCCTTGTGTATCTATCTGACCAGGCACCTGCTTTTTTTTCTCTTTCATATATATTTCTCTGTGTCTCCATTTATGAGTCTCTCTTGCTGCTTCCGAATGTCTTTGACACTCTGTGTTCCATTCTGTTTGTATTTTTGTGTGTATTTTCCTCTGTGAGCCTCCCCACTGCATCTCACTGTATCTCTATCGTGGCTGTCTCTGAGTTTGTTTTAGATGGCATGCATATCTCGTTCTGCATTTCTCCCTTTCTCTCTCTTTTTGTGCCTGTGGGTATGGTTTGTTTGTGAGTGTGTGTGTGCCTTTCTCTTGCTCCCATTTATGTGTGCATCACTGAGTGGTTATCTCATTGTGTCCACTACTCTCTGTCTGTCTCTCTGTTCAGCATGCCTGTGGGAAAGTAGGCAGACAAGAGAAGCTCCCATGATACACACCCTCTATCAGACCCAGTCTGTCAGTGAAAAGACTTAAGGAAATTATTTAGCCTTTTACTGCCTCTAGACAGCGCTACAGCTAACATATTCCATAGAGAGATGTTAATATTCATCTTCCTTACCTTTTCTAATACATCTGTTGACACTGAAGTTTTATACTTAGAATATCTATTCTGTCATCTAAATGTCTTTAAGCCCTATTTCCTCAAGAAGAAATACATGTATAAAAGTAACTTTTTGTAGGATTGGTGTGAAAATTACAGATGTAAACTTCTTAGCACACGACCTGCCACATAGTTGGTACTCCATAAATTCTATCACTACTTTCAGGGCATAAATTTTTGTTGAAAAGTTAAATTCCTCTAAGGAAAACTGCTACATAATCAAATACTTTAAAGAGAAATTATGTCACACAATGTCTCTACTTTTTAAAAGACACAGAAGAACATTATAAAAGGGACCTTGTCAAAGAAATATTATGACAACTTTTTGGATGGAAAATATATTAGAAAACAGATTTCCATACTTTCAGTGACCCATGGGATTAATCCAGTAGCTCTAGATTATGCACTTTCTTAGCTCAATTAAAATACAACCCAGATGACATCTACAGCATGAGATGACATATTGCATCCTGTTCCCGTGGAGCAGGTGAGGACATTGAGGCCAGGGAGACTGACTCAGTAACTTGTCTTAAGTTATAGCCCACAGTAAAAAAGTGTGCTACCAAGACCGATTTCCTTCAGGTTTATACTCCATGCCATTTATAATGCATTTTTCTATATCTACTATGAATTTCAAAATTTTTTTTTAATTTGGTGTATCCTGTAAATAGATATTCATTCACAAAGTTGAAAAATCAATCAATAAATATCAAAGTACATTGAAAAGTCATGGTCCCATCTCATGTACCCCTAACTGCCTGTTCCTTCCTTTTATGTCCAATCCTGTAGATAACTACTTTTCAGTTTTGTGTGTGTTGTTTCTGTATTCTCCATGCAAATTCAAGAAAATTATTTCTACAGCCATGAGCAATTATAAACTATATGCATTTTTACTCTTTTTTACATAAAGGATAATATTTTAAATTAACTGTTTTGCTCCCTGCTTTTTTTACTTAATGATATATCTGGGAGTTTTTCCATATCTGTAAATATAAAACTCCCTCATCTGTTTTTTTTTTTTTTTTTAATACTGGATAGTGATTTCACATTTTTTAAAAAAAAATTTAATTAATTGTGAATACTTAAAGGGGGAAACTGAAGTGTGGTAACAAGATATAAGGCTATAGTTTGAGAAATTCCTGTAACGATTTTCATTCATGGTGGTAAGGAACAATACAAATAAAAGGAACGAGCTGAGCTTGGAGCACAGGATAAAAGTTGCCAAGCCATACCTGCTCCCTTTCCTGTTCTCCGTCTGAGGCGTGGAGAAATACCTACAGATATTTTACTATTTATTCCCCAAAGCAAAAGTCCATAAAATATGAACCTTGATAAAATAGCTGTTAGAAGGAACTGAACTTTTTGAAAATATACAGTGCTCACAAATACAATAGTAAGTTATCAGTTTACCAAACCATACACAAAGTTTTTTCAGTTTTGTACAATAAATTTTTAATGATTTTATAGTAAAACAAAGTTGCTGAGATTTTTCTTTAATTCCATTACCTTTACTGCATTACAATTAATTTGGTTATCTGTGTATTATGAGGGAATTAACATTTGAATGACTATGAGCCTGTCAGGAACTTTGCTAGATGTTGTATGTACTTTATCCTACTTAGCACTTTCAAAGACCTAATTGTCACAAAGTTACACAACTAAATACCTATCTGATTTGACTTACTGTTCTCTATCCATCCACAGTTTACAGTAGACAAATATGACTAAGAGCTTCAGAAAATTCTCCAACAGTAGGATTGCTTTTGTGGGGCTCACAGGACCAGTTGTAGTAACAGTAACTAAAGGAGGAAGTAGAAGCAGATTCATCCACTGTCCTGAGTGTTGCCCAGTGAGATCTCAGACATCCCTTAAATCTCAGATCAAGTGAAGCATAATCAAATAAAATTGCCAGAAGTTATTTTTCCATGACTGAGGCACATAACACAGCCCATGTTTGAGCTATATAACTCTATTAAGAGCTGCTGCTGCTGCTAAGTCGCTTCAGTTGTGTCTGACTCTGTGCGATCCCATAGACAGCAGCCCACCAGGCTCCCCCGTCCCTGGGATACTCCAGGCAAGAATACTGGAGTGGGTTGCCATTTCCTTCTCCAATGCATGAAAGTGAAAAGGAAAATGAAGTCTCTCAGTCGTGTCTGCCTCCTAGCGACCCCGTGGACTGCAGCCTACCAGGCTCCTCTGTCCATGGGATTTGCTAGGCAAGAGTACTCGAGTGGGGTGCCATTGCCTTCTCCATCTATTAAGAGCATGGGTCGCTAAATCTACTTTACATTTAAAAGGGACTTAATCTTTTTAGAAACATATATTGCTTCACTGTGTTCTCCTAATCACCTTGTACATCAAGGGCTGATTTTCTTATTTTAAAATACATCCATCTTATAAATATAATGACAGAAACATTGTAAGTTAACTCCACCTTTCCAAAATCTCATCACTAAGCAGTGATGGCAACTATATTACCCATGTTTGATCTGATACCTTTCATGGAGATCAATCTAAACCATCTTCAGATTCAGAAATGACCAAGTGCCCATGATAACAATATAATCATTAAGTCATTCCAAAAATGAAATGATAAAAAAAACAAAATGGCAACTATAACATCCATCAAATCCATCCATCCATTAGCAGTGAACCAATTCAGTCTTAGACATTTGTTAAAATGAATTAGATAGATCTATATGTTCAGACATTAAAATTATGTAACACACATGATTAAGAAGAAAGGTACATTTCAGAACAATATGAAAAGCATCACCTCATTTGCACAGAAAAAGAATTAAACTTACACATGTTTATATGTACACAGATATTCCCTTGAAGGATAACTAGAAACTGTTTTAAATTGTTTTCACTAGGGAGAAACTGGGCTTCCCTGGTAGCTCAGCTGATAAAGAATCTGCCTTTAGGAGACCCTGGTTTGATTCCTGGGTCTGGAAGCTCCCCTGGAGAAGAGATAGGCTACCCACTCCAGTATTCTTGGGCTTCCCTGGGGGCTCAGTGGGTAAAAAATCTGCCTACAACATGGGAGAGCTAGGTTCAGTCCCTGGGTTGGGAAAATCCCCTGGAGGAGGGGATGGCAACCCAATTCAGTATTCTTGCCTGGAGCATCCCCATGGAGAAAGGAGACTGGTGCTACAGTCCACGGAGTCTCAAAGAATCGGACATTACTGAGCGACTAATAAAAACAGAACAGGGAGTAAGTACACTATGTGATATAGGGAAATAGGTTAAATGTTTACTTTTTCACTTACACTCATCTCAATATTCCACTTTTATCATAAATATATATATTTTTATCATTCAAAATATCATATGGTCATAATTTTCAACTGCTGTTACACTTGAGACAAATCAAATAAATACCCTGAAATGTTTGCTTTTCTTAGATTACTTCTTGCTCTATGATGCTTTGACTTTATTTGTGCCAAAATCTCTATTGACTCTGAATAAATGTTTGATTTCTCCAATTAATTATAATGCTAGTGAGGAGTTTAAACTACACAGGGATAAATGTGTTGAATTTTTAGATCATCAATAAAAAGGCCACTCAGAATGACATTCTGGTTAGATGAACAACACACACTATTATCTTGATCACCAGTGCACATGACATCGAAGGTACAGACGGGCAACTTAAAAGTATGTTCAAGAAACACTCTCTGAACCTTTAAAGTCTTCCAGTTATCTGAACTCACAATAGCAATTATTTCAGCTGACAAACTACTGAGTCTGATTTGAGACTCACATTTAGGACATAAATATAACATTTGAACCCATTTATGATAGTGTCAGACTTTATTTTTTTGGGCTCCAAAATCACTGCAGATGGTGACTGCAGCCATGAAATTAAAAGACGCTTACTCCTTGGAAGAAAAGTTATGACCAACCTAGATAGCATATTGAAAAGCAGAGACATTACTTTGCCAACAAAGGTCTGTCTAGTCAAGGCTATGGTTTTCCAGTGGTCATGTATGGATATGAGAGTTGGACTGTGAAGAAGGCTGAGCGCCGAAGAATTGATGCTTTTGAACTGTGGTGTTGGAGAAGACTCTTGAGAGTCCCTTGGACTGCAAGGAGATCGAACCAGTTCATTCTAAAGGAGATCAGCCCTGGGATTTCATTGGAAGGAATGATGCTAAAGCTGAAACTCCAGTACTTTGGCCACCTCATGCAAAGAGCTGACTCATTGGAAAAGACTCTGATGCTGGGAGGGATTGGGGGCAGGAGGAAAAGGGGACGACAGAGGATGAGATGGCTGGATGGTATCACCGACTTGATGGACGTGAGTTTGAGTGAACTCCAGGAGATGGTGATGGAAAGGGAGGCCTGGCGTGCTGCGATTCATGGGGTCGCAAAGAGTCAGACACAACTGAGCAACTGAACTGAACTGAACTGATGATCCCAATAAGCACACACACACATATGCATGTATTTCTATATCATACAGAGAGAAACATCTAAGAGTGGTTTTTACACTGTTAAATATTTAAAACAAGTGACAGCACTAGCAACTGTAGACTAATACATTCCTTAACTCACATTATTATGTAGGGAAGTTAGAAGCATTGCAGCGTGAATTAAGGACAAAGTGTCAACCTTAAGTTTAAATAAGGACTTTTCAAAGAACAAATGATATATTCCATGGACAGCTGTCTAGAAAATGTGTAGCTTTTTATGCATGCTATTTTTAAAGTCTGTTCATGTATTTTAATTCCCTGACTCACAGACCATCCAGGTTAATGGATAGCACTTTTTGGCAAACAAACAAACAAATAAATAAATAAAAATAGCTGACAGAAGATTTTTAAGAATGTTAAAAGAATTTGTAAACAGAAGCATCAGTTCGTGAACCTTTCACATAATCTTGTAAAAATAGTGGTTGATGAGAGAAAGCTACTAAAATATTTTTTGCTGTTTAACTACATATTTGGGTGCTGCTGAGTTACTTCAGTTGTGTCTAACTCTGTGGGACCCCATAGACAGCAGCCCATCAGGCTCCCCTGTCCCTGGGATTCTCCAGGCAAGAACACTGGAGTGGGTTGCCATTTCTCTCTCCAAGGCATGAAAGTGAAACGTGAAAGTGAAGTCGCTCAGTCGTGCCCAACTTAGCAACCCCATGGACTACAGCCTACCAGGCTCCTCTGTCCATGGGATTTTCCAGGCAAGAGTACTGGAGTGGGGTGCCATTGCCTTCTCCAACATATTTGGCTACTCTTCCTTAAAGTCTGTTACCCATTGCCTGGGACCCACACAGTTAGATTTGTAGCTGACAACTCTTCTCAAAATCTATTTAACTAAAATGCAATCAGTTTAATTTTATTTTTTCTGTAATATGCAGATTCATCTTAGGTTCTACAATAATTAGTTCAAACCACATTAACCATTCCTGCCATACTACTGTCAGTTGGCCTGGTGCTTCTCTGGTTTCTGCAATATATTTTGAGCATCTGAAGGAAGGGGGTCATGTCAAATTCATCTTTATACCTTAAGTCACTCTCTAAATCTTGACACATTTTAGAACTCAGTAAAGGTTTGTTAAGTAAAGAAGAATAACAAATATTAAGGTAAATTACTTGAATCAAAGTAGCATTTCACCTGAACTGGATGCCTTCTAAAAAAAGAATCAAACTAATCTCTTCTACCTAAATAGTTACAGGTACCACATGCTATTAGTTAAACTATAGCATTCACAATGTTTATTCTGAGGCTTATCAGACACCTTATACAAGAAGAAAAAATTTTTTTAATTCAGTCTGTGTTCAATACCATGTACTCAACTAAGAACAATCAAATAATATTTTCTAGAAACAAATAAAGTGTTAAAATGAAATTCTGAACTAATGTCTAATTAATGAGAAGATCAAAATTTTCTAACTTATCTAAATCTTACTGTTTCAACAATCCTATTTATTGCCACAGATCATTGATGTAAAATTCATCAAGAATCTATCTCTTAGTTATGAATATTATTATTTAAAATATTTGATATTTTATAAATAAAACATTAAATGTGATGCTAGCCTACTTACTTTAATTATTTGTTATACCAGGGACAGATTAGGTATACAAATTAAATAAGATAATTTTATGATTATTTTTACTATATAAGAATAATTTTATTTTTATAAATATTATTAGTTAAACTGTAATATAGCAAAATCTTCAAGCACATTGATTATTACTTTTTATCTGTATTATCCTAAATTCTTCTTATAATGTATAATCTTAAATTCTACCTTTGTTCCTCTACTTAAAGAACATGAAGTAATTGATGTTGCTTATTGAACAAACATCACCTGCCACTTAAAATTTATTCTTGCCATCCATTTTTAGAGCACTGACTTCATTGTTAAGAAAGAGAAGACTGAGAGACAAAATACACTCAATAGGGATATAATATCTTTGACAAGAAATATGGAGGTTAAATATTGTCTTTGTATGACAACCTTAAGGCAGATAAACAAGAGGAAACATATATTAGTAGAGAATGATAGGAAAAATTATTTTTAGGAGCAATATGTTATATTATTCATATCTTCTTAGGGAAAAGATGGCAAGTTTATTGGCTCCCCTCTGCCCTTATCTCTGCCAGCAAGAGCCATCTGTAAAAAGATGGAAACATTGGCACACAAAAAAATTCACTTCTGTTTCCTAAAATCATTGCCTAATAAAATCTGGGGCATATTTTCCAAGGCTCTAGTCTTTTCCATTTTTCTTATTTTTCAACAATCAGAGGGATACTGAGGTACTTCATTTGGGTAACTTAAAGTCTAATTTCAAAATAAATAAGAGATTCATAAAACTAAAAAACAATAGAGTGGACCCAAATGAATAATATTCATATTTATAAATATAAATATATGATCACAGGCCATGAAAAAAGGTGCCTAAAAAAGCAGGCACTAAAGAAACTGTATGCTATTTTGAAATACACTTTTACAATCCCAGCTTCTATAATTAGGAATGGACTTTCAGGGACCAAGGATCAACTTTAAAACTTAATTGAAAAATAAATTTGATTAATGTTCATAGGATTATACCCCTTAGGAATGTACTATAACCACTAGAGCATTGATTGTTTAATAAAATGATCATTCTCATTAGTCACAAACATATGCTCAATTTTTCATTCATGAAATAGACACTTAGGAAAGTTGCATGAACTCTTTCAGACCAGCATGAAATTTGGAAAAGAGTGGTAAATGCTCTTCTCAACAAGTCATTTGAATGTTCAAAGGTAGATTCTACCACTTATTTATGAAGATTAACTCACAGAATACATAACACACTACTTTGGATACTTTAAGTACTTTTTATGGTTATAATAAAATCTAACAAAGTTACCCCTTATTATCTATTATATTCTGGGCACTGGCAAAACACCCTTTCATGAATGACCTTATTAGTTCTACTCAATAACTCCATGAGGTAGATACTGTTATTATCCCCATTTCATGAATGAATAAACTGATATTTCTAGAAATATTATGTAACTTGTCCAAAACAATGAGTGGAGAACATGAATTTAAGTTGTGTGACAGAGCCTGCAGTTTCAATCACTTGGGCTCCAAAATCACTGCAGATATGACTGCAGTCATGAAATTAAGACACTTGCTCCCTGGAAGAGAAGGTATGACAAAACTAGACAGTGTATTAAAAAGAAGAGACATCACTTTGCTGACAAAGGTCCATATAGTCAAAGCTATAGTTTTTTTCAGTAGTCAAGTACAGAAGTGAGAGTTGGACCATAAAGAAGACTGAGTGCCAAAGAATTGATGTTTCTGAACTGTGATGCTGGAGAAAACTCTTGGGAATCCCTTGGACAGCAAGGAGATCAAACCAGCCAATCATAACAGAAATCAACCCTGAATACTCATTCAAAAGACTTTTGTTGAAGCTGAAGCACAAAAACTTTGGCTACCTGATGTGAAGAGCCAACTCATTGGAAAAGACCCTGATTCTGGGGAAGACTGAGGGCAAGAAGAGAAGGGAGTGACAGAGGATGAGATGGTTGGATGGCCTCATCAACTTAATGGACATAAGTTTGAGCAAACTCCCAGAGACAGTGAAGGACTGGAAGCCTGGCGTGCTGCAGTCCATGGGATCACAAAGAGTCAGACATGACTGAGTGACTGAACAACAACAACACTGCTTACTTAATTATATAGATGTTCTATTTCAACTGAGTTTTATTTTAAAAAATTTGAATTCATCAACACCTCTTTGTATGGTCTATGCTGTTGGCTTGGATATAAAGATAATGACAAAAATAAAGTCAGGGTCACAGATTTGATTTGTGTTCAGTTGGTTGTGTTATGAAACACATTTCTACCAAAATCCATGTATCAAGCCACCCTACATGAATTCTTTTTCATTGAATCATAAGAAAAGGTTGTAGAGGTATTAGCATTTAGCTTGGCAAAAACAGGTACTCTTGCTGGACAATCACTTTAGGGTCATACATATTATTTTTGTGTATAGAACAAAATAAGCATATAACAAGTCATTCATTCATATGGCTTCCACAAGAATTTGATTTATCATCAGAGTGTGATCAAATATGAGGAAGTTTCTTTTAATCATTTAGTTTTCTTCTCTTACATTTAAAGTGCTGAAGTTTGATTAAGATGGTGAATTAGGAGGACATGGTATTCACCTCCATCCATGAACACATCAAAAATACATCAACATGTGGAAAAAACCTTATTGAAAACTAGCAGAAAGACTCCTGTACAACCAAGGCAATAAGAAAGATTCCCATGGAAGAGGGTAGCAAGTGAAAAAAAAAAAAAATCAGGTGGGACCTGTGCCCCATGAGGAGGCTCAGAGGAAAAGGAAGATTACATGGACAGAGATCTAGCCTGGGGAGTTAGCAGTTCAAGCTATAAATTGGGCAGCCCAGTCCTGGGATATAACATGGAAGATAAGCCCCCTTGGCTGTTTTGAGGGCCACCAGAACAAAAGGGAAGCCTGTACTCAACTTGTGAGGAGTGTGTAAATGCTTGTATGCTCCCAAGGCAGGGCAGAGAGGGTGAGGACTGCTCCAGTGGCTGACCAATTTCCCACAATGAGCACAGCAGAGACGCCAGCCTGAACCAAGTAAGTGCTCCAGTTCTATATACTTCACCTCACAATTTCATGTTGGAGTGAGGATTACCACAAATGGCGAGAGAGGTCAGCCTTTGGCCATGGGATATGGAGGCAATTTGGGACCCTGGAAAGTGTCTGATCATAGTAGGAATGGCCACTGTTGGCACATACACAGGTAGCATCATGGGTGGTCCTAATCGTTTGGAGTGGCTGGACTGTGACAGTCTGCACCCTGATACATACTAAGAGCCAGTGGGGGCCCTGCCTGCTGCACAAAAGAGTGAGGGTAGCAGGGGCCAGAGGGAGTGATCAGCTGTAAAGAATAATGGAGACTCATTCAATGGAAGCCATTGTCAATGCCAGCACCTGCATAGGCAGTGCACTGGAGGCACTGCCTCTGTCTGTGGCCGGCCCACTGCAGCCCACCCCATGTCATGAGGTAAGAGCCTACATCAGACTCCTTTTGCTCCAATACTGTTTCTTCTTAGGGCAAGGATGGTGGTGCAAAGACCACAGATGCAAAGGGAAGAGAGGCAACATAGATCTGATCCTCACAACTTCTGCTCCATCAGCTTGGTGTGTGACTCCATCCCCAACATGGAGATGATGGCCACTGAGCAGAGGGGAACACTGCCTCTTCACACCAAATCCAGCTCTCTCACCATAGGCATGGGCACCTACATAAGGACACCCCTTAAAAACCTCAATAGGCAACTGTTTCATCTAAATTCATAGAGAAAGAGAAAGTTAAGCAAAATGAAATGACAGAGGAACTGGGCTCTATTGAAAGAGAAAAATCCCTCAAAAACATAATACTATAGAAATATTTTACTATATAATGAACATAAACCATTAGTGATAAAAATGCTAACTAAATTAGAAAAAGGAATAGATAAACAAAATGAGAATTTTTAACATGGAACTAGAAAATATAAAAAAGAACTTGTCAGACTGAAGAATACAATAAATGAAATGAAAGACACAGTAGAAAGAATGAACAGTAGACTAAATGAAACAGAAGAATGCACAGGCGATCTAGAAGATAGAATAAAGGAAATCACCCAATTAGAACAGCAAAAAAAGAAAACCAAATTTTTAAAATGAAAATAGTTTAAGAGATCTCCAAATACCTTCAAGTGTACCAACATTTGCATCATAGGATCATAGAAGTAGAAAGGGGGGAGGGTGGTTAAAAATAAATTTGATGAAATTACAGCTAATAATTCTCTAAATCTTAAGAAGAAAACAAAATCCAGGTAAAGGGAACACAGAGGGTCCAAAATAAGATGAATCCAACCACACCCACACTGAGACATTTCATAATTAAGATGGCAAAAGTTACAGTTGAAGACAGAATTCTAGAGTCAGCAAGAGAAAAACAAAGAGTAATATATAAGGGAACTCCCTTAAGGCTATCAGCTGAATTTTCCCAGAAACTTTGCAAGCCATAAAGGAATGGTATGATACATTCAAAGTGCTAAAAACCACATTTAATGGTAACATGGTAACAGACTGGGTAAAAAATCAAGAATGGCCAGGACTTAAAAAAAAAAAAAAAAACCAAGATGTTCATTTGAATGTTTTCTTTCTTAGACAAGATCAAGAACAAAATTATTCCAAAGTGAGCTTCTACAGCATCAGTGAAAAACTTGGAAAGGAGATGACAAAATAGCTGGCTTGTGATTCCTAACACAATACTGACTATATGGAAAAATGATTTATATGTACACATTTTCCTTCCCCTCCCCATGGAGGAGGGAAGATGAAAGCTTTGTCTCTCTTCCTATTCGGTATGAGTAGTTTCAAAGAGTAGACTAGAAGACCTTGGTAGGCATGCCTTAGAGCTCACCTTGCAGAGTAGGAAAAAAGGTGCAAGCAAACACTGACTGAAATGAGTCATGGCAGGGCAGCATAACAGTAAGTGCCCTGTATATGCATGAGTTCCATTCCAAGAGTGTGTTCATAAGTCCATTTTTTTTAACAAGTCCAACAAAGTTAGTCTAGATATCCAACTAAAAAAATTGGCTATATAAGATTATATTGTAATAGACTTATAATACTTTTCACACAAATACATAAAAAACAAACACAAAAAAAAGAAAACATTTTAATCTTACAGTACAGTACCTTGAAAAGTACAGCAGTATATAATACCACAGGGCTGGAATCCAGTGAACAGGCAAGAAGAGTTACTGACTGGAGGAGGGGGAAGAGATGGGAGAAGCTAGAGTTGAAGGATTGTCAGCAGTAGGAGATGGAGGGCAAGCTGCAATTTCACTCACGCCTGATACTGATGACACAGGTTCTGGTTCCTTGCTGGATTCAATTCTATCTACCCTCAAGAAAAGATCTAGTGATGTCTGGGTAGCAGATCTTATTTCTCATCATAGACGACATGGTAGCACACTATTGCATTCTGAACAGCCGTTGCAACCTTCATGTTCTGGTCTACATTCAGGTTTTGTGACTCAAAAAGTAACAGTACCTCCTCAAATAAAGACAATCTTCTGGCCTTTTCATATTTTGTGAATATTTTCCATTCTTTACTTATTTCTTCTTCCTCTTGTCACTCCACTCCCTCGAATATATTCACTTTTGTTCCCATCGTTATCACTTGGCACTTAGCAGTACCAGTACATCATGGCTGCTTTTATACTTGCTTCTGGACATCCTGGGCTTGAAATAAAGACACTGTACTACTCTACTCTATGCAGCAGTAGACAGTAAAATACACAAAATCACAACCACCTGTAGGGATGCATGCACGTGCCAATGCATGCCTGACATGGAAACTAACATGATTGGAAACACAAACACACTGCGTTGGATCTGCAACTGCCCTTGCACTGATCGAAGACCAAAGGTGAAGACTTCCAGGAAAGTGAGTATGGAATTCATGGTACAAATGCTGACCTGGGATCAGTAGAAAGAAAGTTTAACCAACCAGAGTTTTGCCAGAGAAAACAGCTTTTTCAGGAGGAGGTCAAAGTGATGCCCTTGAATGAAAAATTAAGGGGAATTATAACCTGCTGGCAGAAGGAAGGAAACAGTGGCTGAAAGAGTCAGGCAGCCTGCAAAAGAACAAAAGAACACACTTAGTGAGCGAGGAGGATCAGAGTCACAGAGGAACAGGAATGAGAAGAGCTTAAGAGGAAAACATGCCAGCGTCTGCTTCAGGCTTCTAACATGATGCAGTTTCAAGCTGCGGGAGAAGTTTAACATTGAATAAAACGTGGGATGTTCACAATTACAATGGTCTGGGATTATTTCTTGCGGGGGGGGGGCGGTAATCTAAGTGTGACCTATCATAAATTTCCTCTGAGGGAAAGAAAATAGTCCACCAAGTGGATTAAAAGGCAAAACAGGAAAAAAGAAGTTACTTTATGATTGTCATGTAATGAGTTATTATTTCCATCATTGATTCTACTCAATACAGAGAAATTTTATGCCAAAAATAGGGGAAAAAAGATGTAAATATAGGAAAAGAAACAACATCTATAAGAAATACTAACATTTACATATATGATTTAAGAATCAATGTCAAACTATAACAAGTCCAATAGGTCTAACACACAAAAATCAAAAGCTGTCAAATATAAAAATAATGAGCAATCAGAAAATATTATAGAGAAAACTGTCCATTCATAATAGCAACCAAAAATATGTTAAATTAAAAAAATTTTAATGCATTATAGATTGTTAACTTACTAAAGAGTACAAAAGACCAAAAAAAGGGGGAAAAAAAGGTGTAGAATGATATGTATGTTTTGATTAAATACACATAAAATATTCTTGCAAAAGTTTTGAGTAGGCATGTAAATATATAGGAAATGATGGCAGATACACTGATTACAGCAGTTGTTTCTGAGAATGGAAAAGAGATTGGATAAGATTGTGTGGATCACAACAAACTGGAAAATTCTTAAAGAGATGGGAATACCAGATCACCTGACTCATCTCCTGAGAAACCTGTATGCAGGTCAAGAAGCAACAGTTAGAACCAGATATGGAACAATGGACTGGTTCCACATTGGGAAAGGAACACATCAAGGCTGTATATTGTCAGCCCACTTATTTAACTTATATACAGAGTACATAACGAGAAAGTCAGGCTGGATGAAGCACAACTTGGAATCAAGACTGACGGGAGAAATATCAATAACCTCAGATACACAAATGACATCACACTTATGGCAAAAAGTAAAGAGAAACTAGAGAACCTCTTGATGAGGCTGGAAGAGGAGAGTGAAAAAACTGGCTTAAAATGCAACATTCAAAAAACTAAGATCATGGCATTTGGTTCCATCACTTCATGGCAAATGAACAATGGAAACAATGACAGACTTCATTTTCTTGGGCTCCAAAATCACTTTGGATGCTGACTGTAGTCTTGAAATTAAAAAATGATTGCTCCTTAAAGCTATGACAAACCTAGACAGCATGTTAAAAAACAGACACATTACTTTGCTGACAAAGGTCTCTATAGTCAAAGCTATGGTTTTTCCAGTAGTCATGTATGAATGTCAGAGTTAGACTGTAAAGAAGGCCGAGTGCTAGAATTTAGGCTTTCGAACTGTGGTGTTGGAGAAGACTCTTGAGAGTCCCATGGGCTGCAAGGAGATAAAAACCAGTCAATCCTAATGGAAATCAACCCTGAATATTCATTGGAAATGCTGATGCTGAAGCTGAAGCTCCAATACTTTGGCCACCTTATATGAAGAGCTGACTTATTGGAAAAGACCTTGATGCTGGGAGGAGGAGAAGGGGACCACAGAGGATGAGATGGTTGGATGGTATCACCGACTCAATGGACATGAGTTTGAACAAACTCCAGGAGATGGTGAAGGACAGGGAAGCCTGGTGTGCTGCAGTCCATGGGGTCACAAAGAGTCAGACACAACGGAAAGACTGAACACCAACAACCACAGTATAATCATGTTTTTTTATATTAATTATAACTTTGAAAACCTAAAATCAAAGAGATTATATAGTTTTGAATGTACTGACTTGTAAAGAAATAAATTAATTTAAACATATGATAAAACTTGATTTTAAGAATATCTGAGAAGCACAATGATTATAATTTTGCTATATTCATTTTTTCATAATCTTTTTTAAAAAGAATATCTTCTATAATTTTTCTACTCAAGCTTGAGAAAAATTTTGGGTTTTCCTTCATTATAATAAAAAGAATTTATTCAAGTTAAATAAAAGAAACCTTTCTACTGTACACTATTTAAGTTGAGAATAAATTAGTCAAAACTTTAACATCTACAAAATGGAAAACAAATGTATTAATAATCTTTTAAATCTCTTCTCCCTTTAAATAACTGAAACATATATGTATGTTTCTAATAAAAATGTACCATGGATTTTGCTCTGTATGTGGTCAATAGTAATGATCTGATATAATTTTTAAAAATAAAATTATACTTTACTACTTTTTGGTTAAATTCAGGACTAAAATGACTACAAGTTAATAATAGCATGTTAAACTTTGAATGCATAGCTGCCTCAAGATGGGTATATAAATATACCTGAATGTATATATTTATTTAGAATTATAGCATTTTAATTTGTTTCCCCATCTTCTTCCTCAAAGGATTTCCATTCTTACAATACAGCATGTATAAAATAAGTTTGTTTAATATGTATCAAATTTTATTTTTTAATTTAAAGTGTAAACATTCTAACTATAAAGCCTAATGTTACCATATGTTAATAATATTAAGTTCTAGAGAATAAATTAGTACTGATTATTTCAAATTCTAGAGTCTTATTAAAGGTTCAATAAATATTTGAAAGAGATGAATGGATACATGAGTGAAACACAAATTACCCATTTATTAGCTTTTATTTTTAAAATAGAAACAACCTACAGATTCAAAGATATCCCTATCAAAATTCCAGTGGCACTTCTCAAAGAAATAGAACAAAAAATTCTAAAATTTTTATGGAACCACAAAAGACCCTATATAGTCAAAGCAATCTTAAGAAAGAACAAAGTGAAAGGTATCATGCTCCCTGGTTTCAAACTATACTACAAAGTCATAGCAATCAAAACAGTATGGTACTCACAGCAAAACAGACACCTTGATAAATGGAATGGAATAAAGAGACCAAAAATAAATCCAGGCATTAATGGTCAATTAATCTACAACATATTTTTTGAACTGTGGTGTTGGAGAAGACTCTTGAGAGTCCCTTGGACTGCAAGGAGATCCAACTAGTCCATCCTAAAGGAGATCAGTCTTGGGTGTTCATTGGAAGGACTGATGCTGAGGCTGAAACTCCAATACTTTGGCCACCTGATGCAAAGAGCTGACTCATTGGAAAAGACCCTGATGCTGGGAAAGATTGAGGGCAGGAGGAGAAGGGGACGACAAAGGATGAGATGGTTGGATGGCATCACTGACTCGATGGACATGGGTTTGGGTGGACTCTGGGAGTTGGTGATGGACAGGGAGGCCTGGCGTGCTGCGGTTCATGGGGTTGCAAAGAGTCGGACACAATTGAGCGACTGAACTGAACTGAACTGAATCTACAACAAAGGAAGCCAAGAATATACAGTGGGGAAAGGACAGTTTCTTCAATAAACGGTGTTGGGAAAACTGGAGAGCTACATGCAAAAGAATGAAGCTGAACCACTTTCTTGCACCATAAAAAAATAAGCTCAAAATGAATTAAATATTTAAATGTGAGGCATGAAACCATAAAACTCCTAGAAGTAAATATAGGTAGTATGCTTTTTAATATAAACCTTAGCAATAATTTTTGGATATGTCTTTTCAGGCAAATGCAACCACAGAAAAAATAAATAGGAATACATCAATCAGCCACGGTAAGGTAATCATCAACAAAACAAAAAGGCAACCATTAATGGAAAAAGATACTTGCAAATCATATGTTAATAGGAGATTGATATCCAAAATAGAGAAAGAACATATACAACTCAGTATAAGAAAGCATACACTCTATGAAAAAAATGGACCAGAGGACCTGAACAGACATTTTTCCAATAAAATATGCAGATGACCAACAGGTATATGAAAAAAGTGCTCAGTATCCTAATTACCAGCATCACCTACTCAATGGACATGAATTTGAGCAAACTCCAGGAGACAGTAAAGGACAGGGAAGTCCGGTGTGCTGCAGTCCATGGGGTCACAAAGAATCAGACACAACTTAGTGACTGAAGAACAAACACAAATTATCAAGGAAATGCTAATCAAAATCACAATTGGATACCATGTCATACCTGTTAGGATGGCTATTACCAAAATAACAAAAATAAAAAGGATTGGTGAGTTGTAGACAAAACATACCCCGGGTATACTGTTGATAGGCATGTAACTTGTGTATTCACTGTGGAAAACAGTGTGGAGGTCCCTCAAAAATTAAAAATAGAACCACCATATGATCTAGCAATTCTACTTCTGGGTATTTACCCAAAGAAAATGAAAATACTAAATCAAAAAACAAACAAACAAAAACAACAATAAAACACCCCTATTCTCATTGTAGCATTACTTACAATAGCCAGGATAGGTATGCAACCAAAGTGTCCAACAATAGATGATTGGATAAAGAAGACTTAGAGGGTATTATGCTAAGTGAAGTAAGTCAGACAAAGAGAAATACTATAGGATTTTACTTACATGTTGAATCTAAAAAACAAACCAAATGAACAAATAAAACCAGAACAGATTCATAGATAAGAATAAATTAGTGGTTTCCAGAAGGCAGAGGAGTCGGGAGATAAGTTAAATAGATGAAAGGGATTAAGAGGTATAAAATTCCTGTGATAAACAAGCCACAAGAATATAACATTCAGTACAAGGGATATAGTTAATAATACTGTAACAACTGTGTATGTGACAGATGGTAACTATATTTGAAGTGAAGTGAAAGTTGCTCAGTCGTGTCCAACTTTTTGCAACCCCATGGACTGTAGCCTGCCAGGATCCTCTGCCCATAGGATTCTCCATACAAGAATACTGGAGTGGGTTGTCATCTCCTCCTTCATGGGATCTTCCTGACCCAGGCACCTGCATTACAGGCAGATTCTTTACCATCTGAGCCACCCTTACAGTGATCATTTTTTAATGTGTAAAATATAAAATCAAAAAGTGGTACATACACCTGAACTAACATGATATTATATGTCAATTATAGCTCAATAACAAATAAAATAAAAAAATGAGTGAGTTTACCATTGCTTTCCAGTCCAGAAAATTACTTCCTCTACACTTTTCTAGAATTATGATTTCCTCAGTGTGCTCAAATACCCTAATCATCACATCTGCATTTACTCTTATAGATTTGTTTTTAAATGATGGAATATGATTGCAAAATTAAGATGAGTCACAAGGATAATGAAGTTCTTCATTTCCTATTCAGTTTAGAAGAACCTACTATGCACAAAACTGTGCTAAACGTTCCCCCATATGCTTACAGATCCCATCATATTATGGGAAGATAGACTTGTAGAGAATTTTAAAATCAGATGTTTGAAATGAATGATAACAGCAAACCACTATGGGTAGGGAAAGAGGGGAAAGAGAATCAATTTTTCTGTGCAGTCTTAGTGAAGGCTTCTTTGTGGAAGTACATTTGAGGTGAAAACTGAAGAAACAGAGGGCTTTTGAGGGCTGAGAGACAGGAGCAAGACCACTGCAAGCTGAGGAATCGGCTTGAGCAAAGGAGTGAAGAAATGATTTTTACTTTGTAACTTGAGTGAACTCCAAGTTCAGTTCCAAAATGTTATGTTATTGGCAGCATGTTTTCCAGTTCACTCGACTTTAAAGACATCTATAAAGATGGTATATAAGTGGCAAAGTAACAACAATAGCAAACTTTTTCACCAATTTTATGGAGTGCTTACCATGTTTGTTGCATCACATTCAGTGTCTTATTAAATATGCTGAAAGTCGTATATGGGAGGAACAATTCCATTCCTATTTTGCAGTTGAGGAAACTTAGAAAGGGCAATTAATTTGTCTTAGGTTGTATGTCTTACAATTGGACTAGAATTGTGATTCAAGTGTCTCTCACTCTAAATGGTGTTTTCTTCATCATTACACCTTATATTGCCTCAAGGGAATTAGGAGTCCATGAGAAATAACACCAGACCAGAATTTTAGATATACTGTAGTAAATATTGGTTTAATATTGAACCAACAGAAATGTAAAATATCAGAGGGTAGCATGAGGTAATGAAAATATTTATATATCACTCTATAGTTTAAAAAATTTTTAAAAACTATTAATTTTAGGAAGAGCAAAGGACAGAAGTTAAGACAATTCATCTGTACCCCACACTTTAGATCAACCACCAATCATCTATGCCCAAAGCTTTAATTTTGCAAATGTTTTATCTGTGTAATTATCTTATTAAATTTCATTATTTCAAAATAAACAGTGAACTCCCAGAATAAGAGTAAGCTTTTTCAATTTTGTCACAGCATCAGGCATTTTCTTGGCATTTTAAGCTAATAAATGGATGATGGATATATAAGCAAATGTTTCTTCATCTGCAAAACAAAAGTTTGTTCTAGGTCTCTTGAGGTTCCGACATTTTTCTGAAGTCCAGGAAAAAGAACATAACTTGAAAATTTTGCTGCATTTTTGTAACATAGCAGAAACTAGGTACCTCCATTAACTGCCTTGAGCTGTGAAAAGTACAGATTTTGCATGCATAAACTATAAACAGCAAGAATACTGGTATTTTTCTCATGTCCTGTAAGGGAAATACCACCTTTTATCAATGGGGTGAGTGGTGTGAAAGTGAAAGTGAAGTCCCTCAGTCGTGTCCCACTCTTTTTGACCCCATGGACTATAGCCCACCAGGCTCCTCTGTCCGTGGGATTTTTCAGGCAATAGTACTGGAGTGGATTTCCATTTCCTTCTCCAGGGGATCTTCCTGACCCAGGGATCAAACCCGTGTCTCCTGCATTGTAGACAGACACTTTACCATCTGAGCTACCAGGGAAGGTGTGAGGAAGAATGTAACAGAAGCAAACTAACTCTGAACTCTTGAGTAGTTCAAATCATAACTCTAATGAGATGTTCTTTTCCATTTATTCGCTGGCGGTTGACTAAAGAAAGTTAAATACATGAACTCAACCTTTTACTCTTCTTTCCATTCAGCGTCTCTTTTACCAGCCTAATGCTTATCTCTAAACCTGCATTTTGTGTGCCAGGTACCAGGTAGATCTTCACAAATGACTCTTCAGACACAGACTCACCTTTCAAAGAGCTAAGCACCTAGAAAGGCAGACAGCTTACACACACACACACACACACTCACACAAACACACATACACACACGAGTTGCCAAGGCAGCACATGCTGAAAAGTTCAGAAGAGTTTTCTGAACTGAAAGCTGGGTTATGGGAAGGAGCTAGACTGGCAGGGAACACAAGACACTAGTATGTATGTTTGGGGAGAATGCTGAGAAGTGAAGTACAGATCAGGAAGCCCAATGGTTAAGTTACTTGAACATGTACTATAACCGAAGTAAAGGTGGAAGATGAGGAACGGGTCAGGTTACAGCTCCCCTGGTAAATCATGCTAACTAGCTTGGTTTTTCTTCTGGAAGAAATAGCTAATATCACTGAAAGATATTGGCAGGGTTTTATGGTAAATACTAAACTGATAGCTGTGAAAAAGATGGATCAATGCGGGAAAGATCATTATTCAAGCTGAAAAATCACTATTAATCATTATAACCAAAACTATGCCTCCTGATTCAGACTCTTTGGGCCATGATTAGTCTCAAATTAATGGAGACCCACCTAGGTCAATTAAAATTTAAGTTTGTTGTTTTGCGTTTGATTGAAAAAAATAATTTAGTACTTGTGACTGGCTATTACATTCATTTGATAAGTAAAAGGATAAAAATTAAATAAAACATAAATGTATTTTGATGGAAAGAATTTTTAATAGTACTAGGAAGAGATAATTAAAAGGTAGCCTTGAAGAAATACTTGACATATGTAATGTGTAAAGTGTAAGCTGATGAATAGCGACCGTTCCAAGAGTTTGAACACCTTTGAAAGAACATAAGAACATAAACCTTTGAAAAAACATAAGTTTGAACACCTTATGCTTAAGATGAAGATCTTCTCAAGATCCTAAGAAGCAAATCTGTACAGGATTGTTTACTAGGATTGGGGGAGGGGGCTATTCATTCATTAAAAAACTGCTTGGTGCATGAATTGTCTCAGCCATTTTTCTCTCACATCCTATTGAACCATTTTGAGTAACTGACAATTCATGAATAAACTCATTCTTTATCAGATAAGAAGAGCTTCACAAAGAACATCTTTGCTCTCACATAGCAGGAACTAGATATTTTCTAAAGGATCAGTGAAGTACTATACTCTGAACAATAACACTAATCTTTCTCTCTCTCTTTTTTTTTTTGTTTTTGGTAAAACTCAGGTATTGGAAAATCAAATTGGGCTATCTAATTTCCATCTCCTTTTTTCCCTAAATGTTTCATGAATACATATGAATTTGAGACAGAACTTCAGGTAGGAAAAAACTAGAAGTCAATGCAGGAATTTATTTCTGAAAAATAACTGTACTTAGATAATACTGAGGTGAATTGAGAAACTTAAACAGAAGGAAAATTTAAATGTTTAAAGGAACCTTAAAAATTACAATTTAAACTATAAAATAATATTATTCAAAAGCAGAAAGTAAAATGATTAGGGATGGAATTATATCAAATATGAAGATCCTCTTAATGGCTGGACTTTGACAAATGATTTATCTAGGCTAGTTTCTTGATTTTGAAACTATCATAATTTGAAAAAAAAAAAAAAGAAATTTTAAAACATATACAATCAGAATATCAAGTAAGATGTTTTTTACTTCTCCAAATTGAGAGTCACTGTGTCCATTCTCTTTACTTAGTAAACAATGTATTCATATATGGAATGATTTAATGAATTAGCTGGATAGTTTAAATCAAATAATAAATTTCTCATGGAGAGATCTTAAAAAGTCAGTATCTCAGACTATCTGAATAAATTATCCAGTACTATTAGTTTTAGTTTCTTTCAGGTGAAAACGCCTGTTCCCTTGAAAATATCTTTGTATACTCCAAGATTTTGTCAATCATTTCCTATATATTAGAAAATATTTTTATGTTAAGTATAAGCCAACTTCAATCTATATTGTCCATCACTCATTCATTCACCAACATATTTAGTATATTATGTGCCAAATATAACTTGGTCATCAAGTGTAAAAAATTCCTTTAGGTTTACAGTATTGTTTTAAGTACCAATTTCACATTACTAGTTCAGTGTCTAAAGACAAATGTTAAGCACGTAAGGAAAGCATGCCAACCCCTTCTTTTGTTTTTCCAGGTTAGTAATTTATTTCCACATTATAATTACACATTAAACATTTACAGCCACTTATAGCTGAAGTTTTAAAGTGCCCTCTCAAGATAAACTGTAATTACTATTTATTGTACCATTACTGATCTGAAGAATGGAGCATCAGTGAAGGAGATAATTTTAGGGAGAGAGGCAGCAGACAACTTTTCACTAAAATTTCAAAATTATTATTTAACCAGATAAAACTTTGGTAATAAATCATTTTCATTTAACACAGGAGTTTTTAAATGGCTCTGTCTATGATAAAATGATAGCCAGAAATAACTGAAGTTCACACCCTGCATTAATTTATAACCTTGTCCCTAAATTATACAAATGGAAATATTTATTATTTTTGCATCTGTAAGATAAGTTTCCCTTTGTTTCTTTCAATATCCACTGAGGCTAGCTCTCTTAACAAATTGTGAGCTAACAAATTCACGTTACAAATTGTGAAATTTTAGTTTCAACAGTTTCCTATGAGAATAATTCAATGCAGGGATCATGCTCCACTAACTTTGTGACTTAACCTTTTTTTCCCCTCTGTTTCTACCCCTGCAAAATGGAGAAACAAATACATTTTAGGTATTCTACGTAATACATATAATAGGATGACAAGCACACACCAAATATATAGTCATTGTTCAATAAATAGAAGATAATACTGTTGCTACTGCGACTAGTACTATTACTAATAAACGCTAATACTAATAAAAGTAGGAGAAGGAGAAAGAAAAATAAGGTGATTGATAAAAAGCATAAGGAAAAGAGGAAGAAAAGACAAAACACAATAAAGAAATCACATTTGTCCATGTGTGTGTATATATATATATACACAAATATATATACACATGTATATAATAATACGAAAATAGTAATTTAGAAAATAGAGGGTATTCTCTTCCACCAAGTTGAACTATGCCACCAAAACCCTGTGTCTGACCTACCTCTAAAGGACATACCAGATGTAACACAAAGATGATGAAGGATCTGTGACCAAATAATCATATGCTGGGAGAAAAATGTGCTGAAAAGAAATGGAAGTCAATTCACTTTTCTTTTCTCATTGAAGCAGATAGTAAAAGTGTGTAAAACCACTTTTCTTGGTAACCAACCATATTATATAAGAATAGGTCTCTTTGTGGAATCAGTGGTTATTCCCAAAACTCTGGAATTGAAGGAAAACAAACAGTGGACTGGACCAATGGAATCCTTGTTTTAAAAAAGCACATAAAATTCTCTAAAACAGGATGCCATCCCTATTAAACACTTGCTGACTCTTTTGGGTTGTAGAGAAAGGAGAAGGCTACAGGAAAACGATTTCAATTTCAAAACAGGACATAAGAAATTCTAGTTCCTTTTTCAACCTTCTGTTCATACTGGTAAGTTTTCTCTTTGTTTCTTTGCATATCATTTTATTTACCACCTCTCCAGGGACATTATCACTGATTTCTCTCAATCTGCTTAACCCACAATGTAGAAACAGCTCTTGCCTATCTGATTAAATTATCTTTTATTTTCAAAAACATGGAACTTTCCCTTCACATTGTTTTAGACTATGAAAACACATTTTCCTGTATATCTTTCTCCACTGTATATCATAAGAAACTTCATGCTGTCAAAAAAAAAAAAAATGCTTTACAGGTCTGGGAAAAATTCACAATGAATGAGATATGAAGTAAGGTAAACCAAAAATAGAAAAAACACAAGTATCCTAGCAAAACAAAATTAAACTTGTTATATAAAAGCAACCAAAATTATGATTTTCTCTTGTATTTTCCAATTGTATTCAAAAGAACATATATATATATATATCTACATCTATATCTATATCTATCTGTATATAGATACTTTCTTCCTACCCCTTGCATAAGACCTGGCAAATAGTAGATAGGTGAATAATGTTTGCTGAATGAAGAAAAAAATTCAATCAGACAAGTGAACACATATTTGTACTTTCGAATATACTAGAACAAAAACAGAGTGGGGCTGCCTTATGTCAGGGCTTCCCTCATGGCTCAGACAGTAAGGAATTTGCCCGCAATGCAGGAGACCTGGGTTCGATCCCAGGTGGTAAAGATCCCCTGGAGAAGGAAATGGTTACCCACTCCAGTATTCTTGCTTGGAGAATTCCACGGACAGAGGAACCTAGTCAGCTATGGTCCATGGGGTCACAAAGAGTCACACACAACTGAGTGACTAACACTTTCACTTTTCTTTTCCCTTACATCATGTGCTAAGATAACATTCATGAAATAATTAGCAGTTAATTATCTCTGTTCTTAGCAGTATAGGAAGTGCAGAAATGTTTTCTAACCAAATAAGTTTAACAGATTGGAGGAAGAAAAAGAGGGAAGTAAGTTCTCCAAACCCTGTCTATCTCTCTAATCATATCCTTATCAGCAGTTGTAACAGGGAAAAGGGCTTCCCTGGTGGCTCAGTTGGTAAAGAATCTTCCTGCAATGCAGGAGACCAGGGTTCCATCCCTGGGTCAGGAAGATTCCCTGGAGAAGGGAATGACAACCCACTGTAGTATTCTGACCTGGAGAGGAACCTGGTGGGCTACTATTCATGGGCTCACAAAGAGTCAGATGCGACTGGGTGACTAACACTTAACTTTTAGCTTCAGCAGGAAAAAGGCTACAGACATACCTCTTGGAGGGAAAGGAGGGTATATCAGATCCATATTCTCTGATTGGAGAATTTGTGACAGTTGTTGAAACAGATATCCTAGATTGTCATAAAATCAGTATTTAGAACTTCTGTTTCAATGAACTGACTCTTTCTTCCTCTTCTTCCTTTTATGTTTCCTAACATGTTCTGACCCCCACCAAACTTGATCCTAATCTTGGCAGAACTAGAGTCAATGAACAAGCAGTCACTTTTCAATGTCTAAGTTACTCTCTTGCAGTGAGCTAAGCACTTAAAGAGATACATTAACTTACAGGCCTCTTGGGTGCTATTTAGAGTAATGGTTTATAACAGTTAATAATGTATAACATAACTAGAGAATGCCTTAGGCAGGCTCATTGTGTAGTAAACATAATAAAATGGTTGCTTTTTAGTATCAATTGGAAGTACATTATTTCTCCCACCATTAAGACATAGTAAATGAAGAAAAAGATCACATCATTTGCATATTTTATGTAGCTATGTTATATTTTATCTCATTTAGATTTTAATCACTCAAATGTTTTGTTGTTCACCTTTTATGTATTATATTTTTAAAAGGTACAAATATTTGTTTACACCATCACAAGATTGATCCCATGTTTAGCAACCCACTGTTACAGTAACTGCTTTTCACTTTATTATAAAACAAATGTGCTTCATTACCAGGAAAGTCAAATTTAGACACAGCATGTTTGCTTGTCAGAGAATATCATTAACACTGTTCTTTTGTTATTTCCCTTCTTTTCAAGGGGGATACTTCTCACCTCTCAACCACCTCAGAACCCCCTCAACCACCCTTGGCTTATTTCCTGTCCTGGAGAAATAAATAAAATAATCAGGATTAAATCAGAATAATGCCTCAATATTACTAACATTATTAACAGATCAAAAAAATTTTTTAATTTAAAAATTACTAGCAGATTATAAGATTATTGTCCCTCAAACTTTCTCTGAACTTTCAATTGCTTTCTGGAATTTCTGGAATTATTTCTTTGCTTTGAACTCTGAGAACTACATGTCTTTGCTGGCTCATTCCAAGCATTTAATCAAAGACTTTGATATTAAGCTGATATTTCTTGGCTCATTGCTATTAGGTTGGCCTTCTGTCATTGATTTGTTCCTGGTAAAAGTCCGTTATTTCAATTGAGAGCTTAAAACAGAGGAAAAAAGTAACAAGGACAAAAAAAAAAAACCATCACTCAGCTAATACAATGTTGGCCAAGGCCTTATTTGCTCATTTTTACTAATTTTGGAGTTACCAGGCTAGAAGTATTTCTGTAGGAAATGAAGGTTATTAAAGAAGATGAAGTCTATTAAAACATTAATGGAAGGTCCCAATCTCAAAAACATGATGATCTATTTAATAAAAAATCTCAGAAAGAGCTGTCCAAAATGAGCTAAATAACCATATTTAAAAGTGGCAATGTTCCATAAATCTTGACCATCAGAGTGCCTCATCAGGACCCCTTAACTTTTACCCCAATGCAACTGCACTTCTGATTTACACTTAATTATTCAAATTGTCTCCCTGACATCTTACCCATCACACTCTGCCTAGCTGTCAGGGCCAATAAATACAGCTTAAGTGATCAATCTGTCTCCCTGGTTTGGAACCTCTGCCTGCCTCCAAGGAGACATCGTCTCTCTTTTCAACAGAAGAGATAATAGGTTCTCTAGTGGGCTTTGAGCACCCCACCAGAACAAACAAATTAGGGTGTCTTTTAAACACAAGGAGTCCATCTCAGTATTATCCTCACAGGCCAATCTGAGTATTTAAAAATTTGCATATTGGCTTATATTCAGTTTATATGCTGAATATAAAGAAAGAAAACATTATGTCAAAAATGGGTAAAATTGAGTCAGCCTTCAGCAGTTCCCAGGGTACTTCACAAAATGGCTGGAAATGAAGCAGAATTTACTATCTTATTCTACCCAGAGGCTACCAAAAATAGTTCTTATAACAACTGTTATCGGCCCAGAGTCAAAGCAGTATGATTTTAGGTAGCTCCTGGAAAACATTTGCTAATCACTATTTTTTTGCTGACTTGAATATCAAGATTTGTGTAATGCCAACATATTCACGAATTAGAAACTTTAGTTGCTGTGATTGTCATTTGTTATTGTAACAGCAAAATTGGCATTTCAAAAACTGTGAATAAGAAAAATACACAAATTTTTTCCATGGCTTGTTTTAGTATTATCAAAGGTTTCTGAATCTTGCAGACATAAGAACTCATTTGTGTCATGCATGGCTTTAATAAGTGGAAAATATACTAAGGAAAACTAAACTGAACCACTTACTAAATGATCATATAGTAGAATGAACTATGCAAGAAGGGTAATCTGGTTTTATGTACCAACGAATAAAACATTAAGAGATTACATAAGTAAAATTCCTTAGTTCAATTCCATTTGCTGTAGCAAGAACTTCTGAAGTAAAATGAAAACAAAATCCTGCCACATCTTGACTAGAATCATCATCATTTTAGGCTTCTAAAATTGTAGAAAACTCATGCTGCTGTTGCTGCTGCTAAGTCACTTCAGTCATGTCCGACTCATGTCATCCCACCGGGCTCCCCGTCCCTGGGATTCTCCAGGCAAGAACACTGGAGTGGGTTGCCATTTCCTTTTCCAATGCATGAAAGTGAAAAGTGAAAGTGAAGTCGCTCAGTCGTGTCTGACTCTTTGGGACCCCATGGACTGCAGCCTACCAGGCTCCTCCTTCCACGGAATTTTCCAGGCAAGAGTACTGGAGTGGGGTGCCATCGCCTTCTCCAACAAAACTCATAGTTTTCACAATTTGTGTTAAATCACTCAATCGTGTCCGACTTTGCAACCCTTTGGACTGTAGCCTGCCAGGCTCCTCTGTCCATGGAAATTTTCAGGCAAGAATACTGAGGTGGGTTGCCATTTCCTACTCCAGGGGATCTTCCCGACTCAGGGACTGAACCCAACCATGTATTCTGTGTCTCCTGTATTGCAGGCAGGTTCTTTACCCCTTGAGCCATCAGGGAAGCCCATAGTTAATAATTAGTGTATTCATTCAATAACTATGTCCAAAGTTTCTAAATTTCTCAAGAAACTGTGAAACGTGCAAAGATAAGTGGGGATTTTTCTCTTAAAGGATTTTATAGAGAAGTTGAGGAGACATGTATATAAGCAACTATAATTTGAGGTGGGAAGTGGTAATTGCCTTAAGAGAAGTAAAAGTAAAGTGTTATGGGACCCCAAAGCAAGATGATAGAACTTCCAACTAGTAAAAGAGAAGATTTTATATGAATGTAAAATTTTAAAGCCACTGACAAAGAAGCACATGTGGCTCAGAAATAGACCACAGTATATTATTGTGGAATATAATGGATCACTAAGGAAGTTTTTCAATTCATTCAAAAGGATGGTATAGTTAGTAAATGGATGTTATAACTGGCTATCTGTTAGAAGAAAATACATTGGAGCCCTCCCTGTCTTACCCAATTCCCATTGATTAAAGATGTAATTATAAAACAATAAAAATCTTAGAAGACAATTTATATTATATAATACAACCTAGATATTTGAGAGTTTGTTAAAAACAAGATAAAAAACATAGACGATAAACATATTTACTACCTACGCATTTAAAATTCATATATGAACAAAATATATCTTCAGCAATTAATAAATGATAGATTCAAAAACAATTACTTGTAATACACATAATTTTAAAAGTTTATTTTTCATATACTAAAAGTTTTAAAAATAGATAACAAAAATCTGATATTCCAGTAGAAAAATGAGCCAAAGATAATCATAGAAAATTTATGGAACAAATCAAAATGGCCAAAGATAGATGGAAGTATGATGAACCACCTTGGAAAGTGAGAGAAATGCAAATGAAAGCAATTCTGAAATATGACTATTTTTTTCAATAAACGGAATATGACCAAAAGCATAATAATGCCCAGCACTCCCCCATGTTGTAGAGAACTCTCATACATTGCTTACAGAAATGTTAACTTTCACAAACTTTTCAGAAAGTAATTTGAAAGCATGCGTTCAAATTAAAACCCACATACCAGTGATTCTACTCCCACAGGGTTTTAGTGGCAAAACTAGCAGAGGAAACCTGAATGCTTATCACTAGGGAAATGGTTGAGTGAATTGTGGTTGATCTCTGCTGAGACTATTACGAAGTTATAGTCTTCACCAGTTATAATCTTCACCAGCTGATGAGGCGGGATTTCTGTAATGAGCTGTTAAGTAAGAAAAAGCAAGATGCAAAGATGTATAGATGAAATCTTTCTATACTGTAATTCACACAAAGATATGAAAGGGGTGTGTGTGTGTGTATAATTATATGAGTTAATAGAATATGGAAGTAGCAAGTTAAAAATCAAGATCCTGGGGGCAGAAAGTGAAACAAAAATGTGATGGGAAAGGGAAAGAAAATGTATAAGGTAGAATAAAAGCAACTCAATAATATGGGCTGAACATCCTGCATGTCTGTAAGTACAAAACTACTAACTCATCAGTAAAGGTACGGAAAACTGGAGACATCTCTGCACCAATGGAGCTCCCAGAGTGAGAACCATAGGAGAGGATCTATAGTTCTACCAGAAGTAATTTCATAGCCACACTGATTGAAGGTTATTACCAATTCCCCAGGAAGGAAAAATCAAGGGCTGCTGTTGGAACCTACACAGCCTTCATTTATTTAGCTGCATATAATTGGAAATAGTAACTGTTTAGTTACCTTTTTTTTTTTTTAATTTAAAAATTGAGTTGAATTTGAAGAATCATTACAAATATAAATGGAGAGTGAGCAGTTTTGGTAATATAAAGTTAGTTTATTTTGCTAAAGTATAAAGATGTGTTAACAGAGAGCAGAGGGAGGTATTTCTGGAAATATTCATTTAGAGCTTAATTATGGGAAAGACTGGCTGGCTAAGCAGCTTGGACTTGCTCTTGTAGGCTCTAGGTTGCTAACAATATATTAACAGGAAATCTATAAGATCAACTGGATGGAGGCTAGGGGACAGAGTAGCAAAATGAGAATTTAATTTTAAATAATATTTTATTTCTACTCTCATGAGTCAAACTTTCAGCAGAAGAATTTTTTTTTGTTTTCTAAATATATAAAATTAGAGAGTCTGATATCATCAATTTCCCTCTATCCATTGTCTTTGTCAGCTTGGGCTGACATGACAAAATTCCATAGACAGGGTAGCTTAAACAACAGAAATTGATTTCTCACAGCTCTGGAGCCTTGTAAATCTAAGATCAAGGTGCCAGCCAATTCAGTTTTCAGTAAGAGCTCTCTTCCTGGATTGTAGAAAGTTACCTTCCTTCTGTGGCCTCACACAACCTTTCCTTGGTATGTGAATGCATGGGGAGAAAAAGAGAGAAACTTCTGTGCCTGCCTCTCCTTATAAAGTGACTAATCCTATTAGATTAGAATCCCACCATTATGACTTCATTCTATCTTGATTATCTCCTGTAGGAGATAATTATCTCCTGTGAGTCCTATCTCCAAAGCCACATTGTAGCTAGAGCTTCAACTTGTGAGTCTGAGACAGATGCAATTCAGTCCACAGCAACTATCATCCAAGTTTGATAAAGATTTGTCACTCTTATATCATGTCCTACTTCTTTTAAGTTACAAAGTATCTTAAAGCAAGTTTCAGATACCATATCATTTCACACCTATACACTGCAGTAAGCAATTTTGAAATCTATAAGCTTTTATTTACATAAACACTTGGCCATTCCACCTCTAATAAAATCAACAATAATTCCTTGGTATAATTTAACTACCACACCATTTTCAAATTTCACTGTCTCCAAAACACCATTTTTCTGTTGTTTTGTTTGAATCAGAATATAAACAATGTCTGCACATTGCCACTGGTTGCTAAATATCTTAAATTTAGTTTACTATAACTATCTTCTCTCACCCATTTTTTTGTTACCATTAGTCTAATTTAAAAACTGAGTCAGAATTTTTGTTAGAATGTCCTATATTCTAAATGTATATGTCTTATCATGATGTCATTTAAAGTGTCCTCAAATTATCTACATTTCTTGCAAAATATTAGTTAACTCTAAAGACTTTTTTAGATTCAGGTACAACTTTTAATTTTTTAAAGATATTTTATAAGTGATGCTGCATATTTTATTTCCCAAAATATCAGGGTGAATATGTCGCATGATGTTGCTTTGTCCTACTTTTAATAATTCTAAGATTAAACAGTGGGTCAAGATGATGACATCTGATTCTCCATTAACCTTTCATCTGATGGCTTGATCTATTAATGATTTTGCCTAAATCATTGACTTCACTGGGTATTGCAAAAATGTTGACTTTCTACAATTTACACACATAATTTTTTTTAACTAACTTTTTTCTCATCAACATTTAAATGGTATTACTCAGCCATTAAAAAGAATACATTTGAATCAGTTCTAATGAGGTGGATGAAACTGGAGCCTATTATACAGAGTGAAGTAAGCCAGAAGGAAAAACATAAATACAGTATACTAACGCATATATATGGAATTTAGAAAGATGGTAACAATAACCCGGTGTACGAGATAGCAAAAGAGACACTGATGTATAGAACAGTCTTATGGACTCTGTGGGAGAGGGAGAGGGTGGGAAGATTTGGGAGAATGACATTGAAACATGTAAAATATCATGTAAGAAACGAGTTGCCAGTCCAGGTTCGATGCACGATACTGGATGCTTGGGGCTAGTGCACTGGGACGACCCAGAGGGATGGTATGGGGAGGGAGGAGGGAGGAGGGTTTAGGATGGGGAACACATGTATACCTGTGGCGGATTCATTTTGATATTTGGCAAAACTAATACAATTATGTAAAGTTTAAAAATAAAATAAAATTTAAAAAAAAAAAGCTTGGCACCATCTTGGGCTAAGAGGAGGACCACATGTTTATATTTTATTTTCCTCCACAGGTTAGAGTTGTGACAGAACTATTGACAATTTCCTATAGATTTATTCATCCACCCAATATTTCTTGTAAGGCCACTATAATAAGCCTAGGGAATACATCAGTGCACAAATGTTCAAAATTTTTACACAAAATCATTAATAAAGACACTAATGATAAACCATACAAATAAGTAAACAATAGTCTTTTAGATGGTGAAAAGTCCTCTGGAAAAATGCATGACAGAGGAAAAACTAGGGCCTGTTAAGAGAAAGGGGCATTGCAATTTCATATAGCAGAGTTTAGAAAAAGCCTTAAAATATTATGACACTTTAGTGAAGACAAAAAAAAAAAAAAAAAGAGAGAGAGAGAGAGACCACACTGTGTAGATATTGGAGGGAAAATATTCTTTACAGACAGAACATCAAGTAAACAAATGTCCTAAGGCTAGAGCATGCCTCCTTTACAGAAGACCAAGGAAGCCAGTATAGCTGAACATGATAAACAAGTAAGAGAGGAAGTAGATACTCAAATAGGAGCTAGACTTTGTAAGACTTTGTAGGCCACTGTGTGAACTTTGGTCTTTACTCTGGAAAGAAAAGGAGCCACTGAAGTGTTCTGAGGCAAGGAATACCATGATATGACATCATGTGAACATAATCACTGTGGTTGTTGAGAACATGCCTACAAGCGCAAGGACAGAAGGAGAGAAAGTGTAATGAAGGTGAGGGATGATGGTGTTTTGGTCCAGAATGGATGAAAAGAGATCCGATTCTAGACATATTTTGAAGATACAGCCAAGACAGTTTGAGGGACTATTAGATGTGGGGTGTGAGAGGAAGATGAAAGTCAAGGATGACTTTAATATTTCTGATCTGAGCCACTAGAAGTTTGGAGCTGCTTTTAGCTAAGTTAAGGAAGACCATGAAGCCAAGAAAAAACATATGGACATGTCATGCTGGAGATGACTATTGGAATTCTAAGTGTAGATAGAGAACAGGCCGTGAAATATCCAAATCTGAATTGAAGTAGAGGCCTGGAGTAGAAATTTAAATTTTACCATTATAAATTCAGAGATAGTATTTAAAGTCAGGAGTTTCAGTAAGCATAGCTTTGAAAAAGAGTTCAAGGATTGAGCCTTTTTATCATATTCACATGCTGATGGAAATGATCACGGGCTGATGGTAAAGAGGAAAAAAAAAAAACAAAACAGAAGGTGGTAAAAGGAGGGGTTGTTATGGAACAATTTCCAGGAGTTGGCAAAAGGAGATGATGTCTAGTATGTAAGTCAAGGGTTTGGCCTTTCTTGCAATATGAGGGTGGAGATGGGGGCTGGCAGGAGGTGAGGTGAGGCGAGGTAAGGTAAGCTAAGATAAGGGAAAGAGAGATCATGAACACTCTCTCCTCGTTTTTATTTTTTCACTGAAATAGGAGGCAAGATAACAAGCTGAGAGTAAAGACTGAAGAAGAACTATTGACAATTTGAGGGAAGGAAAGGTCAATGACAGAAGGAAGGAAAATAAACAACAGAACTGTAACATAATTATCAGGCAGCCTGGGAGCCACTTGAAGTCGGCAGTATATTTAGAGTGGCCAGCTACACAGTGTGGTTGTGGCCTTTCCTATCCTGTTTAGCAGAATGAGTAGAGAAGCAGACAATCAAGGTCTAGGAAGAGAAGGGTAGAGAATTAAACATGGTTGTAGATAAGAGATAACAAAGATGGACCGTAAGCTGTTTAAACTCCAGGAAGAAGATACGAATAGGATGAGAACAAGGAAGAGTTAGTTAAATCAACAAGTGCATTGCTGAATAGGATTGAGCATTTAAAGATCTGGGGGTATCAAGGGTAAGCTTGGAATAAAGTAGCTGGTATTGTAGAGAGGTATCCTGAAAACAAGATCATGGAGGAATTTCTACTTCTGACAAGATACAGGATGTGCCTTTGGGAGTGAGTGGTTGACAGAGGGCTGAGGGCAAGAAGGAAGGAGAGAGTTCAGGAGGTCTACAGTCTTCACAGAAAAAACTGGGGAAGTTTTCCATGCTAAAAAAAAAATCAAGAATACAAATCTATATTTTTAAGAAACCAGAAAACATATGTTACTTGCAACTCAGAAGTCTGGCAAGAGGGATATTTGTTACCATAATCCTGGAAATAACTCACATTCATGAATGGAATTCTGAAGACCAGAAAAATACAATTACAGTACACATGGAACATAAGATCTTCACCTGTCTGGAAAAGAGACCGTGTTTCAGCCACTTTTCCCAGAATTCTTTTCTCTGGCTGTGAAAAACCACTCACATTAAAACACAGTGTTTTCACATCATAGGACTTGGAGTCAAAATCAGAATCAAATCACAGCTCTATGATTTACTACATGTAAATTTTGGTCAGCTAAAAGTTTGGTTAAGCTAAAGGTTAACCCTTAGCTTCTTATCTGTAAAATTGGGAAGTAAACTTCAAGGATGATCATGGGACTCATAAAATGTAATGCTAATATTATTAAAGAATAAATAGATTATTGTAAAATTAGATAATGAAATTCTTAGCATAGTACTTAGAACAGTGCTTGGTAACTATTATATTTTATTGCTAAATCCTCTTAAACTTTCACATTTCCATGACTTTGTTTCTCTTATTGTCTTTTAAGAATATACAGTTCCTTCCTATGTACAAAAAAATGTGTTGGCTTGTTTATCTAGACTCTTAATGCCTTGACTGAAGCCTATCTTATCAGTGTTTGATTCTTAGCACAGCAGACTCTCACTCACAGAGGTAACTTAGTTAAGGCCTATTTGAATGAATTGAAAAAATGGATGTAACATATCTAAAACATGTCTACATTTACAAAAATGTGACTAAGTCCTGAGACTCTCTGTGATCTCAATTAAAAGACAGTGGGTTCAAGTCCCAATCTGACTTCTGTGGTTTCATTATGATCATCATGTCTTTATTATGTATATTAAAACCTGTTATTTTTATAATCCTCCTTGGCAAGCAATGAGCAGAAATGTGGAATATTTAAGCCATTTGAAATTGGATCATGGCAGGTTTATTTCTGTTTTTGTTTTCAAAAAGCAAATGATCTGTCCTTGCACGTAACTTAATTATAACTAATATAGTCTGATCACAGGTAGTCTCCTACGTTGGTCATGGCTCAGTTAGTAAAGAATCTGCCCGCAATACAGGAGATCCAAGTTCAGCCCTTGGGTGGGGAAGATCTCCTGGAGAAGGAAATGGCAACCCACTCCAATATTCTAACCTGAAAAATCCCATAGACAGAGTAGCCTGGTGGTCTACAGTCCACAGGGTAACAAAGAGTCAGACACATCTTAGTGACTAACCCACCACCACTTTGGTCATACCAAAATTATATTTTAAAATTCAAAGCTATACTTCTTGCAACCAGAATTCAGTTTAAGGAATATATTTGTTACATGGTTGAACACTTGGCCTTCCAATTGTTTTTTGAAATATGTTCTCTGGAACTATTATGCTTAATCTTTTACCCCAACCACCATGGTTAAAGTACTTCCTCAACAGAACTGTTCTTTGCTCAGGCAGTTAAATTGTGTTGAAATGTTCTAATGATCTCAGGGTCAAGTACATTACAAAGAGCTTTTTTGCTTTTGAATTTTCTACCACACATCATAACTCTGTTGGAGCTTAAACCTCAATGTAAATTGCAGGAAGACTGGTATTTGCATAAAGGGATTATGTACCATCTAAAGAATTAACTACAGGGAAGTTGATTTATCTGCCTTTCTATCAAAAGAAACCTCTACTAACTACTATTTCTGCAGTGTATAACAATAATTAGTGTGCATAATGATTCCTTTGAGGCACTGAAGTGCATTCTGAATTCTCAATAGACATAAAATTATTTTGGTAAGATCCACTACTACTTGTACTGTATTGCATTCTAGTTCTTAGAAAATTGGCAAGTCCCATTCAGTCTGTAAGCTGATGTTTTGTTAAGTACAAAATATAATACCCTGACTCAAGGAAATGAGTTTTCTATCTTAGTTCAGTAACCTCCAATTTGCAGAGGCGATGCAATCCAGGGACACACAGTTACCAGAAACTTCATTACTCGAGTTTAAAACAAATAAAGGAAGCACAAGGTTATGGTCTAAGACATGAGAAAAGTGTTGTTGTAGTAATAAAATTTCATTAAATATGGAGCAAAATAAAGTCACAAGGACTGAACAACATGAAATAGGCTTCAGCAGGAAATCCAAAATAATGAGCAGGGTTACAAGGGGTAGGAAGAGAAAAAGGACAGGGGATAAGGAAGATTGGTTCAGTACAGGGTAAGTCAGGGTAGGCCAGTATCCACATACTGGAAGAAGCCTCTTAATGGGATATCAGGATCAACTCAGATGAGGCTGGACAGAGAAGAGGAAAAGCACACGGCAGAAGCCTGGAGACAAACTTTATTAGGTTTACTTAGTTCAGGCACTGTTATCTTCCACTGAGCATGAATAAACAGAAGGTATACAAAATTTATCAGGAACATTTCCACTCTCCAATTAACTTCATATAGTTTAGAAGATTTTATTGTAATATAAAATTTTTACCCTGTTACAAAGGGAGTTGCTCTCAGAACACCAAGTAATGGAGGGACATATCATTCTGTTTTTAGTTAATATGCATTGATCATCATAGCCCAGTGACAGCAATGTTTAATGGGTCATAATTACCTTTTGTTGCAAGAGAAATCGGAGAAGGCAATGGCACCCCACTCCAGTACTCTTGCCTGGAAAATCCCATGGATGGGGGAGCCTGGTAGGCTACCATCTATGGGGTCGCACAGAGTCGGACACGACTGAAGTGACTTAGCAGCAGCAGCAGCAGCAAGAAAAATGTTTGGAATATATCTGTTACTATCAAAATTAATTCCCAGAGTAGAAACACTAGCTAGGAAAATGGTGTCTTACATGTGGAATAAGAATCATTGGTGTTTCAAACTATGAAGTTGAGCTTTTATTTTGGACAGAAGGTCTTTCTTGTTAAGGAAATCATTAGTTATGATTTGATTTACTGACATCAAATTTGTCTAAATTAATTGAATATGTCATTAACATGCTAAATTCCCAAGCTGTGCAACCCAATGTAAAATGTATAATATTACAATTAGATGGGATCCTTAGAGACCATTCAGCTGGGACAATCTCCTTATATTCCAGATGAAGAAACAGAGGGCTAGGAAAGACAAATTGATCCATTCAGGGCCAACACAGCTCCTAACACATCTATTCAATAGACGTTTTTTTTGTTTGTTTGTTTGTTTGTTTGTTTTATTAAACCATGAGATCATACAGAAAAATGACTGTAAATCTAGCAGGCCATAAATTATCTTATTTTGTCCTGTGACTTTATACCAAGCTTGCTTTCTAAATTATAGCAAGACGATGCTTAAGTTAAAAAAAAAATGAGCGAAACAATTTTGGAGACAAGTTGTATATTTAATTCAATTGTAGTGTTCTCCACCATGTATTTTCATCTTTACTTTTTAGTCTTTGATTAACTTGAGTAAATTTGGCATAAAATAAAATACAATCTACCTATACATAGTTCTTTTTCTGCCCTGGCATTTTTGGCTTCCTAGAAAAAGAAATAAAACAGAAAGAATGTAGATGAATAAAAGAAAAGGTGAAAAAGTAAAGAAAGCATGCCTAAGGGTATGACCAGAAAAAGATGACCACACTCTTTCGTGGTCATCAAAATGGGATGCAGTCAGAAGGGTTTAATCCATGTACCAGAACCTCTAAGTACATCTGAGTGATACCCAGGTATTCTGTTCACCGATATATGATGGCATCAAACACAGAGAGGATGCCTCATATATGCAAACAAAACATAAGCATGCATTTGAATTCAATTTCACAACTTAATCATGCTATTATGCATACCATGACTTCACATGTTTGCAATCAGAGATACAAACAACCTGAATTCTCTATACCCAGAGGCAGGACCAAGGAGTAGCTATCTTATTATGCCAATTAACTTCTCCTAGCTGCACTCAAAACTTCCCCAATAATCAAGTCTTAAACAGTAGGCTTGATCTACAAATGTAGTTTCCAGAGGTTACAAAGACACAAATCTCCCACTCATTCAACTGTACTGCTACCAACAGCCTCTCCTTTTTCAGAACCTACAAGTTTCTTCTGATCTTTTCTTTATGAGAATGCAAACTGTTTTTAAAAAAAAAGAACAACCACATATGTGTAGTAAAGAATTTGATCTCACCTACAGAGAGGTCTAGTCTTTGTCCTGGCTCCTTTTAAAACCCTTATCCTGTGTGATAAGAGTGTCTTTTGGAGAAGGAAATGGTAACCTACTCCAGTACTCTTGCCTGGAAAATCCCATGGATGGCGGAGCCTGGTAGACTACAGTCCATGGGGGCGCTAAGAGTCCGACATGACTGAGCGACTTCACTTTCAGTTTTCACTTTCATGCATTGGAGAGGGAAATGGCAACCCACTCCAGTATTCTTGCCTAGAGAATCGCAGGGAGAGAAAATCCTGGTGGGCTGCTGTCTATGGGGTTGCACAGAGTTGGACACGACTGAAGTGACTTAGCAGCAGCAGCAGCAAGAGTGTCTATGTATCTATGTACCCTTCTCCTCTTACCTGGTCATTATTCCTAACTCAGTGACTCATGGAGGGCCCCATGGACCACACCTGATAGCTTATGCAAACAATGTATTTAGGGTCCAGCGGTTGGTCAGACTGAAAAAAACCACCACATAGTTTCGAGCCACATATCTCCAAAGAGGAGAAGGGGGCTGAAAATTGAGCTTAACTCTACTGATAGTTGTTCAGTTGCTCAGTCATGTCTGACTCTTTGCAACCATATGGACTACAACATGCCAGGTTTCCCTGATCTTCAGCATCTCCCAGAGCTTGCTCACACTCATATCCATCGAGTCAGTGATGCCATCCAACCATCTCATCCTCTGTCATCCCCTTCTCCTCCTGCCTTCAATCCTTCCCAACATCAGGGTCTTTTCTAATGAGTCAGTTCTTTGTATCAGGTGGCCAAAGTATTGGAGCTTCAGCTTCAGCATCAGTCCTTCAATGAATATTCAAGACTGATTTCCTTTAGGATGGACTGGTTTGATCTATTTGCAGTCCAAGAGACTCTAAGGAGTCTTATCCAACACCACAGTTCAAAAGCATCAATTCTTCAGTGCTCAGCTTGCTTTATGGCCCAACTCTCATAACAACACAAAACTACTGGAAAAACCATAGCTTTGACTATATGGACCTTAGTTGGCAAAGTCATGTCTCTGCTTTTTACTACGCTGTCTAGGTTTGCCATAGCTTTCCTTCCAAGGAGCTGCTGCTAAGTCACTTCAGTCGTGCCCGACTCTGTGCGACCCCACAGACAGCAGCCCACCAGGCTCCCCCTGGGATTCTCCAGGCAAGAACACTGGAGTAGGTTTCCAAGGAGCAAGTGTCTTTTAATTTCATGGATGCAGTCACCATCTGCAGTGATTTTGGAGCCCAAGAAAATAAAGTCTGTCACTGTTTCCATAAAATGGCTGATAGTAATTAAATCAATAATTACCAGGTGATAAAGCTGTAACAAAATGCTGAACACAATGGGCTCAGGTGAGCTTCTTGGTTGACAATAATCTATAAGGATCATCATCCATCAATACCAGGAGAGTAACACATTTGTGAAAATGATGGAAGCTTTCCATTTGGAACTCGACCAGAGTTCACCCTATGTGTGTCTTCCTTTGGTCGGTATGTGTGATACAGTGTAATAAAGAGATACTGTTGTGACCAATGTGGTGGCCTTGCCTAGTCCTCATCATCAGGCAAGTGACCTCTCCTCTGTAGCTCCTGATAGGCACAGTTTCCCCTTTATTTGGAAAACTGTCTTTGGGCAAACAGGAGCCACTCTGTCCAGTATATTACACATTGCAATGATTCACAGATTGGACAAAAGGCCCCCAACCCCATAGAGCAAGATGGGAACAGCTTTGTGGAGCAGTTAATGCTCCAGGGCTCCTGGAGTGATCAGACTAAAGTTCAGTTCCCCCTAAGACCACCTTACTTACTAACTTCTTCTCCTGCCCTATCCTGCCATTTCTTGCATGAGCATTCCCTCAGTAACTGCCTGTACAAGAATCCTCCCCCTCAGTCTTTACTTCTAGGGAACATGAGATATGATGGATAAACTAGCCAATATATGAGGAATTGAAGTATAACTTTTGTATCTTTTAGTTTTATTGTTCACATCAGATACTGAGAAGAGATTGTTCTATTTGCTACTGCTGTAAGAATGCTACTTTGTTCCTTGACTTTGAATAGAAGATAAAGGAATGTACTTTCCCATGCTTTAAGTCCTGGGTGTGGGTCCAGGACTGGGCAGTGTTTGCATGCATATGTACATAATCATTCCATCTCTCCCATCTTTCCAGATCAATCATTCTTATTTTATAGAAGTGGTAAAAATTTCCTTAAGGTCATACATATGATGACTGGGAAGCTGGGGGTCAGAGACAGGTTTGAGTTCAAAGTTCATCATTTTTCAGAGCCCATGTCATTTTCTCAGAGGATGATATATTGTAAATGTACTATAAACTCTGTAAAAATATGGAAGCATCAAAATAGGCTGAAATTATGACAATTTTCCAACGCCACTTCTACTCTGCATGCATCTGATTTTCTTTATCTATCTCTGTTTTCTTATACTCCACATTATCCCACAAAGGCTTTTTAAAGATAGTTATGATGAAACTGGGCTTCCCTGGTGCTGTAGATGGTAAAGAATCTACCTGCAATGCAGGAGACCCGGGTGTGATCTCTGTGTCTGGAAGATCTCCTGGAGAAGGGAATGGCTACCCAAAGCAATGGCACCCCACTCCAGTACTCTTGCATGGAAAATCCCATGGAAGGAGGAGCCTGGTGGGCTTCAGTCCATGGGGTCGCTAAGAGTCGGGTAAGACTGAGTGACTTCACTTTCACTTTTCACTTTCATGCATTGGAGAAGGAAATGGCAACCCCCTCTAGTGTTCTTGCCTGGAGAATCCCAGGGATGGGGGAGCCTGGTGGGCTGCCGTCTACGGGTTCGCACAGAGTCAGACATGACTGAAGTGACTTAGCAGCAGCAGCAGCAGCAGTATTCTTGCCTGGAGAATTCCATGGACAGATGAGCCTGGTGGGCTACAGTCCATGGGGTCACAGAGTTGGACATCACTGACCGACTAACACATGCATGCATATATGATGAAACTGCCACATTTCTTTTGACCTATGGGGAAGAAGTACATGTCTCAGCTAACTCTCCATCCCTAAACACTCACATATAATAACCTACAAATAGGTAATTCAAATATACCCAAGTTCTTGCCTTGGACAGAGGAGCCTGGCAGGCTACAATCCATAGGGTCGCAGAGTCAGACCAGACTGAGTGACTGATAATGCAACACTTATGGAGAAAGTTGATTTAAAAAACATATATATATTTCTGGATATAGTGATAATATGTACATACAGTCAGTAACCACGAGGCTAATTCTTTACATTCATCCTTTTCTTATTCTCTCTCCCTCATTTAGATATGGGAAGACACCAGTCAATGTGTACAGAGATGAAAAGTCCAACCAATTTCCGCTAACACACTGGAGGTAAACTCTGAGGGAAACCATCCCACCATTATATTTTCTTCCCAGAAGCTGTCACCAGGTATCAAAGATGGCTCTGCACATACTAGGTGGATACCTTTTCCTCCATTATAACTTCCACTTTCCCGATGTGCCCAGATATAATGCTCTTTCTGTAAAAACAGGGAAGTCAGCTGCCAGAGTAAATCTAAGGGATAAGCTGTTTTCTCTCTCCAGTGCTTAAAATTTTCTATTACCTGCACCTTTCCAGATAGAATGCTTCTTGACTCTTACAACAAAAATAAAACAATGTAGTTATTTCCAGATCAGTAAGCATATCAACCAATAAAACACTGTTAGGCTCTTAAATATATGTTTCAGGAGAAAGAAAATTTTGCTTTATAAACTTCACATCATACCTCAATGTTTGCACATATCCGAAGAATATTCCCTAAACAAACAAGATTGTGAATTGCTTTAGATGTAGTGTAGTATTTGATTTTGGATACAAGGAAATGTGTTTCAGTGAATGAATGAGTGCATGAAGAAATATCTCCTACAGGATTTGAGAGAGATTATGAGAAAATATGCCATTGAGATTAGAATATGACTCTCCCTTGCCAATCAAGCAAAGCAGTAACAAGTCATTCTAAGAGAGATTCATTCATCTATTCAGACACTTAGCAGGTAATTATTGATGGCCTACTATTTACCAGGCTCCATTTGATATGCTAGAAGTGATGTATTAAACAAAAATAAACATGATCTATGTTTTATGGGGATTACTTATCTTCTGGTGATAAACACAGATCTTGAGTAAATACTTGTGTAGATATCTATTATTATATATGACTCTGAAGGACTCAATATGCCAGCAAATTTGGAAAACTCAGCAGTGGCCACAGGACTGGAAAAGGTCAGTTTTCATTCCAATCCCAAAGAAAGGCAATGCCAAAGAATGTTCAAACTACCGCACAATTGCACTAATCTCATACACTAGTAAAGTAACACTCAAACTTCTCCAAGCAAGGCTTCAGCAATACGTGAACCGTGAACTTCCAGATGTTCAAGCTGGTTTTAGAAAAGGAAGAGGAACCAGAGATCAAATTGCCAACATCCACTAGATCATGGAAAAAGCAAGAGAGTTCCAGAAAAACATCTATTTCTTCTTTATTGACTATGCCAAAGCCTTTGACTGTGTGGATCACAAGAAACTGTGGAAAATTCTGAAACAGATGGGAGTACCAGACCACCTGACCTGCCTCTTGAGAAATCTGTATGCAGGTCAGGAAGCAACAGTTAGAACTGGACATGGAACAACAGACTGGTTCCAAATAGGAAAAGGAGTATGTCAAGGCTGTATATTGTCACCCTGCTTATTTAACTTACATGCAGAGTACATCATGAGACACGCTGGACTGGAAGAAACACAAGCTGGAATCAAGATTGCCAGGAGAAATATCAATAACCTCAGATATGCACATAACACCACCCTTATGGCAGAAAGTGAAGAAGAACTAAAGAGCCTCTTGAGGAAAGTGAAAGAGGAGAGTGAAAAAGTTGGCTTAAAGCTCAACATTCAGAAAATGAAGATCATGGCATGCGGTCCCATCACTTCATGGCAAATAGATGGGGAAACAGTGGAAACAGTGTCAGACTTTATTTTTCTGGGCTCCAAAATCACTGCAGATGATGACTGCAGCCATGAAATTAAAAGACGCTTACTCCTTGGAAGGAAAGTTATGACCAACCTAGATAGCATATTGAAAAGCAGAGACATTATTTGCCAACAAAGGTCCGTCTAGTCAAGGCTATGGTTTTTCCAGTAGTCATGTATGCATATGGACTGTGAAGAAAGCTGAGCGCATAAGAATTGATGCTTCTGAACTGTGGTGTTGGAGAAGACTCTTGAGAGTCCCTTGGACTGCAAGGAGATCCAACCAGTCCATTCTGAAGGAGATCAGTCCTGGGTGTTCATTGGAAGGACTGATGCTAAAGCTGAAACTCCAATACTTTGGCCACCTCATGTGAAGAGTTGACTCATTGGAAAAGACTCTGATGCTGGGAGGGATTGGGGGCAGGAAGAGAAGGGGACGACAGAGGATGAGATGGCTAGATGGCATCACCGACTCGATGGACGTGAGTTTGAGTAAACTCTGGGAGTTGGTGATGGACAGGGAGGCCTGGTGTGCTGCGATTTATGGGTTGCAAAGAATCGGACATGACTGAGCAACTGAACTGAAAGGACTCACTGAAATGTTCTATAAGAGTACATGACAAATGAGATTTCATACAGTTTGGACAGATAGGAACAGTTTTCCTGAGGGGCATTAGACTTAGACTTGAAAAGAGTCAGAAACAGCTAGTACAGAAGGAATCGCATGTAGAAGACCTGACAGGAGTTAGAGAGGGGTGTGGGTTTTGTGGCTGGAGCCCAGTGAGTGGAGGTGAGTGTATTGAGAGATGAGTTAGAACTGCCAGAAAGGGAATGGCCAGCTATAGAAGACCAGGTAGGCTCTAGGTTAAAGACTTTTAACTTTATCTTGAGAATAATGAGAACAATTGAAGGTTTTTAATAGGGTCCCCTTAACCTGAGATCAACTTTTAAAGGATGGGCATGAAGCTTCCATTCTTTCTGCTGGCTGGGAATTACAAAAATAAGACATCAATCTTCAGGGAGCAATTCTATCATTATCTTCACAACCCCCCATCTAGTACAATGCCTCTGGAGAAGGCCATGGCACCCCACTCCAGTCCTCTTGCCTGGAAAATCCCATGGATGGAGGAGCCTGGAAGGCTGCAGTCCATGGGGTTGCTGAGGGTCAGACATGACTGAGCGACTTCACTTTCACTTTTCCCTTTCATGCACTGGAGAAGGAAATGGCAACCCACTCCAGTGTTCTTGCCTGGAGAATCCCAGGGACGGGGGAGCCTGGTGGGCTGCCGTCTATGGGGTCTTACAGAGTCGGACACGATTGAAGTGACGTAGCAGCAGAAGCAGTACAATGCCTCACTTACAGAAGGCATTCATTGACTGTTGAGTTAGTTTTAAGTCCAGTGCCCTGACTGCAAATCAGCTATACACCCTTAGATTAGTAACCACAATATCTTCGTTTTCCCATCTATGTGAATATATTTGATTATACTTACTCTGAAATCTCTTTTGAATGAACAGACTATGACTCAAATATGCTTTTGTCATACATAAATACATAGAAATCTGACTCCTTTTCTGGAGGAGCTGTTTCCTGGCACTGAACCATCCAATATCCATGTCACATTCCATCCAAATGTCTCATCTGATACTTGGAGAGTCCCATAAATGCCTGCCATGTGACCTTGGGCAAGTCACAATCTCATGTATAAGATAAGAGGTACGGATTTTATGATCTTTAAAATTCCATTTTAGTCCTCAAATAACACATATTACTTTCCTCCCAATTCTATGTTTGTCTGAACTTATAAAATAAATAAATATATACACAAATAACTGACTCTTTCCTGTGGGGAAAAAAAAGAAAATTCTGATATACTTAAGCAGAAAACATCATTGTCCATTTATTTAACTAAATTAGCCAATTACTAAGTGTTAATTCAGTTAAGCATAAACTAGGTAGGATCTCCTAGGATTTACCACTTTAAAAAAGTGATCTTTGGCAACATATTTAGATGAGTACATGGAAATAAGAAAGGACAAAGAAAGCTATCGTTCTGCCCACATTTTCCATTTTTCTTCATCTGAACTGTAATAGGGATATTAGTCACAAGCAAGGCATCTCTAAACTCAGAAAACATGGTAAGAGTTGAATTATAAAGTCACTATTTCTGCAGACATTTCATGGTAAATGAAGAAAACAAGTACCATTGTACAAGTCTGCCATGGTTTGCCTGTACATAGGGCTCATCTACCGGGTCAGGAATGAATTATTAGGAATGCACACCATTGACTCAACTGGACCTCCCAGTTTCAGTTTAGTGCTAGGATACACAGATGGCCTGTTAACAATGCTAGGAACATCTGGAGTTCATGATGTGAGCCAAAAATGACTGATACGACTGTGCTGAAGAATAGAGAGATTTTAGTGGTTGGAAGGTATACGCAGTAGTGAATAGAGATGTATCAGCCTCACCCCAACAGAGTAATCAAGAGATCAAAAGATTAATAACAGCCTCTCAGTACCACTGCTGATCAGCAGCTTCCAAAAGTGACTGAAGGCAGGGATATGCATACAGAAAGGCAGATGGAAAAACAAGGATCTGATACATAGCACAATTAAATGAACTGCAAAATTTGAGATGGACTTTCCTTCTCTGGAAAAACATTTCAAAGAGCCCAGTATTTTATAATGGTGATGGTAGGGATAATGATGGTGGTGGTGATGATGATAATGATGGGGATGATGGTGGTTTTTCACTTCCTACTACGCTTAGTTAATTCCTAGTTCTTTTTTAGACCTTAGATCAACTGTTACCACTTTACAGAGGCTTGCTAGACCTTCACAGCTCTCAAATTCTTCTGAAACATGCTTTCACCTGTCCCTCCTTTCTGCAGCACCTGCCTCAGCGATAGCGTGCTTCTATTTGTATGACTGCTTCTTTGTTGTACTTCTCTCCACCCAATTATATACCCACTGTGAACAGATAGTACATGTACTTTTGCTTATCGCCATGTCCTTAGACCAAAGCATAGCATTGGAGGGCTCAATAAATGTTTAAAGGAAGAGGAAGAAAAGGAAGGAGGAAATAAAAAAATAAAAAAACATTTTTTGTATACATATCATATAGCATCTATTATCCTGATGCGGCATATATTTCTCATGTCAGCCCTTCAAGATGAGTCCTATTATTTTCATTTCATTGAATCTCAGAGAATGAAGTCAATGATCTTAGGTTCCATAACTAGAATATGTGAAGCACAGACATAAACCTTGACCAGTGTGGCCCCAAATCCATGCATTTTCACCACTCCTTACTAAATATATCATGGTGCTTCTTTACATAAATTTGTCTGAATTTAAATCAGAATTCCTAACTGATTTATTTTAATTTTTTTTAAATGGTGATGTGCTAGTGTTCAGAAATCTTACATAGTCGATAACTGCCTCCTCTGACAGGTTTTACTATACTAAACATTAAACAAATGACAGAAATCTGAGTGTCTATCTGCCAGCACCAGGCTCTGCAGGTTGTCAACGAAACTGCATAGGCTGGAATTAACCTTGAAGGAGAAAACAGAGAACTTGCCCAGAGAATTCAGAGTCTATTCCTGAACATTTCCCACTCCCTCTCCATCAAACAGCCCAATGAGAGGCCAGCAGCATGCTGATTCTGTTATCTCATCCCTGTAGCCCCATAAAACACTTTTCCCTAAGATACAGAAAACAGAATGTTGGCAATACTGTTTCAAAGCTGAAAAACAATGATGAGAAAATTCTAAAAGAAAAAAAAAAAAACAAAAAACTGCTTTTCCTCCCAAATTCTATGTGAAGGAGGCAGAGATATGGATACTTGCTATGATATATTTGATAGTACAAAGCTCTGACATGAAGTAATATGAATAATAAATAGCAGCTGTTCAAGGAAGGAAATATAACATGGTAGAGTAAATGGTGTATTTGTCCCTCGAGCTGATGAGTACTTAGTCACTACAAAATCATTCTCCCAGAGCACATGATTTAGACTACACTCCAGGACAAGCTCCTCAAGATTCTATACATGTTACCACTCCTTGTTAGATATTTGCGTGATTTTAAATATTAAAAGTGCTATCAAATATTAATGATAAAATAAATTAAATTTAGACTGCAGAACTCAACTGTTGCAGATATTGCTAAAGTATGAGTTTATTATGAGTCTTTAAGGGTCAACAGCAGAAAGCTTCCATCTAGAGAAAGGTCTCAATAATAATATAAGTTTTGGTAGACACAGCATTCTGAGGGAATCAAAACACTGCCCTGTAATTGATCTTCTATAGCAAAGTTGCTGCTATTAATAATAGGTCTACCCAGGCAATCTCTATAAGTTTTTGGGAAAGTGTATTTAAATTCAAATATGTACAAATAATTTTACTAGTAGAATACAAACAATCCACCACCCAAATCTAAAAAATAATTTATCCAAAATAAAACCCATAGGAAGATCCTCTGAAGAAGAAAATGGCAACCCACCTCAGTATTCTTGTTTGGGAAATCCCATGGACAGAGGAGCCTGGTGGACTACTGTCCATGGGGTCACAAAGAGTCAGACATGACCTAGCGACTAAATAACAGCAACAACAGGACCCATAGGAACAGGTTCCTAAAACCTCACTAAAACAGTGAGCCACTTTCATGAAAATAAAATCAAGACTTTCCTTCTTGCAAAGGAATCTAGCACAAATCAAAAGTGAAAGAGAAATATATGCCAAACTCAGGCAGAATTTGTTGCATCAACATATCATATAAAAATTAAAACTTAATTTTCTGATATGGTCAGTAGTGCTTTATGAAAGAAAATATAATGGTCTAGAGCTATAGCCATAATATACCTAGTTATGAGCCCTTAAAAAACCTCAATATTTCTGGCACAGTATCCTCATCAGTAAAATGGGAATGCAGTAGCTACTTTTTTTCAAAAATATCACTGTAAAGATTAAATAAGATATTGCATATATTAATATATCATGTTCCAGTCATGTATAGCATGTAGTTGGAACTTGAGAATATTTTACTATCTTTCTTTCATTAAGAAAACCAAAGCATTTTGAAATAGCATTAACTACATTTAATCAATTGGGACAAATAGAAAAATTCTATATTTACTACCTGGTACAGTGACAATTCATCAAAATATTAAAAGAGAATCTCAGTTCTTTTGTTCCTCCCTCTTCTTCTCCAAGGTCTCTGTTGATGATTGCTCGAGTCTTTAGTTTCACTAAAAATGTCAATGTCCTTTAAAGGGAAAACAGATATACTGTCATCTCTAAAAAGATGATACAGTCATCCTTGGAGAAAAGGAAGTGAAATGGGGTTCTGGAGAGAAGAGAGATGAACAAAACAAATTATATCACGAAAGGATGGAGGGCATCACACGATAAACTAAGGCATCTCTGCGATTTGGTTGATAGAAGAATTGAAGTGAGCCCAGTTCTGCTTGCTCACCAGAGGGCCTGGAGGGAACAAGAATGCCAGCTTCCATAAAGGGAGCATGAAATAGAGAGATGTGGTGGGTATATGGATACATACTCAACTTTCTCAGGGATATAAGCTATCTCACTTTTCTCAGACTTTGTATCTTAGACTTTTTTAGTTGTAACATGACTATGTTTCCACGAGTTGGAGCATTGTTACAAAAGACCACAATAAATAGAATAAATGGCAATGAGCCCATTTATGCCATTTCAAAGATTATCAACCCTTCAGAATATCAGTGTGTTTTTTGATTTGCCACATAATGTGCATATAAGTAATATCTGGTGAAGGCCAACAATATCACCTGCTTTGTGAAGGCATTGGATAAAATATATTTCTATATTAACTCAAGAAATAGTTCTCAGTTGCCAGTTATATATCATATATTGTGCTAGGCACAAGAATACAATACATGCCACTTAATGAAAACAAAGAAGCAAGTTCAAAGATTGTTATTTCATTGATTATTATATTTAAGGTGTAATACTTAAGTACTATCTTAATTAGACTCTACTGGTTTGGTGTTGCAAAGAGTTGGACATGACTGAGACACTAAACTTTCACTTTAATTTATAAAATACTATGTCAAATTTCTGTGTAGTCTTTCTCATGACTAATTCTGAAATCTACTAGCTGTTTTTTGGATGCTAATAATTCAGTGTGTTTTATAAGGTCAAACTTCTTCTCTAGTCCTTGAAAATGTCACAGAAGATAATCTGATTCCTTCTTCATTTTACATCTCATCTACTTTCATTCGGTTCCTCTTTGTCAGTGTTCGTCCTCAGCCTTTACCTCTCCCACCTACGTACCACTTTTTTTTACTATTGAGAACAATTTATTCCTTTAATTTCTCCTTCAATTCCAAAATCTGTCATTATCCAAGAATTAAACATATGTGTGCTTCCTTGCCTATAAACTGCAGTATAAGGGGAAAAAAATACATATTTTTACTTTAGACATTGTTGCCTGTCATCATTACTTCTATTTTCTGTATTCTCTAGTTCCTAAACTTCACTGTGTTATTTTACTTCTGTCCCTGAGATTGTTCTTTCCTCTTCTGTATTAATTCTTCTCTTTCCAGTCACCATTTCTTGGGAAAAGGAGGTTGGGTAAGGGATTAGGGAGAATCTGTGACCAGGATACTGGTTTTATTCAAAATACATTGGTTTTATATCTAGTTTTATATGAATTTATCTAAAGAGCTATTTTCATTCTGTACCTTGTGCAAAAAAGATGGTCCATTCTTTAACTGTTCAAAACTCACCTAAGAAGGTCATGAAAGTGGGCATCCACTTTTTTTAAAGATTAGAAATTTTCATTTACCCTTACTGTAGGAATAAACTAGTATTGTTCAAAATCACTGAAGTCATTCCAACTACTTAGTTTAGTTGATGCCCAGTAATTTTAATTGTTTGCTTCTATGGCAGCCCCCAGGGGTAGTACTCTGCATTAATTTATAGACCTTCATATTTTATGGGTTCATCACAGTGAGTTGGACCCATCTGGAGAAATGAACTGGTTTTGAATCACAATATTCTCTTATTAGAAGACACATCCAAAAGTTAAGGTAGGTTTCTTTTATCCTTTTTTTTTTTTTTAATAAACAAACTAAATTAGGGAAAGTGAGGATAGCAAGGACAACTCTTTTATCCCTAATATGTTAAAAACTATCTGTTAGGAGACAAATCCCTGTTGTATCATTCTATTAAATTTTCACGTGACATCAACCCAGAAGGAAAAACATCCCATTAAGAATCCAGGAATTTTTATCAGCATTATTGGGACTAGCAACTAGCAATGCTAAAGTATAATCATTATCTTTGTTTTGTTAGCAAATAGTCTATTCACTGAAGCTGCTTGATTGGAAGTCCAGAGCCACTAGATAAAGAGTCAGCCTTTTATACAAGGCATAAAAATATTTTGACCCGACATTCATATTTTATCATTTTCCAAGTAGAGTCATTTTTTTCCTCTGCCCTTGCCATGATGTGACATTTAATTATGGATTCCCCAGAAACCTTTCCCTGAGGTCTCTTACATCAGAAGTACCTTTTCCGGAGGACTCCAGTGGCGTTTATCATCATGATAGCAGCTCCCTATGGCTTAGCTTGCTATTAAATCCTGAATTAATATAAGCAAGTCCTTTCCATTGACAAGATAAACAATGTTTCCCTTTGTTTTTCAGAAGATCTACTAGGTTGGTTGTCAGAGCCTGGACCTTTAGTATGTAGCCTTTTGTGTAGCTTAAAATCTTTACAGATATGTGTGCTTTTCATCTAACCAGATTTTGCACATCTATTATAGCACACCCTCAATCAAAAGATGTTTCTGCATTGCCTACCAAGTAAAGGCTAAATCAATATAAAATTATATTCCTCAAAAAATGCTTTTAATTCTTGTGGGAAGAAGATTACATACATAGATAAAGATAGATATTATATAAATAGATAAGATAGTTGATAGATAAGACAGATGATAAATAGATAAATATATATGAAAAACAGATAAATAGATAAGGTAGATGATATATAGATCTAGGTCTACAACTTTTTTTTTCTCCTTATCTCACAGTGGAGGCAGGGATATCTTTCTGGGACATCTAGATTCAGATTCAAAATGTTTTTTCTGGCTATAAACTGATTGTTAGGATTGGCACAATGGTTATTTTATGGATTCCTTTGACAACGCCACTAATGTGTACACATGTTGTTGTTGTTTAGATAGTAAGTCATGTGCGACTCTTTTACAACCCCATGGACTGTAGCCCACCAGGCTCTTCTGTCCATGGGATTTCCCAGGCAAGAATACTGGAGTGGATTATCATTTCCTTTTCCTGTGGATCTTCCTGATCCAGAGATTGATCTCACATTTCCTCCACTGGGAGGTAGATTCTTTACCACTGACCCACTAGGGAAGCTCAATGGACATGTATATTTCATACCAAATACTTTAAATTTGTACCTCCTCATTTTTGTTGCTGATGTCAAACATGTTGAAAGAAAATAGGGCAAGAGTGAAACACGGTCTGCATCTATCTTTCAGCCCGGTTTTACAAGTGTTTTGCATTATAAAAGTGAGTATCCTATTATATCCAGGAACACATTAAAAAAGATCATCTGCCATGACCAAGTAGAATTTATCCCAAGAATCTGAGGCTGGTTTTAGATTTCATTAATGTAAAATACTATAGCAACAAAATAAAGGACAAAATCATGATTACTTCAGTATATACAAAAAACTCATTTGAAAAAACTCTACAGCTCCTCATGAGAAAAGCACTCAATAAACTAGAAATACAAAGGAGTGCCTTCAATTGGATACAGGACATCCATGAAACACCCAGAGCTAATTTTACTATTTTAATGATTAAATACTGAATGCTTTCCCCATAAAATCAGAAACAAGCATGTCTGCTCTTGATACTTCTATTCAACATTGGACTAAAAGTTTCTGCCATGGTAATTAGGCAAGATATTGAAATAAAAGGCACCATATTAGAAAAGAAGAAGTAAAAAAATCTATTCAAAGATAACTTGTTCTATAAAATAAGGACTCCATTAAAAAACTATTAAAACTTATAATCGAGTTCAACAATTTTATACTATACAAAATCAATATAAAAGCTAAATTCTATTTTGTATACTATACTATTTTCATTTGAATGAATAATCAAAGAATAAACTTAGAAACCAACACCTTTACAAAAGCATAAAAATAATCATAAAATATTTAGGAATAAATTTAATAAAAAGTACAAAACTTTTATTCTGAAAACTATAAAACATTATTGAAAGAAGTTTTTTAAAATCTAAATAAAAGGAAGAACAGTTTATGTTCCTCAATCAAAATACTTATTATTGTTAAGATGGCAGTACTTTCCAAACTGACCAATGCTGCTGCTGCTAAGTCACTTCAGTTGTGTCCGACTCTGTGTGACCCCATAGACAGCAGCCCACCAGGCTTCCCCGTCCCTGGGATTCTCCAGGCAAGAACACTGGAGTGGGTTGCCATTTCCTTCTCCAATGCATGAAAGTGAAAAGGGAAAGTGAAGTCGCTCAGTTGTGTCCGACTCTTAGCGACCCCATGGACTTCAGCCTACCAGGCTCCTCTATCCATGGGACTTTCCAGGCAAGAGTACTGGAGTGGGGTGCCATTGCCTTCTCCAAATTGACCTATAGACTTAACCTAAACCCTATCAAACTTTTAGCTGTGTGCAGAAACTGGTAAGCTGTTTCTAAAATTTAAATGGCAGTTTGAGGGACTCTAAAACGCCAAAATAATCTTGAAAAGCAACAAAGTTACAAAATTCACAATTTCCAGTTTCAAAACTTACTACCAAGGGAGACTGTGGTACTAGCAAATGGATAGACATATAGATTGATGGAATAGAATTAGGAGTCCAGACATAGATCCTCAGGTTTGCAGTAACCAATTTTTGACAAGGATACCAAGTCAGTTCAATGGGGAAAGAACAGTTTTTTCAACAGATGGTACTAGGTCAACTGGCTATCCACATATAAAAGAATGAAGTTCGGCCTTTCATCATAGCACAAGCAAAATTAAGCCAAATGGGCCATAGACCTAAAGGACAGGGTCTATAAATCTCTTAGGGAAAATATATAGGAGCAAATCTTTTGTGAGTGGAGTTAGGCAAAGTCTTTTTATATATAACACCAGAAGCACAAATGGCAAAAGACAAAATTTATAAATTAGATTTCACCCAAATTAAAAACTCACTTGCAAAGGATACCATAAAGAAGATGACAAGACCAACCACACAATGGGAAAATGAAACTTGTATTGGTATGTGGATTTTCAAGTGAAACTCATTTTGATTATTCTAATGGCTCCTTTCTCACACAGCAATCCTCCCAAAGCCCCCAAGCCTTCCTCCTACATAGGAGAAGCTTTATGAGAAGTGAAAAGGGAAATGTTTTTGTTCAGAAATAAAAACAAAAGAGAGAAGGCTTAATTATATCTCATAACTCTGTTCTGGTCCCTTTTTGTATTTGCATTTCTTCTCCACTCCTTTGATGCTGGTTCTGTAAACCTGTCTGTGAATTATGTTCCTTGGACATTATGCTTGCCAACACATTACACATAAAATGTCCATAATGAACCTATATGCTTTATCTAAGCTCAGTGTTCACATTTGCAGGGCTTTGTAGGGAACCAGGATGGGGCACAGGACCAAGTTCCTCTTTCTTCGACTAAGAAATCAATGAGTAATATCACTTCTATGGATGAGAAGGTTGGAGAACAAAAAAAGGTACAAAAGAATTGAAGGTAGGTAGAAAGAGTTCTCATTTTCACATATTGCATGAAGTACTGAATATAAAGCTTAAAAGTGAATTGAGCTGAGTTCATTTTTACTCTAGTCCCACAACTATCGCTAACCTAGGGCATCTATTTCCTTTTGTCTTTGCCTAACTTCCAAACATGGGGTCTTCCAGATTTTCTGTGCTCGAATCTTCTTAGTTTCTGCCTACGGAAGAAGTTTCTAAGAACTCCTCCAAAAACTAAAATCACTTGAAGGGAGAGTATGGTTATACAAAGATAAAATTTTAATAATGTATTTGAATGACACCAACAAGTAAAGCATTTTGAAATGCCACCTGTAATTGGAAAAATAATATTTATATATAAAAGGTATCTTTAAAAAGTCATGTGGACATCACCATTCCCCAGTGCAGTATGAGTCAACTTTAGACCTGAGAGTGACAAGCCTAACTGAATTGTCAATCTTTAATGTTATTTCAAGACCCTAGAGCAGAAAATTATTATACAGTCTCCCGTGAAAAAGGAACAACAAAAATAGCAAAAGCAAATTTCATCCCCAAAGGGACTCTGCTCCTCTAAAAACTTATCTCTATGCAGATTTGAGACAGAAGAGTTGGCCTGGTGTGCTAAGAATCAACCAGCTGATGAAAAGCTTTATATGCAGTGGAAGAATAAAAAGTTAAATATAATTTGTGAACTAGTAAGAAATTTTAGTCCTTCTCATCAATTCTTGAGAGGGGTCTTTTTCCTAATCCTTTGATTTGCAGCACTCTGGGATGTAAGCTGGAATTGTTTCATTAGTATTTTACATTCCTTTTCTTGAGCTCTGCAGTAAATTCAAGTAGCCAAAGATGAACCGGGAAAGAAATTTGTTTCACTGATTCTGATATGCAAGATCTGAAGGGAGAAAGGCTGTGAAAATAAGCTCCCATGAATAAAAACAACAAAATATTCGCTCCCTGGACCCAGGAATATTTGGACTTTGGATCTAGGTTATTATGTTTTTCAATAGCAGTCGGAGTTTGAATGAAACATGTATACATTTTGCATCTGTGTCTACTCCTAATCATAAGAACCTGGAAAATAGAATATTAAAATGACATACCACCAATGGAGCTCACAAAAACAAAATGAATTTCATTCCCTTCATCACAGACCTAGTAGACCCTTATTTCAGTAGCCTGATTTATAACTGACAGATAGTGTATTAAGTTTAATTTTAAGAGGGAAAAGAAAATTGAAGAAATGGATAAGTGATGCCATGTTAATCATACAGAAAGAAGGTCTATTATTTTATTTGCTTTACTTTGCCATTGCTTATACAACTGGTCTGACACTTTAAGTCAGAGTTCAGGAAGAAACCATTACAATAATTGGTTGAAGAATTAACTCTAAGAGGGAAAATTTCTGCAGAAAATAAAATAGGAGAAAATGAGCTTTTCTTGAGAGGAAAAAAAAATGTGATCTATTCAGACTGCTTATATTAAAATGAATTAACTATTCACATAGTTTATTATCTAAACTAATTCATAATAGAGAAACAGCATTCTTATTACTTTAGGAATATAACTTAGTTATCACCTAAGCAAAAACATCAGAAATATGATGGTATATATAAGCTTCTAGGACCTTAAAATCATCCATACTATAAAACAAAATATTGCTTAATAAAAACAACCATAAAGGGATTCTCTAAAGTTAATGCAATTATAAATTGGTATCTGATTACTTTTGTAGAAGTAGTGGACCATCTGGAACTTTTTTAGATTTAATATATAATAATTAAAATATAATAGTAAAGTATACTTGATTTGCTCATGGAAAGAAATCACACTAAGTAAGCTGAAGTAAGGAGAAGGCAATGGCACCCCACTCCAGTACTCTTGCCTGGAAAATCCCATGGACGGAAGGGCCTGGTGGGCTGCAGTCCGTGGGGTCACTAGGATTCAGACACGACTGAGCGACTTCACTTTATTTTTTCACTTTCATGCACTGGAGAAGGAAATGGCAACCCACTCCAGTGTTCTTGCCTGGAGAATCCCAGGGACGGGGGAGCCTGGTGGGCTGCTGTCTATGGGGTCGCACAGAGTTGGACACGACTGAAGCGACTTAGCAGCAGTAAGCTGAAGTATAATGTCCTTTGTTATTTAGGAACTATGGTCATTCACTAGAATTAGTAGATCTAATTTTAAAATGCACCATATTTGCATATATATACATATATATATATATATATATATATAACTGAATCACTCTGTTGTACACTTGAAAGAAACACAACATTGTAAATTAACTATATTGCAATTAAAAAATGCACAGTCTACCAATAAGCAATGCTTTTCGATTTCTTATTCAATTTGGCCAAATGGTTAATTTTTTTTTCTGGAAAATTTAGTACATAAACACCCTGCCTAGTACTTGTAACAAATGTGAAAAGACATAACTTTGTTACTTTTCAAACCATATGTGTTTTGAGGATTTAAGAAAGTGGAATCACAATAAAGGACTCTGCATGTTAACAACCACAGGCAAAAAGAGTTGAAAGCCACAGCAGATTGAACTTGGAAACTGGAGCCATAAAGTACACCAAGATTTCCAGATGAAGGGCCAGGGACCTCCTCAAAGCCCTCCCATATAGAAAGGGCGGCACCTGCAGACAACATGCCTGACTCTCTCCTTGCGCGCCTGACTCTCTCCTTGCGCAGCTGACTGTAGAAACAATGTATTACACTCCCACCACCCAGGTGCTCTGCTTTGCAGGAAAGACTTCAGGCTTCCTACCAGACAGTACAATTGCTGAAACAACTGTGGAGCAGGAAACAATGATTAGAGAAAAGAGGGAGGGAGGTAAGGGAAGAATAGAAAGGAGTTAAGCCTATTGATTCCAGACATAATTTAGAAGCACTAAATATTAATATCTTTCCCTCTAAAATGTAATGACTCCTATATAATAAATGAAAACAGGAGCAACAATTCCTGAAGGCTGTGCAACATTATTTAAAAAAAAAAATCACTATCTTAAATGCACTTATAACTCAAGCACCACCTGCTGGTTCAGTGCTAGATTTTCCCACTCAACAATTCCAACTTGATTTGCATTCAAATCAGCCAAGAAGACAATTCAATTTTCCATAGGAATAAGGCAAGATCATTATCAATTTTAAAAATCAGATAACCCAAAATTTTCCTTGATTTAAAACAACTTTCTACTTCCATCTTACATTTAATCCCAAATTCACATTTGGTGAAATATTTAAAATGTACTATTAGAGGAATTGAAAGATAACTTGTTAATCTGAAAGATATGGTAACCTATATAACAAATGTTAAAATTTATGTACATTTCAGTGGGTGCATCGATACTCTCATTAATTACTTGGTTACAAATATCTGGCTAATGTTTATTTTTATTGTAATAAAATTTTATGATAATATATGAACCTTTTAATATCTTAATGAACTGTAATATGTCACACAGACTAAATAAAAATGTAACAATAAAAGAAACTATCAAAAGAAAAAGTTTATAGAAATGACTCCCTGTGAATAGCTAGTTATCTTTTTCAGTATTTCAGTAACCAAAAAAAAAAAAAAAAAAATTATATTCTTGGACAATGGCCTGAGAATTACGTCACTGAATCAATTTTGCATTTGTTTTAAAAACAGTCACTTTTAGCTTCTCACAGAAGATTACACTAAATTAAAATAAAAATAAGTATTATCAATGTCACTACTCAAAAATAGTTGGTTATTTCATTAATCATCACGCATCTCTCCCAAAGTGTCTCTGTTAAATTTATCTATTAAAGCAGCAGCTACGTGCAGCACTTTCAGGCATGGCCTCAAAGCCTAACTGGTAGCAGTATCTTAGGGCTACATTAACTGTGTATCCTAGGCAACCAAGTAATGGCTAAAGCACCACAGTGTTTGTTTAAAACGTGATGTGGAAAGCAATCAGAAGAGCTTCAATTCCGGGGAAATTCCTTTTCAATGTAAGTCTCACACTGTATTAGAGTGGTGCTATTTGCACCATTATAATTAAGATTGTGTCACCATATTCATTATTTTCAAGGGTTTGTAACTGAGCTGTAAAAAATTAGTCATAGTAATTAAAAGACGGAAAACATCTAGTTATGTTAAGATGTCCTACTGGGGCATTTAAGGTCCTAGTGAAGAGGGTTGAAAGCAATTTAAATGACAGATAATATTTTATCTTAACTAGCTTAAAATACTGTCCTCACCAATGATAAATGGGAGGTGTGCAATAGAATAAATGCAAACAATAATTTAGTTTGTATCTCTCTTGAAAAAATTATACATCAGCTATTCTGACTATAATGATTATTCTTTTATGATTTTTATTGAGTAAATTCCTCAGTGGCTGTCTTTTGATTAATATGTTGACAAAGAGCAGTATTTTTATCTTTAAAATTTTCATTTTTGATGTTTTGATTACTTAATCATTCTTGATCCAAGAACCTAAATACATGTTATTTTGTACTTTTCACTTAAAAATTTATATGCCTACATAAATTATAGGAACAGGATTTTGTTCTTGATGGGTATTTTAAAACCAAGTCCTTTTTTTAAAATCAGTTTTCTTAAGAAGGAAAAAAGAAATGTTTCATCTTCTGTTGTTCAGATTGAGGAAAGAACTTGGTTTTGTTTTCCTGCTGTTTTTAACAGAAAAAAATAAGCTGTGGTTATGGTGAGAAGTAGTAATTAACCTTTACTAATATTCACACAATGCTTTGATAATCTTAAATGCTGCATGTGTTCATGCCTGTTCAGCAGCTTCAGTCATATCTGACTCTTTGCAACCCTAAGGACTGCAGCCTGCCAGGCTCCTCTGTCTATGGGATTCCCAGGCAAGAACACTGGAGTGGGTTGCCATGCCCTCTTCCAGGGGATCTTCCCCAACCAGAGATCAAATCTGCATCTTCTGTGTCTCCTGAACTTAAGGTGGATACTTTAGAGTTGAGCCAACGGGGGAGCCCAAAATGCCATATATCACATATTTATTTCATTTAATTCACTGAACAGTTCTACAAGGAAGGTAGTATGGTTCCCATTTCACAATGAGGAAACTCATAATCCTAGTGGGACCCAAGATGCAAGTCCATACAAGTTTCTGAAGTACTTCTGAAGTAAAAATTTAAGATTGAAAATAATCTATCCTTAATTATGATTTTATAAAGTATTAGAGACAGAATTACAAAGTAACTCCATTTCTCTTTTCATTCTCCAGATTTCAGTGCCAGGTTTCATTGTAATATTAACAACTGTATAACACTCATCAAATCTACTAACTACCCAAGAATAAAATGAAACTAAGAATTGCAAAAAAACTGTTTTCCCTTTAAGCCATCTAGTAATAATATAATCTAAATTATACATAAAATAGTACTGAATTCTGCCAGAGGAAAAAGAAAAAATATATCATCTGAGACTCAACACAGTAGATATTGGAAAGAAAACAGTTACAGGTTATATGATAAAATTCCTCTTCAGAGCTGCTCCAATGAGAAAAATCCCTTGGTTGCTGGCCAAGAATCTGTCAAGGTTCATATCATGGCTTTGACACGTTTTCCAAATTCCTTTAAATTTCTAAACCTAAAAATATCATTCACCTAGTTATTCTCAGAAAATAATATATCAAGAGATTTTATTAACTACTTCTACTATCCAAACGTAATATTTTTCTAAGGAAGTTATAAACGTTTTTAGCTTTGTATTTTTTAAATGCCCTTTTAATACATCCTATAATTTGTGCTTGTATTGGAATACCGAAGAAAATAACAGTATACATCCTTGCTTTTCTCCTCCATCTTTTCCATTTGTAGACTGTTGAACAAGAGGGAGGAGAAAAGATAGTAGGTCCCCATTTTACATGAAAAAGGCAAGGAAAAATCCAAGGCATTAGATAGGTATTGTGTCCTATAGTCACCACTAGCCACATGTGGCTTTGAGCACCTTAAATGTGGCTAGTCCAAATTGAGAGATATTGTATTTGTGAAATATACATTGAATTCCAATGCTTGGTATGATCTCATGAATAATTTTTATGTTAATTACTTGCTAAAATGATAGTATTTGGGTATATTGGGTTAAATAAAATATATAGTTACTATATGTTTTAATATATTTAATATATTCATTTCTTTTTAATACATTTTTCAAGCATGGTTGCTAGAAAATTTTAAATTACACGTGGTGAAATTTGTAGCTCACATTCTATTCCCCTGTGTCAGAAAATCAAAGCATGAGTTATGGCGGTTTAAAACAGAAGTCACTAATATTATGTACAAAATATTCCCTAAAACAACTTTGTTTTACTATTTCTATCTTAGTATTTCCCTGAGAATTAATCAAATTAATCTCAAATGCATGCATATACATAAGCATACAACCATATTTTACTCTCCTGTTCAATGGATCTTCAATATCTAGAATAGTGTCTGGCCAATAGTAGGCCCTTAATCAGTAACCATTGATTGTATTTTGAACCAATGTGTTTTTCTAGTATTAAAACAATTCAGAGTAGACAACAAATAGAAGAGAATTTGCCTTCCAGCCCCACACAGAAATGTTAAGTCCCATAAATGAAGTATTTGAAAAAAGGAGACATGCAAATGAGAAATGAGACTTTCAAAGCATTTACAGTAATATGGAGATTGGCAATAAATAAAAATTTAAGTGTTCAGATTATCAATTCACCCATTTATAAATCCAATAATGTATATGTTAAATATAATGGGGGAAACTTGGCAATTTAAAAATTGAATTTACCTTCAGTATATATTATAAGCATGGCTATGAAAGACATTTTTAAAGATTTCTATTCAATCTTGGTGATATTTCTCCTTCCAAAGGAAAAAAGTTCACTTGCTAGCATACATCTTCTGTAAACAGGAGAAAATCCAAAGTGTGGATTTGCATTCCATCAAAGACATTATGATAAATTAAGAAGAAATCATTAAAAAAGCTTAAATATTTTGCATATTGCTTCACTGAGACTCCAAGTTTATGAAGTGTGTGTATTTTAAAACACCCACAGAACTTATGTCCCTGGGGAAAAAAAAATTAGAGATTATAAAAATCTTTAGTTACTAAAGACTGGAGAATTGGGAAAGGTGAAAACAAAATGAAGTAATCCCCAAAGACTCAGAGGCCCAGAGAAACCTAAGAAGTTGAAGCACAGGAATAAGATGTCTTGCCTGGGACAGGAACCCTGGACCTATTCCTGACTCTGATCACTCAACACAAAATGCTTTTTTCAGAGACCCTTAAATCTTGAAATATATTTATTTCCTGGGAGTTGCTCTGAAGCTGAAGGAATGGAGGAGAGGGCATTTGCTTGGTGGATCTGAGTTAAACTCTAATTACAAGAATCCCGTCTCCATGAGTTACTACCACTGTGTTCATAGGGCAAAACTTCTTCAAATCCTTGGTTTCCTCATTTAAAAAACATATAATGATAAGCCCTCCATGACAGATTTCTGTAAACTCATCCAAACGAAGCACTAAGTACAGTGTTTATAACAAATTACCACAGACTTAGTGGCTTGAAAGGAGAGAACTGTATTCTGCCACAATTCTGGAGGCTTGAAGTCTGAAACCAAGCTGTCATCAGGGCCATTCTTCCTCTGAAGTCTAGGGAAGAATTTTCCCTTGCCTCTTCCTAGTCTGGTGGTTCTCAGCAGTACATGGTGTTCCTAGACTTGCAGCTGCCTCACACCAAAGCCTGCCTCTGTCTTCACATGGCATTCTCCCCTACATGTGCATCTCTGTATTCTCTCCTTGTCCTGTAAGGACGCCAGTCCTTGGATATAAAGCCCACCCTTATCTAGCATGACTCATCTTAACTAATTACATCTGCAGAGATCCTAGTTACAAATAAGGTCATATTCTGAGGTTTTAGGTGGACATGAATTTTGATGTTGTTGTTCAGAAGCTCAGTTATGTCCGACTCTTTGTGATCTCATGGACTACAGCATGCCAGGCTTCCCTGTCCTTCACTATCTCTCAGAGTTTGCTCAAACTCATGTCCATTGCGTAGGGGGTATCATCCAACCATCTCATCCTCTGTCACCCCCTTCTCCTTCTGCCTTCAATCTTTCCCAGCATCAGGGTCTTTTCTAATGAGTCAGCTCTTCATATCAGGTGGCCAAAGAATTGGAGTTCCATCTTCAGCATCAGTCCTTCCAATGAATCAGTTGAGCTCAGTTCAGTTGCTCAGTCATGTCAGACTCTTTGCAACCCCATGGACTGCAGCACACCAGGCTTCTCTGTCCATCACCAACTCCAGAGCTAACTCAAACTCATGTCCATCTAGTCAGTGATGCCATCCAACCATCTCATCCTCTGTCACCCCCTTCTCCTGCTGCTTTCAATCTTTCCCAGCATCGGGTCTTTTCTAATGAGTCGGCTCTTTGCATCACGTAGCCAAAGTATTGGAGTTTCAGGTTCAGCATCAGTCCTTCCAATGAATATTCAGGAGTGATTTATTTTAGGATTGACTGGTTGGATCTCCTTGCAGTCCAAGGGACTCTTAAGAGTCTTCTCCAATAACACAGTTCAAAGGCATCAATTCCTCAGGCTGAGCTTTCTTTATAGTCCAATTCTTACATCCATACCTGACTACTGGAAAAACCATAGCCTTGACTAGACGGACCTTTGTTGGCAAAGTAATGTCTCTGCTTTTCAATATGCTGTCTAGGTTGGTCATAGCTTTTCTTCCAAGGAGCAAGCGTCTTTTAATTTCATGGCTACAGTCACCATCTGCAGTGATTTCAGAGTGCCAAAAAATAAAGATTCTCACTGTTTCCATTGTTTCCCCATCTATTTTCCATGAAGTGAGAGACCGAATACCATGATCTTACTTTTCTGAATGTTGAGTTCGTAAATATTATTCCAATGCATATTCAAGGTTAACTTCCTTTAGGATCAATTGATATGATCTCCTTGCTGTCCAAGGGACTCTCAAGAATCTTCTCCAGCACCACAATTCAAAAGCATCAATTCTTCAGCACTCAGCCTTCTTTATGGTCCAACTCTCACATGCATTTTGAAGGGGTGCTATTCAAACCACTATTCAAACCACTTTAGATACTGGACTAATTCAAAGTCTCACATAGCTTTAATCAAAATAAAAAGCCAAAAACCACAGAGTATAAAAAGAAGAGTCACCTCTGTTATAACTGTTTTCTTGTACATACATGCCAAGTTTACATTGACCTGTAATAAAAACATATTATTTTTTCCAGTTCCCAAAACTCGCCTTTGAGACAGTTTCTACAAAAGTTTTTGTATTTTTGTTTTTCTTAGGACTCACAGTCTAGCCACATAGTATACATTTGTCACATCTATCACTAACTCTGGTCATTTTTCTCTGCTACATTTCTCACATCTATTTGTCTTTCTCACTTCTAATTCTACCCAATCTTAGCACCTCACACCAGCATGAGAATAACTATCTTCAAAGTAACACTGGTCTCAAGATATTTGAATCATAGGATAAACCACTAAAGATTATCTGCTTACTTTTTTTCACAGTTCCTCATAATCCTTAAACTATCAGTGATTCCATTTCTTTGGGGTAGAATCTAAGCTCCTCAGATCAGTGGCAAAGGTTTCAATGTTTTGACCTGAATTACCTACTCAAAAATACTTTCTTTTACCACTAAATGGGAAACCTCATCTCCATTGAGCCCGAGTTTGTTGTATCTGTTGCCCTCCTTCACTTCTTGCTTGCAAGAAGAATTACAAAAATCCTTTCTCAGCAATATCAAAAAAATGTGCCAAATACATTATATCAGAATAATCCTGCGTTCATCTCACAAGGCACTTTATTTTTGTTTTTTTGTATTCATAGTTTTCATTTTCTCAAATTGTGGCAAAGTATACAAAACAGAAATCTCACCATCTTCCCCATTTTGAAGTGTACAGTTCAGTAGGGTTTCACAAAGCACTTTAAATCAATGTTCCAAGGCTGATTCTGCGTGCATGCTCAGTGGTGTCCAACTCTTTGCGACCCTATGGACTGTAGGCTACCAGGCTCCTCTGTCCATGGGATTCTCCAGGTAAGAATACTGGAGTGAATTGCCATGCCCTCTTCCAGGGGATCTTCCTGACCCAGTTTTGAACCTGCATCTCCAGCATCTCCTGCATTGGCAGGCAGAATCTTTACCACTCAGCCACCAGGGGAGGCTCCAAGGCAGAAAAGTTTCATAAATGCACCAGAATTCTTCCCTGAATGAAAGATAAATAGTTCAGATACATGTTTGTGCACTGTGGGCCCACAGCACATGCTACATGTGGATGCTCTTGTCCTTGTGGTGATAAAGAAGGGAAAGCAGACTGAGCAAGAGCTAGCTTGAAAGGTTAGAAATTGGCTTTTACTGAAATGAATTTCAGTTGAAAGAAGACTATTTATTTGGAAGTAGTGGATGGTGAAAGGCGAGCCTGGATTGTGTTAATATCATTTTCAGGAGATTGATTGAGACGCTAAAAGGGCATAAAACTCAGCACTAGATAGATCAGTGACAGGCATAAATGGGAATTATTGACAAGATGCTATTAAGTGATGAGCACTGGAAGATGTATTTGATGAAACTTTAAAAATTTAAACAAATACAAAAGGGATACTGTCTTGCAAAGAAAAATATCTTTCTCTCCTGGGGATTCAGCTCTGTATATTATATAAGATTTTGTAGAATGGTCATTTAAGCTTACCACTTTGACCAACTGACACGATCCCATGAAATAGTCATGGTATCTAGATTTGCTCTGCTCTAATCTGTTTCTCCCCTAATGTTTCATTGTTGCTTTCTCCTCCCAAAAATGACTTGTGGGTCTTCTGGTAGTTGAGGAACCATCCAAATCAGGCAAATTCCCAATTTTGTTCTCTACTGAAAGATGCTGAGTAGCAAATTTAAGCTTCAAGTTTAAAAAAATTCTCTCTCCTTTTTTCTACTCCTCTGATAAACCACCAGAAAGTTTTCTCATATTTTAATAAGCAAATGGAAAGTGAGTTGCTTCTGAAGCAGGAAACATAACTTTTATTATCCCTATTCCCTGTTACTGTTATTAATTTTAAACTTTTGCTGCATTTTTTAGGTAATAAAAAAAAGCAATAAAGTAGTCCTTTAGTACAAACTGTGCAACACTTGTGGTTTGCTTTAAAAATCAAACATACTTTATAAAAGGAGGTAAAACTATCTATGGCTCCCAAGATAGACAAAACTAGTTATAAACCAAAAAGAGAAAAACATACTTTATTCACTCAATAAGTATTTGAGAGCTTGCTATGGATGAGGTTTAGAGCAAGGTGAACTGCCACAGGTCATTGATAATATTGCTGTATCTGCTCAGGTGACTAATGAGAGTTCAGAGAATTAAAGTATAATCATCACCACATAGAATACTGTCACCTTATCATTTTTATATTGTCACCACTGCATAGCTCAAAATTCAATTTTACATAAATTATTTCATATCATACTCATAAGAATCCTGTGAGAAAAGATGCAGGAAAGGCACTACCATCATCATCTTAAAGATGGGAAAACAAGGGTTTTGATAGGGTAATTATATTGTCATATTCATCAGAGAAGAGTGAAAGTATTCAGTAGAGTTCATGTCTTTCTGACCCTTAGTTTGTGCTCTCCTGTTTTGTAACCAAGGTGAGAACCAGTGATTTCACTCTTTTCTACAAGTTTCAGGTTGCGAGGAATACCTGAATGGAAAGGACAAGGGCAGGAGGACACAACTTAAGGTGACCTCCAATAAGGTCCCTTTATAATCCTTTCCCCTTAAGGGCATAACAAATAACTTGCTTTTCACCAACAGAGCATGAAAAAAGTGATAGTCACTCCCTGATTATATTATGGTGTTTGGCAAAGGTAGTGTGTTGTCATTCTCCTGACTGTGCTACATTGTACGAGTCCATCTTAGCAGACTGTGTACCTAGTCGCTCTTTGCAACCCCAGGGACTGTAGCCTACCACAGTTCTCTGTCCACGGGATTCTTCAGGCAAGAATACTGGCATGGGTTGCCATGCCCTCCTCCAGGGGATCTTCTCAATCCAGGGATCAAACCCAGGTCTCCTGCATTGTGGGCAGATTCTTTACCATCTGAGCCACGAAAGAAATCCTCTTAGTGGACTCGAGCTTAAAAAATTCACCTGCTATGCTTGAACAATTAAGACATATGCTCTAAACTGTCTACGGAGAGGGTCAAGGAATAGAAACAGGAGTGGCATCCAGGAGTGGAGACTGACCCCCATCAGATAGCCCACAACTGAGGATTTCAGTCCTACAATTCTAAAGAAATGAATACTGCCCACACCTTGAGAATCTATGAATTGGATATTTCCCCAGATGAGCTTCTGATGAGACTACAGTCCTGGCAAACACCTAGAATTTAGCTGGGGATCCTGAAGGAGAAAACTCAGCTAAACTATACTCAGATTTCTAAGTCATCAAAACTGAAATAATAAACATATGCTGTTTAACTTACCAAATTTGTGATTAGACCTTATACACCATAGAAAAGGAACATATGACCTATTTCTTTTTCTATATACTATAGCCTGAGGGCTTCCTTACTGGCTCAGACAATAAAGAATCTGTCTGTAATGCAGGAGACCTGAGTTCCATCCCTGGGTCTGGAAGATCCCCTGGAGAGGGGAATGACACCCACTCCAGTACTTTAGCCTGGAGAATTCCATTGACAGAGGAGCCTGGTGGACTAGAGTCCATACGGTCGCAAAGAGTTAGACACGACTGAGTGACTGACACACACACACACTTAGCCTGAGCCCTCTAACTGTAAGAGTGATATAAATAAATCAAAGAATTTTTGGAGGAGGGAATAATTTTAATAATAAAACTTGTTTAAAAACTTAAAAAAATTGAGTTAGGCATTGTTGAAAATCTTTGCATATACTATATGAATTAGACTTCTGAATGCTGAAGAACTACAAGGTTCAGCCCCTGGAACTCACATGTTCTCTATTCTCATTCTCATTGTAGGCCATTGTTTTTCAAAGTTAGAGGCATGTAGTAACTTGTGGTTTTTGAACAAAAATAGAAAAGGAGACAAGAAAAACAAAATGTATCACACATAGTAAAATAGTTACCATGGAGCAATACATCTTTTTCTAGCGCTTAGGTCTGTGTACCTTCCTGACATAAAATGTTATTTTAAGTGTGGATAGTACCAAAAATATTGAGAAACACTGCCCTAGGTGATGCTACCCTGTTTCATGGTATTAAACAGCATCTATTCTAGGATGGAGTCAATTTTGTATCTCTAGACTATACTTCTCCAAAATTCAGACCCATTTTCTAACTACCTGCTCAACATTTCTATTTGAATGAGTAATAATTTTCAAATGCATCATGTCTAAAATCAGACTCCTGACCTTCTCTATGGACCTTAAACCGACTGCCCACAGTATTTCCAATTGCAAGACAAAACCCAAGAGTCATTCTTTCTCTTTCTCTCATTCCCCATATCCAATTATCAACAACTTTGTCAATGCAACCTTCAAAATACAGAAGAACCTAACCACGTCATATTATTTCTGAACTCCCATGTAAAGTCAAATCACTACCATCTCTCTGAATCCCTGTAATTAAACTTTCTGCCCACTCTCTGCCTCCACCTTTGCTCATTTCAGTCAGTCTGTTCTCTTTGTGGGTGCAAGAATGATTCCGGAAGCAAATTATTACCCCTTTTCTCAATAATCTTTCCTCTGAACTTCTATTGCATTTAGACCAATATTTAACTGATAATAATAAAACTTACTTTTTAATATGTAGGGGCTTCCCTGGTGGCTCAGATAATAAAAAAATCTGTCTGCAATGTGGGAGACCCAGGTTTGATCCCTTGGTCGAGAAGATCTTCTGGAGAAGGAAATGGAAAACTCCAGTTTTCTTGCCTGGAGAATCCCATGGACAGATGAGCCTGACGGGCTACAGTCCATGGAATCACAAAAAGTCGGACATGACTGAGCAGCTAACACACTTTTATCTATGAAATCAAAAGTTGTATGATGTTTGCTGTCAATCATCTGGCAGTTGTGATGCAGCTGCTGCTGCTGCTGGTGCTAAGTCACTTCAGTCGTGTCCGACTCTGTGCGACCCCATAGACGGCAGCCCACCAGCCTCCCCCGTCCCTGGGATTCTCCAGGCAAGAACACTGGAGTGGGTTGCCATTTCCTTCTCCAATGCATGAAAGTGAAAAGTGAAAGTGAAGTTTCTCAGTCCTTTCAGACTCTTTGCGACCCCATGGACTGCAGCCCTACCAGGCTCCTCCGTCCATGGGATTTTCCAGGCAAAAGTACTGGAGTGGGGTGCCATTGCCTTCTCCATGTGATGTAGCACTTGTAGCTTATTCATGAATAAACCTGGTCATAGCTGCTCACAGCATCATCACTTCAATTGAATTATAGGTACCATTAGGACTACATATCTTGAGTTTACATCTTCAGTAAGTCTCTATTATGATTCAATGTTGAAATTGGAAGCTATTGTGTTTGCAACAAGACCCAGTGGCAGGCCAGAATGGCAAAAAGATGAATCTTTGTCTAAATAAAGCTAAATGAACTCTTTCAATAAATAGAAAATAAAAATATTTAATTGGAAAACTATACTACTGTTTACATGGAAGGTTTGTTTTTTTCTTAGTCATATATGGAATAATATATGGCTTCCCAGGTGGCTTAGTAGTAAAGAATCTGCCTGGTAATGAAAGAGATGTTAAGAGACATGGGTTCAATCCCTGGGTCAGAAAGATCTCCTGGCAACCCACTCCAGTATTCCTGCCTGGAGAATTCCATGGACAGAGGAGCCTGGTGGGCCGTCCACGGGGCTGCAAAGAGTTGCATGGAACCGAGTACAGCACATATGGAATAATGATGAAAGTAACACAGTCTTAAATGTGATAATATATGGTAAAAGACAGGTATAAAAGCCTTATAATGTTCTACAAGGCTCTTAAATGCTCTTATCCTGATATCTTTCTGAACTTATCTCTGCAAAATTCTCCCCCTTGCTCACACAGCTCTAGCCATGATGGCCTCCTTGCAGTTCTATGAATACATCACAAATGCTCACGTCAAGGACTCTGCCTCTGTTCCTCCTTCCACCACTATGATCCCACTCCCTCCACCCCTGTAAGACTTATTCACTAATTTCTTTTAGGTCTCTGCCCAAATGCCATTTTATTAGTGATATCTTCCCTACATATACTATTTAAAATAGTCCTGTCCCTCTCAAGTTAAATTTCTCCATATTCTATTATTTTTTTGTTTGTTTGTTTACTGTCTTTCTTTCCTCCACTGAAAAGAGCCATAGTCCCTGACACATAGTAGGTGCTCTTAAAAATGTGTTGAATGAATAAATGAATGAATGAATGGATCTTCACAAAAATCTTATGATACGTACTAATATTATCAATGATAGTGATAATATTATAATATTGTACTGATGAAGAAAGGGAGGTGCAGAGAAGCTTGTGAAGGCCGCATTGGTACTAGATTTGTCAGACCCTGGATTTGATGTGGCCATAGTGCCTAAACAAGGAAACTTTCCTTAGTATTGTTTCTCATGGCTCAATATGTGAATATTGAGTCTAAGGCCACTTACAAGGATAAAAAAGTAAAGCTTGAACAGGGTGACGGCATTCACAAAGCTATCACAGAGCTTACTACTAAGACCGAAAAGGCTACCAATCCAGTCTGTAAATACTAACTTTGGAGCAATTTTTCAATTCTGTTATTTTACTAATCCCTTAGAGGTGCCATGGCTTCAGGTATTTCTTCATTCTGAGAAATTTAACATTTTACAACAGATTCCTGAAAAATATGAAAGACTCTAAAACTCTAATAATTAAATACCTAATTCAGGTCCACAAGGGCTCATTTTTGCCCAGCATATACTCATGATGTCCATCATAGCCTCCTACTCAGCACCAATGCCTGCCTGGTACTTAATACTGGCCAAATAGAGGCCACTTTTCCATTCTGTTAAAATGATTAAATGGATATGCAGAGAGAAGAGTAAGTCATGGTTGAGTGACTACCATACTGCAGAGATGATACAAAATTATTTTATAATTTTCCTAGCAGTAATAAACATATGTTCTTGCTTTTAAAATTCTCTACTATCTCAAGGCCTTCTCTAATAATCTCTATAAATAATTACATAAAATGCACATAGTGTGTTTTGCCTTTGAAAATCCCATTGACTTGTTGTAAAGATGGAATAAAGTAATTCATAAATATACTAAGAGCAGTAATTAGCACACAGCAAGCACCCTAAACACATCATCATTATTATTATAAATTCTTACATATTTGTATTTAACCTTAGAGTTTGGTCAACTGACAAATTTGGAAGTAGAAAGTAAGGAATTGATTATGTACAACTAAAACTATAAAGTTTACTTACAAAATACATGTTGTGCCTCATAGAAATCCTCAAAAAAAAAAAAAAGTCATTTACAAATGAAAGGATAGGCTCTTCACTGATGCTTTTTCTGCCAGAAATACTCTACCTTACCCTCTTCCTGGTCATCTACCTCTTGTTCATTCTTCAGGACTGTGATGAAATGTTGTTTCTCAAGGCAGCCTTCCTTAACCCCTAGGGGCGGCCTGGTCTACCACTCCCATACTTATTGCAACTGTACTTCAATATCATTCAAAATTAACTTCAAAACTAATTATATCCTAGAATTATCAAAAGCTCCATGAGAGCAGGTATGAAGTCTTTGTTTCTTCTCCATCTCCAGATCTTAACATTGTTCCTGCTATCTAGTAGGCATTCAACACTATTCACTTAAAAGAATAAATTTAATTCCCTTACCCTTGCTAGAAGAGAAACTCAAATGGAAAATCTAAAGGTCTAGAATTTCCATAATATATTTGCATAGAGATAAAAATAAAATATTTAGTTCTGTTGTGTTTATTCTTTAGTGGATTTAACTTTTAAATAACGTGTGGGATAATGAAAGATATTTTTTTTTCTAGAGCTGAAACAAGATTAAAAGATCACCTACTTCTATCCTCTCATTTAACATCTTTTGTCTTTCCTAAGCAAATAATTTGTGATAAAATGAAAGCTCGCTCGTCCTATTATGTAGGTAGACTTTTGATAAGCCTTGATAAGTAATCTAGAATTCACCATACATTCCTATTGACTAAACTGTACTTTCATATCACATGGTCCCAAAGCCCATTTATAATGCAAGAAGAAAAATAAATGACATTTGGATCATCTGGATAAGGGGACATTGAAACTTATCTTCAAACAAGTTATCATAGATATTTTTAAACATGAAAAATAAAAGTTTCAAATTTGGGTCTTCAATTTAACATGCATGGGTACCACTTGAGATAGTTTAAAATAAAGATTTCTCATTACTATATTCAGAAATTCTTATTTAACAGGTCTAGACTATGACTCAGAGACTGACACTTTTTAGAAGCACCCCAAAATCCACAACCACAGTTTGACAAAACTCCCCTGGACCATAGAAAGGAATATGTGTGTGTGTGTGTGTGTGTGTGTGTGTGTGTGTGTGTATGTGTATATATATATATATATATATATATATATATATATGTATGTGTGTATATATATGTGTGTGTGTGTGTATATATATGAACAGTTCAATAGTTTCAGGATTTCTCATTAATCTCTGTCCCCAGCATAGTGTCAGTATTTTCTGAGGAAAGTTAAAAATAAACTATACGAGGTTATTTGTGAGATACTGACAAAATATGATCTCTTAACTTTCCCGTGTCTTTCTGACAGTGTTAATTACACCATCCAATAGGATGCCTTCTCCCAGAAGAGAGATGAGTGAGATGTAAATTCTTCTGAAAGCTATACTAGAAGGTTTTAGTGAGACTTGCTCATTCTTTAAAGTGAATTAATTAATGTGTAACTAAAGGGACTGAAGAACCAAATAGTGAGCACTAGTTAGTGTGTCGGAGAAGGCGATGGCACCCCACTCCAATACTCTTGCCTGGAAAATCTCATGGACGGAGGAGCCTGGAAGGCTGCAGTCCATGGGGTCGAGAAGAGTCGGACATGACTGAGTGACTTAACTTTCACTTTTCACTTTTATGCATTGGAGAAGGAAATGGCAATCCACTCCAGTGTTCTTGCCTGGAGAATCCCAGGGACGGGGGAGCCTAATGGGCTGCCGTTTATGGGGTCGCACAGAGTCAGACACAACTGAAGCGACTTGGCAGCAGCAGCAGCAGTTAGTGTGTAACTAAATGATCTGAAGAACAAGACAACAGGCAGGTTAGTTTTGTGAGGAAAATACAAAAAGATAGTTAGGAACTTGGTCAGGCAAGAAGTCCCTCATAACGAAGTAGTCTAGGTGAAGCAAGAGATCAGAATGGGTGCATTTTCTAAGGGAATTAAGTCCAGGAAGGACTAAAATAAAGTAAAACCAGAGATAAAAAGACAATGTTGTTATTTCCAAACTACCTAGAGCAAGCCTTAAAAAAAAAAAAGCCTTATTCATCCATCCATTCACCTAATCATTTACATTGATACACTCAACAAATACCTGATGAATGCCATGGAACTGGGCCTGGAATATGGGGTATGCCTTGGTTTGGGGAAAAAAGTGGTCAACAGGGCTAAAAGACATGATGGTCTCTGTCCCAGTGAAATTCCCATGCTGCTGCTGCTGCTGCTAAGTCACTTCAGTCGTGTCCAACTCTGTGGGACCCCAGAGACGGCAGCCCACCAGGGTCCCCCGTCCCTGGGATTCTCCAGGCAAGAACACTGGAGTGGGTTGCCATTTCCTTCTCCAATGCCTGAAAGTGAAAAGTGAAAGTGAAGCCGCTCAGTCGAGTCCGACTCTTCGCGACCGCATGGACTTCAGCCTACCAGGTTACTCCGTCCATGGGATTTTCCAGGCAAGAGTACTGGAGTAGGGTGCCATTGCCTTCTCCAGAAATTCCCATGCAAGTCTGGTCTATCCTGGGGACACAGAAAATGACAGCGGTATGAAAAGTAAATCTCTTTATATAAATTACCCTCAACTTAGCTCTGCAACTAGATAATTATTTTGTATCAGTGATTCAAGAAAAGTTTTTCACATTCAGTTTACTAATCGTAATTCATATTATACATAACAGTAAAGTTTCAGATATTTTTATAAGCATATTTTGGTAATTATTTTCTTTAAAAAAATTCATATATTTTAACACTTCTTTTAGAAATAGTCTTCATCAGACAGAGCCTCATACTGAATGGGATCATCCAGGCAGGTGATGCATCCATTGACCTATTTAGGATATTCATTGATTTGAATCTACCACATGAGGATCACATCTAATGCATTTTCTAGTGGGAGTCATAGACTTTTACAGTTGGGAGGATCTTTGAGAAATATATTTTATGCCTCCCTCTATTCTAAGTTGCGTAATATGTGGTCTAGAGCAGAATTTTACAAACTATGACCCATTCATGGATGGTGAAATCAATTTAGTGATTTGTGACCAGCATCTCTTTTCAATGAAATAAAGCAGAAAGTAGAGTCCACTGTCTGTTACAAAAGATATTATTCTGTGGAACACTTTTTTTCAGTTTTTAACATCCTGTGTATGTTAGTATACTGTGCCTACTGTGTTAGTGTATTGTGTATACTGTGGTGCCATGGAAAATGTGCTACTTACTATGGAGCATACCCTAAACACTTAGGGAGTGACTGGTTAAGAGCTGTTACATCAAAATCGGGGACCAAGACCTCTAGTTTTCTACCTCACCCTGTCTTACCTGGCAGGAAAAACCTTTTTTTGTGTGAAAATAGATGAGCAATATCAAGTGAATGTACTTCCCTTAATAGATTTTTACAGCTTAATAATGAAAACTATTTACCTTTATTCTTTTTTTTTTAACTTTAATTTAATTATTTATTTTGAATTTTTTATTTTTTTATTTTTATTTTTTTCTAAATATATTTCATCTTTTATTTTATTTTTTTAAATTTTATTTTATTTTTAAACTTTACAATATTGTATTAGTTTTGCCAAATATCGAAATGAATCCACTACAGGTATACCCGCATTCCCCATCCTGAACGCTCCACCCTCCTCCCTCCCCTCCCCTCCCCTCCCTCTGGGTCATCCCAGGGCACCAGCCCCAAGCATCCAGTACCGTGCATCGAACCTGGACTGGCGACTCGTTTCATACATGATATTATATATGTTTCAATGCTATTTTCCCAAATCTCCCCACCCTCTCCCTCTCCCACAGAGTCCATAAGACTGATCTATACATCGGTGTCTCTTTTGCTGTCTCATACACAGGGTTATTGTTTCCATCTTTCTAAATTCCATATATATGTGTTAGTATACTGTATTGGTGTTTTTCTTTCTGGCTTACTTCACTCTGTACAATAGGTTCCAGTTTCATCCATCTCATTAGAACCTTTATTCTTTTCCATAAATCTTTCAACCATAAAGTCTAGCAGAAGATAAATATAACCATTTCAGACCAGATCACATCAAATTCTATTAAAACCAAAGTTCACTCACAATGTCCACTAACTCTAAGGATTGTCATGGCATCATCATATCAAATTGTCTAACTGAAGTTTCTTTTATTAGATGTTCCCTTAATGAACTTCTCATGACAATGCAGTGCAAAGATGGGCTTAGCAGTGGTTACAAACCATCTGCTGAGGCTGGAGTCACTTAATAAAAAAGTAGCTTGTAATGGCTGCTGGAGGCAAAATCAAACACTAGAAATGAATTCAGGTCCTGAGATCAGAGGCACAGTTTCATTGATTAATGTGTCAGGATAAATATTCTGAGGCAGTCCTGTCCTTTCAGTGCATTCACTGTGCTTCCGTTGCTAAGATATCTTCATAAAGATGCATGGCAATTATTCACCTTGGAACAGTAGGCAATAAATGAGTACAGAAGTAGGAAAAATTAAAAGGCCAACTTATCAAATAATAATCTAAGCCACATTATACTTCACTCTGTCTGCAGCATTTTCTCTTGGACTTAAGGATACATTTGGCTCCCAGCAACACTAAAGCTCATTATAATCATCATTAAAATAACACTCTTCTTAAGTCAGCAGGAGTTGGGTATCTTGTTGAAGCTGTGCATTCAGCCCCTAGAAAGAAGGAGAATCAGGCAGTGCATCAAGTAACCCCTCAGGATAAACCTGAATGGGCTCTGATAAGCTCCAAAGGGGTGCCATCTGAGGTTTTCTGTAGGCAAAGAGATTCTGCTACCTCTTTCTTCCTATATATCATTAGTGCTTAGGCTGCTCTAAGAGAGAGACGGGAGTTTAAATGAGTCACTTTCTTATAGATTGTATAGATGATGTGCGTGCAGTCTAAGTGGCTTCAGTCATGTCTGATTCTGCAACCCTATGGACTATAGCCCACCAGGCCCATCTGTCCATGGGTTTTTCTAGGTAAGAATATTGGAGTGGGTTACCATGCCCTCCCCCAGGGAATCTTCCCAACCTAGGGATCGAACCAACATCTCTTGCCTGCATTGACAGGCAAACTGTTTACCACTAGCACCACCTGGAAGCCTTATATAGATGATACTTAGTTGAAATACAGATATTTTGTATATATGGTATATATTATACATAAAAGAAACCCTATTGACACTCATGTGTTCAGGTAAAATGAATACATATATATATATAAATCTGTGACATCTTTCCAGTAAATGAGAAATATTTTAGTTAAAGTCAGAATTTTAATGTCAGTAAAGATTAATTCCTTTAAATCCCTTTTCTAAAACTTCAAACTCATTCTCTCAACTAGCTCTTGCATGTAGTCAGTTTTGACAGGAAATCAATAAAAAGCTGTAAACTCAATTTTATTTTGTTTTTTAAAATAACTCAAAGCTTTTTATATTAATGGTAGAATTGTTTTATGAATATCTCTATCTATTGTAAACATGTTTATTTATTAGGCATTTTAAAAAGTCTCCAGATAATTTACAATACAACTCTCTGCTGTCTTATTTAAATTGTTTTTGTTCAGCAAAAGTTGAAAAAATTCATTAACTCTAAATAAAGAAAAAAATAACTCTGAAATCCTGTCTTCCTAGTGTTACAACATAACAGAACAAGATTTTGTTTTTTCATTTAAACTATCAGCCAATGCAGTGTGTGAAAAAGTTTATATATTTTTGACTAATAAACTTTTCATCTATAAAATCGAAGCATGCTACTTAAGTAATTTGATTTTTCTTAGCAATGCAGTATCAGAAAGTATAATAAGAACTCTATATAATGGTCAATGGATAGAAAATGAAAAGTAAACTGAAGTCAAGGTTGTTTGTAATAAAACGAATGCAAAACCTTTCTCCTTTTATAGAGAAACAGTACCTTTTGCTACCTTTATTCTGTTTTGGTGTAATACCAGACCCTCAAATGTTGAAGCTCTTTACTAAGTGAGATGAATCACACGAAGAAAACTGTCTGTTGCTTGTGGACCAAGGTAAAAAGAAATGGTATATTTATTTTGCTATTCTTCTCTTGGTACCAGAACCACGGACTTAATAATAAATTCTGAGCAGAAATAGTCTATATAATAGTTGTGGAATTGGGCATGAACAATGCTTATGTGGAGGCCATCAAGCATGAATATTTTAAGTTCTTATTGGGCAAAACAAATTATAACATCCAGATTTATACTTAGGAAATAAATTGAAAAAGGATATGAAACAATCATTTGAGGAAGGCCTATATTCATATTACGGAAGTGAGGAAATACCTACTCAGATTCCACCTGAGTAGAATGCATCCACTTCTTTCTTTCCCCACTGATGGGCCGTTTTCTGGTGGCTACTCTGACTTCCTGATTGGATTTTAGGAAGTGCTTACAAAGGGGTTGCCAGAAACTTCCTTCCTTCCATCTCTTTCCTATGTTGTAAAAGGAAGCAAAGAGTAGTCTTCCACAGCTTCATTCTTACCATGTGGTTATTCTGAAAATGCCTGGCAGTCTAACCTACTTAACACCTATAACAGACATTTCTGATCTTACCCCTGCTCACTTTTCTCTTTATCTTCTACCAACAGTTGCACTCTCTTCAGCCAACTGCCACATTTTTCTCCAGCAAAATTATGCAGTTTGAATTTTCTCAAAGTATCCTGGGCTTCCCAGGTGGCCCTAGTGGTAAAGAATCCGTGCACCAATATAGGAGACATAAGAGACACAGGTTCGATCCCTTGGTCGGGAAGATTACCTGGAGAAGGAAATGGCAATCTGCTCCAGTATTCTTGTCTGGAGAATCCCCTGGACAGAGGAGCCTGGCAGGCTATGGTCCATAGGGTCACAGTGTTGGACATGACTGAAGTTCCCATGCATCCTGGGAACATGCTGTACCCTCAAATTTTGATACCCTCCCCACTCTCTTCTCAGGTTAAACCACATTTTCTCAGGATCTAGTTCACAGATTCCATTCTCTAGAAAGGCATCTTTCATTCACAGAGTAAATGGGTTCTCATTACTCATTATGAGCAGCAACCTATACACACTTCTATCTGCTGCAGAACAATTACCACAGCATGTGACAAGAGCCTATTTGCTGCTGCCTGTTTAGTTGTGAAATCATGTCCAGCTCTTTTAAGACCCCATGGACTATAGTCTGCCAGGCTCCTCTGTCCATGGGATTTCCCAGGCAAGACTACTGGAATGGGTTGCCATTTTCTCCTCCAGGGGATCTTCCCAACCCAGTGATTGAACATGTATCTCCTGCTTGGCAGGAGGTTCTTTACCACTGAGCCACCTAGGAAGTGAGAGCCTGTTTACTCAAGAGCCTATATACTATTTAATGTATTTGTCATTCAGCCATTCAGTCGTGTCTGACTCTTGTGACCCAATGGACTGCGCCAGGCTTCCTGTCCTTCATCTCCTGAAGTTTGTGTAAACTCATGTCCACTAAGTCAGTGATGACATCCAATTATTTTGTCCTCTGTCATCCCCTTCTTCTAGCACCTTCAATCCTTCCCAGCATTAGGTCTTCTCTATTGAGTTGGCTTTTCTCATCAGATGGCCAAAGTATTCAAGCTTCAGCATCAGACCTTCCAATGAATATTCAGGACTGATTTTCTTTAGGATGGACTGGATGGACCTCCTTACAGTCCAAAGGACTCTCAAGAGTGTTCTCCAACACCACACTTCAAAAGCATCAATTCTTCAGTGCTCAGCTTTCTTTTTAGTCCAATCCTCACATCCATACATAAATACTAGAAAAACCATAGCTTTGACAGTATGGACCCTTGTTGGGAAAGCAATGTCTCTGCTTCTTAATATGCTGTCTAGGTTTGCAATAGCTTTTCTTCCAAGGTGAAAGTGTTTTCTAATTTCAAGGCTACAGTCAACATCTGCAGTGATTGTGGAGCCCCCCAAAATAGTCTGTTACTGTTTCCTTTGTTTCCCCATCTATTTGCCGTGAAGTGATGGGACCAGATGCCATGGTCTTCATTTTCTGAATGTTGAATTTTAAGTCAGTTTTTTCACTCTCCTCTTTAATGTGTATGTATATATGTTAATTTTCTATTGGCACATAGTTGATTGATTTGTGTTACTTTCAGGTATACAGCAAAGTGATTCAGTTAGACATATACGTGGTATCTATTTTTTTTCAAATTCTTTTCTCATATAGGTTATTACAGAGTATTGAGCATTGTTCCTTGTGCTGTACAGTAGGTCCCTGATGGTTACCTATTTTAAATATAACAGTATATACATGTTAATCCCCAAATTCCAATGTATTCCTCCACCCTCTACTTCCTTGCTGCTACTGTTGCTCTTAATTCACTTCAATCGTGTCCAACTCTATGTGACCCCAAAGACAGCAGCCCACCAGGCTCCCCCGTCCCTGGGATTCTCCAGGCAAGAACACTGGAGTGGGTTGCCATTTCCTTCTCCAATGCATGAAAGTGAAAAGTGAAAGTGAAAATTGAAAGTGAAGTCGCTCAGCCATGGCCGACACTCAGCGACCCCATGGACTGCAGCCCTCCAGGCTCCTGCATCCATGGGATTCTCCAGACAAGAGTACTGGAGGGGGTGCCATTGCCTTCTCCAATACTTCCCCGATAGTAACCATAAAATTGTTTTCTGAGTCGATGAGTCTGTTTCTGTTTTGCAAATAACTTCTTTTGTATCTTTTTTCCCACACATGAGCAATATTTGTCTTTCTCTTTCTGACTTATTTCATTTTTTTAAAATTTTATTTAACTTTACAATATTATATTGGTTTTGCCATATATCAAAATAAAATGAATCTGACTTATTTCATAGAGCTTATATACTCCTTCAGTTCAGTTCAGTCACTCACTCATGTCCGACTCTTTGCGACCCTATGAAGTGCAGCACGCCAGGCCTCCCAGTCCATCACCAACTCCTGGAGTTCACCCAAACTCATGTCCATCGAGTCAGTGATGCCATCCAGCCATCTCATCCTCTGTCGTCCCCTTCTCCTCCTGCCCCCAATCCCTCCCAGCATCAGAGTCTTTTCCAATGAGTCAACTCTTCGCATGAGGTGGCCAAAGTACTGGAGTTTCAGCTTTAGCATCATTCCTTCCAAAGAACACCGAGGACTGATCTCCTTTAGAATGGACTAGTTGGATCTCCTTGCAGTCCAAGGGACTTTCAAAGGCATTCTCCAACACCACAGCTCAAAAGCATCAATTCTTTGGCACTCAGCTTTCTTTATAGTCTAAATCTCACATCCATATATGACTGCTGGAAAAATGATAGCCTTGACTAGACGGACCTTTGTTGGCAAAGTAATGTCTCTGCTTTTGAATATGCTGTCTAGGTTAGTCATAACTTTCCTTCCAAGGAGCAAGCGTCTTTTTATTTCATGGCTGCAGTCACCATCTGCAGTCATTTTGGAGCCCCCAAAAATAAAGTCTGACACTATTTTCACTGTTTCCCCATCTATTTCCCATGAAGTGATGGGACCGGATGCCATGATCTTCGTTTTCTGAATGTTGAGCTTTAAGCCAACTTTTTCACTCTCCTCTTTCACTTTCATCAAGAGGCTCTTTAGTTCTTCTTCACTTTCTGCCATAAGGGTGGTGTCATCTGCATATCTGAGGTTATTGATATTTCTCCCAGCAATCTTGATTCCAGCTTGTGTTTCATCCAGCCCTGCATTTTTCATGATGTACTCTGCATATAAGTTAAATAAGCAGGGTGACAATATACAGCCTTGACGTACTCCTTTTTCTATTTGGAACCAGTCTGTTGTTCTGTGTTAGGTTCTAACTGTTGCTTCCTAACCTGCATAGAGATTTCTCAAGAGGCAGGTCAGGTGGTCTGGTATTCCCATCTCTTTCAGAATTTTCCAGTTTCTTGTGATCCACACAGTCAAAGGCTTTGGCATAGTCAATAAAGCAGAAATAGATGTTTTTATGGAACTCTTTTGCTTTTTCGATGATCCAGCAGATGTTGACAATTTGATCTTTGGTTCCTCTGCCTTTTCTAAAACCAACTTGAACATATGGAAGTTCATAGTTCATGTATTGTTGAAGCCTGGCTTGGAGAATTTTGAGCATTAAAGAGTACAGAAAAGTCAAATAAATTGTCCAAAGTCAGCCATATAGTAAGTGGTGAAGTTGGGATTCAAAGCCAGGCAATCTGGCCATATATTACAGGATTATTATAATTTTGAAAATGGAAAGAATTTATAATTTTCCCCAAAAGGAGGACAATTTTCAGTGTCCTAAGCATCAAATCTGAAAATAAAGCTAACATCTGTGTCATCCTTTTCTTTCCCTTAAATATTCTACTCTTACACATAGTAACTCATTAGCACTTTCCTCTTTACCGATAAAGAAAAAATAAAGTTCATTTTTAAATAAATGAGAACTATGTTATGAAACCATGTGTCTCTGTAATTTGTAAACCCCAAGAGGGGAATAGTTTATTGAGTAAAGAAAACACTGATAAAGTATACATTTTCTTATGTTTTGTTCATTTAGGGACTATCATTTTTTTAAATTCTGATTCCCAGGGATATGGTGACAGCTGATTTTTGTAAAGTTTCATATCAGCTTCCATGTGAATCAGTTCAAAGAGAGAATATTTTGATGTCTACCTAGAATTATGAAAATGCAATCTTGTTTAAAGTAACAGTTCACTTGAAATCACAAGTTAATTGTCTTGCTTGATGAGCAGTCTCTTAAATTGTACTTTTGTCTTTGTCTTTGGGTTTATCACTGTCTCTAACCCGGCAGCTGCTATATAGTTCTCTGACTGTCTCTTTCTTCATGTCTGTGTGTTCTCTCCTTTTCATTTTTTCTTGCTGTTTTACAGTTCTCTCCACCCATGCCAATCTGTTTTGAAGTGTTTAAATCGCTGGTGGGTCAGCAGGTAAAGAATCTGCCTATAATGCAGGAGACCCAGGTTCGGTATCTGGTCTGGAAGATCCCCTGGAGAAGGGAATAGCAACCCACTCCAGTATTCTTGCCTGGAGAATCCCTTGGGCAGAGATGCCTGGCAGGCTACAGTCCATGGGGTCGCAAAGAGTCAGAAACCACTGAGCAACTAAAACTTAAGTTTGCTCATCTTAACTTAAAAGTTTAAACTTTAATACTTCAAGTTAAAAGAAATTTTATTTATAAGGTTTTGTTTAGTTCTTACTTGTAGGGTTGGTGGTATTTGATAATTAGTAATAGTCATGATATGATAGCAATATCAGCTACAATGGGCTAGGCATGATTTGTTCTAAGCACATCCCACATATTAATTCATTTAATATTAATGAGATCCCTAGGAACTGAATTCTATTATCTTCATTTTATACTGAGAAATCTAAGGTCCAACAGAGTAAAACAACTTTCTTGAGGTCACACATGTGGTGGTCAAGCTAGGTTCTGAACTCAGACAGCTTAGCCACTGTGCTAAAAGACTAGACAAGCTTATTGATTCAGAATCTTGAGTAGTGAGCTTAATCACAGCTAATAAAGAGTAGGTAGCTTAGGCTTGAAATTCAACAACCAGGGGTGTGATTCCCCAAGCAATTCACCTTCTCTAAATTTCAGTTTCCTTAGGTATACTTGCACATCCAAGTATAATACCTTCCTTACTATAAAAATTAAGTGAACTAAAACCAAAAAATCACTATCATATACCACATGTCTTATAAATTATTATTTGGCAAAGCCACAGAAGAATGTCCATTACTTTCTGATCTATATTCCATTCACTTTCTAAAGCTGCTTAGAAGCAGGAACCAAATAATACACCATGGCTCTTGACAAACGTCAGATTCAAAAGTAAAATGACCTGTATCATTCTGTGCCCTCACAGTTTTCTATTGCTCACTCTCTGACCCACTCAGAAGCCGTGGTCTCAGAATCGCTTCAAACCTGGACAAGTATTGTCGCTGCTCTGGGGAATGCTGTTGCTTAGTCTTTGGGGTGGCATCCAGATCGCTGTATTGGCAGTTAAGTTCTGGCTCTAACCATACCTTATCCTTAGGTAGTTTGGCTCCATTTCATGGGGACTCAGCAGCACCTTGTTGGGCCAGTTCCTGTAACAAGCATAAGCAGCTGCCATACTCAGCATACTCAGCAGGTACTCATGATGCCATATTGTGCTTCGTTGCTCAGTTGTGTCTGACTCTTTGTGATCCCAGGGACTGTGGCCCACAAGGCTCCTGTCCATGGGATTCTCCAGGCAAGAATACTGGAGTGGGTTGCCATGCCCCCCTCCAGGGGAACCTTCCCAACCCAGGGATAGAACTCAGGTCTCTCACACTGCAGGAAGATTCTTTACCATCTGAGCCACCAGGGAATCCCAGAATACTGGAGTGGGTAGCCTATCCCTTCTCCAGGGGAACTTACCAAGCCAAAAATCAAAGCGGGGTCTCCTGCATTGCAGGCAGACTCTTTACCAGCTCAGCTACTCAGGAAGCCCAGCAGTTACCCGTAAGAGCAGGTAAAAGATAGAATGGTGGACACACATCCCCTGGCAAAAGGACAAGTCCCTTCAGCCTCCAGTTTTTATTTAATCCTTTGTTGATCTGAACCTAGTAATATGAACATTATGAGCCTTCCTGCCTTTCAGTTCAGTTCAGGTGCTCAGTCATGTCCGACTCCTTGTGACCCCATGAACCACAGCAGGCCTGCCAGTCCATCACCAACTCCCAGAGTCCACCCAAACCCATGTCCATCGAGTTGGTGATGCCATCCAACCATCTCATCCTCTGTCGTCTCCTTCTCCTCCTGCCCTCAATCTTTCCCAGTGTCAGGGTCTTTTCCAATGAGTCAGCTCTTTGCATCAGGTGGCCAAAGTACTGGAGTTTCAGTTTCAACATCAGTCCTTCCAATGAACACCCAGGACTAATCTCCTTTAGGATGGACTGGTTGGATCTCCTTGCAGTCCAAGAGACTCTTAAGAGTATTCTCCAACACCACAGTTCAGAAGCATCAATTCTTCTGCGCTCAGCTTTCTTTATAGTCCAACTCTCACATCCATACATGACTACTGGAAAAACCATAGCCTTGACTAGACGGACCTTTGTTGATAAAGTAATGTCTCTGCTTTTTAATATGCTGTCTAGGTTGGTCATAACTTTCCTGCCAAGGAATAAGCGTCTTTTAATTTCATGGCTGCAATCACCATCTGCAGTGATTTTGGAGCCCAGAAAAATAAAGTCAGCTACTGTTTCCACTGTTTCCCCATCTTTTTGCCATGAAGTTATGGAACTGGATGCCATGATCTTAGTTTTCTGAATGTTGAGCTTTAAGCCAACTTTTTCACTCTCCTCTTTCACTTTCATCAAGAGGCTCTTTAGTTCTTCGTCACTTTCTCCCATAAGGGTGGTGTCATCTGCATATATGAGGTTATTGATATTTTTCCCGGCAATCTTGATTCCAGCTTGCGTTTGCTCCGGCCCAGCGTTTCTTATGATGTACTCTGCAAATAAGTTAAATGAGCAGGGTGACAATATACAACCTTGATGTACTCCTTTTCCTATGTGGAACCAGTCTGTTGTTCCATGTCCTGTTCTAACTGTTGCTTCCTGACCTGCATACAGATTTCTCAAGAGCCTGCCTTTATATGTCAGCAAAGAGACATGCAGTAAGTTGTAGCTTTCATTGTCTTGTTTCATTAGGGGACTTCTTTTCTTTATGCCCCATTTTTAAAAATAATTTTATTTATGTATTTATTTTTGGCTGTGTTGAGTGTTTGTTGCTATGCAGGGTTTTATCTAGTTATGGAGAGCAGGGGATATTCTCAAGTTGTCATGCGCAGGCTTCTCATTGTGGTGGCTTCTCTTGGTGTGCTAAGTTGTTCCATGACAAGTGAGATCTTCCTGGATCAAAGATTGGAACCAGGTCTCCTGCACTGGCAGGTGGATTCTTTACCACTGAGACACCAGGGAAGCCCTATGCTCCATGTGTTGACTTGAGAGATTGTCCTTTATCTCCCTGACTTGGAAAGCAAGTTACACACTAATTTTTCTTCCCTACCACCAGAAACAAATGAATAACCCTACTGTTTTAAGCCAGAAAACATCCAAATTGGGATATCTGTGAAATAGTATCCTGAATCATTTAAATCTAAACAGATGGCCCAAATGAGCTCAACAATACCAGATACTCACCATAAAATCAATATTGTCATTTCTCCTACAAATGTTAGCATCACTTGATTGTATGTTTTTTCTGTTTTCTCAATTTAGAATTAGGCAATCTATGGACCTTCTAATCTGCATAGGTAAACACTGAATATTTAATATGTATAGAAAGTGAGAGTCTGAATTCTGAAGTTTCAAACTTATAGCACATAGCAGTGTTTAGTTTCACTGGCACAGTACTTTATTCACAAGAGTTCTAACAGATGCCTTTAGGAGGTATGTGGACTCCCAGGTCACCTCAGGAACCATGAGTCCCTATCTTCTTTAGACTGATAATATCTATTCTCTTACATGCTGTGCTAAGTCACTTCAGTCGTGTCTGACTCTTTGTGACCCCATGGACTGTAGCTCACCAGGCTCCTCAGTCCATGGGATTCTCCAGGCAAGAATACTGGAGTGTGTAGCCATTTCCTTCTCTACTATTCTCTTATAGTACTGATCTATTCTTTCATAGTATTTAATTGGTTCTTTTTTTTTGAAATTTATTTACTTTTATTTTATTTTTTAAAATTTCTGTTGGAGTATAATTGGATTTACAATGTTGTGTTAGTTTCAGATGTAGAGCAACAGTTATACATGCTTTTGAGTTTGCAAAGCCTGAATTAGATGCTTCTAAAACTATGCATTACTTCCAAACTCTCTCAGGTATAAGGGATTTCATTGTGAAAAGAATCTCAGTTAGTAAAAATTTACAGGTACAATTAAAATTTAATTATTAAGTTTTCATTAATTTAACAAAAGCCCTGCTATCTGACACTCTGCATTCGTGCACCGTGAGGCATGCATGCAATGATCCCTGCAGATATAGATGTAATATTCTGCATATACCAAGTTTTAGAAAATTAAATTGTTTTTAAGCAATATGACTCACTTTTTGTACATAACAACTGGAAGTAATTCAGAAACACTGCGTTTAAAACTAGGTTTTGGTACTTAAATACTGAAAAGTTAGACTGTGTTAAGACAGTCAAACAAGAAAGAAAAGAATGAATCCTGGAAAATCAGTGCAGAGGGTTTTGTTTTGTTTTGACTTGATTAATGTGAATAGGAATATAATTAATAATGTATTAAACAAAATGTTAAACATGACAATAATGAGATTCCTGAATCTATAGGATTCCAAAGAAGTCAACAAGGTATGTACTGGTCCTTTTCTATTTTATGTAAGGTGAATATTTTCTATTGTTATCTTTTGTTATGTTAATTTAAATTTTCTTATAATAACATGTTAAATCTATATTCATTCATTAAATATTTGAAAATCCATGGATCAGTTGTGTCTACTGAATGCCAAATTTAATTAAAGATAAGTCCATCACCAGTTTGGCATGGTATAGAAGCAAAAGTAATGTTGGGTGGATGAATACTTAAATTTCAACATATAAGTACTGTATTAGCTATTTATACCTTTAAAGTCTATAAACGGTCTTATGTTTTAAATATACTACAAAAGTATTGAAAGGACAAAAGCTTTTTAAAATATTGATTCCATCTCCAAGTAAACCAATGTTAACAATTTGATACATATGCTTCGAATAGTTTATGTTCTTCTATAGACATACTTATATACTGTGTACAGGATTGGTTATTAGTTCTGTTAGAGAAATACCAAGACTTTCCTGACAGGCACATATACCCAAAGCTGTAGCTATGTCCACATGAATTATTTGGTACACTCTGTGACTTTGACATATAAGATTTATTGAAAAATCCATGTTCTATAAATGTGTTAAAAGAAATGCCACAATAACCCTGTATACGAGACAGCAAAAGAGACACTGATGTATAGAACAGTCTTTTGGACTCTGTGGGAGAGGGAGAGGGTGGGATGATTTGGGATAATGGCATTTAAACATGTATAATATCATATATGAAACGAGTCGCAAGTCCAGGTTCGATGCACGATACTGGATGCTTGGGGCTGGTGCACTGGGACGACCCAGAGGGATGGTATGGGGAGGGAGGAGGGAGGAGGGTTCAGGATGGGGAACACATGTATATCTGTGGTGGATTCATTTTGATATATGGCAAAACCAATACAATATTGTAAAGTTAAAAAATAAAATTAAATTTAAAAAAAAGAAATAATAAAAAAAGAAAGTTAAAGATAATTTAAACAAAACAAACAAAAAAAAAGAAATGCCACAACTCAACACACCCCACCATATTATAGAAAATCCTTGTTTCTAAAACAAAATTAATATACCACATAATGCACTGGTTTAAATATAAAGGGTGGCTCAGTAGTAAATCATCTGCCTGCCAATGCAATAGACATAGGAGACATTGGTTTGATCCCTGGGTCAGGAAGATCCCTTGGAGGAGGAAACAGCAACACACTCCAGTATATTTGCCTGGAAAATTCCATGGACAGAGGAGCCTGGCAGGCTACAGTCCATGGGGTTGCAAGAGTTGGGCACAACTGAGCACGCACACACATCTTCTTTTTTAATTATATAAAGTGTATAAAATTTAAAATTAGTATATTAGACTCATCATTATCATTGAGATATTTGTGGCATTATCCATTGGTATCTACGGGATATATTCAAGAGTGTCAAGTATCATCATTACCACCCCCTGACCCAGGTGAGGTGGGCCCCTGGGCCCTCTACTTTACAAGGCCTATTTACTCCCTACGATTCTATACTCCTTAAGTGACAATGAATCTGCAGGGCCAAATGGATTTGCCCACTTGCAGTTTATGATACTTTTCTAGACCTTTTTCCAGGATAGATAAAACTCTGACATTTCCTGCCCTAATACTAAGCTTGATCTCGGACCTTGTAAGATTCTTTCCTGATCCATCCTCCTGAAGATAGAATATGTGTTCCCCAGACCAGAAGGTTGGCCAAGACAGAGCTTTGGAGCCTGGGAAGTTGCATCAAGAATTCATTAGAATCAGAGCACAAGATTTCTTGTGGTGCAACACTGAGCGGAGGGTGGGAAAGTGATGCCTCGGGCAACAAATGGGAGGCCTCTTCAGTAAAGGTCTGAGGCAGAAGTCCAAAAGTTAGAGAATTCTAAATTCAAACCTGAGCTTCTGAGTCATTATGAAAGTGTATTTATCCAGAAGTAAATATTTAACAGTTTCTTATTTTACAATTCTTTAATAATTTGCCGATTTCCTACAAAAAGTTAGGGGTAAGCCTACATATGATTAATACTCTTAACCTCAGTATAAAATTGTCATGATCAAAATATAATTTCTTATATAATTGCTAATATAAATTTAATCTGACTATAAGAGATTTTGCCTGTCACTGTTAATTAAAACTGTACTTTGTCATCTGTGATAATCCATTTATTACGGTAAAAGTCGTTAATTTTGGAACCAATAACAAATTACAAAGTGTAATTGCAAAGGCTGTTTTATTTCTAAGGATAGGTAGCAAAATTGCCTTAATATTCAACAATGGTGAGGTAATTTCAAGTGTTGCCATGTTCCTATCTCACAGTCCATTGGGTTTAGTATTGGCAGCAGGCAGTGCTGTAATTTTTCAGTTTCTTAATTAGATTTAGCCATTAATTTAACTATTCTATCATATAGGAAAGAGACTATAACCCTATTTGTGAGTTGATTTTTCTTTCAGCTTTTACTAAACAATCTCTGATGAATGCATATGGCCTTAACATTTACAACGGGAATCTTGTTATCTATTTATGTACTTAAGATTCACATCACTGTGAACACATGGGGAGAAGGGGACTCAGTCTCCTTGTTTACTTCCTACTGACATAAAAATTTACATCTTAACTGTAATATTTATGATTATAGAAAAATGAGCAAAGCACTTGTCAAAATATTATTTATTCTTCATTTATTATTTATTTGGGAAGTATATTGTTATTACCTTCATTTCATAGATGAATTAAGCTAACATTCTCAGAAGAAGTGGAACAGCCTCAAAATCACACAGCAAGAAAGTGACGAATTCTCTGACTCCACATCCTGTTTTTTCCAAAACAGCATATTTATCAAAAATCACACCTTTTGTGGCAGAAAACAATGGGAATTCATAAGCAGACAAAAATGACATTACCTTCCCTAAATTAATAAATATTGCCAAATCATAAGCTATTTGATTATTATGAGATGGCTCGATGGAATCACCGACTCAATGGACATGAGGTTGAGTAAACTCTGAGAGTTGGTGATGGACAGGGAGGCCTAGTGTGCTGCAGCCCATGGGGTTGCAGAGTCGGACACAACTGAGCAACTGAACTGAACTGAACGGAAGCTATCCATAGAGGATGAAAGATGGATAAGATGTAGTTCCTGCAACCAGAGAGCGTACCTACTAATACTGAAGCTGAGAAATGCCTACATCAAATAAAGAAGATAGGATAAGTCTAAGTTGTTCCATAGGAGTCTAAGACACCACAGATATTTAAGGAAGGAGATATGATTTCTGACAAGAGCAATCAAATCAGTCATGATTTAATAGGGATAGCAGAATATGCGCTCAGCTTCCCGTGATGAATCAAGGCGTATAGGGAGAAATCAAAGTTTGTGCATGGGTATGTGTGCCTTTGTCTATGTCTGCGTGCTATATCTATGTCTTTATAGCCATGTAGCTATGTGTTTATAGTTATATCTGAAAGTATATAACTATGTCTATATCTCCATCTATGTCTATATCATCTATAAACACTGTATCTATAGGCAGATACTCATATCAATAGGTTTGGCAATACCTGTTAAACTTGACATCTGAAAAGAGCAGTAAATTTAAAAGCCAATTAAATATATTTTAACCTAACATAGCAACTCAGGCCAAAAAAAACTTAGGGACAATAAATGAAGGTTGTGAAAACCCTAATTTTCCTAAATTGATGGTGGGGGTGTAAACGGCCTGAACACATTTGAGCCTCAGGAACCTACACATAGGAGATGAGGAGAACATGGCAACTCACTCCAGTATTCCTGACTGGTGAATCCAAAGGACAGAGGAGCCAGGCAGGCTATAGTCCATAGAGTTGCAAAGAGTCGGACACAACTGAAGCGAATTAGCATGCATGCATGTCTAGACAGCATATTAAAAAGCAGAGACATTACTTTATTAACAAAGGTCCATCTAGTTAAGGCTATGGTTTTTCCAGTAGTCATGTATGGATATGAGAGTCGGACTATAAAGACAGCTGAGCACTGAAGAATTGATGTTTTTGAACTTTGGTATTAGAGAAGCCCTGGGATTTCTTTGGAAGGAATGATGCTAAAGCTGAAACTCCAGTACTTTGGCCACCTCACGCAAAGAGTTGACTCATTGGAAAAGACTCTGATGCTGGGAGGGATTGGGGGCAAGAGGAAAAGGGGACAGCCGAGGATGAGATGGCTGGATGGCATCACCGACTCGATGGATGTGAGTCTCAGTGAACTCCGGGAGTTGGTGATGGACAGGGAGGCCTGGCATGCTGCGATTCATGGAGTCGCAAAGAGTCGGACAGGACTGAGCAACTGATCTGATCTGATTAGAGAAGACTCTTGAGGGTACCTTGGACTGCAAGGAGATCCAACCAGTCCATCCTAAAGGAGATTAATCCTGGGTGTTCATTGGAAGGACTGATGTTGAAGCTGAAACTCCAATACTTTGGCCATCTGATGCGAAGAGCTGACTCATTGGAAAAGACCCTGACACTGGGAAAGATTGAGGGCAGGAGGAGAAGGGGATGACAGAGGATGAGATTGTTGGATAGCATCACCAACTCAATGGACATGGGTTTGGGTGGACTCGGGGGTTGGTGATGGACAGGGAGGCCTGGCATGCTGCGGTTCATGGGGTCGCAAAGAGTCGGACACAACTGAGCGACTGAACTGAACTGAACTGAACTGGTGCATAATTAGGAAGTAATTGAATATGTATTCAAAGATATAAGTACATTTATTATAGTAGAATAGTAACATAGTAGTATAGTAGAGAAGTATTTTTTTTTAACTTTACAATATTGTATTGGTTTTGCCATATATCAATATGAATCTGCCACAGGCATACACGTGTTCCCCATTCTGAACCCTCTTCCGTCCTCCCTCCCCGTACCATCCCTCTGGGAGAAATATTATTTATAATGGATAAAATGTGAACAGTCCAAATCTTAATCATATGGAATTTTTAAAATAAATTACAGAATATCTTTTTCTAAAATTAGTAGATATTACATGTATGAACAAATCATCAGTGTATTAATTGCAGGGTGTAAATGATGGAACAGAAAATACAGTATGCCAACATTTAAGTATATAAAATATATGTACATATGCATAACAAGTATGGAAAGGTCTTCAGCAAATCATAAATAATGTTTATCTCTAAAAGTAGAACTAAAAGGAACTTTCAAGTTCTACTTAACACTAACATTGTTTAAGTATTTACAAGCATATATAATTATTATAAGTTATCATAACACATAATTCTCCCCAACCTTACTGTACCCAAATAATCTCAACCTTTTTAGAATATTTTTTCTTAATTATGCTTGATTTCTGAAGACCACAAAGCAGCATTACAACAACTAATTTTCATAAATACAAACAAGGTTTTATTGGGTGGTCAAAATGTCCAAAGGGGAAAAAAAAAGGACAGATGGTTAGATTTTCTGTTTGATAATAGAATAATTATTCCATTTGCATTTATAATAAAAAATGTCAGACTGTTTCAAATAAAACTTTGTACCCACTAAAGTTATTCTTAGATTTTCTATTTTCTTCATATTTTTTCCATAAAAAGAAACACTCCCTCAATATTTTAATTAAGTGATTATTTATACAACTTTAAACCCCTCTTCAGAAAACGAAGATCATGGCATCCGGTCCCATCACTTCATGGGAAATAGATGGGGAAACAGTGGAAACAGTGTCAGACTTCATTTTTCTGGGCTCCAAAATCACTGCAGATGGTGACTGCAGCCATGAAATTAAAAGACGCTTACTCCTTGGAAGGAAAGTTATGACCAACCTAGATAGCATATTCAAAAGCAGAGACATTACTTTGTCAACAAAGGTCTGTCTAGTCAAGGCTATGGTTTTTCCTGTGGTCATGTATGGGTGTGAGAGTTGGACTGTGAAGAAGGCTGAGCGCCGAAGAACTGATGCTTTTGAACTGTGGTGTTGGAGAAGACTCTTGAGAGTCCCTTCGACTGCAAGGAGATCCAACCAGTCCTTTCTGAAGGAGATCAGCCCTGGGTGTTCCTTGGAAGGAATGATGCTAAAGCTGAAACTCCAGTACTTTGGCCACCTCATGAGAAGAGTTGACTCACTGTAAAAGACTCTGATGCTGGGAGGGATTGGGGGCAGGAGGAGAAGGGGACGACAGAGGATGAGATGGCTGGATGGCATCACCGACTCGACAGACGTGAGTTTGAGTGAACTCCGGGAGTTGGTGATGGACAGGGAGGCCTGGCGTGCTGTGATTCATGGGGTCGCAGAGAGTCGGACACGGCTGAGCGACTGAACTGAACTGACTGAAACCCCTCTTAGGAATTCAAAGATCTCAGGTATGCTTCAAAGCAATAGTATGTATATATACCTGTCTAAAATCCATTACATAAAATGAAATCTGCCAGGTAATATAAAGGTATTTTTCCATGCTTTTCTTTACATAGTGTGGAGAAAAAAGAAGGAGAGAAGGAAGGAAGGAAGAAAAGGGAGGGACAGTGGGTAGGTGGAAAGAAGGGTGAGAGGGAAAAGGAAGAAAGGAAGGAAGGAAACAAAGAAAGAAAGTTATTGGTATCACTGGTTGCTATTAAAACACTTTCACAACAACCTATTTCTTTACATCAAAAATGACAGGTCCACCCCTGACCGGTATATTTCACTGTTGAAATTGTGGATCCTGCAACTCCATATGTTAAAATTGTGGATCCTGCAACTTCATATGACATTTTTCAAAGTTAGCTTCAGGTTTGTCACTAGATTTAGGTCACAAATTTATCTAGTTTCTATTATTTCATTAAAAGAAAAATGTTTCCAAAGGATATTAGTTGAAAAATAATATTGATTTGTACTTGCATATGTCTAAAGCTGTCAGTGCCTTTTTGGGGTTGATAATGCCTGACACTGGAGATTTGAGTGAAGCTGGTTTGTCGACTGGGATGGTAAAAAGCCTATGCAAAGTAATTTTCCACTAAAGAAAATTGTCAAGATTGAAAGTACTCTGACTGTTATTGATTATATGGTAGCAGAAGTAGAGTTGCCTGAGCAAATGGTAGCTAACATACTGAAAACACAGAAAAGAAAATGCACTGTTAAGTTCAAGGCAAATGCAACAGTACACACATAAAGTTTTCTGTCATTTGATGAAAGAGTTTTGGAAAGTGAATACCAACTCTTCATCACTAATTTAACAACTCTAAGTGCAATAACCTGCAGTTTACACAGGCATTTTAATTTAGAAACAACAGTGATTTTCATCATCATTAAATTATTAACAGTAATCTCATTGAATCCTTCTGTGTCACGGAGAAATTCAGTAGGCCAAGTGGCCAAAATTTTTCTGCAAAATTTTCCACCATAGCATGATAAATTCCTCCAAACTACTACTGAATTTTCTAACATTTTTGCCAATGTTTCTATTAGATCTCACAGGGGAGTTTCTGACTCATCATACAAATTGAAATTTCACAGATGAAATGTTGATAGTGACAACTGTTATGAGCACTTTTGAAAAGTGTCCCCATTATTTACCTCACTAAACAATGCATAATTCCCAACTGACTATGGGAGCAAATAAATTATTTTGTCTGAATAAATCCATACATCCCCAAAGACTACAGTTTGACCAGCTCTGACCATCATTTTAAACAGTGAAACCACCTTGTCATTTTAGAGAATGGTTGAAGACTTTGTTCTTCTATGACTGAGAACATTAGCACAGTGGAGACAATGTCATACACCAGGACACACTGCCATGTGCCAGACCCCATAACATGTTCCTGTTTCTAGCTTATGCCCCCCAATCCAAGCTTTTGCACTGGCCAACAACTACTTGGTGTACTCACAAGTAACTGAAGCTTCTGCATCTGTTACTGCAGGTAAAAAATAAAAAAGCAGGCAATAACACAATATGTGTGTGATTTAAGGAACAGCTCCGCTAAAGCCTCTAATTGCTCTCAGGATCTGAATTGGCAAAACAGTAAGACATTCAACAAAAGGCTCTATGCAGGTAGGCCTATAAAACCTAATTATTTCTCACAAAGCAGACCATTCCATTTAAAATAAAAGAAAGCTATGAAGCAATAAAGACCGTGCTATTAACAATTAGTCTTCTGCACACATGATTAGACTCAGAGAGATAAAGAACCCTCTAAATTTAATGGCGAACCCCATACTTCTGGCAGGGTTCAATATTCTATGCTAATTATGTTGAAAGACCTTGTGCTACTTAAAAGTACTCAGACCAAGAAGTATGACACTATCTCCATGGATTCTCTGTTAACATTTAACTTTGATATTAAAATATATTTGAATGCATGAATTCAAGAGTAATTTTTTTCTTACAATCATTTTGGGAATGGTTTTATGCCTTCACCAACTATAATATTTACTGATATGTATGTAATTCATCATTTCATAGAACTTAAAATAAAAGGAGGCAGAGAATCCTATTTTAAGGAGTAATGAAAATTCATCAAAGGGTCCACACAGAGCCAATGCAAAAAGAGTTCAGAGCAGAGAAGCCTATCTGCTATTTACCAAATATGATTTTAAAACTTATTTTAAATGAATGATACAAAAAAAAAAAAACAAAGAAAAACAGATTGGATCCATCAGAATCCAGGAAGAAATCCAGTGTGATATATTTTTTTTATTAAATAGAACCATCATGCCTCTTTTTAAGTAGAAACGACTTATTTATTCTTTCATATAGTTTTATACTAATTGGGTTGTATAAAGGGTACTTTCCTACCAGCATGCAAATGTAACTTCGGTTAATATAAATGGAAGTTATCTACACACCACAGCTGTGCAAAAGACCAAAGGTAAAGTTATTGGTAGTGTTTAATGGATGAGTTATTAAAAAAGGAACTTAAGTAATATAATGTAAAAAAATTCTAGATTTACTAAGCAGACAGAGGAAACGCTATCTTTGCCATTCGAATGGGATGGTCAGGGATGATCTCATTTTTTGTTGGACTGTATTTAATCTGTAAATGTTTATAATCTTTGTGAAATAAATGTGAAGCCCATTGGCATTCAAATAATATTGTTTGAAAAGAAAATCATTTTAATTTTATTTCTGCATGTGTGCAATAGGAAAACAAGTACAAACAGTTTTAAAGCCACAGGGAAGCAGAAGAGTCTTTTTTATTCCCCCTTAACTGCATAATAGTTAGTGTCTCCATAGAAACTGATGATATTGCCGTAACGAGTCATCCACAGAAGCCCAGAAACCTGGGCTTCTAAAATATACACAAGTATGTTTCTAAAGACATTGAGAAAGCATATAAATCTCTATAGAGCAAGAACGACAGCTCAAAATTATGATGGTCTCTTGGTGAAACAATTCTTTTTGGTCATCATCTTATTCAAAGACCATATAGCTTATTAGAAACATTGCTCAGATGTTGTGATTGAAGACTTCTCTGCATAATCTTGCTCTTGCAAGTTATTTATTAACTATAATTATATGTGTTTATGTCTGCCTTCCTAACAGGTACCAAGAGGGCAGGGGTCATGGTTTATCAGTTCATGACTCTTTGCCTTGTCTTGAATTTAGCAGGACATGTAGAAATTCTTGTTCTGAAGTGATCCCCTCCCCACCTCTATCCCCTTACCCTCACATCCACTTTTACCCCTATTCCTTATCATAACATATAAAAACATTTTTTAAGCAATGGCCTTTTGTAGGCAAATATTTTCATATTATGAAACAGAAGCAGTTTAACAGAAATTACATATCTGTAGTCTGTTTTACTTAACCCCAAAGTTAGTCTTATTTGCACTAGCTGTGTGCAATAAGTTACATTTATTGTAACTAGCTGTGTACCTTGAACAGATCATTTATCTCCTCCGGCTTTAGTTATTCCAGTGCAATAGGCTTATATCACTTAGATATATGCTATCTCTCTTATTTGAAAAGAACCAAGAGTATGGCTCTGGGTCCTGTATGAATCCCTGTATTCTAATTGAAACCTCAATTACATATTTTAAAGTTAAAAAGTAAAAACAACAACAACAAAAAAACCCCCACAACTATTAGTTTCTTGCTAACAAAGTTTCACAAATTTTAGGGATTTTTAAATGCCATAAATTTATTATCTGACAGTTCTGAAGTCAGAAGTCCAAAATCAGATTCACTAGCCTAAGTTTTAAGGGGTCAGCTGGGCTGCTATATTTCTGGGGGATCTAGGGGAATTGCTTCTTTGCCCTCTCCAGCTTTGAGAGGCTGCCCTCGTCACTGGCTCAAGGTTGCATCAGTCTGCCTTCGGTTTACTTCTCCACATCTCCTCTGACCCTTATTCTCCTGCCTCCCTTTTATCAGGGCACTTGTAATTACATTGGGTCCACCCAGATCAGTCAATTCAGTTCAGTCATTCAGCTGTGTCCGACTCTTTGCGACCTCATGAACCGCAGCACGCCAGGCCTCCCTGTCCATCACCAGCTCCGGGAGTCCACCCAAACCCACGTCCATCAAATCGGTGATGCCATCTAACCATCTCATCCTCTGTCATCCCCTTCTCCTCCTGCCCTTATCTTTTCCAGCATCAGGGTCTTTTCAAATGAGTCAGCTCTTCGCATCAAGTGGCCAAAGTATTAGAGTTTCAGCTCCAACATCAGTCCACCCAGATAATCCAGCATAATCTTCCCACCTCTATGCATGCAAATTAATTACACCTACATGTAAACTTTTGTATATAGAATAAACAACAAGGTCCAACTGTATAGCAGGAAGAACTATATTCAATACTCTATATAACCCATAATGGAAAATAACATTAAAAAACGTGTATATATATAGATAGATATGTGTAACTGAATCACTTTGCAGTATAGCAGTATTTAACATACATTGTATATGTTTTGTTGTTGTTCAGTCACTAAGTTGACTACAACTCTTTGTGACCCCATGAACAGCATGCCAGGCTTCCCTGTCCTTTACTATCTCCTGCAGTTTGCTCAAATGAATGTCCTTTGAGTCAGTGTTGCTATCTAACCATCTCAATCTCTATCTACTATGCTTCAATAAAAAATAAATAATTATATCTACAAAGTTCCTTTTGCCATATAAGGTAACATATTCATAGACTCAGATTAGAACATGGACATCATTGGGGGGAAACATTTGTCTCACTTTATACTTTAGAAAAACTTTAGATAAACATTAATGGGATTTTCTGGCAACTTTACGAAGGTCTAGATTTTAAGATTTCTATTCAGTTCAGTTCAGTTGCTCAGTCATGTTCGACTCTTTGTGACCCCATGGACTGCAGCACGCCAGGCCTCCCTGTCTATCACCAACTCCCAGAGTTTACGCAAACTCATGTCCATTGAGTCGGTGATGCCATCCAACCATCTCATCCTCTGTCGTCCCCTTCTCCTCCTGCCGCCAGTCTTTCCTAGCATCAGGGTCTTTTCAAATGAGTCAGCTCTTCGCATCAGGTGGCCAAAGTATTGGAGTTTTAGCTTCAACATAAGTCCTTCCAATGAACACTAAGGACTGATCTCCTTTACGATGGACTGGTTGGATCTCCTTACAGTCCAAGGGACTCTCAAGAGTCTTCTCCAACACCACAGTTCAAAAGCATCAATTCTTCGGCAATCAGCTTTCTTTATAGTCCAACTCTCACATCCATACATGACCACTGAAAAAACCACAGCCTTGACAAAACGGACCTTTGTTGACAAAGCAATGTCTCTGCTTTTTAATATGCTGTCTAGGTTAGTGATAACTTTTCTTCAAAGGAGCAAGCGTCTTTTTATTTCATGGCTGCAATCACCATCTGCAGGGATTTTGGAGCCCCCAAAAATCAAGTCTGCCACTGTTTTCACTGTTTCTCCATCTATTAGCCATGAAGTGATGGGACCAGATGCCATGATCTTAGTTTTCTGAATGTTGAGCTTTAAGCCAACTTTTTGACTCTCCTCTTTCATTTTCATCAAGAGGCTCTTTAGTTCTTCTTCACTTTCTGCCATAAGGGTCTTGTCATCTGCAAATCTGAGGTTATTGATATTTCTCCCAGCAATCTTGATTCCAGCTTGTGCTTCCTCCAGCCCAGCATTTCTCATGATGTACTCTGTATATAAGTTAAATAAGAGGGTGACAATATACAGCCTTGACATCTATTTCTGCTTTATTGACTATGCCAAAGCCTTTGACTGTGTGGATCACAGTAAACTGTGGAAAATTCTAAAAGAGATGGGAATACCAGACCACCTGACCTGCCTCTTGAGAAATCTGTATGCAGGTCAAGAAGCAACAGTTCAAACTGGACATGGAACAACAGACTGGTTCCCAATAAGAAAAGGAGTACGTCAAGGCTGTATACTGTTACCCTGTTTATTTAACTTCTATGCAGAGTACATCATGAGAAACGCTGGACTGGAAGAAACACAAGCTGGAATCAAGATTGCCAGGAGAAATATCAGTAACCTCAGATATGCAGATGACACCACCCTTATGGCAGAAAGTGAAGAGGAACTCAAAAGCCTCTTGATGAAAGTGAAAGAGGAGAGTGAAAAAGTTGGCTTAAAGCTCAACATTCAGAAAACGAAGATCATGGCATCTGGTCCCATCACTTCATGGGAAATAGATGGAGAAACAGTGGAAACAGTGTCAGACTTTATTTTTGGGGGCTCCAAAATCACTGCAGACAGTGACTGCAGCCATGAAATTAAAAGATGCTTACTCCTTGGAAGGAAAGTTATGACCAACCTAGATAGCATGTTCAAAAGCAGAGACATTGCTTTGCCAACAAAGGTCCATCTAGTCAAGGCTATGGTTTTTCCTGTGGTCATGTATGGATGTGAGAGTTGGACTGTGAAGAAGGCTGAGTGCCGAAGAATTGATGCTTTTGAACTGTGGTGTTGGAGAAGACTCTTGAGAGTCCCTTGGACTGCAAGGAGATCCAACCAGTCCATTCTGAAGGAGATCAGCCCTGGGTGTTCTTTGGAAGGAATGATGCTAAAGCTGAAACTCCAGTACTTTGGCCACCTCATGCGAAGAGTTGACTCATTTGAAAAGACTCTGATTCTGGGAGGGATTGGAAGCAGGAGGAGAAGGGGATGACAGAGGATGAGATGGCTGGATGGCATCACTGACTCGATGGACGTGAGTCTAAGTGAACTCCGGGAGTTGGTGATGGACAGGGAGGCCTGGGGTGCTGCGATTCATGGGGTCGCAAAGAGTCGGACACGACTGAGCGACTGAACTGAACTGAACTGAATACTCCTTTTCCTATTTGCAACCAGTCTGTTGTTCCATGTCCAGTTCGAACTGTTGCTTCCTGACCTGCATACAGATTTCTCAAAAGGCAGGTCCAGTGGTCTGGTATTCCCACCTCTTTCAGAATTTTCCAGTGTCTTGTGATCCACACAGTCAAAGGCTTTGGCATAATCAATAAAGCAGGAATAGATGTTTTTCTGGAAGTCTCTTGCTTTCTATTAGATTTCTATTACTCACTCCCAAATACACACATTAGCAGTCTATTCTGGTTTCTTTATAATTGATTGCTGTGCCAGATATCAGTCATAGCTCTTATAGAAAAGTCTTTTGGATGCAAAAGATAAATCCTTTTATCTCTCGGCAGAAATGGCAGAAATCCTTGGAGACTGGGTTAGAGTCAAGTAGTAGCTAAACACCAAAAACACAAACACAAGCTTCTGCATAAAATTGATGCATTAGAGAGGAAAAACAGACCTTTCGTTGCATGCATACACCAAGAAAACTCTATGAAACTATGATAGAAGTTCTGAGTTCAACACCATAAAGTTATTATGAAAACATAAACCACTACTGTTCAGCTTCCTTCATACAGTCTTAATAATGGTGGGATTTATTTGTTTCTACCTGCAGAGTACAAAGTACTTTATAGTAATATGAAGGTCTGAATATATCTTATCTCACCTTGAGAAAGTCACTAACTAGGGTTCACAGATATAACAAGGCAGTTTTCTGTAAGATTTAATTAAAATGAACTAATCTGGCTCTTTTGATTGCTTTTAAAATTATCTTGTATTTTTCCAAGAAATGGAATGTTATAAAACATAAGGAAATAGAGCACTTTTGCAGTAGTGATTAACATGAGTACATTTACAAGAATTTTTGCAGATATACAATTAACAATAATATTTTAGTATATTTCCCAGGAGCATGTGGCTTTTGGCATTTGGGAATACATTTCATTTTGCTGATTTACTCCATTGCTCATATCTTACCAAGTTATTTCCCAAAAGATGAATAACTAGCTATGCAGAGTCTCATCCTTTGGATGGGAAGAATGTAAATTTCCTCAGTTTGGTAGGTGAATTAGCTCTTTTTAGCCACGAAGGTCCACTTAATAAATGATGCTCCAGTGCCCTAAATGGTACCTCTGTGACCAGCAAAATCCTTCTTCCTTTTTCCTTTCATATCATCCTCTAACTTTCCAATAGTGGGCAATTTTCTCTCCCCTGGGGGGACAGGAAAGCTCATTATTTGTGAGGCATTTTACAATGTCTCTATTTGCCAGTCCTCAAAAAATAACTTGCTACTACTCTTATACCTTTCTACATTAATCTTTCCCACAAGCCTTAGGGCATACAATGTTCTTGGTCATATTATAATTCCCATTTTTCAAGACAGAAAAACAAGTCAAGGTCACAGAGGTTATGATGACTCAGTTTTGGAGAGGAGGACTCAGACCTCTGACTTTACACCTCCCATTTTATTGCTTAGCTGACTGAGACACTTATATTCACTGCAAGGGCAACTTATTTCAAATAATCCATGAGAAAGCAAAACAGTTTTTACTTCTGGCCTGGAAAAATCAGGCCATCTGGCTGCCCTCATGACACATTTGAATAAGAATATCAGGCTGAAAATTTAGGTCAAAGCAAGCCAAGAAGAAAAGGGCTTCATAAGAACAGACAGACATATTTAATGTCAGGTTGATTTTAGATAGGTCCTAAAACGTATAGATGTATGTTTTTAACTCTATTCATGACATTTAGTTTGGATTCTTTTATCTTATGTTCATGCTTGGGAAATCATCATGAAATCTGGGTTCTGAAATGGAAAAACAGATAAAGTCGGTAGAACACAGAATACAATTAAGATGAGGCAGTACCTACATTTTAAATATATCCTTTCTTTAAGTATAGAAAAATGCTTATTTGTATTCAATAAAATAAAAATATGACATATTACAAAAATCAATAATCAAGTTGCTGAAAATATCTATGTATGCACAGCTATATAATGGACTAATAGCCATAAAGTTTTAAATCTGTCATACATAAGTTTGTTTTTGAGGTAAGGCTTTGTAAGATGTGTTTTAAATGAGGTATCCCATACTTTTAAGGCCATGCCCTATTTTTGGAAGGGAAATGTGTCTTACTATCCATATTATTATCAATTTTGACTACAACTATGAATGCAAGTAGCGCCACCTAGGAAGCCCAGAAAGGTACATACAACAGCTAAAATAAATAGTTATCTTAAAGTTATCTTACAGGCATGAGGTCATATGTGCTTCACAATTAATGTAATGATAGTAATTTAAATAAAAGAAAATTTAGATTAATTTTAGAATAACCTCCTTCAATTGGCTGTAAGAAACATTTTGACTATATTTAGAACAAATAGTAGAAGGAAATGGCAACCCACTCCAGTGTTCTTGCCTGGAGAATCCCAGGGATGGGGAAGCCTGGTGGGCTGCCGACTGTGGAGTTGCACAGAGTCAGACACAACTGAAGCAACTTAGCAGCAGCAGCAGCAGCAGAACAAATAAGGTAATTCTACATTACCAGTCAAAGTATATATTTGTCAGTCTTATTGTATGATTAGTTCATCTAAAAATGTTATTTAGAATAGATATTTGCCTTAGTTTTCTCATTTTTTACATAATAGTGTGTAAAATTGGGACAGTTAGGCACAATGAATAGATGTCCCTAAGATTGGCTATTGTAAGGATTTAACCATGGCTTATGAGTAATGACCAAATAGTAATCTAAGAAATAATTTGGCCATGATTAAGAGGTAGAGGGTTGTAGTTTTTGGTGTTAAGAATTTCAGGTATTTTTTTTCACAATACAGAAAAAATTATAAAGCAAACTACTACTTTTTGAGGATATATTTATTTTGTATGGACCACAGGGTATGATAAAGAACAAAGTGTAGATTAAGAACTGAATTAATATGGTGGTCAATTGAATCTGAGAAGCAACTATCCTTTTAAGGCATTTATCCATCAGTGGGTGAAGTCTTAAACATCAAAAGGGAATATTTTGTTGTTCTCCCATTAGAAAGTGCATGAATCCATTAGGTTACCAGAATCTATTTAATGGAATGGTCTGAAAGGTCTCTTATTTCTGATCATCGGAAGAATCAGTATTTAAAAGAACACCTGAGCCCTGATTTTATTTTCACTTGTATATGGGAAAAAAAATCTTCAATTTGATAATTCAGTATTACAATATAATGCCTTTGTTGCCTGAATTTCCATTCTTAAGCAAAAAAAAGAAACACCACCATTATCACCAAGTAGCATTTATTGGCTGGCTAATCACTACAGAAAAATACAAACCTCCACAAATCAACAATCTCCTGCAACGAAGCTATGATCCTCCTAATAATTTATGGGCTGACACAAAAAATGTGAAAAAGCAGACAGTCTGTAAACTACCTACAGTAAAGCATGAAGGAAGTTTTTCTCACTTCTTAAGCCTTATTTTAATGCTTTTAGTCCACTAGTTACCATTCATTGCATTGCAACACACATTTACAAAACGGCCCCAGTAATCTGAAAATATATAAATATAACACTAAAAGGTGAGTAATTTACCCACTAATCACAGAGAGATTCTAGTCTATACAGAAGAATAGACATGAAAATTAGATTTAAAATTGTTTTCCCTCTCCCTATCTAACAAATAGCATAGATACTTGAATATTGCTCTCAATCTTATTTAAAAATTCCATAAAATCAGATAACAGGAGTCAAAAAGCATCACTAATTCATATACAATAACCTTTATTATCACTAAATTATTTTTAAACACTGTGTACAAGATAATTTGCATGCATTATTTATATTTCTCACAAAAGATCTTATGAGGTAAGCACTATTTATAACTCCATTTTCTTTTTTACCAGATGTAGAAATTGAGGGCTTCTCCGGTGGCTCAGATGGTAAAGAATCTGCCTGCAAAGCAGGAGACTCGGATTCAATACCTGGGTTGGGAAGATCCCCTGAAGTAGGGAATGTCAATCCACTCCAGTATTCTTGCCTGGAGAATTCCATGGATAGAGGAGCCTGGCAAGCGACAGTCTAGGAGGTCTCAAAGAGACTAAGCGACTAACACTTGCATGTGTAGCAATTTTGGTTAAAAGGATAAAATATTGTAACTTTCTTGATGTCACATAGAATTTCACAGGAAATTCAGAGCTCCAAAAACTCCACACACAAAAAAAATAAAGAAAAAGAAAAGAATCACTGGTCTACTCCCAAACCTATGTTTCTCATACAGCACCATGCTGACTCTCATCACAATTCTCTATAGACAGCTATAAAATTAAAATATGTAGTTAAAATATGTATCTATATGTTAGCCAATAGAAGACAGCATAAAAACTGGAGAGAAACATGTAAGTTTCCCCATGATCAAAACCAATGTGGTAATATTACTTTTGATGGTATTTTTAGAGATATCTGAGAAGAGTAGCATTGATAAGTATAGACAAGGATGATGCACTTGGGCCTCCTCTATGGCTATGGTAGACTATCAAATTTTGGCAGTTATATCTTTACATCTTTTTCTTTACAACAAACCTATTGTTATCTGGCAAAACACTTCTATACAGCATGTTCCTCTGTTAGGTATTTATGCTACAATATTGTAGAACTCCTTGTAGGTGAATAATGATCATAACATAATCATGGAAATATGAGTAGTCTTCAGAAATTGAGAATCTTCTGTTCATGTGGGGCAACATGTCTCTGTGGCTCAATCTCATACGAAACAAGTAAACAAGTCTAATTAGTGTTCTTTCAATTGTCAGTGGGACATATTCTTAGATAAAGGAAAAGGAAAAAGAAAGTAAAGGATAGAAAAGGACTCAGAAGAGTAGCAAACAGGGTTGTTTGTCCAGCACCTGTCTACCACCTTCTAGAAACTTCAGTCTACTCTCTCCTCATAAATAGTCCTCATATGCATGTTCACTTTAACTCAGAATGACTCCATTCTTGGGCCACAGATGATTAGTTCAGTCTTGGGAGCTAACACAGTCATTCCTCCACTATGTCATCAGAGAAGTTAAAGTGTTCAGGGAGGCACTGAAGGCAAGATACCAAGATAAACAGAAACAAAATGTCAGGAGAGAATGTTGTCAGCATTCAATCTTTGGTTGTTATTCCTGAGGGCCAGTTGCCCCTATATCATTACACAGTTTTTTTTTTTTTTTTCTTAAAGCTCCTTCTACAATGATTTTATTATAAATATGATCTTTTGGAATAAACAAATATTGCATTCAAGACTACCAGCAAACTTGTTCTAAAGTAATAAAAGAGGGGACAGTTTTATTGTTCACTATTTTATTGAAATATATAATCTAATAGATTTCCAGTTTTTTATCAAGTTAGTTGGAACTAAATCTCTACGTAGGCACAACTCACAAATAAATGGCTACCATATATTAAGTATCATTCTGGGCACTATGACAAGTCATAAACAGCGTGTTAAAAACCAGAGACATCACTTTGCCAACAAAGGTCCATCTAGTCAAAGCCTCATTTATCCAGTAGTCATATACAAATGTGAGAGCTGGACTATAAGGAAGGTTGATATAAAGAATTGATGCTTTTGAACTGCAGTGCTGGAAAAGACTCTTGAGAGTCCTTTGGACAGCAAGGAGATCAAATCAATCCATCCTAAAGGAAATCAACCCTGAATATTCATTGGAAGTATTGATGCTGAAGCTGAAGCTCCAATACTTCGGCCACCTGATGCAAAAAACCGACTCATTGGAAAAAAAACCTCTGATGCTAGGAAAGACAGAAGGCAAGAGAAGCAGGGGACAACATAGAATAAGATAGTTGGATGGCATTACTGAGTCAATGGACATGAGTTTGAGCAAACTCCTGGAGATAGTGAAGAACAGGGAAACCTGGCACGGGGTCACAATAGGACACAACTTTGCGAATGAGAAACAACAATGACAGGCACTTCACAAGCTTTCTAACGTTTTCAGACATCCTATAATAAAGGTATTATTCTCTGTGTTTTACAGGTAGAGAGAGAAACTGAGTGCAAGTCAGAGATTAAATTGCCCAAGATTTTACTGCAAGAGTGAGAAAGACAAAACTGACTCACAGATATGCTTCCTATATCCAAACCAGAAAGTGTATGGACTACTCACTGACACCCGATCAAAAGAAACAAAAACGTGCAGAGGTAGCACACCAGTGTAAACAGCACTGGAAAACAACAGGATCAGAAGATTCAAATATGAGGGCGAGTTTTGCCACTAAAACTTTATCAATAACTCAAAGCAATAAATGGGTGGTAATAAAACCCAGATTTGAATGTATCCCATGAGTGGAATTGTTTTTGAGAAAGACTTTGTGAGGCAGTCTGGGAACCTAATCACCATTTTCTACATAAAAATATATATGTATTTTTTTACTTCCAAACTGTTGACTAACAAGTGAATGTTAAGACACAACTCCTTTGAAACTTGGGGTCTGACTGTATTAATACTGCTCACGTTGATAGAATATTGAAAATTACAGAGGTACATTTTCAAAGAACTATAGATACTGAAGGTAAATAGTCTTCCTTATTTTTCTTCTGAAAAATTAATTTATTTTGAAATACATTATTTATTGACAACTTTATTTGGCCATAAAATATGTAATATTTTTAAAATTGACTAATTTATAAAAAAATTGGAAGTCTTTGACTATAAGGCTCCATATGCTCAGTCCTATGGACTATAGCCCAATCAGGCTCCTCTGTCCATGGGATTCTCCAGGCAGGAATCCTGGAGTGGGTTGCCATTTTCTCTTCCAGGGGATCTCCCTGACCAGGGATTGAACCCCCATCTCTTATGTCTCCTGCACTGACAGGCAGATTCTTTCCAGTGAGCCTGCTGGAGAGCCCATATAAGACTCCACATATATGGTTAAATGTCTCTGCTGCTGCTGCTTCTGCTCTAAGCTGCTTCAGTCGTGTCAAACTCTGTGCAACCCCATAGATGGCAGCCCACCAGGCTCCCTCGTCCCTGGGATTCTCCAGGCAAGAACACTGGAGTGGGTTGTTCCAATGTACCAAACACACTGAGATACCAAGAAGGACTTCGTCATTATCATTCACAAGCTTTCAGCACACCACTTGCCCCTCAAGTGTCCAAATCATTTTCAGTTTGCTTAGCACCTCTACGTTATGTAAAATTTAATTGGTGATTCATCTGGTCAAATTTTGTCCTATCCTATCCTAACAACGAATCTGACTTAAACATATAGAAAAATAGGTATAATTGATAATTGGTCTTACTTAATTTAAATCAAGAGAAAAAAACCCTTCAGTTTTATAACACTTTTAACCAGCAATAACCAATATATGTCTCACAAAATCACTAACAGGGTCAGTCAACTCCCAGTTGATATTTTAGGATTCAGTTTCCTCCGGATTCTCCTCATGCTTTTCTAGGATTGTTTTTTCCTACTATTTTCCTATATCTTCATTTTGCTGTCAGTGTTTTTTCCTACTATTTTCCTATATCTTCATTCTGCAGCATGCATGAATTAAGGTCCCCATAATAAGAATTTTCAAATCACTTTTATCTTGTTCTCCAATGTAATATATACAATATCCCCTGAAAATATTTGCTCTGGAGACCCCAAACAAAGCCAAAGAAATCTTTTTTCTTGGTAAATTTACTTATTTTTTTCATCTTCCTAACCACAATTTCCTACTTTCCTTTTGTTCATTATTTTCCATGTTTTCACCTCCACATATTGATCTGTGATTCTGTCCTATAGCAAGTATTAGAGAAAAAAAATTCAATTCATGTTATTAAATTCAGGAGAATAAAGGCTAATAAGAATAAAAGTTCCAATAAAACACAAATAAAAGCAGGTTGCTAAAGTGATGCCTAGAGAAATGCTCTTCAATAAACAGATCATTTAACTTATAAATATCATATCAGTATTTCAGCAACTTTTTATGTAGTGTTTGAAGTACTCATAAAGTTTAAACTCAGACTAAATGCTATTTTCTAATTAGTCTTAATAAATCTGGAAAACCTTTTGACCTTTATCAGAAAGCTCAGTCTAAAATCCTGCAACCTGAATGAAGGTGGGCCTGCAGATGTTTGCTTTTCTGGCCCAAAGACAAAATGTAAGTTGGATTTGAATACATGTGGGTGGGTTATTTACTCTTGATTTTCCTATGTGCCCCATCATTCTTTGCTTTGACCTCTGATGAGTTACAGACTTTTGCTACTACCTATGTAGGAATTTGGAAAAAAAACACTCATTGCCTGTAGATGATAGGTAAATTTTATTTCAGTTCCACCTTGAAATTTATAGTTAAAACCTACTTCCAGTCCTTAAGAAGACTGACCTTACAGATGGTCCACTGGTCACCAGAAACACTACCTCCAAGATAGCAAGATCCTCAGTATTTCATCTTATTCTGCTTCAAGATGTCAAAATTACTCACTACTATTTTCCCATGAAATTATGTTACAAAGATCCCTACATTACCTTCTCATGATTCTAATTCTTAACCACTCTCACAGTATCCTCTTGGGGAAATTATGTAACAAACTCTCCAGGACCACAAATTTGTATTGCATGAAACAGTAAAGATATTTGATTCAATTGACTTGCCCCACCCCCGACTGTGGAAAAGACAGTTGTGTCATCAGCTCTTTCTGAAATCAGGCACCTACTTTTTTCTCTATACAGTAGCTGTTAATGGGATAGTGACTCCTTATTTCTATCAGCCTTCTTTCCATTGCATTTAACCCTGTTCATAGAGACCATCTTCACAGATGTGTTCTAAGGATTAGACCTAATCCAACTAAAGAGTTGAGAGTGTCTTGCCAAAAAAAAAAAAAAAAGTTAGCTTTTACGTATAAAGTACTATATTATCATTTTAGTTCATATTAAATTCAAGTAGCTCATCTTTGCCTTCAGGATTCTGTAGCTTTCCGTGCACTTGTAAATCTCAGCTATCAAACACATTTCTAAAATAATATACAAGTTAAACTGGTAGGTTACCAAGGATTTTTGACACCCACTGCAGATGTCTGATCTGTACTTCAGAGAAATGTGGTTGAAAAAAGTCAAAGTTCATATTTACATAGTATTCTGTATTTTCAAAGATCACTTGCTATATTATACAGCAGTCACATGGTAATTGGGTCTCAGAGATAATTATCAGTTACTTTATATGCCACATATGTGAACATATCATAGCTTTTTAAAAAATAATTGAGTAAAAATGCACATCTGCCATGCACAGAGAAGTGGTAACTGCCAAACAAGGTTTACAGCTTACTTATTTTATACCTGAAAAGACAGGGACTACATAAGTAAGTGATGCAACGATGCCTACAAGGTTAATATAAGAAAATGGGCTTAACAAAATGTCAGTTTTAAATCAGACTTTCTCATCTCTAGAAACTAAATATTAAGGAAATTATAATGATGCCAGATTTTTTAAAGATGTCAATTTTTGACATAATCATCAGTACACTGAATTTATTTATACATGGAATTTTACTAATTATTGCTACCAGAAAAATAAATCCACTAATTTCTGATATATGAAATCCACAGAATGCAAAATATATGCATCCAAGAGCAATGAAATTAATTTTGTTTTCAATTATAAAGATATGCATTGTGCTAGGCCATCTTGGCTTTCACATGACTAAAGTCCTTCTGCAAGAAGAGACCCAATTTCTCCATTATCACCCAGCAGCCAATAACTCTTCAAAAACTTCCAACAGTGAAAACATTTCACCTAGAGGAAATATTTGTTCTTGCTGCTTCATTTTGTTTTATTTTTAAGACAGATCAATATCATTCAGAACAGCTTTGGTGAATCTAGCATACACTCAATCTAGAACACACCACCAATGGTCAAAAGTGCAATAGAAACCATTTGTACTGATTCCATATTTGATCTCAACATAAGCTCCGGAGAGGATGCAAGGTCTCTTCTAAACTTTAACATTTATTTATTTCTGAGTTGATACCTGGGTCATATTTTTCCCAGTATAGCTTAAAGATACGTATTAAGCATCAATGTACTTAGATCTATTCTAGAATATAATATACAATACCTTCCTAAAGAGATCTTATTTTCCATCACTATACAAAAGAAACTCTGGGTTACTGAATATGACCATATAATAAAACAAAAAAAAATATTTGAAGAGTCAATTATCAATTAAGAATAAAGAATTAGGAAGGGTGCTAATTTTGTAGTAAATGCAATGGGATGCAGGTGAGACAAAAATGATAGAGAGAGAAGCAGAACGCACATTGACTAAAATAATCAGAAAAGAAAAGCTTCAGAGATGGAGAGGCTGGAACTAGTATTTGAAGGAAAATGGGCTAAAGAGAAGTAGGAAGAAAGGAAAAGAAACTTCCAGCTGGGAAACAGTGTGAGCAAAGGACAGGAGTAGGAATATTCCCTAAATGTTACTGCACGTTCTCCTTCCCAGAAGCCAAAAATGGCTCCCAATTATCCTTTGAATATATACAATTCCTAATCATCAGCTTCAAAAGGTCCACCTCCCCATCACCTAGATCCTACAGCTAATACTCCATTCAGGTCTATGAATTTAACTCTACAGAGTTATCACTTCTGCAATCTCTAAAACTTCTCCTAAGGTACTTCTCTAAGGCACCAGAGCCTGTTCAACTCAAAAACTTCAAAAATGACTTAAACTCAAGACTTTCTGTCTTTGGTTCCCTTCACTAACCACTGCTGGAGGACAGACACACAAGTCTTAGCAAACTATGTAGTGGGCCTGATAGTGTATAAATGTGCTCACTCGTGTCCGACTTTTTGAGACCCCAGGGGTTGTACCTCGCCAGGCTCCTCTGTCCATGGGATTTTCCAAGCAAGAATACTGGATTGGGTTGCTATTTCTTTCTCTAAGGGATCTCCCTGACCAAAGAAATGAACTCGCAGCTCCTGCTGCATCTCCTGAATTGCAGGGTTTTGGGTTTTGTTTTTTTTTTTTTAATCACTGAGCCACCAGGGAAGCTCCTCTTCATATACAAAACATAATTTGTGTTTGTGCTTCACTGTGCTTTATTCTTCCATGCATTCAGTGTTGTTGTAAACAAAAGCAGAAACTAAATATTTCATTAACTAGATTAGATTATGAGGCCCTTGAACCATTTATGTACCAGGGAATTTCTATTAGATCTAGAATCATGGATTTTTATTACATACTTCATGCATTTATTCACCAAACATTTACTGATAACTGTGAGCAAAGCACCATATACATTTACAGTATATAGTATTTGGACCACCAAATGATTTCAACTCAGTGGGAAACCAAACAGTAATTCAGGCAGTATGTGAAAAATGCTATATGAGGTAATTTCAGGAGTTGAGAGCTTATTTCTAGATGTGGTATTCAGAATTAGACTCATGAATAAGGATGTGTCTGAGCTGGACAAGAATTATAATGCCTAGAAATGAGAGGAGATGACAATTTAGGAATGTAAAACAAAACAAAACAAAAAACCAACATAAAGGTATGAAATAGTTAAGCTATGATGGAGGTGGTGAGCAGCCTAGTTTAACTGGAGCGGAGTGTATTTAATTGCATAAGATTTTATACAAACAAGTCCAACTTGCACTCACTTCAGAATCACTATAATTATTATCTTTAAGTGTCACCTGTGAAATGGGTTCACCAGAAAGGATTCTGGAGTTCTGTCTTAACTCCTGACTCTGCCAGTAACTAACTGATTAATATTTTAAAAGTTCTAAGTCTCAGTTTCTTTAAATATAAACAAAAAATTAGAACCACCCAATATCTTCCAATTTCCAATATTCCCTGCTTTAACAACCTATTTACTTTTTTTGTTACACTCATTTCTATTTATTTATAGTTACTTATCTGTGTCCATTCTCCACAAATAGAATGTGGACTCCATGAATGTAGGGATCATTTCTACCCTCTATACCACTGTATTCTAAATATGTAATCTACTGGGGATATAGTTTGAAAATTATCAGTGTTTTTTTATCATGTGAAGAGGATTTTTATTTTTAGTTCACCCAAAACACCTAATTGAATGGGGCGAGGTAGAATAGGAAGACTAGTATTTGTTTAAGATGAAATACAAAAAGGGAAAAGAAATGGAGATAAAAGTAAGCTTTTGGTAGTCAAAATCTGATTTTTCTGTACATCTAAACTTTGCATTATTTTATCTTGAGAAATATGTCAAAATTAATTTGGCTCCTCTTGAGGGTAATGAGGATCAGACTTGGCAGAGTCAACAGGAAAAGGCTATGGAGACAAATCCCACTCTCCCCTTTCTGGCCCCAGAGAATACTTGAAAAAAGTTAAAGTTGAAGAGCCATTCCAGTAGATGTGTGTCCTGACTTTCCAGATTGTCCAAAAGATAGGGAGGAGCATCAGGTAAGTGGGAGGAACCTTAAGAGCAGAGAGGAGCTTGTAATAGTTGAAAGCTCTACCATTACTCGATCTAGTCTCTGTAGCTTTGGAAGAAGGCAACTCATGGGATACCCCACATGGTCTTGGAACACAGCTTAATCTCATACCATTAGATGTAGAAGTAATCACACAAATAAAAGCCCTTGGGTTGGTTTTGCCAGATTGCAAGCACTATCTGAAGGCTTCCCAAGTGGCCCAGTGGTAAACAATTTGCTTGCCAATACAGAAGATGTGAGTTCTATCCCTGGGTGGGGAAGATCTCCTGGAGTAGGAAGTGGCAATCCACTCCAGTATTCTTGCCTGGAAAATTACACGGATAGAAGGAGACTGGAGGGCTACAGTCCAAGGAGTTGCAAAGGGTTGGACATGACTGAGCACACACACTCAAAGCACTGTCTCATATGGTCAAGATATTGAGTTAAGGACCAGCAAGCCTGCAATGCATCCACCAGGACGATATAGAAGAATCCAGAAAAGTGGGTGGAAGTGAATCGGAGCAGAAACCAGGGTCCAACTTCCTTGGAGCCGAATGGGGCCAGTGCAGTCAGTCAGAGATCAAGATCTATCAGGATGGGACATAAACTGTAGTAGCTGCAAATATCGATCACAAATAATTGGTACACTCACATGGAAGGTGCAGGAACTAAATCTGACAACAAGATACTGAAATGGAGAAACTCACTGTTTGCCATAGTCTCACATATAACACTGTTCCAAATACCCCTGATACAACTTTAGGGAGGAAAAGCCAGTAATAAAATTTTATTTCAGAAAGTAGCAATTTGTCCATGAGATTTTGAAGCCTAATTTTGATTACTGACTATAAGACTATATAAAACAGATAGGAAGTTCAGCTACATTTAACCAGTACAGGAAGGCAAGAATAATTTTCCTACACAGCCAGTTAGAATATGAGTTAGACCATGTGATTTGCCTACACTATAACATAGTGTCTGGCACATGTTTAGTATTCAATAAACACCCTTATTTTAATGACTAAACAATTAAATGGCTCTCTAAGTAATTATGAATCTTTAATTCCACGGTATTACTAAGATTAAATAGAAAATACAAATGGCCTTTTAGTTGTTCTCTGCTTCCCAGCCATGACGCACTCAGAGGAATCCAAAGTCCTAAGAAAACAATATCGTTTTTCGAGGCCAGAATTCAAATCCCAGTGAATCATTAACTTGGTCTAAGCTTACTGAAACTTACTACCTCAGGACAACAAACAAATTAAGAAGATTCCATTGGCTTTTCAGAAGCCATTAACAAATCCTTACATCAGTATTTAAAATTTCCATAACAAAATTTCAAGCATTTATGGGTCTCCCTGGTGGCTCAGCTGATAAAGAATCCACCTGCAATGTGGGAGACCTGGGTTCAATCCCTGGGTTGGGAAGATCGCCAGGAGGAGGGCACGGCAATCTATTCCAGAATTCTTACCTGGAGAACACCCATGGAAAGAGAAGCCTGGCAGGCTATAGTCCATGGGATCTCAAAGAGTTGGACACATCTGAGTGACTAAGCACACATATTTAACTTATCGATTTGCAAAACATGTTCAACAAATACTATGGCATGCAGTGTCATTAATATTTGAAGAAAAGGGCCTTGAAAAGTCCAAGCACACTCCCACTCAGGCTCAGTTTGGGTCCACAACTCAAACAAATACATTTCTATGTATGAACCACAGAATGCGCATAAGATCAGGCATTTAAATACTAGAATGTATTATTACTGGAGAAGGAAATGGCAACCCACTCCAATATTCTTGCCGGGAAAATCCCACAGACGGGAGCCTAAAGGGCTACAGTTCATGGGGTCGCAAAGAGTTAGACATGACTGAGCAACTAAACAACGTCTCACTATTGTGTTCCCTACTGTTGATTTTAGACCTTTCTTAGAAAACTATTTCTTGAAATTTAACTCAGATTTTAAAACTAGTATGCAATTAGAGTGGCTGGTGTCCTCTAGACTGTTTCATGTTGGTTTGTTTCTCATTTGGGAGCCTCTTATTGATTGTTTGGCACTACTTGCTAGATGCTCTGTTTTTAAGAACGATCTTGTACAGGAGAATTATCTGAAATCTCAGCTTATGCACTTTTCAAACACCTTGCTGGAGATATATATTTAAAAAAAAAAAAGTACTTATCTGAGCCCATAACTTAACCCCTTTTTACATATCAATATTTAAAAATTGTATTTTTGTCACAGTTGAATAGGAATATGAATCTTCCCAAATACAACTATTTTTTAAATTCAGACACATTTGTATTTTCTTTTTCAGAATACTATAAAGAGTCACTTACCATTTTGGAGAAGGGGGTGACTGACAGCAGAGCTGCTGATAGTGTTTGTGTCTCCAACACCTGTATCTCACACATGTATTTGTCTGCATTTAGCCATTTTAGCAATTCTATGCATAGGCATATGCATCTGACTACTTTGTCTATCTTTTAGTGAAGCCATACCCATGCATTTACATAATAAAGTATATATCATTTTAAAATTGGTTTTTAAAAAGGCATATGTAGGTAGAGAATATCATCTATTAGTTTCATTTCAGTATAATTACAAGTACACTAAGTTTATCTTTGTTTTTATTTTCATTAGGAGGTGGGTCAAAGAGGATCTTGTGATTTATGTCAAAAAGTGGTCTGCCTATGCTTTCCTCTAAGAGTTTTATAGTCTCTAGCCTTACATTTAGGTCTTTAATCCATTTTGAGTTTATTTTTTGTGTATGGTGTTAGGAAATGTTCTAAATTCATTCTTTTGCATGTAGGTGTCCAGTTTTCCCAACAACACTTATTGAAGAGACTGTTTTTTCTCCATTGTATATTTTCATCTTTGTCAAAGGTAAGGTGCCAAAGGGTGTGTGGGTTTATCTTTAGGCTTTCTATCTCATCACATTTATCTATATTTCTGTATTTATGTCAGTACCATACTCTCTTGATTATTGTAGTTTTGTAGTATACTCTTCGGAGAAGGCAATGGCACCCCACTCCAGTACTTTTGCCTGCAAAATCCCATGGATGGAGGAGCCTGGAAGGCTGCAGTCCGTGGGGTCGCTGAGGGTCGGACACGACTGAGCGACTTCACTTTCACTTTTCACTTTCATGCACTGGAGAAGGAAATGGCAACCCACTCCAGTGTTCTTGCCTGGAGAATCCCAGGGATGGGGGAGTCTGTTGGGCTGCCGTCTATGGGGTCGCACAGAGTCAGACATGACTGAAGCGACTTAGCAGCAGTATACTCTTAAGCATAATTAAACTTAAAAGTGTTTGCACAGCAAAGGAAACTATAAAGAAGATGAAAAAACAACCCTAAGAATGGGAGAAAATAATTTCAAATGCAGCAACTGACAAAGGATTAATATCCAAAATATACAAGCAGCTCATGCAGCTCAATATAAAAAATAAATAAATAACCCAATCAAAAAATGGGCAGAAGACCTAAACCGACATTTCTCGAAAGAAGGCATACAGACAGCCAATAAACACATGAAACGATGCTCAACATCACTTATTATTAGAGAGATGCAAAACAAACTACGAGGTATCTCTTCACACTGGTCAGAATGGCCAACATCAAAAAATCTACAAACAAGAAATGCTGGGGAGGATGTGGAGAAGAGGGAACCCTCTTCTTCTATTGCACTGTTGGTGAGAATGTAAACTGATACAGCCCCTGTGGAGAACAGTATGGTGACTCCTCAAAAATTAGGAATAAAACTACCATATGACCCAGCAATCCCACTACTGAGCATATACTCTGAGAAAAGCATAATTCAAAAAGACACATTTACCCCAATGTTCATTGCAGTATTATTTACAATAGCGGGGACACATAAGCAACCTAGATGTCCATCAACAGATGAATGGATACAAAAGTTGTGGTACAAATATACAATGGAATGTTACTCAGTCATAAACAGGAACAAATTTGAGTCAGTGAGGTGGGTGAACCTAGAGCCTGTTATACAGAGTAAAGTAAGTCAGAAAAAGAAAAGCAAATACTGTATATTAATGCACATATATAGGGAATCTAGAAAAATGGTACTGATAAACCTATTTGTAGGGCAGGAATAGAGACACAGACATAGAGAACAGACTTGTGGACACAGCAGTGGAAGGAGAGGGTGGGACAATTTGAGAGAGTAGCACGGAACCATATCCATTACTATATATAAAAGAGAGAGCCAGTAGGAATTTGCTGCATAAAACAGTGAGCTCAACCCAGTGCTCTGTGACAATCTAGGGTGGTGGGAGGGAGGCGCTACGGGGAGAGGACATGTATATTTATGGCTGATTCATGTTATTGTACAACAGAAACCAATACAGTACTGTAAAATAATTATATTCCAATTAAGTTTTTAGAAAAATTAAAAAGTACATTATATTTTATACCAATGAATTACTGGGTCTGCTCATTTTGAGAACCACTGTTTCAGAGGAACCTACTATGCTTCCACAAATACACAGCTAAGTCCCAAATCTGAGTAAAACAACATAACTGTCAATTCCATTTGGAGTTTCCTGGCAACCACAGCAAAACCCAACATACATAGAGTAAGCACATCCCAGCGCCACACACTTTCGCAACCATGATAACTACCCTTCCTGAACACATGTCAGTATACCAAATACATCACTGAAATTTAATATGAAGTCCCTGAGTGTCTGTTATATGTAAGACATTGACGTGCAGTTGTCTAGTTTATCTACACGACTAGGAGAAGCACAGGTAAGCAACAGCATACCTAAGATTAGAGGCTGGCAGAATTTTACACAATGATGAAAACAAAAATTAACCATCCTTTGGAAATCACCAGAGAGCACAATTTGAATTCAAAAGCTTTAAGAATACAGTAACTCTGACTTTAACAGAAGTGAAATAAAATAAGTTTAAATCTCCTTTTTGAAAATTAAAAAAAAAGAAGTAAAAAAAAAAAAAATTCACTGATTAAATCATCGGGGTTATTTTGTCTTGATTATTTTTAACCAAATACTTCATGTCTCTTCATCACAATACAATATTAATTCAGCAACTCAAGAATAAGCTAAAATTTCTCCAGCTTCAGTTATCTCAATATTGCTCCAGAGTTATGCTATGAAAAATCAATGTGTAGTGTGACCAAAATGACAAGGTCCTTGGATTTTAACTCAATGCATTTCCTTATAAAATGTTTTAAAATTTATAAATATTAGCCACCTCTACAAGTGAGCATGTCCAGTGATTACTGGAATCTGCTATGCCTCTTTTTCTCCTTCTTCCCTTTACTCTTCTTATAGCTTGATAAAATCGACTTCCTTCCTCCTCTACACACACACCCCCCTCATGAGTTTTGGATTCTGATCTTCTCAACCAAGTGAGAAGATTATTATTTTGATTTTAATTGTGTGATGACATCTGATGCTGAGAAGTAAATGATCTGTTCATGCCCACATTAAACTCTGTCATCATGCTTACCTTTTTGATATAAAATATACAGAGAACTCCAGTTCCTGCTTCAGAGTCACTCAGAATCATCCCATCTTGATTTAGGTTGAACTACTGAATTTCCTGGATATCAGTTCTTACCTGACATTCATCTCCCTTCATATCAACATAGTGAACGAAAGAGAAAGTCGCTGAGTCATGTCCGACTCTTTGCGACCCCATGGACTATACAGTCCAAGGAATTCTCCAGGCCAGAATACCAGAGTGGGTAGCTGTTCCCTCCTCCAGGGATCTTCCCAACCCAGGGATCAAACCCAGGTCTCTGGCAATGCAGATGGATTCTTTACCAGATGAACCACCAGGAGAGCCCAAGAATTCTGGAGTGAGTAGCCTATCCCTTCTCCAGGGGATCTTCCTGACTAAGGAATCTAACTGGGGTCTCCTGCATTGCAGGTGGATTCTTTACCAGCTGAGCTACCAGGGAAGCCTATTCTATCAACACAGAGCTCACCTTCCGGAATCACTGACTCTCAACCTATCTCTATAGATAGATCTTAATATCCTCCTTGCTTCATGCCTGGTAGCCCATGTTCCATGCAGGGGCTAAGGAATAACAGTGATACCTATTAACTTAAGGCCTCAAAAACCACCCAGCAATATTGTTTGGGTAAGAATCCTAGGAGCATTTTACCATAATGTTTAGAACACTTCAAATTATCAGTGCATTCAGAACACATTTAGCACTTAATTTTCTTAAGATATTAGTAACCTCAGCCCACACAGCTCATAAAACCTGAGGATATGTCTTAAGCATACATAAAATATGATTCAAATCTGTTCTCTTCTTGTCCACAGGGTTCCTAATGATTTTGTCTTACAATTAGTAATTACCAATAAGTTTCATTTTGTGTCTATTGCAATATTGGGAATAACTTATTTAAATTGATTTTCAGCTGAAGCAACTATTGGGTATTCTGTAATTATCTTTTTATGAAACACAAACCATATATTATTAAATTAGCTTCCATTATTAAAGAAAAAGGCCCTTAGATAGTCTAATAATGAAGGCTAACATCATGGTAAGACTCATTTGACACCATACTGAGGCATAGAGGCTTAAAATGGTGACACAAATTAAGTTCTATCAGTATGAAATAATATATTATCTGCAATGTAAAAGAACTTTAATAAAAACAATGACTTGTGAATCATTAGATAGACGTAAGACAAGGATTATTTACCTTTAAAGGTTTTGAAATACCATTCCATTGTTCATTTCTTTAAGTTTTAGAATAGCTGAGCAATGGTCTCAGCTGTTTTGGCCAGGAAAATACTACATTGAGATCAATGTATAGTCCATTAAACAACATACAACTTTCAAATTTTAAACATCTTTTCCAGAAAAACTTCTTTCATATAAATTCTCGATATATAATTTTAAAACTAACAAAGAAGCAAACAATAACCTGACTCAGTGACCATCACTTTAAAAATGTTTTAAATTGAGTATCACATGAGCTCACAGATCAAATGGGATCACTTCAGTACACTTTAAAAACTGAGTTCTTTGGACATTACAAGCACATTTTCCTTTGGCCTAGGTCTTCAAAGTCTAGATGTGAGGAAAGCTAATGGCCTGTAAGTAAATGAGAGCAACATCACTTACATCTTGTTACTCAGGGACACTTCAGACTTACACTGTGCTGAAAATATGGCAGGTACACTATGCAGATTCTGATGTTTAACCTCCAAATTTATCCTTGTCAAATATGTTTCATCTACTTTCTGAGCTCAAAGTGAAAATGCACTGAAGGGACTCGTCAGTTTCACCAAGCCACATTTCTAGAAATTTGAATATAAATGAAGTCTCTAAATATCAAATTGTATCTTAATTGCACTAGGAAAAAAAGTTCTGTTTAAAATACACTCTTGTGTCATCAAAAGCAAAAAATTCTTTTGAAAAGTTAATAATCACCCTGAATTATTTTCTGGTTTAGCAGCTTGAATTTTAACTCACTGAATAAAATAAAGTACTCATATAATTAAGTGTTAAAAATAATATCCTATATTTGCATATCATGATCAAAAACAGTAACCACTAGCTTTGGAATCAGCTGGACCTTGGTTAAAATCAAACATTATAGACATTACTAACATACATTCTTGGTATCTGTTTCTTCATCTGCCAAATGGTGATAATATGCACCTCTTAGGGTTGAAAGGATGATTAGATTTGCAAACATTCACAAAGTACAAAGCCTAATACTTGACATACCCTTGTCAACTTCACAGTTTATCTTGTGCCTCCACCATACACATTATCTTATTTGATCCTTCCAACCAAGTGAAGGGAATGACTTGCATCTTAATTGTATGGATCTGAGGTCAAGCATAAATGATTTGCTCACAGGAAGTGGTTAACTTTCAATTAAGTGCTTACTTTATTACTATGAAAATGGGGAGTGAGAAAAAGAGGACAAGAAAACTATATTTTGTGTTCCTACCTCTAGGTTATCAAATCTAGTCTTTTCTCAATTCTTTACCTTTTACATGTCTCAGCACTGGTTATCATTCTGTCCCTGGGAGATCCCTCCATTTGGAGTCAATTCTACATGCTCATTTATGACAGGCTGAGGAAAGCTTAATGGGATCTGAGAAAATTTCAACCCTATTTTACAGAAAGATAATAGCAACACTCACTAAATGTGGTCTTTTCAAACACACAATGCATGAAGCAGCATTAAATTCATGGGAACAGAGGAAGGGACAGGGAAGAAGAACCTAAAATATGCAGGAAAGATCATTTCTTCCATTGAGAACACAAGGGGATAAAAATGAAAGAAATGCGAATCAAGTGAAATCTCTGTATTTTAAAGGGAGTAAAAAATAGTTGCTTATACATCATTTATAAATACATGCCAGCTGCATATTAATACTAAGTGGAAGAAAGCAACATTTAAATTTATTTTTGTAAAACTAACCACAAAAATGCATGCTGTATACAGAATGCCCTATAATAAAAGCACAGCTTTCATCTCTGTCACTAGTTCCAAGAACAGCAACTCTTACAGGGATGACAACTTAATAAAAATCTCTAAATATTCTCTCATACTAGAGAAACCTCCTTAAATTACAAAAGCTTTGGTGGATTTCTTCAACTGAAGAGACACCTAAATTTGATATAACCCTCAGATTTCAATACATATGACTTTCTAGTACATAATTCAATGACATCTCAGGCAGCAATTTAAAAGGTATACAGGCAGCATGCATTTTGTGGTTAGTTTTACAAAAATAAATTTAAATGTTGCTTTCTTCCATTTAGTATTAATATGCAGCTGGCATCTATTTATAAATGATGCATAAACAACTATTTTTTAAATATCTTTTGGAAAAACATGGCATATCTAGTAACAGCTATTGTTATTATAGACGAGCCGAGATGACTTCATAAAAGGAATTACTTAATAAAATTTTTCAAAATAGTATTAATAATAACAATAGTTATCATTTCTTGAATTCACGATGTCAGCCATGTGAAGTGGTATGTTTATACTCTCCATCTAATTCTTTCAAAACTCTGTAAGGTGTATTATCACCATTTTGAAAATGAAAAACAGAGTGAAGAGAGTTGCAAAGGTCAGGTTCAAATCAGGTCTCACAAACTTCACAGCTTGGTTTCCTACTAAATAAGGCTTACATCATCTGTCAGTCTTAGTTCATTTTACAAACCTCAGAATCCTTTATAAATATTTTTTAAAAATAAGGGTGCTGAGTGGAATAGTTCAATGAATTCCCAAATATCCCAGTAAGTACAGTACTGAACATTCATTGAGCTCATACCAGCTCTGTGCTAAGGGTATCCCAGGCCTGCTCTTCAGCTTGACCACATTCCTGTGAGGTAGGCTGCTGTCAACATTCCCATTCTCAGTGCAGGAATCTGGTGGAGAGAGCTGAAATAACTTGCCCCCTCACACATCAAATAAGTAGTTATTGGCAGTTTTGAGTCCAGAGCACAAGTGCTTAATCAGCATTCAAATGCTTCTTACTTTGGGAGTTCATTATAAAAACAGTTCCAAAAGACTGTGGGTCTCATCCTGAGAGGGAGGGGGTGCAGAGACATACCTCCAGTACAGCAGCCAGGGAGGGCTGAAGGGGCCAAGGACAGATTCATCAGGCAGGCTCCAGAGGGCTGACTGTCACTGAAATACCTACTTACAATTACTGATAACAGCTTGAGCCACAGAAATATATTATTTAGAATGACAGCAAGGAAGCATCAGTGCAAATTCATCCTTGCCTTTAGAAGAGGGAGAACAGCTAAGAGTCAATTATTATCCATCAAAACATCAATCTTCTTCTATTCCTCCTCCATACCCAAACACTGACCATAAAGCCATTTTGCAACTTGACTTGAAACAAACATTTCTTGTTTCTATTTCCTTACTGTGTTGTGTTAAAAAAACAAAAAAAAGTGCTCTGCATATAAAACAACCTCTGTTTATCTCATCTCACAGGATGGAAAATGCTACATATGTTTTGGAGAGTACTCTGAAATTATACAAAGTTAACAGTCAATCTTGCCATCATGTATTTGATAGCCTAACAAATTACAAATGAAAAAAATGTAGCTAAAATCCCTACTGGTAAACATTATTTTCCTGAAAAATATGCTTTAACATGAAGCAAATAGGCAATCTTTAAGATGAATTATTCCAGCTTTCTTTTTAATGTAGCCTGAAACAGAAAGTCTGATCCAGTTTCCCATGCCTCAAATTCTCATTCCTAGGCATCAGATTGATTAATTTGGGTCAGAAAGAGTGCATCTGTTTCAGTTCTTGGTTCAGAATAATCTTTAGCCTTGTATTTTATTTATATATACATAAAGTGTATACATAATACAAAATATATAATATAAAATATCTCTATTCAGTAGATATATTTAATGTGTATTATACATCATATATGTATTGTATATATTATGTATTATATATATATTCATTTAAATATGAAGTCAGATCAAAAAATTTTAGGGCCAAGAATCAAATTATAATATATATCTATATATGCATACATACACACAGACACACACATAATTCAACCCCCAAAGTTACTTCAGTTTCCTTCCATATCCCCTCATGACAGAGGTCTAGACGGGCTGTCAACCAACTTCCTCTCCTTCAATCATTTTCCCTTAACACGTTTCAAATTCATGCTGGAATATCATCACGGTCATAAAATGGTGTTACTGAGAAAACACAAGGACTATGACCTTGATCCATCTTGCTGCTTGACATTCACAGAATTAGAATTTAAAATGAATTTCATCTAGAATTTTTAAAATTCACCACCTTCATAACACAGAGAACATTGTTCTAAAAACTAATGATTATATTTAAAATTAATCAAAAGATTACACTATTAACTTTCAACCTTTACTTTAAAAAAATTTTTTTAGGCATTTCTAGAACTACAAGAGTGGTGATTTGTACTAAAAGTATATTTCTGATCATTGCTAAAATGGCATCTTCTTTTTCAAATAAATGCTAAGTTACTATTCTACAAACGACTATCAGCATGCAATATGTAAATAAAATTTCTAAGAAACCTGCAGTATAGTCACATAAATTAGCACAAAACTAATACCCCTGCTAAAGAAAAAAATATAAATTTAAAGACAAGATAGTCTTTCCATCCTCATCTTCTTTTCACTGCAGCCTCAAAATATTTGTTATTCTGAAGTATTTCCCTCCATCTTCTTCCTGTATTTTCCTCCACCCAAAATCCTATACTCCTTCCAAGTATTAGTCCAATATTATATCTTTAGTAGAATGTTCCCTGACTACTGGCAATCATAATTAATGTTTCTTCGGCATGTATTTTCCAAAGAACTTTTATCATAGAACATGCTATATACTTTAAAACATGGAGCTGGTTTCCATAACTCAGTCATCCATGGTCAGCCTCTGGTCATGGTACTCATGCAACTGGTTTCTCATCAGACCCAAGGGTTACCTCAGGCATTTTCTTGGCTTCTGGCTTCAATTTTAAGAACATGAATTCATTCTTGAAAAAGTCCTTTCTCTTTGAGGCCAAAAGTATTCTACTACACTATCTTTTACTCTTCTCCCTAATAATTTCTTCTACTGATCTTCAAATTATTCCCTTACATGCACAGAAAAAAATAACTTGGCTTACAATCTCCCTGTCCAATCTAACTCCTGTAATAATTTTGAGTGATTTCAACATAGGCATTCTATTCCCAGCTTCTCAGTTTTTTTAATCTTGTTTTCTATAAAAAAATTTATCCCCAAATTGTTTCAGCAACCCACTCATTTAACCCTAATCTACAGAGTACTATATGACTCAGGATTGTTCTACCTGTAAACTCTTTAAACTATTTTCAGCTCTTTCATTCCTTTATTCTTTCTGAGATCCTGAAACCTCTGAGTCCTTGATCTGTGTATTTTCTGCTGATCTATCAGTTTCTTCCTATACTTAGTCATTTTTACTAACCCTATACTAGTCATTTTTACCAACCACATTTTTCTCTTACCAAAAATCCCAATTAACTCATCCACTTGTCTTTTATCAACCTTAGATTGCTTCTAAAATCTAATTCTACATTTTTAACATCTAGACTGAATAACATTGCAGAATGAAACTCTTTGTATTGACAGACCTGGCTCAGTACTAACTAACTGGTGGTCTCCAGAGTGTTTTCAAACTCAGCAACATATCTAAATCAAATTTATTTAATTCCCAACTAAACCCTGCTCCACTTACTATATTCTCTCTATTCATGAAACCACCCAGCCTTTAGAGACTGTTCAACTCTGACATGTCACAATGCAACATGTTCTTCTAAATATCTCTAAAATCTTCCCCTCTTCTCAATTCCTGTTGAATTGGCTCCTATATTTCTCAACTATTTGAAGGCCCCCATATTTTTCCCCAAGATTACATCTAAGCCCCTCAACTAGCATTCTGCTTCCAGATGCTTTTAAAATCTTTTTTTCCATGCTGTTGCCAAAAGCGATTATTTTGAAATTCATATCAGATCATGTCATTCTCCTGATTAAAAAAAATTGCTCATGAACGGTTTTCATTACCACCATCATGAAGACTAAATCCTTTGGCTACTGTATAAGTTCCTATAAATCTGGCCTCAGTGTACCTCTCCAAGCCTCTTTTTCAGCCACTTCCTCAACTTTTTGAGTCAATCCATAGTGACTATTGCAACAATGAACTATTGCGACACCTCTGAACTCTCAGGACATGAATCTTTCTGTTTAGAATGACTCAAGGATGTCCACCTGATAATTACTGCTGCTGCTGCTGCTGCTAAGTCGCTTCAGTTGTGTCCGACTCTGTGCGACCCCAGAGACGGCAGCCCACCAGGCTCCTCCGTCCCGGGATTCTCCAGGCAAGAACACTGGAGTGGGTTCCCGTTTCCTTCTCCAATACATGAAGGTGAAAAGTGAAAGTGAAGTCGCTCAGTCATGTCCGACTCCTAGCGACCCTATGGACTGCAGCCCACCAGGCTCCTCCACCATGGGATTTTCCACTATTCCTTTAATTCATAGTCAAGCATCATCACTTTCTTGAAGCCTGTCCAAGTTTCCTCAAGGTTTGGTAATAACTAGGCACAGATAAGCTCTCCCTTCTTTGTACAACCCATGGCCTTTCTGTTACTTCTAATGCTAATTACATAGTTCTTATATAAGTCTTACATATCCCTTCCACCAATTAAGTTCCTTAAGAGGAGGATTCATGTCATATTCATCTTAGTGTCCCCAGTATGTGGTGAAAGTATTGATAAATAGTAGGCATTTAGTATATGTTTGTTTTATGACTATATCAGAGATGCCGTGAGAATGAACTACTCTTGTCACATTAAAGGCCCATGGACACTCAGGTTGACTGCATGTGTGGCATTTCAATTTAGAAACTGTTTCAACAGCTGATATCATAGCTGTTTTCACATACATATAGCAAGATAAGGGAAAAACTGAGAAAATGACACATATTCCACTCACAGGACCAAACATAAGTTTTAAACATTACACCAGAAATTGTAGACAATTGAAAATTAAATTATATTATATTGGGCCTTTTTTCTCTGAAAACAGCCACTTAATGTCACAGAAGGAACAGGGCTCTAGTCAGCCATTATATTTAATCCCACCTCAAGTATTTTTGTATCTCTTTCAATCAACTACTTAATATTTCCAAAGTTTAGTTTCTGTACCTACCAAATGTGGACATTAATACACAACAAAGGTATGATTGTGAGGAATGTTATGTGAGTAGTTAGCACACAGTGTCTGGTTGGTAGTGAGATAGTGCATTTATAGTAGTGTATTTTCCCCATGGATATAAGTATTTAGATATTTATATCTTTATTTCTATCTATATCCACGTTTTTAAGACTAGATGTTCAGAATGTGTAAGTGTCATATATTGGTTATAAAGCTATCCAGTCTATATGGTGGTCTCTGGACAACAATAATTCTATCTATCTGTAAAGAAATCATCTTGGTTAAAAACAAAACAAAACAACTGTTGCTAAGGAATTCAAAATCAAATTCTCTCTGAAATAATTTAAGGGCCACTTGAAGACTTTAAATGATAAATTTATTAATAAGTTCTGGGAAATGAAGATGAAGCAATGAATACCGACAAAAGAGATATGAAATACATAGAATTATATATATATATATATATATAAGAAGAGCTTAAATTTCATACATGTTTCTGGACTAGACTAGATGACAGAAATCTATTCTAGCATCTAGCTCCAAGCAGATGTAAGATGGAACTACTTTTAGGTCTGGAGAAAGACAAAATCCTATAACTGTTTGGCTTCCTACTGTATCCCTAGGTATGAATCTCAGGTCTCCAGACCACCCTTCTGGCCCAGATGATAGCTATCTTTCACTCCATAACTGTTTGGACAGCTGTATCTCCTGCCCTGGTCCCTCAACAAAGCACTGTCTGAGGGCTTCAGAAATATTCTATCTCTGGGTCTTGGGTCCTATAGCTCTGATACTGTAGCCTCTCCTTTCCTGGAAATAACATGCTCTGAGTAGTTCTACATGATATTTCACCCTTTTTTTCTCCTCACCATTCACTTTTAAATTATTTCAATACACCTTAATTAAGTATCACTATTTGCATGGTATTATGCCCAAGGTAAAAGACAATACTAACACTGCTGCTGCTGCTGCTGCTAAGTCGCTTCAGTCATGTCCGACTCTGTGCAACCCCATAGACGGCAGCCCACCAGGCTCCCCCGTCCCTGGGATTCTCCAGGCAAGAACACTGGAGTGGGTTGCCATTTCCTTCTCCAATGCATGAAAGTGAAAAAATAAAGTGAAGTTGCTCAGTCGTGTCTGACTCCTAGCGATCCCATGGACTGCAGCCCACCAGGCTCCTCCATCCATGGGATTTTCCAGGCAAAAGTACTGGAGTGGGTTGCCACTGCCTTCTCCAAATACTAACACTACTAATTCTTTAATACTAAAGATATTTTAATAAATGGAGAAGAATTGTCCCACGATCCTAGGACTCAACATCTAGACAGGCAAGAAACATGAAAACAAATAATGAGAAGAATGTATCAAAAATTGCCTTGTTTGGAGTATATTAAGATGTACAAGTGAAAATTTAGGAATTCTTAAGTTAAGGATGGATATTTACTTAACATTTCCAGTATGCAGCAACTACATATTCACAATAAAAATATCATTTGTATTAAATGTATTTTCTGACAAATAACTATATGAATAGTATACCCAAGTTACATACACAAAATCAGTTATACATTTAACATAGTATCTTTATTAGCAAAAAAAAAAAAGCACATTTTATCTAAAACAGATAGCCTGTGCATTCTCTATATCTGAGCAGTTATTAGGGGCTGAATGGCCACTGTCAGGGTCCAGGAAGAAAGGACTGGCTAAAATTTTTTACATGGGGTTTACACTCATTTGAAATATAGCAGAGCTCTGGTTCTATTACCAGGCCTTGCTGTCTTTTTTTCCATTTCCATTTGGGAACGTTTACAGATTTACAGTCTACCAAAGTCTACCCCAGCTCCCTGGCTGTTTAGAAAGCAGGAAAGACCAGCAAGCTCTAAAGCTTTTTGAAGGTTCCCTTTCTATGCTCCCTTTGCTACCTTTTTAAAATTAAACTTCTTATTTTAAATTATTGTCTATTCACATACAGTTGAAAGAAATATTGCAGAGAGGTCCTCTGTACTCTTACCCAGTAAGGTAACATCTTACAATACTGTATTACAATATCACAACCTGGGATCACCATCAACACAACCCACTGACTTTATTTAGATTTCCCCAGTTTACTTGTACTTCTGTGTGTATATATATGTGCATATGTGTGTGTACATGTGTATATGTGAGGATTGACAGTGTGAGTGGGTAGTTCTGTGCACTTTTATAACTTGTACAGTTCCATGTATTCACCACCAGAGTCAAGAAACAGGAAGATACATGTATCCCAATGTTCATCGCAGTGCTATTCACAGTAGCTAAGACACAGAAGCAACCTAAATGTCCGACAACAGAGGAATGGATAAAGAAGATGTGGTACATATATACAACGGACTATTAGCCATAGAAAAGAATGAAACAATGCAATTTGCAACAACATGGATGGACTAGAGATCGTCATGCTAAGTGAATTAAGTCAGACAAAGACAGTATCATGTTATCCCTTATATGTGAAATCTAACTTCTAAAAAACAAGACACCTGAACTTATTTACAAAAAGAAGCAGTCTTACAGATATCCAAAACAAACTTACGGTTACTAAAGGAGAAATATGTGGGGAGCATAAATCAGGTGCTTGGGATGAACATACATACACTACAATACATAGAAGTTAGACAACCAACAAAGACAGCATATAGCACAGGAAACTACTAAATATTCTGTGATAACCTGTAAGAGAAAAGAATCTAAAAAAGAATGAATATATGTACGAAGCAGCCCATGGGGTTGCAAAGAGTCGGACACGACTGAGGGACTGAACTGAACTGATACATGAATCACTTTGCTGCACACCTGACACAAACACACCATTATAAATCAGAGGCCAAGAAAAATAAAATTTAAATAAATTAAATAAATGAATACATTTAATAATTGTGTAAATAAAAGAAACAATAATTTTATCACCACAAAGATCCTTTGCATTATTCTTTTGTAACAATATCCACTTTTTTCTTGGCCCTTGCCACATGCACTCCCTCCCTAACCCCTAGCAACTATTAATTTGTTCCCCAATTCCATAGCTTTGCCATTTCAAGAATGTTATATAAAGAGAAGCACATAGTATGTACTCTTTTAGGATTGGCTTTTTTTTTTTTCCACTCAATATTATTCTTTTGAGGTTCATCAAACTTGTTTAGTATCAACAATTCATTATTTTTTATTGCTGAGTAGTACACCATGGAAACATTGCTACATCTTTTATTATACTGCATTTTAAAATGGCATGATAGAAGAGACCATGGATTTTTGCATCAAGCAAGCATGGGTTCAACCTCAAGCTATGCAACATTATACAAGTTACTTAACCTTATTTTTCATGTACAAACCAACCTCAAATGTTTTTTAGAACATGAAATGTTAGGTATTTACAAAGCATCTAGCTTGATTCCTGGCATCAATAAATGATAGCTAATAAAGTATTAGCAGATGCCAAGAATAAAATAATTGGTTAAAACTATGGAGTAAAGTGATACTTGCTCTACCTACCACCACTTTTTTCTCATTTACGTGTAGTTTGACTTTCAGATTAGTTCTTCTATGGAAGGACTTCTCAGAGTTTGTTTTTGTTTTTTTTCTCTTTTTTTCCTTGTTTATTTGCTCTAATAAATTGCTCAGTTTACTTCTGATACTTGAAGTCCTAAACCTATTAAAATGATCAGGTCTGGAAACTGAGCTAGCTGCTCAGTTGAGAGATGTATGTGCAATGAAATGAGGCTGGGGTTCTGAATTTTGAAAATCATCTATTTTGAAGACCAAAAAAGAACAAAAATAGGATATTATATTGATATTCATCCATTTATGAATAAAAATATTTCATTAAAAAATCCACATAGACTTCAGTGCAATCATTTCCAAATATTTAATCAACAAATATTTCATTTTTATTGCTTCTCTCCTTTATACTAAATCCAAAACTTCATATTTTTAAACATTAATAAATACCATCTTTAATAATCAATGCATTTTACAAATTAAAAGGATATAGCTGCCAATCAAAACTTCTGGGCAGCTTGGGAAAAATAATGTTACCATTCTGATTGATGAATTTGAGTAAAAAATGACAAAATACAGCAAACTTGAATAACCTCATCAAACATGGAAACAATTAGGTTTTTTAACAACAAAAATAAATTTTTTTTATTTACATAAATAAAAATAAATCTCAGATTCCTATCACTACCATTAAGATTCCTGGAGACAGAAATTTTTGCCTAATTTGGATCATTTCCCCCAAGTTTATGAGCTTATGTCTTATGTCAACTGAGACTATTTAAATTCTTTAACATGTCTTATTCACCTTTATTTTAGGGGAAAAAAAAACTATTATTAGAAAGGTCTTTGTCCTGAAAAATTTTTAAGCTACCTTAACAATTAATGTGCTTCAGTCCTTAAGTTATTGTTGTCCCAATTAACTCCCCAGTAGTGGTTTCTTATGCAGACACCATTTTTGAAAGGATAAACTCTTATATCTTCAACAAATTTTTCTGTAACTTTGAATCATGTATTCAAAACACCACATTTCTTCCCTACAAGGCTTCCTTTTCAGCATAAGATAAAGCTATTAAATGCATTTGTTAATGAACTTAACAAAGCAGTTAAGTTTTTTCCAGTTAAGGCCTGGTGACCTGGGTAAGTTATTTAAACTAAACTCTCTAAACCTCAGTTTCCTCATCTGTAAAACTGAGATAATAATGTGAATGCTTAATGTTTGGCATGCAATAAGGTCTTGGTAAACATGCTTGATAAAATGACCAACAACTCATGTGGGAAATAAGTAAATTTCAGAAAAGACCATTTTACTACTGATTGTTCTTATGTTTTCTTTTGTCTTTTATAGAAATCTGCCAAAAGAAAATTTTAATATTGTACACTTTTCATTTACTTTTTATTACTCCAGAAAATGAAACAAACCTTCATGATCTTAATATGGATCTCTAGATACTAATGATTATTGGGTGACTGGATGTAATTAAAATAAAAACAACAAAAATGGATATTGTATTCAGAGATCGCACTGTAATGTCTAACTAGTTGTGTGATATTAACTGCATACTAATAATACTTCCCAAGCCCCAGTTTTCCTCATGTGTAAAATGAGATAATATCACTGAGCTTACAGGGTTATTCTAAGAACTAAATATAATAATGTAGGTAAGATACTTGGTATCATGCTTGATACTCCTTTCTTTTCCTTAAAAATTGACATTTTAATATTACTGCAAAAATCATGGTCAGTAAGTATCTAACTTGACAAACCAGACCAGTATTTCAAAAAGCGGCCATATTTTAAAGCTTCCTCTCTTAACATATATCCTAAAATGTGGATAGTATTTCAGAGTAAATGGACAGGATTCTACTGAAGTAAATAGGAAGATGTCCTCTTCCTCTATGTGGATGACATGACCACATCATCATATATTAAAGATTTCATCAGGGGTTAACTAGGACTGGAACCTAATTATTGCCAAAGAAATGCCTTAGCACGAATTATGCTCAAGCAAAATCACTGTATTTGGAGACATTCTTCACAATTCGACTCTCTATGTTGTTTGGCAACTTAGTTTTCTCAATTACCCAGGTGTATATTTCATAGGGCCAGAAAATGCCATTTGTCTTGCATAGTTCTTTCATATTATTCATGAGGAAAAATTTTGATACTGATAATGGAAATCTCTGAATTATCCATAAAAGTTCCCAAAATATCAATTTAGTCCTTAAAAAAAATCAACCTTTATGAACCACAAACCAGCTCCCCTATCATACCATAACACTTCTTAAAACAATCATTCCAAATTTCCTTACTCTGAGCAATCAATTGCTTATTGACAAGGCCTAAACCAGAAAAATGTCCAGTGAGTCCCTGAAAGTCTACTTCCTTCTAAAATATCCCCCAACAAAGAAAGTCAATGCAAAATTGGAACTCATGTTTCCTTCTGTGCCATGAATAATAAAATCATTTACTTATAAGAAATAAATAAATAAACAAAATGTCCCCAAATAATGAGCATAATCATTTATGTTGTTATAAAGTGACACTGACCTCTCTTTTTCAGGAAGGAGAATAACAAAATAATTCACCTTAAAGAAGCGCACTATAATAAGTAGTTAAATTTGAGGAAACAGATGAACGTATTTGCAAAGCAGAAACAGAGAGACAAACTTAAAGAACAAACATATGGATACCAAGGGAGGAAAGGGGAGATTGAGATTGATATATACGCAGTACTATATGCAAAGTAAATAACTAATTAGAATCTACTGTATGGCACATAATACTCTACTCAATGTTCTGTGATGACCTACATGGGAAGGAAATCCAAAAAAGGGAGATATAATTATAGAGAATATGTATACACATAACGGCTTTCCTGGTGTCTCAGATGGTAAAGAATCTGCCTACAATGCAGGACACCAGGTTCGATCCCTGGGTCAGGAAGATCCTCTGGAGAAAGGAATGGCTACCCAATCCAGTATTCTTGCCTGGAGAATTCCATAGACGTAGGAGCCTGGCAGGCTACAGTCTATGAAACTGCAAAGAGTTAAATACAACTGAGCAACTTTAATTTCACTTCACTTCATGTATACATATAACTGATTCACTTTGCTGTACAGCAGAAACTTAACAGTCACTGAAAAGCAGCTATTAAAATTTTTTTAAAAACAGCAAAATGGCGGGGGGGGGGGCAGCTGGGATAAAACTACAAAGTATTATAAATATGGTATCGAGGTCAATAATAAAGAGGTTTGGAAAAGGCTACCCACTCCAGTATTCTTGAGGTTGCAAAGAGTCGGAACAACTGAGCGACTTTCATTTCACTTCCCTTTTGATTAAAGTAAACTAGGATGCAATTATAAAGAAGTGTTTCAGGTGGTAGAGGAGAGAGGGAAGAAGTAAGCTCCCTTGAACAGGTCAGACCTCTATTAGGCAATTTACATGTGCTCTTCCATTGAATCCTCATGTCGACTCTTTTCAAGACATATTACCAGCATCCCACTGTATTGATGGAGCACAGAGGCTCTCAGAGGTTTAATATTAAAAACATGTCCAAAGCCATTGAGAATTCTACCAGGATTTAATCTTTAACTATCCAAGGGTTTTTAAATCATTAGGTGTCAGAACAGACTGTGCTGTAAACAGTGATCTTATACAGGTCTCTTAAGCATTTGGGCCAGTCTTTATCTACTCTAATAGTTACCATCTGCTATCTCACAGGTATAGGTTAAGAGCACTTGAAATATTCTTGTATTCTCTTTGAAGGAAAGGTAGCATATAAACCCCAAGTGTTACTCCACTCAAACCTCAAAGAGTACTATAGTTTCATGACTACAAATAAGCTATTCCTTTCTGCTTTAACTCTGCTCAGCCTTAAATCCTTATTCTGCACTTAAATAAATCATCTTATCTATAATACTTTGTAGTGGACCCCTGACCTCTAGAAGACCCAAGTTCTTGTCCCAGGTCTTTCAAGCATTAGCATGTGTTTGCCCTTGGGTCATCTGTCAAGTGGGATGAGGTACTGACTCCATCTGCATCCTGGGAAGAACCAAATGAGTAAAGTCAGTGTGAAAGTGTTAGGAAGTTGAACAAAAAGCCTAATATAAAGTGTCAGGAGAAATAGTGTTGCAGGTATATTAAAGCATGAAGTCATTTCCTATCTAGGTCTTCTCTCTTCCAAGTGAATAAACATGCTAAAGTAAAGTAGTCTGATCCTATATCATTTCATTAAATGTTTTAGACTTCTTCTTCCATTTGCTAAGAATTTTGTTAAGAAAGCAAAATTATATTTTCCCAAACATATGAATAGCCACATACGTATCTCAGGATAAATGGTATATGTGTGAAGGATGCACTAACCATCCCTCTGCCTGCTTATATAATTAAAAGCCAAGGCATATCATCTTATAAGAACAAAATTAAGGAATATGCCATTATATACTATAAAGGCATTGCTATCTGTGTCATTCTTAGCCATTGTAATTTGAGTATTATTTTAAGTACTCAAATAATTAGTTGAGCACTGTTTTAGCATTCTGTTTCCTTTTTGCACACTGGGATATACACTACCATAGATGCTTAACTTTTAACCTTTATTTTTTATGCTAAGAACTTCTGACATTTTAAATCTCAACAGTGATGATTAACATCTTTGCTTTATGCCAGAAGCTAAAAACTGATAGGCCCCTGCCTATATGACACCTTTCAGCAGTCACACACTCCAGCAGTTACTAATTTTCCAACCCAGTACCTGAAGATGACATTTTGATAAATTTGCAAGGGACTTTCTGAACTATTTATTAGTTCAATATATGAAAAAGTACACCTTTGGTAATGACATTTTGTTCCCAAAATAACTTCCTACACTTTGTCCATTTTTAAACTGAGCTACTTACCGAATTTCTGAAAATACCACCATTAACTCATAATTAAAAAGTGGCACACTTCTATTTCTCATTTCATCACACTTGAAAGCAGTGTACTTTTATATGGCATCCAAAATTACATATTCTAGAAAGAAAAGTCTAGCATGATACTTTATAATCCTTCTGTAAATAAACAAGATGATCATCACTTTTTCTTCCTTACTCTAAGTTAAAATGAGACTGAGTTATACATTATCTCTCTCAACCTCAAGAAGTAGGTCAATAGTTAAAATAAAAATAGAATGTCTGCTGTAAAACAATTCACCACCTCTAGTCGCTTTCCTTGTCATGTCTGAGCTATGGTATTAATAATCACATCAAGGCACTAAGCATTTACTAAGCTTCTTCTGTGTGTTCAGAATAGTGATGATCATTTTCAAATTGCATGGAAATCAAGATCTAAGAGTAATAGCAATCAGTTTTAATAAATCAGCTTATGTTTTTGATTCATCTGCTTTCTCTTTCTTTATAGGAGAAATCAACTTAAGAAAAATTTGGGGGAAAATATCATAATTTTACCATCATAACAAAACTAACACTTATTTTTAGTATGCTAAATTTGAGACATGCACATACATGAATATTTCTTACATAGTTTTAATTATATTGTAAACATTTTATACTTTGCTTTGTTGAAACCTATCACTCAATAATTTTAAGCTGCCTGATCCATGAATGCAAGCATAAATAAGAAATAATTATAGGCACCAACCCACGTTTGCCCAGTATTTGAATGGTGAGGTTTGTTTTTGATTAGCACTGATAGCAACTGGCTCTATTCCAAAACTGACATTATAACTATAAAGTAGCTTTGAATTCTCTCAATCATTACCACAATGCTGAGAAATACCTAGAAGGAACTATGTGACCCTGAAGTCAGAAAGAACCTTACTATCTGTTGAATTGTGTCCCTCCTAAATTCGCAAGTTCCAGTTCTCATCTACAGCACCTTAAAATGCAATCATAGCTGGAAATAGGACAGTTGCAGATGTATTTATTTAAGAGGAAATCGTACTAGAGCAGGATGGGCCCCAATCCAATATGACTGGTGTCTTTATAAAAAGGAGTCATTTGAAGGATAGACATTCATGCAGGGAGACTGATGTAAGAAGACTTAAGTGATACTGCCACAAACCAAAACTACCAGATTCTTGCACCTTCAGAGGGAGTATGGCCTTACTGACACCTTGATTTCAGATTTCTGAACTCTAGAACTGTGAGAAAATTGATTTCTGTTGTTCTAAACCACTCAGTCTATGGTACTTTGTTACAACATCCCTAGGAATCTAATACAAACAATATATTAAAAGATTGTACCATATTACCCTCTACACAACAACAAATGTAACACCTTGTAAGAAGTCTTACTGCCTCTTAAGACCCTTCAAGCCACTCTTCAAACTGCCACCACACTGTTCTTTCTTAAACTAAAAACACAATCATTTTGAGAATGCAAATTGGTGCAGCCACTACGGAAATCAGAAAGGAGGTTCCTCAAAAAATAAAAATAGAACTACCATATGATCCAGCAATCCTACTTTAGGGTATATATCCAAAAGAAATGAAAACAGGATATGAAAGAGATATCTGCATTCCAATGTTCACTACAGCATTACTCATAGTAGCCAAGACAGGGAAACAACTTGTGTCTATCAACAGATGAAAGGCTAAAGAAAATGTAATATATATATATATAACAGGATATTATTCAGCCATAAGAGAGAAGGAATTTTTCGTATTTTTGACAACGTGGATGAGTCCTGAGGACATTATACTAAGTGAAATAAACCAGACAGAAAGAGAAATACTGCATGATATCATTTCTAGGTGGAATCAAAAAAAAATTAGTCAAACTCAGAGAGTAGAAAAGTAGTTGCCTGGGGTTGGAGGTGAAAGAATTAGGGAAAAGTTGATTAAAGCTTACAAACTTGCAGGTATAAGATGAATGAGGTCTAAAGCTTCAAGGAATAACACAGTAACTAGAGTTGATAACACTGTATTGTATAAGAAAAAAAGATAAATACACAAGTTAATGAATAGAAAAAAAGAGAATGTAATCATTTTCCTCAACTAAACTAAAATGAAGAAGAAATCATCCCATCCCAATTTTTAATAAAGACATGTAATAATTCACTCTACTACTTAAAATGACAACAGTGTTTCTAGGAAACATCTAGGAAACAACAATGTTTATAAGGAAAAAATAAACATAGCACAAAAATACAGCAATGGTAGCTTTAATATTTATGATAAACTACTCTAGGCCATTCTCTTCATATCTCCAGTTTTCTTGAAGAGATCTCTAGTCTTTCCAAATCTATTGTTTTCCTCTATTTCTTTGCTTTGTTCATTTAAGAAGGCCCTCTTATCTCTCCTTGCTATTTTCCGCAACACTGAATTGAGTTGGGAGTATCTTACCCTTTTTTCCTTGCCTTTTGCTTATCTTTTTTCCTCAGTTCAGTTCAGTTCAGTCACTCAGTCGTGTCCGACTCTTTGCGACCCCATGAATCACAGCACGCCAGGCCTCCCTGTCCATTACCAACTCCTGGAGTTCACTCAGACTCACGTCCATCGAGTCAGTGATGCCATCCAGCCATCTCATCCTCTGTCGTCCCCTTCTCCTCCTGCCCCCAATCCCTCCCAGCATCAGAGTCTTTTCCAATGAGTCAACTCTGCGCATGAGGTGGCCAAAGTACTGGAGTTTCAGCTTTAGCATCATTCCTTCCAAAGAAATCCCAGGGCTGATCTCCTTCAGAATGGACTGATTGGATCTCCTTGCAGTCCAAGGGACTCTCCAGAGTCTTCTCCAACACCACAGTTCAAAAGCATCAATTCTTCGGCACTCAGCCTTCTTCACAGTCCAACTCTCACATCCATACATGACCACAGGAAAAACCATAGCCTTAACTAGACGAACCTTTGTTGGCAAAGTAATGTCTGCTTTTGAATATGCTATCTAGGTTGGTCATAACTTTCCTTCCAAGGAGTAAGTGTCTTTTAATTTCATGGCTGCAGTCACCATCTGCAGTGATTTTGGAGCCCACAAAAATAAAGTCTGACACTGTTTCCACTGTTTCCCCATCTATTTCCCACGAAGTGATGGGACCAGATGCCATGATCTTCGTTTTCTGATTGTTGACCTTTAAGCCAACTTTTTCACTCTCCTCTTTCACTTTCATCAAGAGGCTTTTTAGTTCCTCTTCACTTTCTGCCATAAGGGTGGTGTCATCTGCATATCTGAGGTTATAAACCTCGTAAGACAACCACTTTGACTTCTTGCATTTCTTCTTCCTTGTATGGTTTTGGTCACTGCCTCCTACACAATGTTATACACCTCCATTCATACTTCTTCAGGCATTCTTGTCTATCAGATCTAATCCCTTGAATTTATTTGTCATCTCCACTGTATAATCATAAAGAATTTTATTTAGGTCATACCTGAATGGCCTAGCAGTTTTTCCTACTTTCTTTGACTGAAGCCTGAATTTTGCAACAAGGAGCTGATGATCTGAGCCACAGACAGCTCCAGGTCTTGCTTTTGCTGACTGCACAGAGCTTCTCTATCTTTGGCTACAAGCAATATAATCAATCTGATTTTGGTATTGACCATCTGGTGATGTCCAAGTGTAGAGACATTTCTTGGGTTGCTGGGAAAGAGTTTGCTACGGCCAATGTGTTCTCTTAACAAAATTCTGTTAGCCATTGCCCTGCTTCACTTTGTACTTCAGGGCCAAACTTGCCTGTTATTCTGGGTATCTCTCGACTTCCTACTTTTGCATTCCAACCCTCTATGATGAAAAGGACATCGTACTAGATGTATAAGACATCATACTGTCTTGTTTTGGCATGAATTCTAGAAGGTGTTGCAGGTCTTCATAAAAATCAGTCAACTTCAGCTTTTTCAGCATTAGTGGTTGGGGCATAGACTTGGATTATTGCGACTTGAATAGTTTGCCTTAGAACAAAAGTGAGAGCATTCTGTCATTTTTGAGACTGCATCCAAGCACTGCATTTGGGACTCTTTTGTTGACTATGAGGGCTACTCCATTTCTTCTAAAGGATTCTTGCCCTTGGTAGTAGAAGCAATGGTTACTTGAATTAAATTTACCTATTCCTGTCCATTTTAGCTTACTGATTCCTAAGATATCAATGTTCACTCTTTTCATCTCCTGCTTGACCACATCCAATTTGATTCATGGAGCTAATATTCCAGATTCCTATGCAATATTGTTTTTTACAGTGTTGAACTTACTTTCACTACCAGACACATCCATAACTGAGTGCTGTTTCCGCTTTGGCCCAGCTTCTTCATTCTTTCTGAGCTATTAGTTTTCACCCTCTGATCTTCCCCAGTAGCATACTGGACCCCTGCCAATCTAGGGGACTCATCTTTCAGTGCCAACTCTTTTTGCCTTTTCATATTGTTCATGGGGTTCTTGTGGCAAGAACAGACTTGTGCCATCTCCTCCTAAAGTGGATCACATTTTGTTAGAACTCTTCACTATGACCCGTCTGTCTTGGGTGGCCCTGTATGGGATGGCTCATAGCTTCATAAGTTACTCAAACCCCTTTGCAATGACAAGACTGATCTGAAGGAGGATAAAGGACAGAATTGCTAAGGACCTAACAAAATCAGAAGAGATTAAGAAGAAATGGCAAGAATAGACAGAAGAATTATAGAAAAAAGTCATTAATGACCCACATAACCACCTAGAGCCTGACATCCTAGAGTGTGAAGTAAAGTGGGCCTTAAGCATTACTACAAACAAAGCTAGTGGAAGTGAAGGAATTCCAGCTGAGCTATTTCAAATCCTAGAAGATGATGTTGATAGAGTGCTGCACTCAGTATACCAGCAAATTTGGAAAACTCAGCAGAGGCCACAGGACTGAAAAAAATCAGTGTTCATTCCAATCCCAAAGAAACGCAATGAAAAGAATGTTCAAACATTGCACTCATTTCACATGCTAGTAAGGTTGTATTCAAAATCCTTTAACCTAGGCTTCAGCAGTATGTGAACTGAGAACTTCCAGATGTACAAGCTGGGTTTAGAAAAGGCAGAGAACCAGAGATCAAACTGTCAACATTCACTGGATCATACAGAAAGCAAGGGAATTCCAGAAAAACATCTACTTCTGCTTCATTGACTATGCAAAAGCCTTTGACTGTGTGAATCTCAAGAAACTGGAAAATTCTTACAGAGATAGGGATACAACCACCTTACCTGTTTCCTGAGAAACCTGCATGCAGGTCAAGAAGCAACAGTTAGCACCTTACATGGAATAATGGACTGGTTCCAAGTTGGGAAAGGAGTACAACAAGGCTGTATATCACCCTGCTTATGTAACTTATATGCAGTGTACATCACGCGAAATATCAGGCTGGGTGAATCACAAGCTAGAAACAAGATTGCTGGGAGAAACATCAACAACCTTAGATATGCAGATGATACCACCCTAATAGTAGAAAGTGAAGAGAAACTGAAGAGCCTCCTGATGAGGATAAAAGAGGAGAGTGAAAAAGCTGGTTAAAAATTCAACATTCAAAAAACTAAGATCGTGGCATCTGGTCTCATCACTTTATGGCAGCAAGTAGAAAGGGAAAAAGTAGAAGCAGTGACAGATTCTATTTTCTTGGGCTCCAAAACCACTGTGGATGGCGACTGCAGCCATGAAATTAAAAGATGCTTGCCCCTTAGAAGCATCCTAAAGCATGCTGTTTATGACGATCCTAAACAGCATATTGAAAAACAGAGACATAACTTAGACAACAATGGTTCATATAGTCAAAGCTATGGTTTTATTTGTTGTAATGTACAGATGTAAGAGTTGGACCATAAAGAAGGCTGAGTGCCAAAGAATTGATGCTTTTGAATTGTGGTGCTGGAGAATACACTTAAGAGTCCCTTGGACTGCAAGGAGATCAAACCAGTTAATCGTAAAGGAAAATCAACCCTGAATATTCATTGGAAGGACTGATGCTGAAGCTGAAGCTCCAATACTTTGGCCACCTGGTGTGAAGAACCATAGAAAAGACCCTGATTCTGGGAAAGATTGAAGGCAAAGAAGTGGGCAGAAGAGGATGGAATCACTGACTCAAAGCACATGAATTTAATCAAACTATGGGAGGTAGAAAAGGACAGGTGCCTTTTGTGTGGCAGTCCGTAGGAACACAAAGAGTCAGACACTACTTAGTGACTGAAAAACAACAACGCTATAGGCCATGCATGGAGTTTAGCCACAACTATTATATGCTCCTAGCATTCATCTGAATTAAGCATTAATATGTCTATCAGTTCAGTTCAGTTCAGTCGCTCAGTCGTGTCCAACTCTTTGCAACCCCATGAACTGCAGCACACCAGGCCTCCCTGTCCATCACTAACTCCCGGAGTCTATACTAAAGATTAAAAAAAAAAAAAAGTAAGAAAGTGAATTGTTCATAGAAATACCACAAAAAGAAGTCCAAGTCAGGGTTTCACCCAGACTTGTCTTTCTTGATAGGACACATAGTTACAGAACACGTGGAGACTACAATAACTCAAAGTCCCTTTCAGGTACTGTTTTTACTTGTGTTACAATTCAAGATTATTTCTTCACTTCATCCCAGCCTTCCCACTACCCTACCTCCCATTCAACATGCCCATATGTGAACTTCCAAATGTACAAGCTGGGCTTTGAGAAGGCAGGTGAACCAGAGATCAAATTGTCACATTAGTTGGATCATAGAAAAAGCAAGGGAATTCCAGAAAAAACATCTACTTTTGCTCCATTGGCTATGCAAAAGCCTTTGACTGTGTGTCTTTATGTGCCTTGAATTTAGCTGGATGTTTCCCTGTTCATTATTTCTGCTAACATCTTTTTCTTTTTTTCTTCTTTTTCTTCTTTGAAATCTCAACCAAAGTGACAAATGCCTTCCTATATTTGAGAACTATCACCTGCATAAAATCTAGTTAGGTTCTCCACAAGGAAAATTTGATGATCACTGCCTACTATCTGAATTCAAGATAATCTGGAAAAAATCCAATTACAGTTTTTAGACAATTATATTACTATTCACTTAATTACATTCTATTATATTCAGGTCTATATCTTCCTTCTAGACTTAAGGAAAGTACACTGCATCCCTAGTACCTACAACATATAAACACACATTTATAGATTACATAAGTAAATGAATGAGATGTAACATTATTTTTCTGCTTTACTGAGGTGAATTAACAAAAAATCGTAAGTTATTTAAAGTGTGTAATGTGATGATTTGCTATACATTTGCACTGGGAAAGGACTCCCCCATCAACTTAACATAACAATCGCCTTACATTTAATATGTTTTTATGAGAATATAGCATAATATTAATTTTTCATGGTCCCATGTTTTTGCTATTACAAATAATGCTATAATATCTGTACTAAAATATAAATCCTCTTCTCTTTAAAGAATCCACTTTAAAGTCAGAGAACAAAACATTTCTTGGTCCCCATAGTAGTTGCTCAATAAATGTGTTGAATTAATGAAGAATCTTAAATGTATTTCCTTAAACATGTGGAATATTATCAACTCAGTTAACATGAATGAGCTAGGTCTATGTGCATTAACACTGATAAATCTAAAAGACAAAATGCTAATGTTGAAAGATAAAAAGTAGGGAAAGTAAATTTGGTTTTATATGTATAACAGGGTTTAGATATAAAATTGAAATGTATAATATTTATAGTATTTATGGTCAAATATATATGCATGTATATGATTTAAAATGACTGTGATTAATAAATTCCAACTTCCTAGAGAGAGGAGAATGAAAGGATAGTCTGAGTGAATTTAGCTATAGTATATCTATTATATTTTATTTCTAAAGAAATATCAAAACAAAAAATTTATATGCAAAGGTAAGAGATCTAATGTTAATGTGCCAAATGTTACCATCCTATTACATCAAATTGAGGAAGTGCATGGGTATCTGACTTACTGTTTTCTGAATATTTTATTTTTGAAATATTCCATAATTAAAAACAAGTCATTTAAAAAGTATAGCATCAATGAAGAGGGAAAGGAAATAGAAAAATCACCATTAGGTAAATGCCACAATTATGTTTGTTGCAGGCAAGATTCACTCATAGATTCAAAAATTAGCGATGATATGGTAAAGAGAAACAGGATATTTGAATAGTCTCAAAGTATCTCCTCCAGGGTACTTATTTGTTACCAGGGGAAACACACCAATTTCACAGTAGAGAAACCCAGCAGAGGCCATCTTATCCATGTGTTCAAGGTTGGTAATATTGCCAGTGATAGAACACGTGCACATCACAAAGCCCCAAGTGCCAGGCATTGTGAAAGATGCAGCTCTTGCCCAGAATGCATAACCTCTTTCGAATCAAAAATTGTGGAACATTCTCCAGAAAAACTAACTGGTATTCTTCAAAAGTGTCAAGATCAGGAAAGAAAAGAAAACTCTGAGGAACTATCAGAGACTAAACAGAAAAAGCAACTGAATCCAAATGAGAACCTATATAAATCCTGGTACAGAAGAAAAAAAAAAAGACATAACAGAGAAAACTGGAGGTTCAGTTAAGGTCTGTGGTTTAGATAATAGTGTCCTACTAATACAAAATCCTGGTTTTGATCATTGTACTATGGTTACACTACATGTTTACATTAAAAGAAGCTTGCTGGAAGGTGTTGGGGAAATCTCTATATTATTTTGCCAAATTTCTGTAAGTCTAAAATTAGTTATTTTTTAAAATATAAAACACATTGCATACCTATCAATCCCACAAATTTACCTGTAGGAATTTATCCTAAGGAAATAATGTGAAAAGCTCACAAAGCTGTATGTGTGCATGAATGCTTACGGGTGTATACATATTCCATTATGGAATTGCTTAAAAAATTAAAATGGAAATAACCTTAAATGTCCAAGAAATAATTATGTTTGTTACACGAAGATATATGTAGCCATTAAAAGTAAGATATTTCTTGATGTTTATTGGCATAAAGAGATATTTGCAATCTGTGTGTGTGCTCCTTTGCTCAGTTGTGTCCAACTTTACAACCCCACGGACTGTAGCCCATCAGGCTTCTCTGTCCGTGGGATTTTCCAGGCAACGATACTAGAGTGGGTTGCTATTCCCTTCTCTAGGGGATCTTTCAGACCCAGGGATTGAGCCTCCATTTCTTGCACTGCAGACAGATTCTTTATCATCTGAGTACCTGTGAAGCCCATTGGCAATCTACTGTCATGTGAAAATGCAGAATAAAATACATATAAAACACAATCTAATTATTATTTCATCTGTTTATTTTTACTTTTTGTATTTAAGTCCAAAATGTTCCTATTTCTGAATATGTTCAAAAGAACTGATCTTAAGCAATATACAGTATTTATTTTACATTTGCTTTTTAAGAGAGTCAAGAAAATGGGTGTTCTGTTTGTTAATATCTATTCTTAATAATTTTAGAATAACTGTTCTTCTTGGATATCAAGATGTTTTGGTAAAGAATACAATTTTTAAAAGTAACACTATAAATAAACTGCTCATCTTTATCATCATTTTAATTAATATTCACACAAAAGTAGTCTTGTTTTTTAACTTGTGATGGGAGCAGAGCTTTTACCCTCAGGATAGCGATGCATCTATGACACATTCAGAAAAAACTGGGATCATTTTCAAAGAGAGACAGCATCATCAAGAGAGTCCCTGTTAGGGAATGACTGATCTGTTAGTCATTTCTCTATACAAGAGTAAAGATCCTTAAACTCTGACATCTTCTGATTAAAACGAAACTAACAACATGATTTTCCTTCAAAAACAATACATTTTTTAAAAATAAATATATCAGGCATGCTTTCAACTTTCTTCACAGTATTATTTTTAACTCTCACTGAATATAGTTCATTTCAAATGATGCACATTTTGGTCAGAGGTTATGGTTTGGTCCAGAATTGCGGCAGTGTATTCTATTAATAGGGAAGATGATTCTTAGGCTTGTGTCTATCTATGTCAATAGAATATAACAGTCAGAAGGGGAAAAAAAACTTTACATAACTTCTGAAATGCCATGATTTTATCAGGAACTCAAAGTCAAGAGACATTTAGGAGAAGATCTGAGTTTCCGGTCCCGGCATGATGCTTTTTCCAATTACATCACAATTTGCATCCTTATTCCCATGCAACGGTATAGTAAAATAGAAATTCACTCATCAACCACCTGCAGGCCTACGATGATGAATAGCCAGTTCCTGCCCACCAGGAGTTTATGAAAAGAGATCAAGCACATAAACAAAATGCTTGGGGCTTCCCTGTGGCTCAGTGTTAAGAATCCACCTGCCCATGAGGAGACATGGGTTCAATCCCTCATCCGGGAAGATCCCACATGCAATGGAGCAACTAAACCTGTCTGCCACAACTGCTGAGCCTGTGCTCCAGAGCCCAGGAGCCACAACTACTGAGCCCACAAGCCACAGCTTCAGCCCACACGCTCTGGAGTTCATGCTCTGAAACAAGAGAAGTCATTGCAAGGAGAAGCCCTCTCACTGCAAATAGAAAGTAGCCCTCACTTGCTGAAACTAAGGAAAAGCCCAGGCAGCAATGAAGACCTATCACAGTCAAAAATAAATAACAATAATAAGGCAAAATGCTTTGGCAATGCCCATTTTAATATCAATCAGGGCTAGAAAGTAACAATTAAAATTTTAAAAATTTGAATAATTATAACACATTTCCTAACATAAAAATAATTTACCTAAAGGATTTGATCACTACTCTTTTAGATCTTCTAATTACAGTTGATATATTCCATTTGCACATTGAGAAAAGCACACACCACATAGGTATATGTAAATGCTTTCCTTTGAAATACATATTTTTGTATTAATATTTTTCCTATGTTCTAGACAAACTGTCTGAACACATACCTGAAGAACTGGGGTTTTACAGTAATATATATTTAAAAAAGAACTGGGGTTTTTTGGTAAAGTGATTCAAGTAGACAGAAATTAAGCAGCATTTATACATGTTGAAGTCTTCAGTGTCATTCACATAAACCTTGTCATTTCAGCAGAACTAGAACCACACATTTACTTAACACTGACCTTCAGAACATCTAAATGCTTTGACAGGTATGCCATTCTACCACCTCTGCTAAGCAAATGAAGGATGATGTTTTCAATTTTGGTATCTATTTACCAAATATTTGTGAAGACCAACCATATGGCAGTCAGTAATACTGAATACTGACTGTATTTGATGAGCACTAAGATGTGCAACGGAGAAGGCAATGGCACCCCACTCCAGTACTCTTGCCTGGAAAATCCCATGGAAGGAGGAGCCTGGTGGGCTGCAGTCCATGGGGTCGCTAAGAGTCGGGCACGACTAAGCGACTTCACTTTCACTTTTCACTTTCATACATTGGAGAAGGAAATGGCAACCCACTCCAGTGTTCTTGCCTGGAGAATCCCAGGGACAGAGGAGCCTGGTGGGCTGCTGTCTGTGGGGTTGCACAGAGTCGGACACGACTGAAGTGATTTAGCAGCAGCAGCAGCAGCAAGATGTGCAAACCCTGGGTGACTCTCAAGAATTCATCCAACAGTGGAGACTTAAGGTGGTTGAGAAAGTTTTTTTTTTTTTTAATAGAAACAAATATAAAAGAACAATAAAGAATGTAAGCAGTGTGATTAGAAGAAGGAGTATTAGCTTTAGCGATCTTCACATTTGCACTCAAACTCAGACCTTTACTAACTAGCTGAATGAGATTAACCTCTCTGCACCTCAATATTCTCATCTATGAAATAGACACACTACAGTGCCATTCACCCTACATGGCGGCTCAAAGGAGTCCATGAGAACATATGTGAAAGCGTCAGAAGTGTGTTTTTCTCTCAGTAGGTGCTCAGTGACAGGAAACCTCCTTATCCTTTGCCTTAGGATTACAGAGGAGAGAATTACTAGCTCTATGACTGTAGCCCTCCAGGCTCCTCTGTCCATGGGATTCTCCAGGCAAGAATACTGGAGTGGGAAGCCATTTCCTTTGTCAGGGGTTCTTCCCAACCCAGGGATGGAACCCAGGTCTCTAGCATTGCAGGCAGACTCTACCATCTGAGCCACCAGGGAAGCCCAAGATGCCCATTACTTTTTATGCTCCTTAAGGGGATGATTTGGTCATACTCCTTCTAGAAGAGTTTCTATGTACAATGAAGTTGACTCTGCATTTCTAAAAATTAGACACTGATTCTAAAATTTTCATTTCCAAAAGAAAGCATCTTAATAGAAAGACAAGAGATAGTGAATGTCATGTGTTCTAAATTAAAGATGAGGTGAACTTTCAGGGCATCATTAATTTTTTTTCAGAAGTTCATTTTAGATCCAAATAGAAGAGTAGTCCTTAAACATGTCATGATGAAGATTTTAAGTATTTTGTTTTTGCAAAAAGATGTGATTTTTATTATTCAGAAAATACCATCCTCTTAGCTATGATATGTGCATAATTGAATATGGATCCAGTCCAATGTTTCATTTTGTGAAGAAGTACATTTTTTAACAATTCATATTGTTCTGGCACAAAAATAAATTACAGTGCTGAAAAAGCCCTAGAATAAATATAATGACAGTATACCTCACGCTGAATACTCCTCCAATCTTCCCAACAGCTTGCTAAAGGGGAAAAACACCTAAGAAATACTTCTGCAGTCGTTTCAAACAGTGCACTCCTACTCATCAGCCAGGATTCCTTTGGGAAAAAGGCTGCTCAAAGTGGAAAAGAATAGCACTGATTTACAGATTTTTAAACTGATTGTTTTGAAGGAGCTTGGCTTTCAAGCATGTAAATTCATTGCTCTACACTTGACCATTTTCTGACCAAGATTACTGACAGGACATAATAGTGCAGAAAAGATGGAATCTTTAGAAAAGAAGTGTGTTGAAAATGGTTCCCAGCTCAACTACCAGTACATTGCTAGTCATCTTTCAAGTGCAGTTTTTTTCTGATTCATTTGTGGGTGGTTTTAATATCTCTAGGAGCTCCTCTTGTTCAGCACAGTTCTTTACAGTATCTTTCCAATGCTATTTATTATTTTGGCACCAGTTTCTATATATGTAAGTACTTTCTTTTTTACAGCATATAAAATTATTTTTTCCATAGATTATTTAAAAATGGGGAAGAAACTTTTTTGAAAGTTGTTCTTGTCCTATTTTGTTCTCCAGGTTCAGTAAGAAACATAAGCATATATCAGTATTCCTTTTCTGCTATAAAACCTTAATAATTCAAACAACCGGTGCAAAGAAATTTTTGATTCACAATTTTTTTTTTAGAAAATCAATTAACTAAACCATACTCTTCATTTAAGTCATTGCTAGCATAATCATTGTGGTGTGTTGGTTTCAAACAGCTTTTAGTTACAAAGCTTTAAATGCTCTATGTTAAGTCTTACAATAATAAAAAGAAGGCATAGTTAAATACCTTGCAGATGAGAGAACTGAGACTCCAAAAAGAGAAATAAGCTGTTCAAAGTCCTATCTATCAAATTATTAAGTCAGGATATGAACTCATATCTGACAACTCTAGAATATCTCTTACTATCTATCCCACTGTCTTTCAAATATTTCTTTGTAGAAATTGAAAAAAAAATTTACAACTGAATGCTGCTTTGTGCAATTAAAATAGTTAATGAATTGATTTATATATTTCCCCTGTAATATGCTGTATAATATGGTACAAGACCCCCAGACTAGTTTCTGTTTAATCTGAAGTACATATCTAGTTAAGGGTTTCTCAACCTTAGCACTGTTGACATTTTGAGCAGGATAATTCTTTACTGGGAGTAGGGTTGGTACTGTACATTACAGGATATAAAGCAACCACTTGTTCTCTACCAATAGGTGCTATAGCAATCCTCAATGGCTGACCACCAAAAATGTCTCCAGACATTCCCAGACATTTTTCTTTCAGTAGAAGGGTAACAGAATTACAAGCTATACAGTGAAGAGTGAAATGATTAAGGAATGTACCTTGTGCAAACACTGGCATGTGTCTCCAGTTGGGAACTGCTAATTAGATTAATAAAATTCTACTACAATGAATTAAAAAAACTCCAATTTTTCATAGAAAAACAAACATCTAATATTTATAAAGAATAAAATAGATAAGACTGTCACCATCTTGAAAGATACTTCAAATGGATTTCTGAATCAGCCTTAAACTGCATAGATTATTCTAACAATTTTAATATAGTTTATGAAATGAAACATATTTAGAAGACCAGGTTTTAGGATATCATAGATGAGAGAAACCTTAAATTGTACAACCTCCTCATTTCATATTTGAGGAAACTGAGATAAAGGGACTTTGTCAAAGCTGAATTTTTAAGTAGCAGAACTCTGCTTAGAAGGCAATTATTTGAGTTTAAGTTTGTCATTTCTTCTTTATGAGGTTAGTCCTGCATGGGCCTATTTGACAATGGACTTGAACAGCCTTAATAATTTTCTTCTTAAGATCCCATAATGTCCTTTGTCATGAGTATGCATGAGCTAAAAGGAGACTTCAATAGCCAGGAAAAGATAGCTTGTTTTTCCTTCATTGGGAGGGTAACAGAATTATAAACTATACAATGAAGAGTGAAATGATTAAAGAATTTACCTTGTGCAAACACTGGCATTGGTCTTGTCATTTGAGTTCTGACAGAACAATATCTTCAGCAATAAACCCACAGCAACCTAGTTAGTAAAAAACTGCTGCTGTCGTTTGATTAGCTAGGATCCCAAATGCTGTTGCACACATGCTTCTTGTTCTGATTACCATGCAAATCACATAAGTAGATCACTTTTTATATTAACTATATCAGTATACATTTCTTTTTAATCAATAAAATGGTTATTCTTATGACCTTCACTAAATGGCCAAAAATGCTGGATTACAATACTTAATGATGCTGGATAATTTATAATCATGAATGGCAGCTGCATTTAAGAGTCAGCTAAAGACAAAGAACACTATACATTTCTTTAATCATGAGAAAGACTCATATCTGGTGATACATTGCTCTAGGAACTCATATGTTAAAATATATAATCCAAAAAGAAATGTTTTCAAGTGGTAGAAGGCAGACTCAGTATTCTAAGGGGAATTATTAGTGCTCTAATCCATCATTACCACTGTGTAATTTAATAGTAAGCCATATACCCTTACCACATAGTTTGTTCTGTACCTAATAATGGGAGCTTGAACTTAGAAGTCAGACAGATATAGATAGGATCAAACCCATATGCATTGACTTAGCCATGTAATGCTAGGGAAGGTATATTCCTTCTCTGATTTCAATTTCTCCATCTGAAAAATGTGGATAATATCACTCACTTTTATTAAGACACATTGTAGGAAGCCTTTAATAAACATTAAGTGTTATAACCATCATAGTCATCAACCATATTTCTTGTCTTGGAGTTCTAGAGGAACTCTACAAATTTTTCAACTTACCATTCTACGTTTACTTCTCTTGATCCTGTTCATCTAAATATTTCATTAGTTAGTTCATTTATCTTCAATTCTGCTGCTACAACAACTATGAGAGGCACAGTAATTCTCAAGTGAACTAACATAACGGATCTTTAATTGGATACTACTCATTCATGCTTACTCTCCAGACTCTTCAAAGTATGTTTTAAAAGCATTCTTACAGTCTCCTGGTTTACAGCTGAAGAAACTAAAGCTCAGAGAAGTTCATTAACCTGAAGCCACACAAAGAGTAAATGGCTGAGTCTGAAACTGAGCCAAACTTCCTACCAGTTCATAATGATATCTCCAAAGGCAATGTAAGGAGAGAACAGTCTGGGGAGACTCACAAAATGTGAACCAGAATGTTTGTCACCAAAGGGACTTTATTGTACAGCACATCATGTATCTTTGATTCTAATTTCTCTTTCATGGTATCAGATAAGATAGAATATATTAAAGCAGTTTTTATCCCACAAAATTGTTTTTAATGTCAGATAAAGTAAAGACGAATTAATATATAAAGCATCAGATCCCAAAGATCTTCACTGAAATGGAATTCTGATATTAATCTTGAATGGACTAGATTCAAACTAGAATGGTTTTGATTCTTAATCATTCAGGTAATTTAAGAGTTTTGATAACTTTTTAGAGGTTATAATAATGAACATATGATCAGAAACCTGTAACAGAAGATTTGAAAGTTCTGTTAAATAAATAAATTTCAATGCACATATACAGAAAATGTCTTTAATGTGACCCCAAGCATGTTTTTCACTTGAAAAGAATATAAAATTATGACAAGTCCAGTATGACTACTTTGCTTTTCTTTAATAACAAGCTTTTACCCCAATGGCTATGATATCTGAAACAAGTGTTCCACGGATGTCAACTGACTTTAATGAGTGATTCATTGTACAATGGAAACTACTTTGCATTCTCTCTAGATGCTTTCACTGTGTGGGGAAGATAAAGCCCCATTTAGCTTGGGGCTGACATAGCGGAACATAATTCACCTGCCTCCGCTCTTTCTATGTTGGAGGCTTCTACAGAATGGCAAGAACAACCATTCATTTTGCTACAACATGTATCACACTTTCTCTTGCTACCTGCTTAGGAAAGGAGACCAACAGAGAACATACACCAACAGAGAACAGAAGAAGAAAATCTGTTTATCTATCGTTTAAATACAAGAAGTTAAGTAAATTCAGAACAAAACACATGAGTTTCAGGAAGCACACTTAGTCTACAAGATGCATATTGAGGTAGGAGACCATTATGACAGGGAGTTTTGGCAAAATATAGAACCACACACAGATAACTCCTATCTAAAAACAAACACATGCGTGCAAATGAAATAAGCAGTGACGAAAACACACTCAAGGACACACAAAAGAAACCCAGAGAGTCACAAATAAGCAGCAACAATACACACATCAAGATCTGAAGTTAGCTCTGCTCTAAAATGTGTGAATCAGGGATCAAAGAATCACAGTGTCCCTTTGATATAATAAACCAAGGATGTTAGCTGGTGAAGACAACTCTGTGGCCCAAAGCTATTTTTCAAACCGCTGCTCTGAAAGGTTATAAGTGCTAAATGATTCTGGTCATATTTACTTGCTTTTTAAATGACTCCCACATGGTTAATATTTCTGTCATACCCTTGTATACGCCAGGTAGATGGTTATATCGTGCAGTGATTGTCATTTTCGCTGTGTCACGAAAAGCCGACACATGGCAAAAAGAGAACTCAGCAAATAGAATAGACTTAGAAATCACTGCTTGCTTATTCGAAAAAATTACAATACAAATGTCTGTTCTTTAATCCACTTTGTTTTTAAAATCTTATACATCACAATTAAATATAATATGAAAATACATATATCTTAATTCAACACCCTTCTGAACTCTAAAATTCTTCTATATTTGTGTTTTATTTTCACTGAACATTTTATTATCAGTTGCACTGGCTATTGCTCACAGTGACACTAATGGTAAGCCAGGACTCTTTGGTTAAAATATAAAAATAGAAGCAACAGAAGTTAAGGGATTCATCTGCCTAATAAGACAACCTAAGCTTCACGTTCCTGGTGTTATGTTTCTCCCTTGGAAAATACAGGGCTGCAATAATTGTGTGCCTGCCTTCACACAAGTGTCAAATAAGGGTACCTGGGATAGGTATTCTCTTTGAATAATTTTATTATTTTACAGGATAGTTTTACAAATGTTTTAAGGATGGCCCTCCATTATCTGCATGTGTATAAATCATATAGATGCAGTCCTGTAAGAATTATAAACAACACACAGATATCATGCCCTGCATATAATTTGGGGCCTCCACTTAAAGGCCATGATTAGAACTGGAATCAACAATATACCTCCGTATACTTCAAATAGGTCCTTGGGGAGAGACAGGCAAGGTTAATCCAAAAGAAAGTCTTAGGTTAGCGGCACCTCTGGGCTTTCTTGGTGGCTCAGACAGTAAAGAATCCACCTGCAGTGCAGGAGACCGGGGTTCAATCCCTGGGTAGGGAAGATCCCCTGGAGGAGGGTATAGCAACGCACTCCAGTATTCTTGCATAGAGAATCCCCATGGACAGAGGAGCCTGGTGGGCTACAGTCCATGGGTCGCAAAGAGTCAGACAAGATTGAGCAATAAAGCTCAGCATTGCACAGCAGCACCTTTAGCTCTGAACCAAAGCAGAGTGGTGAGAAGACTGTGATACCTTCTTCACCCTGATGGATTTTTGCCAGCTTTGCAAGATGACGCACAAATGACAGTGAACACAAGAGAAGTTATCTGAAGGTACAGGAGAGTTCTGTGCCATTTCCAGATTAAGGTTAAAGTAGCTAAAATGCTTCAACATAGAAATCAGAAGTAGCATTACACTAGCATGTTAAAAAAAAAAAATTATCATTCTTGTAGGTCACTATCCTGGAGTCCACACTAAGAACCTAGATTACTTTTCTTATTTCTCATCCAAACTTGTCTGTCCCAAGCGGTTTCTCTTTTCTATAAAGCAAATACTAGAATTGTACCCAATAGAATTAATAAAAGAGTAATTGAGATTATACTTAAGTTATTCCCAAGGAAAACAACAGGAGTGGGACCTTGTCTGTGAAGACCCAAGACCCTCCTGAATACTAACGGTTGTGGGATGTGGTGTTTTAGACTTGTGGTGTAAATATGTATAGTCACAGCATCTACTAATATATCCACAATCATCTTGTCTCTTCTGTTACTTTATTGTGTGTGTGTGTGTGTGTGTGTGTGTATTTATTTATTTATTTTTAATTTTTATTTTTTAAATGTATTTATTTTAATTGGAGGCTAATTACTTTATAATATTGTATTGGTTTTGACATACATCAACATGAATCCGCCACGGGTGTACAAGTGTTCCCAATCCTGAACCCCTTCCCACCTCCCTCCCCATACCATCCCTCTGGGTCATCTTATCTACATTTTATTGGTAGGGTTGCTACAGACTACTTTCTCCCAAACCCTATTCCTAAATTTTGGTGAAAGTGTCTATGCACTTTCAAACTTAAGTTTATCACTCCCACAGCAGATCTGGGCATACATCTGCTGTCACATTTATAAGTTTTTATGAGAAAGAAACATGAAGCAATAAGAAACTTTTGGGAAGAATGTTTCTAACAAGAATCATCATCCAGTACTTCTCAAAATGATTCATGGTGTATGGCTCTGTCTCTCAGGAAGCCCTGTTATTTATTTATGGCAAAATATACACACATATTGTAAAACATTCTAAAACAAGAATGTTTTATCAGGTTTCCAACTAATGATTTTAAAGATAAAGTACTTATACTTAAAAAAATACCAAACCCCATGGACAGAGGAGCCTGGTGGGCTACAGTCCATGGGTCGCAAAGAGTCAGACAAGATTGAGCAATAAAGCTCAGCATTGCACAGCAGCACCTTTAGCTCTGAACCAAAGCAGAGTGGTTTGGTAATAAAGTAAATATAAAGTATATATAAAGTAATATAAAGTAAAAACCTTATATTAGCAGTCCTCACTGCTTCCTGATACTCCTTAAAAGGACAATTTAGATCCTTTGAAACAGGCAAAATCTCAAAATAATAAAAGAGGAAAAAGCAGACAACAGTATTATTTTGAGGCCAGAATCTAGAAAAACAAGAATCAAAGTACTTCGCTAAAAAAGCTAATTCTTAAGCTGACAGTAAGAAGGTCAAAACCCAACCAATTTCACTGTAGAACTCCAAATGTTCCAAGAACTGGCAAACAAATAGCTGGAAGGGTGGTGAATCAAGTCTTAAAAACAGCAGGATTCTCTGAAAGTATATGTAAGAAGCAGAAAGATCCCAAGATTCCCTCATCCCCAGAATTCAAGGCTCTAACTTGAGATATCAGAGTGAGTGGAATTCAAGAGTCAAACATACCATGAGATCGCAAAGGCATACATATTCCTTAGTACAGTTAGATCATGATACCATTTGTTTTCCATGATAATAATGAAAATAGACTCTCACTGTATTTTATTCCATGGTTTTCAAAGAATTTTGACATTTACTGTTTAATGTAATCATCAGTACATTAGACGATAAATGTCCCTGGGTCGGGAAGATCCCCTGGAAAAGGGCATGGCAACCCACTCCAGTATTACTGCCTGGAGAATCCCATGGACAGAAGAGCCTGGCAAGCTACAGTCCATAGGGTCGCAGAGTCAGAGATGACTGAAGCATCTTAACTCACAATCATCATAATGGCCTCCTTGTATGTAAAACAAAATAATTTCCTCTGTTTTTACAGAACGAAACTGAGGTAAAATTAATCAACTTACTAGTTGTGAAATCTTGAATAGTGGTGCACAAAGTCTTCCCATCTCAAATTTCTTGTAGCTTAGATTACCCTTTGATCTCCCCCCATAGGTCTACTTCTCTAAGAAAGCTATTTGCCATTATTGGTGTTCATAACAATTCCTTCAGAAGCTTGATTAAAATAACAGTTTTAAAGATTCTGATTAAGACTGAGGTGAGGTCCTGAATAAGTAACAAATTATTCAGGTGATTCTAACGCAAGTAGTGGGAGACCATCCTTAGAGAAATACTTCATTAAATATTTTCATTGTTACCAGAGAAGAAGGCAATATATCTGGGCCACATCAGCCAGGTCTCACTAAAAACAAATAAAATAACCCCAAACCCAAAGCCAACTAAACTTTTCAATAAATGACATTAGCAAGGTATACCCTTGACTATTATTGAGGGTGGTCTGTGATATAAGGAACATCTTTGAAGTTTTTGTAAAAGTTCTATAAAGGATATTTTTCCTGGATTGGTAGAAACTATACACACACATACACACGCACACACAAAAAAATGTTTTTCAAAATTCAGGACAAGAAGAAGAAAATTATCGGTTCTAATTAACTTGGCTTAGTCTCCCTTTAAAAAAAAAAAAAAATTTACAGGGCTAGTTCCTGCTGTACAACAAAGTGAATCAGCTATACCTATACGTATACCCCTCCCTCTTTGATCTCCCACCCACCATCTCCATCCCATCTCTTTAGGTCATCACAGAGCACCGAGATGAGCTCCCTGTGCTATGCAGCAAGTTCCCACTAGCTAGCTATTTTACACATGGTTCCTTTTTATGTTGCTTACCAGGAAGTTCAAACCTGAATGTAGTATAAATTATTAAGATTTTAGGCATATGTACTTTACCACTGAGAGCCTCACCCTCACAAATAATCGTGTGAGTTTGAGTTTTTTATTTTTTTAATTTCTTTATTTTTTAACTGAAGGATAACTGCTTTACAGAATTTTGTTGTTTTTAGAGTTTCAGTTATTTTTATTTTAATTGTCTTATTATACATGAATTTTAAAAAACTATCTTAAAATCATTTGGGAAGTAGTCAGGGTATAAATTATAAATAAACACACCTGAGAAATAGGAAGCAAACAAATTCATGCAGGAATAATTTCAACATGAAACAAGGACAGGGAGCTAGAGATTTGCAGCGGTAGTCTTTTTTTTTTTTTTTAAACATAATTCTTTCAGGCACAGTTGGTAAGTACACCTGTCATATATGCTTCCAAAAATGTAGCTCAAAATGATAACATACTGAGAAAAACAAATCTTGAGAATACAAAATTCATTTGTTATAACCAGTTTTGCTTACACTCTCTCAAAATAGCCATCTGTACTAAAATGTGTACATAACAGAACAACTTGCTGTGGTACAAAAAGGTTCGCACATATTTAGACCTTGGAACTTTCTAAAGGCTTGGAAACTTTCCAAAAGCACCTCTCATACTTGCTACAGAGATGTTACAAATAAGTGAACAGGAGTGGATGTAAATGAATAGCAGCTGCTTAAATAAACCCTATTTTAATGTCATAGCCCAGTTTGTCACTTTTTTCCCCTTAAAACACCAACCTTCCCCTTAAAACACCAATTTGCCCCTTCTAAGGTCCTCCCTGCCTTTTACTGAATTAAGAAGCACTTGCATGATGCTTGATACATGCAGGTAATTTTCCTGCGTGCATTACAAATATTAGTTGATTTAATTTTCATAGCAAACTATGACGTGGGCAGTTCAGTTCAGTCAGTCGTGTCGGACTCTTTGCAGCCCCATGGACTTTAACACATTAGGCCTTTCTGTCCATCACCAAATCCCAGAGTTTACCCAAACTCATGTCACCCAAACATCTCATCCTCTGTCGTCCCCTTCTCCTCCTGCCTTCAATCTTTCCCAGCATAAGGGTCTTTTCAAATGAGTCAGCTCTTCGCATCAGGTGGCCAAAGTATTGGAATTTCAGCTTCAGCATCAGTCCTGCCAATGAATATTCAGGACTGATTTCCTTTAGGATGGACTGGTTGGATCTTCTTGCAGTCCAAGGGACTTTCAAGAGTCTTCTCCAACACCACAGTTCAAAAGCACTAATTTTTTGGCACTCAGCTTTCTTTATAGTCCAACTCTCACATCCATACATGACTACTGGAAAAAACATAAACTTGACTAGATGGAAATTTGTTGGCAAATAATGTCTCTGCTTTTTAATAAGCTGTCTAGGTTGGTCATAACTTTTCTTCCAAAGCAAAAACATCTTTTAATTTCATGGCTTCAGTCACCATCTGCAGTGATTTTGGAGCCCAAAAAAATAAAGTCTGTCACTATTTCCACTGTTTCCCCATCTATTTGCCATGAAGTGACGGGACCAGATGCCATGATCTTAGTTTTCTGAATGTTGAGCTTTAAGCCAACTTTTTCACTCTCCTCTTTCACTTTCAAGAGGCTCTTTAGTTCTTCTTCACTTTCTGCCACAAGTGTGGTGTCATCTGCATATCTGAGGTTATTGATATTTCTCCCAGAAATCTTGATTCCAGCTTACGATTCATCCAGCCCAGCATTTCCCATGAGGTACTCTGCATGTAAGTTAAATAAGCAGGGTGACAATATACAGCCTTGACATACTCCCTTCCTGATTTGGAACCAGTCTGTTGTTCTATGCCCAGTCTACCTGTTGCTTCTTGACCTGCATACAGATTTCTCAGGAGGCAGGTCAGGTATGGTATTCCCATCTCTTTAAGAATTTTCCACAGTTTGTTGTGATCCACACAGTCAAAATTTCCCCAAATCTCATAGCTCCTGTGGAAGAGCTGGGATGTGAACACAAGCAGTCTGGTTTCAGCATCTGTGACCACTAAATACTCTACAGACTCTATGCTATATAGACATAGAGACCGAAAAGGCAATGTCTTAAAGTAAAAATAGTTCCATGCACTAATTTCTTACCTCTTGGGAGAATGGAGATATACGTCTACCTACATTTGCCATTTCAAACAAAATACCAGAAGAATCTTCTTGCAGATATTAGACATTTATAGATTCTTACTTTATTTTGAAGAGAAAAAGAAAAATCTTTCATGATGTGGTTCCTCAATTGTGAGACATTTCTGTTATTTAATGATAGCTTTAGGGGGAAGGAAAACAACTATTTCAAACATACATGCCAATCGCAAAGAGCATTCAACTTGAGAAACAGTGAAAATGTAAAAAGATGAAACTTAGAACCAAGAAAATAATGCAATTATTTAATCCCTTCTTTTTATGGGTTTCCTCCTTCTGTTGATATTTTGTTATAACAAGGACCTGACCTATATATAGCTTTTAAACTGCCTTGAATACTTACTTAGATAGGATAAAAGTAATAACCAGATTACTTCCAATTGTTAGAAATTATTCTATTAAGACAAATCCTATGTTATACTATTCAGGATCAATATTTGATAAACGTTCCTAGTACTGTCCATGTGTTTAAATGCACTAAACTACAACTCTTTCAATATTCTTTTTTTAAATAAAATATGGTAGGAAAATGAAAGTTAAAGATTTATAAAAGGCATCTTAGCACAAGATAGGAAGTTAAAGTATTTAGCTATCTGCTTTTAATTCTCTCTAAGGTAACTGCTCTGGCAATATATTACTATGTAATAAACTACAGCAGAATTAGTGGCTTAAAATAGCAATGAAAGTGAAAATGAAGTCGCTCAGGCATGTCCGACTCCTTGCGACCCCATGGACTGCAGCCTGCCAGGCTCCTCTGTCCATGGGATTTTCCAGGCAACAATACTGGAGTGGGCTGCCATTTCCTTTTCCAGGGTATCTTCCCAACCCAGAGATCAAACCCAGGTCTCCTGCATTGTAGGCAGATGCTTTTACCATTTGAGCCACCAGGGAAGTCCTAAAATAGCAATAACCCTTAGTAATTATTTTCTTTCTTCAAAATCTGCAATTTGAGTAGGCTTCAGTGGAAAAGATTCATCTCTACTCTATAAGTATAATATGGGATAACTCAGTTGGGCTAAAGGACTTACGTCTAAGAAAATTCACTTACATGACTGGCTAGTTGGCAGGGCCTGTTGACTCAGTCAGGGGTGTTGGCCAGGATCTTTGATTCCTGTCCATATGGACTCTCCATGGAGCTGATTGGACCTCCTCACAGCATGGTGTCTGGGACATCTTGATACCTGGAAACTTTCTGTGATACTTTCTCTGCCCTGGCCTTTATACCTCAGAATGACACTTCTGCTTCATTCTGCTAGACAAGCAAGTCACTATGACCAGCCTAGATTCAAAAGAAGGGAGATTAGACTCCACGTGTTCATGTATGAGTAACCAAGAATTTGTAACCATCTTCAATCAACCATCAGTTCAGTTCAGTTCGGTCACTCAGTTGTGTCTGACTCTTTGCGACCCCATGAACTGCAGTACGCCAGGCCTCCCAGTCCATCACCAACTCCCAGAGTTCACTCAAACTCATGTGCATCAAGTCGATGATGCCATCCAGCCATCTCATCCTCTGTCATCCCCTTCTCCTCCTGCCTCCAATCCCTCCCAGCATCAGAGTCTTTTCCAATGAGTCAACTCTTTGCATGAAGTGGCCAAAGTACTGGAGTTTCAGCTTTAGCATCAGTCCTTCCAAAGAACACCCAGGACTGATCTCCCTTAGAATGGACTGGTTGGATCTCCTTGCAGTCCAAGGGACTCTCAAGAGTCTTCTCCAACATCACAGTTCAAAAGCATCAATTCTTCGGTGCTCAGCTTTCTTCACAGTCCAACTCTAATATCTATACATGACCACTGGAAAAACCATAGCCTTGACTAGACGGACTTTTGCTGGCAAAGTAATGTCTCTGCTTTTTAATATGCTATCTAGGTTGGTCATAACTTTCCTTCCAAGGAGCAAGCATCTTTTAATCAACCATATCAATATATAATTTATGATGTCTATAAAAGTGTTAACTGCATTTTTGAGCTAAAAAATAATGTTAAAGTTTACATAAGAAAATAAACATGAAGGAATAGCTAGAATATATAAGAATAGATATTCTAGATAAGGATAATAAATGAGTATCCTGTCACATATGAAAACATATTTCTACAGCCTTTACAATCTTAAAGCTATATGATGCCACTCTAATGGAACAAATTATAACACTGAAAGTACACTCAAGAAAATATGAACATTGAGTGTATCATAAAAGTAGTATTCTAAGTCAATAAGAAAAAGATGGAGTTTATAAATTATGTTGAAACAAGTAGACAGTCATTTTTAAAACAATCAAACTGGCTCTGCACTTAACATTACTCAATATAGAGTACATTCCAAATGAAACACATTTAAGTGAAAAGAAAGTAAACTATATTGACACTAGAAGGATATATAAGTACATGAATTACTTTATAAACTGAGTTTCTAAATTATAACTAAAGATTTCTTAATTATAACTAAATATCCAAAAACAAAAAGTTTGATAACTTCAATTACAACTAAAAGAAAACTACTGTGTTCTAAAAGATACCATAAGCAGAAGCAAAAGAAAAAAATTACAAATTGCAATAAAATATCTGCAGTTTATCTCACAGAAAAATCACTCTAATAAATAAAAAAGATTCTAAAAATCAAGAACAGAGAGGCAGAGACATAGACTGACCAAGATGGAAAGACAGTACAGAGAAAAAGATACCAATTGTTTCTAAACAAATATTAAAGGGTACTCAACATCTTTATAACCTAAACAGTAAATAAGACCAAATTTAACATAAAAGGGGAGACCATTCCCAATCTGTCAAATCAGTAAGACTTCAAAAGTTTGACAGCACACTCAAAGACGAGGCTGTAGGGAAATGAAGTCTATAGATTACTGGTGGCAGTGGAAATGGACAAACAGATGGAGGGGAAGCTGGCAGTATCTCCACAATAAAAGAAATTCCAATTCCAGAAATGCATCCTTAAGATAATCTTCCAAAGGTAAAAACCAATCTATCCAAAACATTATTCACTGTGTCATTGCTTGTCATGGCAAAATAGTGGACACCATTTAAATGCTATCCATAGGAAACTGATTTGGTTAAAGAATGATGAAAGAATTATCTAGGTGAAAAATGAAGGAAGAAGATGTCAAGAGAGAGTGCTACCTCCAAGGCATATTATTAGGTAAAAAAGCAAAGTGCAAGAGAGTAGATAAAAGAGACACTGTGAATTTATGCCTCATTTAAATGAAAAAGAGAAATAAAAATACTTTTATAAGAAAAAAAATTTTGGTTTTTTTTTTTGCAAGAAGAAATTCAGAGAATTATTTTCTTTCCATTAACTAAGAAGAAGTAGATGTTGAAGGAAATTTTTATGAGAGAAAGATTTGAGCATATGTTTTATTTTTTGAACTATATAAATACTTTACATATTCAAAATGTAAATTAAAGAGGACTATCACAAAATTTAACCCAAGCATAAACAAGTAAATCATACCTGTATATCATAAATTTCAATGCAAGCAGAAACAAATTTACTGTACTTGTATATCAAATCATAACATGACCCACATAAATAAAAAGAAATAATTGAAGTGAACTGAATACAATTTTCTAGTTGTACACTGTCAGTGTACCTGAATGTATAAAGGGTGAAAAGAACTGCGGGAAATCCTTTTTTTAACCTATTTAAGGTAAAATTTTGTTTTATTTTGAAAACTCACAAAGACTACTGCTGAAGGTTTATGATTGTCATAATTAATATTCATTAATCAATTTACTAAATATTTATTGACCACCCCTCTCTTCTCAAGCACAACAGATATAAGGATTGGAATTTACTTCTTTGGTTTTCTCTCGTTATAGCGGGAAAGATGTCATCTAAACAGTGTCTGTGTGTGTGTGTGTGTGCGCGCGCGTGTGTGTATATGTTGCAAGACAGAATAATGAGTACATATTCTGATTTTGTTAGGAACCAGTTTTCACTATGAGAGAAGGAATATGCAAATATGGAATGTGGGAAGTTGAGAAAGAATCCTATGGTAACGCATATCTGAATTTTATATAGAGATGTGAACTCAATGATTTTTTAAAATTTCTTTGTTGAGGTATAATTGACACATAATAAATTGCATATGCTAAATGCATAATTTGATAAGTTTTGACAGATGTGTGGACACGTAACTATCCCTATAATAAAGACTGCATTCAAGTTTATCACTCCCCAGTTTTATCCTATCCGTTTGTAGTACCTATGCTTTGTCCTTTCTCCCCAGTTTTCTTTCCCTGCAGCTATTCATGTTCTCTCTATAACTATAGATTATTTTGCATTTTCTAAAAGTTTAATACAAGTGGAATTATCCAACACATACTCTTTCAGAGGGAGAGTCTGGCTCCTTCCATTTAGCATAATTATTTTGAGATTTACTCATGTTGCTTGTATCAATAGTTTGCTTGTTGTTTATTACTAAGTGGTATTAAAGACGCTTACTCCTTGGAAGGAAAGTTATGACCAACCTAGACAGCATATTCAAAAGCAGAGACATAACTTTGCCAACAAAGGTCCGTCTAGTCAAGGCTGTGGTTTTTCCAGTGTTCATGTATGGATGTGAGAGTTGGACTATAAAGAAAGCTGAGTGCCAAAGAATCAGTGCCTTTGAACTGTGGTGTTGAAGACTCTGGAGAGTCCCTTGGACTGCAATGAGATCCAACCAATCCATCCTAAAGGAGATCAATCCTGGGTGTTCATTAGAAGGATAGATGTTGAAGCTGAAAATTCAGTACTTTGGTCACCTGATACGAAGAGCTGACTCATTGGAAAAGACCCTAATGCTGGGAAAGATTGAGGCCAGAAGGAGAAGGGATGACAGAGGATGAGATGGCTGGATGGCATCACCGACTCAATGGACATGTGTTGGTTGGACTCTGGGAGTTGGTGATGGACAGGGTGGCCTGGCGTGCTGCGGTTCGTGGGGTCACAAAGAGTTGGACACAACTGAACAACTGAACTGAACTGAAGTGGTATTTCATTTTATGAATATTCTTCAATTAGATTATCTGTTCAGCTGTTGATGGATAGTAGATGATGGTAGTTTAAGACTTTTGGCTAATACTAAAAAGGATTTTATGAAAATCACATATAAATCTTTGCATTGACATATGATTTCTTTTCTTTTGGTTTATTCCTTAGTAAACAGATGATCAGATCAGATCAGATCAGATCAGTCGCTCAGTCGTGTCCGACTCTTTGCGACCCCATGAATCACAGAATGCCAGGCCTCCCTGTCCATCACCAACTCCCGGAGTTCACTCAGACTCACGTCCATCGAGTCAGTGATGCCATCCAGCCATCTCATCCTTTGTCGTCCCCTTCTCCTCCTGCCCCCAATCCCTCCCAGCATCAGAGTCTTTTCCAATGAGTCAACTCTTCACATGAGGTGGCCAAAGTACTGGAGTTTCAGCTTTAGCATCATTCCTTCCAAAGAAATCCCAGGGCTGATCTTCTTCAGAACGGACTGGTTGGATCTCCTTGCAGTCCAAGGGACTCTCAAGAGTCTTCTCCAACACCACAGTTCAAAAGCATCAATTCTTCGGTGCTCAGCCTTCTTTACAGTCCAACTCTCACATCCATATATGACCACAGGAAAAACCATAACCTTCACTAGATGAACCTTTGTTGGCAAAGTAATGTCTCTGCTTTTGAATATGCTATCTAGGTTGGTCATAACTTTCCTTCCAAGGAGTAAGCGTCTTTTAATTTCCTGGCTGCAGTCACCGTCTGTAGTGATTTTGGAGCCCAGAAAAATAAAGTCTGACACTGTTTCCACTGTTTCCCTATCTATTTCCCATGAAGTGGTGTGACTGGATGCCATGATTTTCGTTTTCTGAATGTTGAGCTTTAAGCCAACTTTTTCACTCTCCACTTTCACCTTCATCAAGAGGCTTTTGAGTTCCTCTTCACTTTCTGCCATAAGGGTGGTGTCATCTGCATATCTGAGCTTATTGATATTTCTCCCGGCAATCTTGATTCCAGCTTGTGTTTCTTCCAGTCCAGCATTTCTCATGATGTACTCTGCATATAAGTTAAATAAACAGGGTGACAATATACAGCCTTGATGAACTCCTTTTCCTATTTGGAACCAGTCTGTTGTTCCATGTCCAATTCTAACTGTTGCTTCCTGACCTGCATACAAATTTCTCAAGAGGCAAATCAGGTGGTTGGTATTCCCATCTCTTGAAGAATTTTCCACAGTTTATTGTGATCCACACAGTCAAAGGCTTTGGCATAGTCAATAAAGCAGAAATAGATGTTTTTCTGGAACTCTTCTGCTTTTTCCATGATCCAGCGGATGTTGGCTATTTGATCCTCTGCCTTTTCTAAAACCAGCTTGAACATCTGGAAGTTCACAGTTCACATATTGCTGAAGCCTGGCTTGGAGAATTTTGAGCATTACTTTACTAGCGTGTGAGATGAGTGCAATTGTGCGGTAGTTTGAGCATTCTTTGGCATTGCCTTTCTTTGGGATTGGAATGAAAACTGACCTTTTCCAGTCCTGTGGCCACTGCTGAGTTTTCCAAATTTGCTGGCATATTGAGTGCAGCACTTTCACAACATCATCTTTCAGGATTTGGAATAGCTCAACTGGAATTCCATCACCTCCACTAGCTTTGTTCATAGTGATGCTTTCTAAGGCCCACTTGACTTCACATTCCCAGGTGTCTGGCTCTAGGTCAGTGATCACACCATCGTGATTATCTGGGTTGTGAAGATCTTTTTTGTACAGTTCTTCTGTGTATTCCTGCCACCTCTTCTTATTATCTTCCGCTTCTGTTAGGTCCATACCATTTCTGTCCTTTATTGAGCCTGTCTTTGCATGAAATGTTCCTTTGGTATCTCTGATTTTTTTGAAGAGATCTCTAGTCTTTCCCATTCTGTTGTTTTCCTCTATTTCTTTGCATTGATCGCTGAAGAAGGCTTTCTTATCTCTTCTTGTTATTCTTTGGAACTCTGCATTCAGATGTTTATATCTTTCCTTTTCTCCTTTGCTTTTCACTTCTTTTCACAGCTATTTGTAAGGCCTCCCCAGACAGCCATTTTGCTTTTTTGCATTTCTTTTCTATGGGAATGGTCTTGATCCCTGTCTCCTCTACAATGTCACGAACCTCTGTCCATAGTTCACCAGGCACTCTATCTATCAGATCTAGGCCCTTAAATCTATTTCTCACTTCCACTGTATAATCATAAGGGATTTGATTTAGATCATACCTGAATGGTCTAGTGGTTTTCCCTACTTTCTTCAATTTAAGTCTGAATTTGGCAATAAAGAGTTCATGGTCTGAGCCACAGTCAGCTCCTGGTCTTGTTTTTGCTGACTGTATAGAGCTTCTCCATCTTTGGCTGCAAAGAATATAATCAATCTGATTTCGGTGTTGACCATCTGGTGATGTCCATGTATAGAGTCTTCCCTTGTGTCGTTGGAAGAGGGTGTTTGCTATGACCAGTGCATTTTCTTTGCAAAACTCTATCAGTCTTTGCCCTGCCAAATTTGCCTGTTACTCCAGGTGTTTCTTGACTTCCTACTTTTGCATTCCAGTCCCCTATAATGAAAAGGACATCTTTTTGGGTGTTAGTTCTAAAAGGTCTTGTAGGTCTTCATAGAACCGTTCAATTTCAGCTTCTTCAGCATTACTGGTTGGGGCATAGACTTGGATTACTATGATATTGAATGGTTTGCCTTGGAAATGAACAGAGATCATTCTGTCATTTTTGAGATTGCATCCAAGTACTGCATTTCGGACTCTTTTGTTGACCATGATGGCCACTCCATTTCTTCTGAGGGATTCCTGCCTGCAGTAGTAGATATAATGGTAATCTGAGTTAAATTTACTCATTCCAGTCCATTTCAGTTCGCTGGTTCCTAGAATGTTGACATTCACTCTTGCCATCTCTTGTTTGACCACGTCCAATTTGCCTTGATTCATGGACCTGACATTCCAGGTTCCTATGCAATATTGCTCTTTACAGCATCGGACCTTGCTTCTATTACCAGGCACATCCACAACTGGGTATTGTTTTTGCTTTGGCTCCATCCCTTGATTCTTTCTGGAGTTATTTCTCCACTGATCTCCAGTAGCATATTGGGCACCTACTGACTGGGGAGTTTCTCTTTCAGTATCCTATCATTTTGCCTTTTCATACTGTTCATGGGGTTCTCAAGGCAAGAATACTGAAGTGGTTTGCCATTCCCTTCTCCAGTGGACCACATTCTGTCAAATCTCTCCACCATGACCCCCCCATCTGCGATGGGTGCACCAAGCACGGCCAAGAGGAGCCACCCCACATCCGAGGTCGGGGCAGAAGCTGGGAGGACCCCATGCCTGAAGGGCGGCGGCCAAGAAGAGTTACCCCACGTCCGAGGTCAGGGGCAGCAATGAGAGGAGTTACCCCGCGTCCAAAGTCAGGGGCAGTGGCCGGGAGGAATACCTCATGCCCCAAGCCCAAGGCCAGGGGCGGCGGGTGGGAGGAGCTACCCCGCCCCAACACCCGAGGCCAGGGGCAGCGGCCAGGAGGAGCAACCCCATGCCCGAGGCCAGGGGCAGTGGCCGGGAGGACCAACCCCACGTCCAAGGAGCTGTGGCTGCACGGGTGCAGGAGGGCCTAGAGGAGCTATCCCATGTTGAAGGTCAGGAAGGGTGGCGGTGAGGAGATACCCCTCGTCCAAGGCAAGGAGCAATGGCTGCGCTTTGCTGGAGCAGCCGTGAAGAGATACTCCACGCCCAAGGTAAGAGAAACCCAAGTAAGACGGTAGGTGTTGCAAGAGGGCATCAGAGGGCAAACACACTGAAATCATACTCACAGAAAACTAGTCAATCTAATCACACTAGGACCACAGCCTTGTCTAACTCAAATAGATGATAGGATCATATATAATAGCTTTTAGTTAAGGTTCTTAAGTATCTGGTAAACAGTTATCCAAAGTCCTGTACCATTTTACCTACCACCAGCAATGTGTCCATTCCTCCACATCCTCCATTAACATTGCATGGTCAATCTTCTTAACTGGTCTACTCTAATACAGATGTAGCAGTATACCATTGTTGTTTTAATTTTCATTTCTTCAGTAAGTAATTATGTTGAGCATCTCTTCATGTACTTGTTTCTTATCCCTAAATTTTCTTTGATAAAATATTTGGTCATATATTTTGACCAGTTTTTTTCTGTGTTTTGGTTTCTCATTATTGCTTTTTGAGGCTTCATTATATATTCTGGATATGTCTTTTATAGAGATATGATTTTCAAAAACTTTCTCCCAGCGTGTAACATCTTTACATTCTCTTAACAGGATCCTTTGATGAGCTGAAGTTTTAAATTTTGGTGAAGTTCAATTTATTATTTTTCTTGAAATCAGGTAGTACTAATTCTCCTATTTTTTTCTTATTTTTGAAAATTGTTTTAGATATTTCAGATTTTTTGCATTTCTCTATGAGCCTGAGAATCAGGTATCAATCTTTTTAAAAAATAAAAAGCCTGTTAATATGTTTATTGGAATTATACTGAATCCACAAACCATTAGGAAGAGAACTGAAACCTTAACAACAGTGATTTTTTGGATCAATGATCAAGTTATATCTGTTTATTCAGTCTTTTTTACTTTCAACAACATTTTTCAGGTTTTGAATATCTTTTGGCAGATTTATCCCTAAGTATTTTGTGTGTTGTTATGTTAAAGTTGATTGAAATTTACTTCTGTTTTTCTAGATTCATAAAGTGGAAGCTGATGCTATGGATTTGAGACCTTCTGATACAGGAGTTTATTGCTGTCTTCCCCTATATTGTGCTTTAAGGGTAAGATCATAAATTTTAATAATTGCATTTTTTTCATTCAGTTTAAAATACCTTATAACATTCATTTTGATTTGTTTTGACCCATATGTTATTTAAAAGTATATTATTTAGGTTCTAAACATTTGGAAATTTTCTAGAGAATTTCTCTTACTGATTTCTAGTTTAATTCCATTAAGGTCGGTCAAAAAACATACTTTGAATGATTTTAATCTTTTACAATTTATTGAGACATTCATGGCCCAAAATATGGTTTCCCTTGGTAAATATTCTGTGTACCTTGAAAAAGAATGTGTATTCTACTCTAGGTTAAGCAGAATGCTATATGTACGCCAACTATTTCAAACTGGTTCTTAATATTGTTCAACTTGTCCGTATTCTCATTGGTTTTCTACCTGCTGGTTCGATCAATTAGTGAGAGATTATTCTAATTTATCTATTTCTCTATGAATTTTGATCAAGTTTTGATTCATACATTTTGAAGAACTACTACTGGGCATAAACATTTAGGCTGGCTATGTCCTCTTAACCTCTGTTTGTCACTTGCTGTCAAACCAAGCTCTATCCCTTCACTTCAGTTTTTGACTCAAATGAGTCCACTGCCTGGTTGAACTTTCAGGACTGTAAGACCCCAAACAATTATCTCACTCTGTTGGGTAGGTATGTGAGAGATTTTTGATCGGTAGTATTTCCCTAGATGTAACCGAGTCAGAAAGAGCATGCTGGCTAGGAAAAAATTTATTGCTTAGCTATTTTATTCTTAATAGTATGTCCCACTCACATTTAGTGTCAGAAAGCAAATACAGTGGAATCGCATTTTCTCTGGGTGAAGTACCTTATATCAAAGATTCAAGCTCAACAATACTACTTCCCCTATCCCTGCAGTCCTCACAAAGCCTCAGCATTCATGTTTAGCACACAAAACAGGCTGGAAATAACACAAAGGCATGACAATCCCTCACTTTAAAGTTTCAATTCCTCTTCTTTTTCTATTTTTGTTAAAAATAAAATCACTTAATCCATCTTTTACATGAATGATCACCTTTGGTAACAGCAAATATGAAAATGCAATAATTTATAAATACCGGTGGTATCAAACCCAGAGCTAAGTTTGGCCTCTTCCTTAAATTCCCACTTTTGACTTTTAAATGTTATGACTATACTTCCTCAATGTATGCAACATTTCCTTTAGTGTGTGGTGATACCTTCCTGTACTACGTGCTCATAATGCACCTTCCTGTAAAGTGTGCCTCATTTCACAAATGAGAAATACAAATATCAAAGGAATTAAAAGACCTGATGTCACTTACTGAGGGAGTGATAGGAGGGAACTATTAAAAAATAAAACAAAAATATAAGATAATAACCTCCTAAAACTTTATTTTTAAAATCTATGGATTTCTTTTAACAATGCTCACAAATCTGCAACTTACTGTCCTTTACTTTTACAACAATTTGTGTTACCTTTTCCTATTAGAGAATGAAATCAACATCTTCCTACTGAAGCTGACAGAACCATCAAACTCATTTTATACTCACTTCATTTCACAACTACAGTAACTTCAGCCTGGAACATCAATACAGAAGCACACCCAGGGTTTTTCATCTTTATGGCTACATAAAAGAAAAATTCTAACATATACATTTTCCCATCTATATATTGGGTTTTGTTTTGTTTTATTTTGTTTTTTTTTTTTTTTTATTAAAGGAACTGTACTGATGAACATGAAGTGGCATAAAACCAGAGTTTTATCCTAACTGGAAAAAAAAAAGTCTTATCTCAAGTTTTAGACGCCTCGAGGATGCAGGAAAGAAAACATCTATACTAAAATCTACCAGTATACCTAACAGCATACATCTTCAACTGCAGTGAATGGTTTACAATCAAGGTTTCACAACTTGGAACTTTTTGGAACTTTTCACTTCCAAATGCAGAAAGGTAAGGAATGAAACAGCATCTCTGGTGAATTTTTATCTGGGTTCAGAGGACTGAATACAAATCATAGAGAGAAGCACAAGCACCCAGAAAAGTTTATATCTTATGTACATAATACAGAGATGTAGGCACAAAAGAAACCATCTTTATGTCTCTGCCTTAGGCTTCCCCCGTGGCTCAATGGTAAAGAATCTGCCTGTAATACAGGAGACTCAGGAGATGAGGGTTGAGCCCTGGCTGGGGAACATCCCCTGGAGAAAGTGAAAGTGAAGTCACTCAGTCATGCCGGACTCTTTGTGACCTCATGGACTATACAATTCATGGAATTTTCTAGGCCAGAATACTGGAGTGGATAGCCTTTCCCTTCACCAGGGACCTTCCCAACCCAGGTCTCCTGCATTGCAGGCAGATTCTTTACCAGCTGAGCCACAAGGAAGCCCCCACAAATGGAATGGGTAGCCTATCCTTTCTCCAGGGGATCTTCCCAACCCAGGAATCCAACAGTGGTCTCCAACATTGCAGGTGGATTCTTTACCAACTGAGCTATCAGGGAAGCCCTCCCCTGGTGAAAGAAATGGCAACTCACTCCCTATTCTTGCCTGGGAAATCCCATGGACAGAGAAACCTGGTGTACTATAGTACATGGGGTTGCAAAGAGTCACATGACTGAGCACAGACATACATTTGTGTAATGTCTCTGCACAATAGTACAATTCGTGATATAATTTCCCCATGGCCTTCTCACCTACAACTCAGTACTATATTTTAAAGCATAATAGACATTTCCCTGAGCTCAGCCTCCAGAGAACAAACATTTGACCTACACAGACATGGCTCATAACATCACATTATCACAATACCTCAACTATAAAATAATGCCTGTAAAAGCAATAAGGGTCATAAAAAATAAAATTCTGATTATATTAGTAGCCTTAAATAGGTATATAGTACTGTTTCTTGACTAGCTTTTTAAATGTTACTTTCACCATTTTATAGTGACCAAAGTAAAAACATATAAAGAAACTTACACTGTCAGAAGACACCCAATTGTCTTTTTTAACTTCTTTTCATGGGAAGTCATTTCCATCCTAATTCTTTATTTCAGATTTCTATTTTTGTTATCATTATCGTTTCCATTATATTTATTAAGGACTCAAATAGTGTATGAATCCAAGAGAAATATGAGAGTCATTGCGTTATCTGAAAGACAAATATCCTATCCATCCTTAAAATCTGATGACGTTAACAATGAATGTCCCTGGAACTATTTTTGAGCTAGTCCAAAAATGAATAAAAAGTTTAAAAGAATCATGTTCTGAAATTCCAGACCATGAACTCAGTTCTGTTGAGCTTAGAAATCTTTAGTTATAACATACCCAAAATATTCCAGTCTGAGGTTTAAAAAAAAGATACACTAAAGATGAGGAGTGAGGGTTTTTCTGCTTGACAAAACAATACAATAAAACGAAGGAAGGCAAAAGGAAAGAGAAATGTCATGGACAGATTATGATCTTATGGAAGGTCAGCAACTTCTGAACCTGTTTCATAATCTACACAGGTTATAATTTCTTTTAGGGATTTAACTCCCTCACATAATTCTGGTACCTTAAGTTTTACTTTTCTTTGGGGATCTATGTTACCTCTAAGTGTACTAGGATCACTTCACCATTCCATTAATTATATAATGAAAAGACAGCTGACAGAAGCGATTTTTTTTTTTTCCTCTTTCTTTCCTTTACTCTCTTGGTTTCTAAAGGGAATAACCAAATGTGGAGTTCTGGAAATCAATAGGGGTGAGTTCTTCTGGAACTGAGGAATGAGGGGTGAGTTAGGAGGAATCACAGATATTATTTACACATGGCATTTCCCCCTTACACCGATTAATTACAGTCTACTAAACAACCAATTGATAAATGCCATTCTTAAGGCCCCTTCTTACTTTCTAGTAGAAATATAAAACTAGGGTATGCAATTTTCCAAATAACAAATTATTTTAGAAACAAATAATTTAGAAGTTGGGAATAAAACACTGTCCCCTTGATGTCTTTGCATGGCCAACAAATAAACTACGGTTTTCCTTTTCCTTGGAATTGCATATCAGGAGCCTGACATTCTTGATCACTATCTTTTTCCATACCTATTTATTAACAGGCTCAATAGTAAAACAACTCCATAGAAATGTGGGTCTCATTTTATTAAACATAAAACTAAGTCCTTTCAAAAATGTTTAATATAATTAACTCACCATGGACAGATTCTCTTAATAATTTTGAGGAAATAATGAATGATATTTCAAGCTTTTCATTGATATAAATGTCTTCTAATTAATAACAGTAATGAGAAATTAAGATAATAAAGAAAAATTATTTTTGAGTACAGAAAGTACCAAACAAAAGAAGAGAAATCGAATTGTAACCAGTTTCTTAAATGGCCTGGTGAGAATTCATTCCAGAAAAGTGTGTCTGAAATCATTCTCCTCAGAAAAATCTTCTATATTCCTATTAGAAATACAATCAGGACACTACAAATCTTTGTGCTTGTTTTTCCTTTTCTAACAAACAGAAAAAATAAACCCAAAACATTCAAAAGCAGAAAAATGGAACAACAATACCTCTATTTCAAAAGTAGAGAGAGGGCTCTACTTCTATAGCCATCTTGCCTATTTCCCATTTATTAGAGAACTAATGAGAATTAATATAGTAAACAGAAGCTCCCTCATCCTTAACTGCAGAATCAGCATTGCTCCAAAGATAATAACTCTTTATAAACTTGAATTACTTAACATCTCTGAGACACATAAATAAAATAAAATAGGCATGACAATGCCTGCTTCATAGGGGGAGTGTGGATGGCATGTGTATAAGAAGCAAATAGCAGATGGTAACATACAATAACCTATAAATATTTTCATTATTATTTATAGTATTATATAACTATCTGTTTTTAGGCAAAAGTAATGTTCATGGACTCTGTACAAAGTAAAGCAGATTTTTACTATTAACAATTTTATTTTTTAAGTAGTTATATTTTAGGAGAGATCCAAAATTTAAATCTATATATGTGCCACAATGGCAGCCTTCCTGTACTGTGTAATAAAGCACTTTCGTCCACTTAAAGGTTCTACTGTCATCCCAAGGACGCTTCCCTGACTGCTTCTTTCTCCATCTCTTAGCTTCAACCCTTCCTCCACTCCATCCGGGTCTGTCTCTCTCCATCGCAGATTGGGATCATCATAGGGAGAAAAAATACCTTATTGCTCTTTGTGTGCACCTCCTTTTCAAATTCCAGTTCCTCCTGCACACTGATGGCAGGACAATCTTTCTAAAGCACAGTTTTCATTAACAACAGTAAATACGCTGAATTATAAATGCACTAAATAAAATAATAGCTAGTATGTATCTTAAAATATATTGTATTTTTAAGACAGGAATGGTTAAATGAATCATGGTAAATCCTATTACATATGCATTAAAAATTAGTGTAAAAAAAAGTAAGGTATACATTACAGATGTGGCTGGATGCTCATAATTTATTGCTAATTGAAAAATAGAAAATTGCTGAGTAGCATCTATTATGTCATTCTATTTTGTAAGAGTTAATTATATACTTATTTGCATGATAAATGTTTGAAATATAGATATATAAGAACATAAGGCACAAAAATATATGTAAATGCAGAGGATTGTGATATTGTTCATGTAATCATATTTGTGGGATAGGATTGAAGAGCATGAGGGAGGAGATCTTATTTATTTATTTATTTTGTGGGGCACATAATGGGCATTTTGTGTAACTTTAATATTCGTTTTTAATCATATTTTTCACTTATTCTATCTGTAAATTATCTGGTGAGATGGAAGAGGTCAATGAAATATTTATTTACTGGTTTACCTAAAACTATATTGTTTAGCTTTAGAAAAAACAACAAACATGTATTTTACAAGTAATTTGAAAATTTTTAAAGCCTATAATGTTTTATATTAAAAATATTGATTTAGGCAAGATTACATTTATTGCAATATAAAGTCTTGAGTAGATTGTCTTTATTCTACTGGGGAATTATTTAGACAAGGTGTCATTTATCATACCATCTCAGAATTTTATTACATTGGGCAACAGAAAAAATGCCCTGCAGTGTTATCTTAGTATAAGCTAATATAAGTGAATTATATGTAAGAAGCTTAACAAGCTATGGGAGATGAGAAAGAGTTAAGAGTGAAAAAAAAAAAAAACACAAAAAATCCAGCCCAATATATTATGTTTTTCTATAATATGATACTGCTAAATGAGAACTAAAAGGAAAATCAGGAAGTTTCTTTCTGTTGTAGCCCTAGAAAGTCTAATTTTCTTTATCTGATAAATTTCACCAGAAATTCGTGTCTCATAGAAGCTGTTTCAAATAGCTCAAAAAGACTGGACTTCTTTCATAGGTTGCAATTCCTTTGCCTGTCACTGGGGATGCCCACATAGAACCCACATCGCCATTTCTGAATAATACAAAAATATTTGAATCAGATATCCCCAAAGTTTCTTCCATGCATGAACTCCTGGGCTAGAAGTTTTGCCAAAGTTTCTTCTTGTGTGAACTCTTAAGCTAGGAACTTACAAAATCTCCCATTTCCTATCAGATCAATTGTAAACACCCGTTTTGTCACTTAATAATACACACATATGGAGAAGGCAATGGCATCCCACTCTAGTACTCTTGCCTGGCAAATCCCATGGACGGAGGAGCCTGGTAGGCTGCAGTCCATGGGGTCGCTAAGAGTCAGACACAACTGAGCAACTTGACTTTCACTTTTCACTTTCATGCATTGGAGAAGGAAATGGCAACCCACTCCAGCATTCTTCCCTGGAGAATCCCAGGGATGGGGGCGCCTGGTGGGCTGCCATCTATGGGGTTGCACAGAGTCAGACACAACTGAAGCGAGTTAGCAGCAGCAGCAGCAGTACATATATATGTGGCTAAGAGCATACAGTGGGAGAAACTGCCCTAGTGAAAGTATATTAGAAATGCTAAAGGAATGACAAAGTAGCTGCACAATCCGGATAGCAAGGGTGTGTGTAGAATGAGATAAGGCTAGAAAAAATTGGCAGAGGTCAAACCACAAGAGATACTATATGAAGAGAAATTGAACACCAAATAAGGGTTTTTAACTAGAGTCTATGAAAGGACAGTAAAATAATCAGTCATGTTATGAAGATATTAATTCTAGATATAGTATTAAGATTGAAAGGAGCCAACAAAAGTTAGCTCTTGACAATACTTGGCTCAAGATCCTTCAAAGACTCCTCATCTCAAACAGCGTAAAAGCTAAAGTCCGTAATGTAGCCGACACGGCTTTCTGTGTTCCGACTCCCATCCCCCAATTTGTCAAATGTTAGCTCTCACAAATCTCTTTTATATGGTAAATATTGCATGGTATCAAAAGTTAAGGATATTTTAAGAGCAAACTACAAATTTTTGGCTACTGGAAAGGCTTTAGTTACCAATTAGACTCATAGTTCTCTGAAAGTAGATACTAATCTCATCCCAACCTTTCTTTGGAAGATCAACTACAAAACCTTCCTTCAAAGTGAATCCTCTGCAGTTATCAAAAATCCCATTTGTGTAACTAGTGACCCTACAGCATTAGAGAAACACAAATATCTGGCAGCTGTTTTCCTTGGCTCTTAATCTCAAGAGAGAAAGAATGGATGGGGAGAGCCTAGTTACCTTAAGAAAATTCTGCCTCCTGGAGCTTTTCTAGGCATGAAAGATTCACTTTGCTGTACAACTGAAACTAACCCAACACCGTAAATCAACTATACCTCAATAAAGTTTTTAAAAAATCAAACAGCCAGCTGGTATTCAAATCTATAATGATTGATTGAATTTTCTGGCCTTCATCTGATCATAAAGGACAAAATGACAAAACAAAAAGTAAACCAGTCTTCTTTTCTCTTTTTTTTTTTTTTTTGCTGCTGCGGTTAGTTTATGCCATTTTTTGAGTGTTTATATATAGACCATTAACAAAAGCATCCCTTCAGATAAAATAATCTCAGAGTAACTTCAGGCATTTTCCACAAGATTAGGATGCACCAATATTTTTGAAAGGAAAGCAAGATGAAATTCTTCACTCTATTCCTAGAAATTTCATGGCTATGGTTTCCAGACACTGGGGGAAAAATAAAGCAGAACAAATGTTTGTACAACTACCATTCAGGAAGCCCCACGTTATAACCAAAATATCCAGCAAAATTCAAGAAGCACTAAGTGACATGCACAGCATACTAAACCCATTTCCACTGATGCAGCCCTCAGCAAAATGATTTTTTTTCTAAGAAGAAGATACTTTATTTCCTACAATCTGGAATGCTCAAGATAGACATCGCAGATGCATCTGAAAACAAACTTCTATGTTGTCAGCAAATCATGAAGATTGAAGGCTGCCTCCTAGCTCTGCTAGATTTAAAGTTATGGTAGCATTTCTATTATAAAAACCATTTTCTAAAAGTTTATATCCCAGTTGTAAAAAAAATCTGCTCCTGGATCAAGTTTTGTAGGCTTAAGAAACTAGAAGAACATTAAAGTTCATTATGAAAGAGGAACATTTTTAAACTCCATCTTACAATTATAAATTACCAAAACATAATTTTCCAGGCTTTTGTTCCACAACATAATTTTAATATACAATGCAAGAAAAATAATGACCAGAAATTTATAAAATGGAAACTCATTTTCACTTATTCTGAAGGCATGCTGGAAAATAATTTCTCAAGTAAATAACTGTCATTCCAGAGTAGATTTTACTCCTAGTTGGACTAGATTTACTCTTGTAACCATGGTTATCAGTAACTACAAATATCTATACTCACTGAGTTGTCAAATGATATTATACTTCAAAAATAACCCCGGGACAAAAAACAACATTTGCAAAGTACAAAGACAGAAATGAAGCCCTTGCTCCTGGTATCATCACTTTCACTCATTTATACATATTTCACACAAATATGTACTCATCACCAAACATCCACAAACAGAAACATACAAACACAGGAGCCAAGCACAAAGTCTTTTGCTGTTTTTGGCTGTTTAGGAGTAAAAGGAAAATTAAGTTCCAAAATAATTTTAAAAAATAAAAGGCAAGAAAAGTTATGCCCTAAAGATTTATTTATTTAAATCTACACTTAGGATGAACAAATAGCATCATAAACAATCTTTGGCAAAACAAAGACTCTGTATTCTCCACATGTAAGTATCCTCTACCTGCTTGCTTAATAGAATACTCCTTACTGAATGATTATTTAACAGATACCTGCTAATAATGATGATTTGAACCATACATTCAATTAAAAAAAAAAAAAAAAAACCTGCTTTCAGAATGAACTTGTCTCTCTCCAATCACTGAAATCTAAAACAATAAACAAGGTTATCAGTAGGAAAGATCAGTGACAAGGCCAAGTTGTCATACACAACTTCACCTCCTAGGAAGGCAATTTAGTTACTGGCTCTTACCTTGGAATTGTCTCCAAAGCTCTCCATCTGGACCAACTTCCACCAAATCATAACTCTTCTCTTTTTCATTTCCCTTACTACACCTCTTAAGTCCCATCTCTCCTAAGTTTCTTCTGATCCAACCTCTAACAACTCTAATATCTGCATACAATGTTAACTGAGGTAACAAAGTCAAAGATTTATGACATTTGAAAGATAATTTAAGTAAGGCTGGAGTGCAAAATCGCAACCCACTCCAGTATTCTTGCCTGAAAAATCCCATAGACAGAGAAACCTGGTGAACTACAGTCCATAGAGTCGCAGAGTCGGTTGCAACTGAGTGAGCACAAAACGAGAGAAGAATATTGTTCGACAATAGGGAAACATGTAAGAAAGGAATTTTAAAGAATATTAGTGCCTAACATTGGAGAAGGCACTGGCACCCCACTCCAATACTCTTGCCTGGAAAATCCCAAGGATGGAGGAGCCTGGCAGGCTGCAGTCCATGGGGTCGCGAACAGTCGGACACGACTGAGCGACTTCACTTTCACTTTTCACTTTCATGCATTGGAGAAGGAAATGGCAACCCACTCCAGTGTTCTTGCCTGGAGAATCCCAGGGACGGGGGAGCCTGGTAGGCTGCCATCTATGGGGTCGCAGAATCGGACACAACTGAAGTGACTTAGCAGCAGCAGCACCAGCGCCTAACATATATCATTGCAAAAATGAACCTCACAAAGGAATGAGCTTTTCCCTATGGAAAAGAAGAAATTCTGAAGGATGATAATATTAAATATGAATGTTGTTATATTGATTACTGCACAAAATACTGGTGGCAGGAGAAGATTGTCTAAGTATCAGAGGTCAATAGGAACTATCTGAAAGGAATATGCTGAACCACTTCATTTGGGGGGAAATGCAGTACACTGTCATCCATACATATTTTAAGAAAGTTTTCTTATTATTATTATTATAGATTATAACCAACTTTATTTTGAAGTGGTCTTTGGTTCTATCTCCTTAAATATAGCATACTTACTCCAAAAATAAAGAAAAGCAGGTAAGAGTATGAATAATTACAGTTAGGGGTTCTAGAACTTCATATTCATTATTTTAAAAACATTACTGTTCTCTCTCCATGATGCCAATAAGGGAAAACATTAGCTCTGTGCCTTAAAAATCTTCCTCATCCTTTGACGAGAATGTCAGCCATTTAAGCACTTCCTGAAGATACTTTTCTCCTCGTCTGTGTAGACTTGGTAATTCCTTCCAAAACATCTTAGCTTCCTAATTATGCTTGACTGGCTCTGCTTTGTTCACTTTCCCAGGCATGTCTCATAAGCAACTGAGAAACATAGTTTATTCTAAAGACATGCATTTTTTTCTCTTTTCCTTTGTCTGGAAAAAAGAAAATCCTTCTCAAACAACTCCTGCCTTCTTTAACCTTCAGCATTTTTCAAGTTCTCTTGAATTTTTGGTATACATTATTAGACAAACATTTTTCTATAAAAGTTAAAAGAAGAATTTATTGGATTGTGAAGGCTTTTTCAACTATAATTATACAAGTGTGATACAGTCAGAAATGAAGATTGATTTCTTCAATGTCTTAACAGAGTCAAGCTTTTTTTTTTAAATGAAGGTACAGATGTTTAAACCATCAATATTAAAAAAGATGCAACGGGGTTGGAAATAAATGGATTAGTTATGCATATATGATTCAAAGGGAGTTGCCTAATAGAAACTTGATATATACAACTTGCAGAGAGTTCTTCATCTAAAGATTCTCAAGTTTCAAATAACTTTGCATTGGGTATTTTGCAACCTATTATTACATGACTCTTCCTTTAAACCAAAAATATATATTTTTTAATGATGTTAAGTCTCTGAATATGGAATATTTCTTTTTAATTTGAGAAGTATTTGTTAATTAAAAAGGTAATTACCTATTGATCACTTTGCTATTCTTGAAGTATAATTTTTAAGAACTCAGAGATGGTGTTTGCCAACTTAATTAACATTGGATCAACTCCAATCTGGGAGTATGGTCCATGTACAGGGAAATAATTAGATCCTCCTGTCTAAAAGACTTTAAAAAAACAAAAGCAATAAGTTAAGTTCTACAACTTAGATATGCCCCTTACCACTGTGATTAAAATGAACAATAAAAAGAAAGGATTATAGGAATCCTAAAATTGCTTACAAAGTAGTAATAATTATTATATAATGTTCCACAAAGTGCCTTGACCTCATTAAGTAACTAAAATATTACATTTAGCTTCTTAAGACTAAATTCTAAAGGCATGTCAGGTCCTAAAAAAATTACTTGCCTGACAAAATGCAGGCATGGCTTAAAGTATCTCTAAGATTCTCCTCAATTTTATTAGACAGTAACTATACAGTGTTTTACAAATTATTGAGTAAATATAGATTTAAAACTTTCATTTGGCATATCCTCTAATTCCTTTCTTTATGTGCATATTTACAAGGACTTCTTCATTGGAACCAATCAAAAGGTCAGCAGGTGGCACTGCACAGCTTGGATGCTCACATTAACTACTGTTAAAGGGCAAAACCTAAAATGCATGAAATGCATGGAAATTCATATGAATTGTAGGCACAAAGCAGTAATAATGAAAGAATGAGAAAGAGATTTTGTGGGATTCCCCCGTGAAAGATGAGTGAGCTCACCCTAAGATTAATGCCAAATGACATCCTCACGTCTGTAAACAAGAATAGAAGATAGTCTTCACTAAGAAGAGTATGTTATATGGAAACATTATCTCAGAGGTGAGGAATCCAAGCCTGTTCAGATGATCCTGGGGTTTCAGGAAATTTGCTTATTCAGGCAAGCCAGCCTCAAGTCAGTAAGAACTAATTTTCACTGCCTAAACTCCCAGCTATGTAAATGACAGAAGATGAGAGCAGTATCTGACAAGAAGAGAAGAGAGCATTCACATAGAAGAGAAAGGTACAGAGATACAAAAAAAGAGGAGTTCAAAGGACAAATACGGGATTCAGGTACAACATCAACAAAAGCCTCACAGGAAGACAGCCGAAGAATTCAGACAATGAGCACAGATTTTTAGGAACGATTTATTTTGCTGAACAGGCAACAGACAAAAAGTCTCACCTGGATGAAATGTACAGCCAACTGGTTGAAAACTTAAAGTATGAGTCCTTGTGAGAGAAAAAACAAAAAGTATGTAAAATAAGTGACACATATTCATCTTAAAAATTGGGGGGCGGGGGGCACACAAGCTGCTGTTTAGAAAATCATGAGTAAAAGAACAGCCTTTAAAGCAAAAACTTTTGTACTAAAGGCTCCAATGAACTCATTTCCCACAAACAAACAACAACAACAAAAATAATGCTAGGTAAAATGATGCAATAAGGCAAATAAGATTTTGGCTCTCAAGTTAATATGCTAGAAAATCACAAATTGCAAATTCTTCCATATAATGCATTCAGCTTAAAACCATGGCAGGCCAAAGTACAGAAAGAAAGGCAAGAAAGAAGATATCAATTTTGATGACACTGGCTTACTCATGAACCAATTTTATGAAAATGTTTTTGTTCCCTAGACAGTGAGTTTCAAGAGATTCCCAAGGGAAATCTACTTTTGTCTCCCACTGGGATAGTTCTGTCATTTTGGCAACAGTTAGTTTTTGAAATGAAGATTATGAATCATCAGTAGAGTCTTAAAAATGATTTGAAAAGTCAACAGTTATAATGGTCAATTTAAAATCTCTAAAAACAAACCATATGACAATTTGTAAGCTGAGAGCAACAACAAAAGAGAAACTAATAAAAATAATTTGAAATGATTAAATCATGTTTTACAGAACAATTCTAGAATACCTGGGAGAATGTGCCCCCCGCCCCCGATATATACTCTTTAGAGAAAATTTGGTACACACTAGTTTCAGTGACAAAAAACATGCTCTTAAGTATATATATTTCTGGAAAAAAATTATCAAGAGTACCCTGTATAAAATAATAAACTTTGATGCTACGGATTGCTCTGAATATCTTTTACTTCAATTTTGAAACACTGATGATACAATTTCAAGGAAAAAATCATGCAAACAGCTGGTTAAAATAAATTTTATAGAATCTTATTCTGAAAGTGCCAGAAATTAAAAATAGTCATACTTGACATATTCCATTTGAGTAAGTACATTTTTTGTAATAATTTCTAGCTATTATCTTCTAAATTCAAAATTTATGAAAACAAAGACACTTTTTACTCATGTATGAAAATCCAAGATAAACTTTATCTTTCTTCTGGTGATACTAGTATTCATCCTCCAGCTTCATTGTCCAAAATGGTAGCAGTTAATTATAGATGCCTATTTAAATTTTAATTTGTACTAATAAAAGTTAAGTGAAATTAAATAGTTCCTCAGTCATATTAACTATATCTTGGAGTTCTTAATAGCCACAGGTAACTAGGGGCTGGCATACCAATCAGAGCAGATACAGAACATTTCTATGACTACAGAAAGTTCTGTTAGACAACATTGATCTATAGGCTATAAACCGAGAAGAGGCTTCATGCATTTGAATGTATTATGATATAGATGCCAATATAAATTCAATTACTAAAGCTATATTTCTAGCTACAAGAAAAATAATCTCACTAAATTTCAAAGACGTTTCTATCATCTATTATATTAATCCAAGTCCATAGTCTTAACACTAGGTTTTTTCACTTTTGTACTGAGTTTTCAAACTGGTAACTCTGTTAAATGTCAATTGATTTATATCTGTAGACTCCTTAAAAACTTCTTTTATTACATTAAACATTCCAAGATTTTTGAGGCAGATGTAGTTGACTAAATCTGGCAAGTAGAATGAATACTTCTTAAATACTTTATTATTTTACTAGTTAACAGCTGCTCTTAATTTTGAATCAAAAGCTAAAATATTAAAGTATTAGTTAATTCATAAATAGTGCATAACAGATTATTTAGTAAATAGTTCATGATTTGTAGCTTGAAACAAATGTTTATTTTCTATCTTCTCAAAGAGAGAAGGGAAAGACTAAGACCCATTTGGAAATGCTACTTGGGAGAAGATATAGAAGCATGAGTAAACGTTCACATGTTTCCACTTAATCAAATATACTAAAACCAATAAGGAAATCCAAATTTGTTTATTCAACTGCAATCTGAGCAAAAGTACTAGGGTGGTAAGTAGTGGTGATATGTATGTCCGAGAGCGGGTGAGAGTAGGAAAAAGGAATAGTTTTTCCATTTTCAACAAAAATATTTGGCCAGTCCACATTAGCTTATCTCTAAAATCCATATCAAGGATATTGTCCTAATGCATGTAATATCATTCCTTTGCTCTAATTCTTCACCATTGTAGTTTATCTGTCCATTCTTCTGCAAAATTAAAGAAAAATGGAGTGGTACTTCTAACAGTGGTATCTCCAGCCCCTCAATGACTCAAACTCTGTCTGCAGAACAGTTTTTAAACATAATAGAATATATCCAGAAATAGTTGATGATTCTCTAAATATAATCAGAAAAGTGACAAATGAGTAAAGACTATTTGATTTACCCATCTGTGTGACCAAACTGACATGGATGAAATCTCTGACAATTACATACAATTCAAGAAGATTCTCACTGAAATACATATTAATAATGCTATCCTCAGAAGCTTATTAAACTATCTGGAAGTCTCTAGAAAAAAAAAATTCTCATTTTTTTTAAACCATGAGAATTATAAACCTTATTACTTCCTTAGTTAAGAAAAATCAGACAACCTATGAGCTATAAATTAGTCTTAGAAATACTACCACAGGTCGTCTAATGCCCTCTAGGCTGTATAAGATTTAACTAATAAATGGAAATAGCCTCTATTTGTTCTTACTACATGTGGTGGCTATCTTGAATTCACATCTTTAAAGTATTACACTTCAGAGCTAGCTGATTTAAATTATTCCCTTGCAGATAAAACTAAGATATATCAATATTACACCACAGATAATTTATTTAAATTGGTATTATTAGTCCTTTTAAATATAAAGAAGAAAATATATCCTTGTTGTAGCCTTAATTCATTGTAAGACATGGGAACAGACATCTGCAATGGTTTAGTTTCTGGGAAACAGGGAAAAACAGCAACAGTAGCAGGCAAGAAAACATTAAAGATGGCATTTAAACTGTTACAAGAAATGAAACAAGCTCACTTAAATCCACACATGAAGTGAAGTGTTCCACTCATCCTCCTCTCTGAAATTCTTGGTGAGTCAGTGAAATAGGCAGAAGAAAATGCAGCAAACATTAACCCTTTCTCCATTGCAATTCCCTTTGTTCCTATAAAACAAACAAATTCTGAAAGAGTTAAATATGGAAACGTCTCTAGAGATTATGGAGCCCAAACCTCATTTCATAGATGAGGTGAAAACTGAGGCCCAAAGAGGTAACATGACTTGTTCAAAGTCACACAGCAACACGGTTACAGAATGAGAATAGGAAGCCATGAATCCAGCCAGAGCTCTTTCCACAGCTGATGTGTGGGCAAGAGGCTGGAGGGCCAGTCCCTTCCCCAGAAAACAGCCTGTCAAGTGCATCTACTGATTCTCCTAGCATACCTTTCTTTGTTTGAAAAAAGAAAAGATAAAGCTAATAATATCCTTTATGCTCTTTTAGCGGAGAAGGCAATGGCAACCCACTCCAGTACTTTTGCCTGGAAACTCCCATGGACAGAGGGGCCTGGCAGGCTGTAGTCCATGGGGTTGCGAAGAGCTGGACACGACTAAGCGACTTCACTTTCACTTTTCACTTTCATGCATTGGAGAAGGAAATGGCAACCCACTCCAGTGTTCTTGCCTGGAGAATCCCAGGGACGGGGGAGCCTGCTGGGCTGCCATCTATGGGGTCGCACAGAGTCAGACATGACTGAAGCGATTTAGCAGCAGCAGCAGCATGCTCTTTTAGAGCCTTTTAAATAGATATCAATAGGACTACAGGAAATTTTAAAATATTTGGTAAGATTTTTTAAATTACTGATCAATTTCTTGTCAGATGACACAATTGTAAAAGCCTATTAATTAATTTTTTTTTCCAAGCCCCAGCCTCTTGTAACATCAGTCTCACCAAAGACAATTGCCAAATTAATCTTCCTAAAACAGTTTTAATCATGTCACTCTCTTCTGCACAAACATCTGGTGGCTCCCCTTGGCCTACCAAATTAAATGTGAAATCCTCACACTGGCATTCAAAGTCCTTCACAAAATCCCAATCAGTCTTTCTTTCCCTGGTATTCTTTACTTGTTTCCCAGTCCATCTCCAACCAGGAGACAGTAACAATCATCGTTAACCAGGAGACAGTAACAATCGTTTCCTACCTCTCATGCCTCCCCTCACTCTGCTATTCTGTCCTCTTGGCACACATGCTCTCTTTTCAGATCTACTTGTACAAAGCCCAGGACACCTTAAATATGATCATTTTTCTGTCTGTCCACTCTAACCTGATCTAAAACACATTCACAATTAGATATCATCCTTCCTATCTCCCCAGCCTCCAAGGACTCCAGTTTTTCTTCTTCAGTGAAGATGATCACATTCCCTTACATTTACAGAATATCAGACCTGTCCTAATTTCCTTTCTTATCCAACTGAGTGCCTTTATAACAGAGTCACAGGTTCCCCTGATTCCAACATGCAATCAGTATCACTGGCTTTCATGCCAAAAGGTTTTCAGGACAAAACAGATAAGAATGAGCTAAACTTCACTAAGTTTAACCTTCACTGAGATTTATGTTGAAGTCCATGTCAGAGACAGGCCAACAACATGGACATGGTAAACAAGATGGATAGAGAGGAATAAACATATCTTGCTGTAGAATGATGATGGGACAGGATGCTAGCACTTGGGGTTTCAGGAATAATCAAGTTTAGTCCTTCACACAACTGAGCTTCCCTGAGACTCAAAATTCCCTTGGGCATTGTTGCTGTTCAGTCACTAAGTTGTGTCTGAACTCTTTGAGACCCCATGGACTGTAGCACACCAGGCCTCCTTGTTCTTTACTGTCTCCTGGAGCTTACTCAAACTCATGTCCATTGAGTCAGTGATGCCATCCAACCATCTCATTCTTTGTTGTCCCTTTCTTCTCCTGCCCACAATCCTTCCCAGCATCAGGCTTTTCCAATGAGTTGGCTCTTTGAATCAGGTGGCTAAACTACTGGAATTTCAGCTTCAGCATCAGTCTTTCCACTGAATATTCAGGGCTGGTTTCCTTTAGGATTGACTGGTTTGATTTTCTTGCAGGCCAAGAGACTCTCAAGAGTCTTCTCCAGCACCATATTTAAAAAGCATCATTTCTTCGGTGCTCAGCCTTCTTTATGGTTCAACTCTCACATCCATACATGACTACTGGAAAAACCATAGCTTTGACAATATGGACCCTTGTCAGCAAAGTGATATCTCTGCTTTTTAATATGCTGTCTAGGTCTGTCATAGCTTTTCTTCCAAGGAGAAAGTGTTTTTTAATTTCATGGCATAGAACACATTTAGACGCTTTTTTCTTTTTAACTCTTTCAATATAATTAGTGCACCGAAGAAAGTCATTTGTTCAATGATCTGGAAGATGGCATGCAGCTCCCCTAAGGCCTGCATCTGTTATTGGGCAGGATATATGGCAGCTTGCTGTGTTTACTAATTGGGTTGGCTAGTTACTTTGTTCCCTCTTTCTATTTTTCAGAAATCCTCCCAAAGAAGTAATTTCCCTATTTGACTCAAATTCTTAAAAGTGAGCAGCATGATCACTTTAGAAATGCAAACATTCATTTGCCTAAAATCTCAAAATGAATTTGATTTTTTTCTCTGTCTTTTCCTGGGACTACTTTTCTTCCTCTTCTAGCAGGTCAGCATCAAAAAGCAATTGGGGCATTCTACCATGTTCTCATCTTACCAGATATTCTGGCCACTGCTCTAGATCCCACATCCTGTATTCTCAGTCTTTCTTTGAGGTTTATGTGATTTTAATGATCGAGGTGTATGAGTCTGAGGGAAGAGCCTCCCCGATCCCATCTGTACTTCTCACAGCAAGACAAGTGGCTATGCTGCTCCAAGGTTCTTTGGGTCCATTCCACTTCCATGCAGATAAACGCAGCACTTGATGTGAACAGTTAAATAGCTGGAAAAACAGGATGGGTCTGTGTAATTGGCCTTGTATACTTTCTCAATCTTGGCTTGTCAGTGAGAATTATACTCACACAGGCTGTGGCAGTGGGTGGCCTTTTCCTGAGTGAAGTGTTATGTACCCTATTCATTTCTCTTTTGGAAATCTAGAGCTATGTCCAGCTCTTAAATGACAGTAGTAGAGGAATTTCACTGCAGAATATTAATCATCTTTTGCCTCCTCTTTGGTTAAAAAAAAAAAAAGAAAATAGTATTTTTTTCAGAGGCTTTCTCTGCCTTGATGAGGTTAATAATTTATTTGAACACACTATAATGGCATAAATAGCTTTTTTTGTACCTTCATTTTGATAAAAAGAAAGAAAAGGAGGGCATATTCGTTTCCATGATCAATTTTGCTGAAAATTTCACAAGCTCATCTATTCATGGAGGAGATCTGGGAATATGATTTATTGACAGCCTCATCTTCCTCAGGACCATACAGTCACCAATCTGCTGTCAACCTTGCCAAGGCTTCCTTGCTCACTGTCCACCCCCATATTTTTGCAATCAATTTCCAATTCTGCTAACTCTGCTTTGAAATGTCTCTCAAATTCATCATCCTTTTTGTTTCTACTGCCAGCCATTTTTCCTATGAACTACAGGACCATTTTTTCCTATATAGGCTTCTTTCCTGTAATCTAACCAATCATACCACCTTCCTGTCCCTTGCTTACTTCTTCTGAAACCACACTTCTTATCATAATCCCTTGCCCAAAAAATCATTAATGGGGAACTAAGATCATGGTATCCAGTCCCATCACTTCAGTCCCATCACTTCAAATAGATGGGGAAACAATGGAAACAGTGACAGACTTTATTTTCTTGGGCTCCAAAATCACTGCAGATGGTAACTGCATCCATGAAATTAAAAGATGCTTACTCCTTGGAAGAAAAGCTATGACAAACCTAGACACTGTATTAAAAAGCAGAGATACTACTTTGCCAACAAAGGTCCATATAGTCAAAGCTATGGTTTCCCAGTGGTCATGTATGGATATGAGAGTTGGACCATAAAGAAAGCTGAGTGCTGAAGAATTGATGCTTTTGAACTGTGGAGTTGGAGAAGACTCCTGAGAGTCCCTTGGCCTGCAAGGAGAACAAACCAGTCAATTCTGAAGGAAACCAGCCCTGAATATTCATTGGAAGGACTGATGCTGAAGCTGAAGCTCTAATACTTTGGCCACTTAATGTGAAGAGCTGACTCATTAAAGAAGACCCTGATGCTGGGAAAGATTGAGGCAGGAGAAGGGGATGACAGAGGATGAGATGGTTGGATGGCATCACTGACTCGATGGACATGAATTTGAGCAAGCTCTGGGAGATGGTGAAGGACAGAGAAGCCTGGAGTGGTGCAGTCCATGGGGTCGCAAAGAGTCAGACACGACTGAGCAACTGAACAACAAAGTTGATAGTAAAATCACTCATCTTCTTAGCCCTTTAGGCTTTCTAACATTTCACTAGAACTAGTATTGATCTTTCACTACGATTCAATATTTCCTAGGACATAAATAACTGAACACTACAGTCCTCAGTCTCTGTTAACTGCTATGCCTTTCTTTTTGCTGGACAAAAGTTCTACATGTTTTTCTGTTGACAGACTACCCATCATTCAAGGCTGATCTAAAATATTACCTCTTCTATAGAACTTTTCTGATTCACATCCAACTTGATGATTTCTTACATTCTTATAAGGATCAATAGCATGTCTTTCCCCTAATGACCTCTCTAGTCTTATAGTTCATATACTTGATTATTTATAATTTACCTTCTTACTAGATTTTAAATACCCATGTGTAGTGTATATAATGTGTATGTCTGTGTGTGTTATTATTTGTACAGTCTAGATTTGTATTCCAACATCTAGCATGAGGCATTCCACATAATAAATGCTCCAAAAATATATGCTGAATTCAATCAACATGTATTTTCTGAGTTATTACTGAATGAATTTTAAGTTCATTTGTCTAGTCATTAATACAAAGCTACATAAATTATGCACCTGTCTGTTCTTTTTAGTAAATTACATATAAATAAATTATTTTACTCTCTTTCTAGTTGACAGTTTGTGATTTGCTGTCTATGTATGTTTCTCTTATCATTTTCAAACTTGTTCCAACCAAGGGTAGGTTACAAACTTAGGATTCTTTCTTCTGTCTCATTACATTTTCCTGTCATCTCTTTCTGTACTGTTCTGACATACTTATCTCTCCCTTAAGTTCCATTGTTAAAAGATAACTCAGTTGTGTATGTATGTGTGTGTATGCGTGTGTGTGTATATGTATGTATGTATGTATATAATACATATGTATATATGTATATATATGTATATATGTATATATATATATACACACACATATATATATATATGGCAGGCTTCCCTTGTAGCTCAGTCGGTAAAGAACCTGCCTGCAATGCAGGAGACCTGGGTTTGATCCTTGGGTCGGGAAGATCCCCTGGCGAAGGAAATGGCAACCCACTCCAGTACTCTTGCCTGGAGAATCCCATGGATAGGGGAGCCTGGCAAGCTACAGTATATGGTGTCACAAGAGTTGGACACGACTTAGTGACTAAACAATCACTATATTTATGACATTATTTTCAGTTTTCCTCACATTTGGCACATGGGAGATTAAAAATTTGTTCAGTGTTCTATCCTGTTCTTCTGTTTTTTATCTGCAACTCTTTTTTTTTTTTCCTTTATCTTTCCTCTCTGCCATTGACACTTTGCCTTTTATCAAACTTCGTTTCTCTATTCTAACTCATTCTCGATCCTGTCTTTCCCTCTTAAGTCCTGGTGAAAAAGCGTGGTCAAGGTGGCTGGTTATGGGAAGTAAGGGCAATGGGTCAGAAAGGGAGGCACTGGGCAGTGAGACATCCTAGAGATATCCTGTGCTCCATCCCTTCTTCAGCCCTCCCGATACCAGTCAACCTGCGAATTCTATCAGGTTGTCAATAAGTATCTCCTAATCTTCATTTCCCCCTTTCTACACTCCAGGCATTGCTTTTGGTAAGGCCTGCATGGTCACTAACACCCATTACAAGAGCCCTCTGGTCATCTCTGCTGGGGTGTTTCAACCAGGGATTTTATAATTTACACTGTTGTCAGAGAGAATATTCTAAAGTGCTCATCCAATCAGGTGAAGCCTTTGTTCAAAATGTTTAATGACCCACCATCACCTAGATAAAACCTCCAAAGTCCTTAGACATGAAGATCTGGGAGCTGCCTTATCATGGTTTCTCTCTCATGCACTCTCTGATTACATGTTGCTCTCTACCTGGCAAAACTCCCTCTTTCTCACCCCAGTAGATCATTTTGCTCAGGAGATGGGCCGCTTCCTCATGTTTCACAGTTCATTTCAAGCAAGACGATGATGATAAGCCCTTTTCTCTCCAGCTCCCATCCAAGATCAAACTAGCCCTTCCCTCCTTGGGGCAGCACCCAGCCACACAGAACCTATATATTTACTTCCCTCAAAGCACCTCTGACATCTGTTATACTAATAACTAAGGGCACAGTTAAAGGAGTTGAGCTGCTTAATTGTGAATCCTGGCTCAACCATTCTCTAGCTGTGTGGAATCTCACACGGTTTATATAACCTACCCATGTCTCACATTTCTCATCAGTAAAGCAGGGAAACTAACAGTAACAACTTTGTAGGGCTTTTGCGAGAATTAAATTAATATTTAAAACCCTTAAAACAATGACTAGCTCATGATAGGTACTGCACAAGTAGTAGCTATTATAACAATTATTATCATTATTATTCCTTGTTTGACTGTCCCTTACAGGCAAATACCAGTAAAATTAAAAAAAATAAAAATAAAAACAGTAAATACCAGTTTTTATCCTCAGTTTCTAGTATAGCCCCTAGGACAAATTAGACACTTAATAACCATTTCATAAAAGAATGAACAAATGCATAAAAATAGGAATAAGAGAAAAACAGATCTTTTATTTTCCCAAATTACAACATGTCCCTTTTCCATTGTTCTCCTTAGATGTGAAGGCAACTGTAAGGCGACACACACAAACGTTCATAGTGCTTTAATAGTTGACAGTTTTAATCAAACTTTCCAACTTGCACAGAGGGCTTCTGTTCTACCATATCTCAGAATTACAAGAGCATCTATGGGTATGCAGAACGGGGAAAATGCCAGCAAAGCCAGGGAGCAGGACTAGCTGCATAATTTGTGAGGCCCAATGCCAAATGAAAATGCTAAATCGCTTGTTCAAAAAGTCTTAGAAATTTCAAGATGGCTACAGTAGAGAATTTTACTAAGTGTGAAGCTGTTCTGAGTACAGGAATCAGTTTGACTGCACAGACTAACCTCCTATGAAGCCAGCCCTACCAGGAATCTAACATCTTCTCATCAGCTCCACAATGTGTTCTGAAATACATATTTAGTCTATGTTACTGCCAGATTTCTCTCACTCTCAACTAAACTGTGACATTCTAGGTCTACTGTGCACTTACTCTGCCTCTTCACCTTGAACTGCCCAAGATCCAGCCTCCACCATCCACTAGAAAAGTCACTGACCTCTCCAGATATCTCAGTAATCTAAGCACCATCAGGCTCAAAATATGTCTCCATCAGTCCTTTTAGGGTACAAACTTTGTCCCCACAACTCTGCCTATGATTCTGTACATATCGGAAGGTCTCATTCTCTGGTTTGCCTCATTTTATAAAGAGATATCTGTTTTTTTGTAGGAAAGTCAGTAGTTGTGAATGCCTAATAAAAGAAGAAAAGGGCTAAATAACCCTCTGGGTTCATTAACATGTTAATGGTGACATGACCTAACCGAATGGAAGGCTAAATCCTAAGGAAAGAGCTCCCCAGAACAAGTCCCTGGAGGAGTTATTTCATACTATATACAAAATCCGTTAAGCAAATCCAGTTAGACCTCTTCTTATCTCAGCTAGCACTCAGGCGTTGCCTCTTGAATAACCTCAAATGAAATGAACCTCAAATGAAATGTCTTAATAGAAATAGTGGTGAGAAGGCCTATCATAGAAGTAGATGGTAGAACAAGGACAAAGAAAGTGAAATAATTACAAAAGAAAATATATTTGTCACAGGAGGGAACTTGGAGTTGGGTAAAAGGGAAAGGAAATTAAATTAGAAGGTGGGAAGGGAAAATGAAGCTGCTGGCCTGGAAAAGGAAAATCATTCTCTGTGCTCCTATTACACAAATGCGTTGCTGGCGTTCTGTATTAAAATATAAATTCAGTGCAGAGGCAATAAGGCTGGCAGAAACGTGCACAGGCAGAAAGCCAAGAGCCTTGGCTGTTGGCAGCCACTCGGGCCCAAGGGCCCCTGCAATGGAATCCAGGTTATATCTGTCACAGACTGAGCCACTGAACACTGTTATTTCTTAGTTAAGGACTCTGGTGTTGGCTTTGAAATTTTCTTCATTTTGGGAGCCATAAACACATAGTGATTTCATAGCAGAGAGGAACAGCATAAATTCTTACTTGCTCTGTCAGGTGAAGAATGATAACATTACTCAAAGAAATGCAGATGGTGGGAGACGAAGACTTTCTCCAACAAAGTGCATTGTTTCTCAAGGCTGTTTATGTTTTAGAATAATGTTTATTGAATCCCTTGTGAGTACTGAGCACAGAGCAGTGAAGAAGAGAAATGTTCTTCTGGGGCTGACAGTATACATGTAAGCTCATAAATGAACAAGCTAATTTCATATAGAGATAAAAATGTAATGCAGGAGATAACCAAGGGGAGGTAAGACAATAACCAGAGGAAAGGTGTGAGGTGAGGTTAACTAAGAGAGTGTTCATCAAAGGCTACTTTGATAAGGTGGCATTTTGCCAAGACTTTGAAAAAGAGGTAGTCATGGTACATTCAAGGTAACAGGAGTAGTAAGTACAAAGGTCCTGACGCAGGATAGAAATTGGTGGGACGAATTGAGAGCGTAGCATTGAAACATATAGATTACCGTATGTAAAATAGATAGCCAGTGGGAATTTGCTGTATGAGGGGAGAGGTAGCTCAAATCTGGTGCTCTGTAACCTAGAGGGGTGTGATGGGGTGGGATGTGGGAGGGAGGTTCAAAAGGGAGGGGACATATGCATACCTATGGCTGATTCATGTTGATATATGGCAGAAACCAACATAATATTATAAATCAATTATCCTTCAAATAAAAATAAATTAATTTTTAAAAAAGAAAGCAAATATATATATATATATATATATATATATATATATAAATATATACTGGCTATTCCAGTAACCAAAAAGAGATCAGTAAGGCTAGAATCTAGAAAGCAAGGGTGAAATATATGGAAGAAGACATGGACAGAGGTGGGCAGGAATCATCATGTAGGATCTCATAGACTATGGTCAGGGGTCCTACATTTATTCTAAAAGAAATAGGAAGCTCCTGAGGGAACAAGAAAGGGGCCGTAGCAACTGATTTCAGACTTTAATGATCTCATTGGCCCCTCTGTGTAGAACGTATTGCAGGAGCAGAAATGGGAATAGAAAGACCCATTATAAGGCTATTGTAGTGGTTCAGGCAAGAAATTATGGAGATTCTAGATTATGGTGAGGGACTTGGAGAAGGAAGGAGGAAAAGAGTACACGGACATGGAAGGATAATGTCTGCAGTGTCCTGAGTAGGGGGAGGAAGTGATATGTTCACACATTCCTGAGGGGTCACCTCGTGAGGACAGGGTTGGCTCCTATACCTTTACAATTAGGAAACACCTCATTTACTTAAAGACTACATCTTCAAGAGCCTCAGTTATTCATAACATAAAATTTGTTAAAAAAATCTTTGAACAAATTTATTTAAATTGTTATATATTACTTGTAATAGAGACAGTCATTTCAAGACTATTTGTTTTTATCTCATGAACAAGTTTATTTTTCCTTTTTCTTAACTGTCATTGTTTCGTTTCCCAACCCATGACAGATCAGATTCAGTACCCCGGAAGCTGGCAGGTAGTGTTTCTAAAGCCTGGTAAAGCGATAGAAATAACAAAAGATAATTGCTATTAGGGCATACAAGGTGGAGACACAGGTACTTATACTTACATATCCATATCAACAAATAAACAAGCAAACAAACATTTGAAATGAGTACGCAGAAATATTTTGATCCAGAATTACTCAGCAAAATGGTCCCACAGGCCACAGTCACCTTTGAAGGCATGCAGGACAACCATAGTCTTACCTGGGTGCTCACATCAAGGACAACTTTCTATCACAAGACATCTCTAAACCATGGACACCTCTCCCACGTGTTCCCATAATGCTTCTTGCTTCCCTTCCTCAGAGTGCTTACTACCTTGTTTTCTCTTTCTGTATTTGCTACCCCCACAAGATAGGGAATGCTTTGAGGACAGCTCTTTAATGCCCCTTTCATCCCAGATGGCTTAGCAGGTAAAGAATCTACCTGCCAATGCAGGAGATGTAGGAAACACGGGTTTAATCCCTGGGTTGGGAAGATCCCCTGGAGTAGGAAATGGCAACCCATTCCAGTACTCTTGCCTGGAAAATTCCATGGACAGAGGAGCCTGGAGGGCTATAGTCCATGGGATCACAAAGAGTCAGACATGACTGAGCACACATGCATGCACCTTTGTTATCTCCTAGGCCTATGAGAGTAGATGCTCAATGAAAGTGTGGAAAGAACCACAGAGCAGCAGCTGTTAATTTACCTCTAGGAGAGACAGCCTGCAGCCCAGAAACTCAGCAGCTGTTGTATCAGTAGCCAAAGCATTCCCAAGCTTTAGAGATTTGTATAGGTACAGCATAGGCTGTTTATTTATTTATTTATTTTAACAGATGGACAGAAAGTTTTAAACCACTGCTTGTTGGCAGAGCAACAAAGGTAGGCTCAGGCAACTGGGCTGATATAATTATAGTGTTGGTTATGCCTGATGTGTTTTATTCTGATGTGCATATTTTGTGTTCCATACACATTTAAAGATTTAATTAAATGTTTTATTATGGGGAACACAGTGCCAAATATCAGCATCATTACCTTTTTTATTTTTTTCCACAGGAACAACCGTTCCCTGATTTGGTTTTGAGATTTAAGTAAAGATCAGGCCTATATTTACTTGGTCATACTGACATGGTCACTAACAAAAATGTCCTGTGTTTCTTATTGCTTGCCAGCTGCTGTGGCCGTTTAAGCTCCCTGAGGGCAAAGGATGGGTCCTGCCATACTGAGCCTCCAGCTGAGTTCTGGACATGAGTGCTTTGTCCACGGCGGGCTCAGACAGAGAGAGAGGGGACAGCCATGTACGAAATCTGATGCTGGCTCTTCTGGATGTACAACAAAACAGAGCAAATCAGGATCAACACCAAAGAGATAATAAATTAATATACAGAGACAGATAGATAGATAGGGAAAAGCACTGTTTTGATAGTCAAAGATTCCATTAATGACAATCTGAGGCCTCAGGAAATATTCTACAAGGTTTGACATGTGTGTACATATGTATGCGTATGTGTGCATGTATGTTTCCCTCAAAAAGCCTTTGCTAGACAGCGCAGCAGATGACCAAAGATCTCCATAAATTAAAAACGTGAAAAAAAAAATCTCATCCTTGCTCTTTTGGAGTGAGTTGGAACACAAAACATTTTCAATGGTCATTACAGAAAAAATTCCTCTTCTGAATCCAAATTTATAAATATTTCAGTTCTCATTGAAATAAAGTTAACTACCTAAATAAATGACTTCCAGAATTTTTTAAGCAACAGAATCCCTTCCTCCTTTTTAAAGAAATCTTGGAACTGTAGGCAGTCTCTCCCTATATGTGTAAGGAATGAAAGTCAAGCTGTGCGGGTGCCATGAATGTGAAGGAGCATGGCAGTACGTGATGGTGGGGACTTGGGTGTGGGTCAAGAGAGGCGCTGGCAGGCTAGGTGGCTGCCTAGCTCAGAGGCAGCTCAGAATCCTCAGGAACTGCCTGGCTTATAAATTACTGCGCCAAAAGGACCTATCAATTCTCTCTAGTTAAAGCTTAGAGCTGCAAACTGAGGCCTGACCTGTTGACTACCTGAAAGGATGGTGAGCTTGAAGAGGATCCTGAGTGGGAACTTAGCAGGAATGCAGAGTGATCACTGGCTAGAGGCATTCCTCTGTCCACAGACCCCCTTCACTGGGGACATATCTACACCTGAGAGACCTAGGAATCCAAATCAGGAGTATAAATATTATTAATAAGTTTACCTAGGGCTCCCTCTTCCTTTCCTAGCAGCAGCAATACTTACACTTGCTTCATATCAACTAGAAAGGGTTATATTTGTCCTGTGTCATTACTGTGCTATACACACTTATCCCTCTATCCTCTCTGTCTCCTTCCACTTAGAGAAGCTGGAAGGAAGATTCTAGAAGAGAAGCCCAGAAGTTTTTTGGAAAAACAGGATGTGAGCCAAAAAGAAGAGAGGAAAGATGCTTTTGTCTCACTTTTTGTCATTGTTTATAACTGATTTTTATAAAAAATTTCACGTGTCAATGAAACTTGTGGGCTATAATTAAATTGCTCTAATGCTATCATTACATAGATATCAGATGCACTGGATTAAAGTAAACAAAGAAATAGCTCTTTAATTAAAAATTATTTTTAAAAGAACTTGGTCCAATTTCCTAAATATGATAAATGAAACACTATTGAAAAGCAATGCTACCGGAGCTTTAATTTGTAAGATCTTAATCTTAACTAAAACTGTGTTCGCATGTAAGCAACCATCTGGATAAGATGCTTAAAACTCAAGGAATTAAAAAAAAAAAATCTGAATCATTTTCTCTACACAAAGTCAAACACTTAAACACTTAAAAGTATCGAAATTAATGCATAGTATGCAATCTTGATAGAAAACTACTTAAACACAAATTAAAGAAACTTCTAAGTAGAGAAGAGAGAATCTGGATGACAAATTAAACTTGACTTAAGAGATGGGATATCAAGTTAAATTTGAGTTTTTATTTGAAAAGGAGTGTCAGCATGCCTAACTAGCAGCATGTGACCTTGAGTGAGTTATTTAACCCCTACAAGCCATAATTTTTCAACTACAGAATGGGTATAATTATCATACCATTTTGAGATCTTTCTGGGATTCAGTGTGGATGAAAAAAATGGAAAAGCTCATGGTATCTTAAAGAATTTATGTCCAACTAGAACCTCTGTTACCCCAAAATTCATGTGCTGAAGTCCTAATGCTAAATACCTCAGAACATGACCTTATTTAGAAATAGGGTCTTACAGATATAATTAATTAAGAGGAAGTCATTAGGATGGGCTCTAACACAATATGATTAGTATCTTCATAAAAGAGGGTAATTTAATAATTCAATAACAAAATACATCCCAAAATCCAGTTAAAAAACAGGTAGAGGATCTGAATAGATATTTTTCTGAAGAAGACATACAGATGACCAAAAAGTCATCTACAAGAAGATGTTCAACATCACTAATTACCACGGAAATACAAATTAAAACTACAATAAGACATCATCTCATATCTATCAGAATGGCTATTACCAAAAAGACAACTAATAGAAATTGTTGGCAAGGATATTGGGAAAAGGGAGCCCTTGCCCTCTGTTGGTGAGAATGTCAATTGGTGCAGCCACTATGGAAAACAATGTGGAGGATTCTCAAAAAAAATAAAAATAGGACTACCCTATGATTTAGCAATTCTTCTTCTGGGCATTTATCTGAAGAAAACGAAAACATTCATTCAGAAAGATATACCCACATGTTCATTGCAGCATCACTTACAACAGCCAAGATATGGAAACAACCTAAGTACCCACTGATAGCTAAATCGACAATAGAATACTATTAAGCCATAGAAAATGAAACCTTGCCATTCGAGACAACACTGATGGGCATTATGCTAAGGGAAATAAGTCAATGAAGACAAACACTCACTTATAAATGTGGAATTAAAAAATCAAACAAGCAAAACAATAAAAAGTAAGGTTCCAGATAGAACAGCGGCTGGGGTGAGGCATTGGTGAAACGGATGAAAGTGGGGGTCAAAGGTACAAGCTTCCAGTTACAAAATAAGTCACTGGGATGTGAGGTACGGCAAGGTGACTATAGATGATAATATTGTATAATATGTTTGAAAGTTGCTAAGAGTTAACTCATTGGAAAAGACTCTGATGCTGGGAGGGATTGGGGGCAGGAGGAGAAGGGGATGACAGAGGATGAGATGGCTGGATGGCATCACTGACTCAATGGACCTGAGTCTGAGTGAACTCCGGAGTTGGTGATGGACAGGGAGCCACGGCGTGCTGCGATTCATGGGGTCGCAAAGAGTTGGACACGACTGAGCGACTGAACTGAACTGAACTGAAGAGTAAATCATAAAACTCCTCATCATAAGAAAAAAAAATGTAACTATGTATGGGGATGGCTGCTAACTAGACTTATTGTATTGATTATTTTCAAGTATATACAAATATCAAATTATAATGGTGTGCACCTGAAGCTAATATAATATTGCATGTCAACCATGCCTCAGTAGAAAAAGGGAGAATGCCATGTGAAGATATAGGGATAAGATAGCCATCTACAAGCCAGGGGAAGAGACCCAAAACAGCATCTTCCACACAGCCCTCAGAAAGAACCAACCATGCCAATGTCCTGATCTCAGATTTCCAGGCTTTAAAACTGTGAGACCAAAATTTTCTGTTGTGTAAATCATGCAGTGTGTGGTGTTTTGTTACAGCAACCCTAGCAAAGAAATGATCTTATCTGGAAATAGGGTTTAGAAAATGTAATCAGGATGAAGTCACACTGGATTGGGATGGGTCATAAATCTTATGATCGGTGTCCTTATGAGAAGACCATGTGAAAACACAGAGACACTGGGAGACACCCAGAGAAGACCACACAACAACAGAAGTAGAGACTGGAGCAATACAACTGCAAGCCAAAGAGGACCAATGACTTTGGCCACCAACAGAAGCTAAGAGAGAAGCAGGAAGATTCATTTCCAGAGATTCCAGAAGTAACCAAATCTGCCAGCTCCTTGATTTTGGACTTCTCAACTCCATAACAGTGAGAGAATAACCTCAGTTGCTTAAAGCCACACAGTTAATGGCAATTTGTTACAGCAGCCTAGGAATCTAATACAGGGAGTGTTACATAAAGTATTCTGTCCACTTACAAAAGACTATGTGAAGACTTATGACTGGAAATTATGCTTCCACATCAGTCCAGAATTTTAAATTATCAAATCCAGAAGGAGATTATGTGATTGTTACTAAGAAATGTATGACTGGTGTGATTTCTGAAGCTGGTCATTTCTTAAACTATTTAGCATGTATGTACTGTGTTGGCCAAAAAGTTCATTCAGGTTTACCCATAAAATTGTACAGAAAAACCCAAACGTTTTCACCAACCCAATACCACCACATGGAAGGAAAAAGAAGAGGAGGAGAAACATGAAAGGTGAAAAGATTATCAACAAAATCTGTAATGGAAAGTAAAATTAAAGCAAAGACTACATCGTAATTATGAAGCTAGTAGTATGTTCTATTTGTGAAATCAATAAAACATGTATTATTATACTGGGTAAGAGAAAGAGAAGCCTTTTCTACAGAGGGTTTATTTCCTGGCATAGCTCTTTTTGCTGGTGGCATATCATATGTTTTCAATTTCAATCCAATTTTCTATAATAAAAAAAGGTATTTATTCCCCAGAAAAACTGAATTGGTCAACTATAATAGTCTTTTAATCATCAGCTTCAGTAGATTCTCTGCCTGTCAGTAAACAATGGGACAACTGATGCTGTTCATTTAAAACTTTACAACCCTTTTATATCTACTTCATTTCAGAGTTTTGGCTTAAAGTGTTTCGCTTTCAGAAGTCTTAACCATAAGTGTCCAAGGTACTAATTCAAATATGAAGCCATATCTCTGGTTTAATCTTGTTTCCCATTCAAGTCCCCAACAATCCAGATGCTGTACTTATTCCAAAATGCAGTGATTTTTCCACTACCAAACTGGCCATTAATTTCATTTTCCATTTGATCTGGGATCCCAGATAAATGAGATTGCTGTTGCTGCTGTTGTACTGCTTTGTTTTATTCCCTCTGTTCTAAAGTTTCCTCCTTAAAGAAAATACAGTTGGCCGGAAAACAGATTATATATCATTGGGCAGGATACTTAACTTTCTTGGTCCTCCATTTCTGCATTTATAAAGTGAGAATAAGAATCTCATAGGATTGTTGTAACATTAACTAATAAGGCTAATGTCTAGAACTTACAAATAGTTCAACAATGTTAATTCTATCTCCACTTGCCTTAATGTTATGCATTGAATAATTAAAACAGGATCAATAAGAACAGAATCATACCATGACTTCTGCCCATGTACTCATACTCATGGACTCCACCCAGCTACATGCTAATTTAAATTACCTATGAATGCTTTTTTTAATCCAAAACCTCCAACTGTGTACTGGAACCCATCTTTTTCTAAAGATATTATTCTAGAAGTCTATCATCCTTCTCCTATATTTTTAATTGTTCCCTTCCAACTATACACAAATATTTCTCTATTTCTTCCATCTTAACCTACAGCAACAAAACAACCTCTATGGTACCTAATACACCCATTTTTCTGTGCGCTTTTATAGCAAAACTTCTTAAAATTATTATTTATGCTTAGTGACTTTGATCTTCACCCATTCTCTCTTTTACCCACTCCAGTATGTCAGACCCACATAACCTCACAAAAGTTGATTTGGTAGCATTAATCACTCTTATCTATTTTGATGCATTTTCCTTACTTAGATTCTAGGACAACAAAAATATCTTGGTTTACTTCTCATCTTCTCGTCTCACATGTAATACTTTCTTAGTCTCCATTGTCTTTCCTTCTCTTCTTCCAGACCTCTTCATGTTGGAATGGCCCATGGATGAATCTCTTGTATCATTTTCTTTCCTCTATTTTCATTCACTTCCTATTATTCTCAGTCTCACAACTTTAAAATTTTACCTTTTATATCACAATTCAGTTCAGTGCAGTCAGTCGTGTCTGACTATTTGTGACCCCATGGACTGCAGCACACTAGGCTTCCCTGTCCATCACCAACTCATGGAGCTTGCTCAAATTCACGTCCATTGATTCAGTGATGCCATCCAACCATCTCATCCTCTGTTGTCCCCTTCTCCTTCTGCTTTCAATCTTTCCCAGCATCAGGGTCTTTCCCAATGAGTCAGTTCTTCACATCAAGTGGCCAAAAGACTTCCAAATTTGTACCTCCATGTATATCTCTCTGCTGAATGTCAAATTGGTCCCTTGAAATCTATACATGGATAGAGTCACCTCAAATTGAACATGTTCAAAAGTAAACATCATCCTTCTGTTGTGCCCCCCAAAAAACTATTCTGTGTTGCTTGTTTTTCCATCTTCAGTTCAGTTCAGTTCAGTCACTCAGTCACGTCTGACTCTTTGTGACCCCATGAATTGCAGCATGCCAGGCCTCCCTGCCTATCAGAAACTCTCAGAGTTCACTCAAACTCACGTCCATCAAGTCTGTGATGCCATCCAGCCATCTCATCCTTTGTCGTCCCCTTCTCCTCCTGCCCCTAATCCCTCGCAGCATCAGAGTCTTTTCCAATAAGTCAACTCTTTGCATGAGGTGGCCAAAGTTCTGGAGTTTCAGCTTCAGCATCATTCCTTCTAAAGAAATCCCCAGGGCCGATCTCTTTCAGAATGGACTGGTTGGATCTCCTTGCAGTCCAACGGACTCTCAAGAGTCTTCTCCAACACCACAGTTCAAAAGCATCAATTCTTCGGCACTCAGCCTTCTTCACAGTCCAACTCTCACATGCATACATGACCACTGGAAAAACCATAGCCTTGACCAGATGGACCTTTGTTGGCAAGTAATGTCTCTGCTTTTTAATATGCTATCTAGGTTGGTCATAACTTTCCTTCCAAGGAGTAAGTGTCTTTTAATTTCATGGCTGCAATCACCATCTGCAGTGATTTTGGAGCCCCCAAAAATAAAGTCTGACACTGTTTCCACTGTTTCCCCATCTATTTGCCATGAAGTGATGGGACCAGATGCCATGATCTTCGTTTTCTGAATGTTGAGCTTTAAGCCAACTTTTGCACTCTCCACTTTCATCAAGAGGCTTTTTAGTTCCTCTTCACTTTCTACCATAAGGGTGGTGTCATCTGCATATCTGAATTTATTGATATTTCTCCCAGCAATCTTGATTCCAGCTGTGCTTCTTCCAGCCCAGCGTTTCTGATGATGTACTCTGCATATAAGTTAAGTAAGCAGGGTGATGATATACAACCTTGATGTACTTCTTTTCCTATTTGGAACCAATTTGTTGTTACATGTCCAGTTCTAACTGTTGCTTCCTGACCTGCATATAGGTTTCTAGGAGGCAGGTCAGGTGATCTGGTATTCCCATCTCTTTCTGAATTTTCCACAGTTTATTGTGATCCACACAGTCAAAGGTCTATTCGTCTAGGTATTCAGATCAAAATCTAGGAATCTTCTCTGACTGTTCATTTTCTTTTACAATCCATAACCAAATGATTAAGAAATATATCTGTAATGTATTACGACTTCCACTTCTATTGTTACTTGTCTGGTCTGTGCCTGGATCAGGCTGATGTCTGATCCAGACTACAACAGCCTCTTATTTGCTCTCCCAGTTTCTCCATACTCTTCTACAATCTACTCTTAATATGTCAGCCAGAATGACCTCTTTAATATAAAGTCATATATTAGTCAATATTTGAAGTCAATTTAAAGTCAATATAAAGACCTCTTTAATATAAAGATCATTGCTGCTCTCACTCTGTACTCTTTCCAGATTCACCATACTCCCAGTTGTTCCTTAAATACAGGAGGAAGAATTAATCTTAATGCCTTTATACTTGCTCTTTGCTGTGTTCTTTCCTCAGATACTTATTTCATTTCCTTCAGGCCTTTACCCAAAGAGAACAATACTATTATTTTCATGTTCCACAAGATACTCTGTTAATTTCTCATCTTTTGAAACCCTTTAAATTTAGTCATTTATTGTGTTTATCATCTAGAGTGTGTCCCATACACTAAGATATAAGCTCCAAGAGGGTAAAGATGTTTTTGCTTTTTATATTTTACTGATGTATTTTGGGGGCCTAGAGTGGTAATCTAACTAGCACAGAGTAAGGACTCAATAAACATTTGTTAATTGAATAAAGAAATTAGATAAAATTGTATAAGCATGAAGAAAGAATATTCTTGAATATAATTCCCCTTTAAAATCTTAAACACACTGACAGCAATGAGTCACTTTTATACATATATCATTAGGAAAATACCAGTTTCTATGTTCAATACACCACCAAATAAACCCTAACTTTATGGAAAAGACTCTTGAATGAATTCAATAGTATCTCAGGTAAAGACTACTGAACAGAGTATGCAACAGTAAAATATTTATGAAAATCAGGAATAAAATTCTTAAGGAGTCAAGAACTGTACCAGAGCCATATACAGAGATTCTAGTTTTCTATACAATAAAACTGGGGTAAAGAACTTGTGCAGAAATGAAAACTGATTCTGCATTCACCTTACAAGAGTTGTGCAAATAACAGTCAAGGTACTGGAGAAATACAAAGCTAAACATCTCTAGGGTATCTGTAAGCCAATTGATTTCCAGTGGATTCTCTGGGTCCCTTGTTCTTCCTTCTCATGTTGACTGCCTTATATTTGACCACATTCCTGTTTGTTGGCAACTCTCACAAGAGCGCAAACTAGAGAATGCAAAAATGAAACATAAGCAAATTAAAGCTACTCCTGATTGCAGTCAAGAGGACTATGCTGGAATCTTGGGACAGAGAGAAAACACGTGTACTATTTAAAAGTATTCACAGAACCTACTTTCATATTTCTAAAGTAAGGACAGTCATATACTTTCTTCATAAAGTTTTGGTGATAAGTTGTCAGTCCTCTATATCCAAATTCCAATTTATATCACATATCGTCTGCCCATGTGGCCAAGTGTTGGCAGTCATCTCATTTTAAGCATTAATCCTTTCTTTCAATTTTGCAAGGATAAAAACCCTGAAGAAATATCTAGAGAGTAATTAACATATGGCTAAAACTATCATGGGAAATTTAAAAAGATGGATTAAAGGGTACAACTGGGACCTGTTGTAAATGAGAGGAAACCGATTGGTAAAAATACGGTTTTTTCTTCACTTGCACAGGAAAAAAATCTTATAAAGGCTTTATTTAAAAATCACAGCAAGGCATCTCTTAGAGAAAGATTTCTTCATCTCATACAAACTAAAAGTGTAGAAAATATTTGTTCTTTGTAAACTTACTTGAATGTAAGTTCTATAGGAAGAGAGAACTTTGTTTCATTCATTACTGACAGTGCCTATAATAGGCAATTAAGGAATATTTTTGAATGAAAATAGCATAAACAGATTGACACAAGAGTAGGAGTCCATCTGCCTCTGCAGATGACCATACACAATTTTACAAAAAGAGATGAATAATAAGTCAGAATTTTATTGGTACCTAGATAAAATGCAACACAACTACTCCTATACTTCCTAAATCATCCTTTATAAACTTCCAGAATTTTGTTGAAGAACTCACAGTCTATTTGCAATATATATATTAGTATATACATACACATGAAATGATTAATATTTTCAACCAGGAAAACATGGTTTCTGAAAATGACCAAAATAGACACTTCATGATAAAAAAAAGAAAAAAAAAAGGTGAAAGTTTGGGGGGAAAAATTCAACTACTCTATGTAAAAGACTAGCTCTAAAATTTATTTTCTTTTTTAAAAAAACTATTATCTATAAAAAATTACAGTAAAATTTTTGTTATTTAGATTCTAGGATAATATAAAAGTAGCAAATAAGTAAGTATAACTTAAATAAGTTATTTAATAACTTAAATAAACTTTAATACTTAAATAAATAACTTATTTAAGTTATACTTACTTATTTGCTACTTACTTATTATTTATTAATAATATAGTAAATACCAAAGTAAACCAATTTTTTAGAATTCTTAATATAAAAACACAATTGATGTGGACTATAAACTACACAGACTGATGTAGGTATCTATAGATCTTGTCCCCAGGCTAATTATAAATTAGTTCAAAGTTTGCCAAAGTAAATAGCACAGCTTACATACTTCTTTGCCAACTGTCTCATAAAGCAGATGGAACCAACAATCTAAAGGACAATGAAAAATAACTTTTTTAACAAATCCGTTTTCTTCTGAAGTTGTATGAAAAGAAAGGTCACTTTCTCACTAGCTTACCTTTTGATGTCCTAATCATTTTTTGATTGTACACATTTTTATGTATTATGCTCTATTTATGCATTCTTCAATAGCATCTTTATTTATGACTTTGTGAATCAACATCTTTGTGATAGGAGGCGAAAGTCACTTAGCTAATTACACATGCTTGATAAGCTGCATAATAATAACCACTGCAGCATTGTACATTAGTTGAAAGCATGTAAATTACTGCAGTTATTCTCATTTGGGAAAAAACAAGAGACTTTTTTTTTAGTTACTTAAAACATCTTTGTTGCCTCCATATCCACCTTCTTAAGTATACTATTCTTTCAGCCCAAATCATGACGTTAATAATAAAACGAAGGTTAAATCCAATTCTATGAGTCTAACCAAAGAAATAAGAACAAAAACAAAATTCCAATTAATGCAAATACAGTTGAAGACTTGGTTATATGAAGCTTCTTCCAGATAATGCAATTGCAGTAAAAACGAACAGTTTAGACACTCCCCACCCCACACAGTTGTTGTAATGAAATCTGACTTGGTCCAGCCAGGAGATTAGAAGTGCATACAGAGAGAGAATGTACAGCACTAGAATATTAATATGACTTCTGTATGAAGATTGAAAATTCGGCAAAGTTATAGTAAGGTCAAAATAACACTTAGATAATTTACTGCCAGAGAAAATCATACTCTCCTATGAGTGATTTACTGGATGTTATATAAAAATGGAGTGTGGACAAGCTACATTCAGATGCAAGCTTGCAGCTGTCAGTGTCTACATTTGCTCAATCTGGCTAGAGGATGATTTGAAGGTTGATTTAATTGTAGCTTCTGAATCATGTTCTTCCCTATGTTTTAAATTGTTTAACATAAATATAAAAATGTTAAAGCAATTTTAAGACTGTAAATATTTCGTATAAAAAGCTGCAAATCCCTTTTTTTTTTTTCTGGAGGAATGACTGAAAATAGGAAGACTGTCTGGGAAAATATACCATTACTTAATAATGGTGATTGCCCAATAGTTACAGCAAATATGAGAAAGTTCATAGGGTCTTCAGAGAGAACTAAGGATAAACAAACAAAACCCAGGTTTTTGTGATCTGTTTCCTATAAAAGAAACAGGAATCTATTATCTACTAAAAAAAAAAAAGGTTCAGAGATCAAAGTTGACCAGCTGGGAAGGCAACATCTTTGGTTACCCTGCCGGCAATGTAATTACCTAAGTATCTTCTCTATACCCAAACTCAAAGCAGAGATTCAAATCCTGCCCATGCTACCAGCACCAACACAAGGCTCCACCAAGGAGCTTTGTCAACGTCTAGTCAGCTAGAGCTCTCCTCAACCATCTCTCTCTTCTTTGACAGGCTTCATTAAATTCCAGGTGTCACCTAGCCATTCACTTCCACCATCAGCAAATCATCCTTAGGGAGAATATCTTGTTCCTCCTCTGCAAGCTGTTTCCCCCATTTTTTTATTTCCACTTTTATACATACCTCCTTTTCTACATATTTTCTTGCCGGGTTTTCTGGCACATTCCTTGGATATTCTTTTTACTGAAAAATGAATAGAAGACTAGAAAATAACATGGCGCTCCATCACAGACCGCCGGAACATGCAACACCACTATCTAACTTAATATGCTCCTGCATTTACTGAGTGCGAGATCCCCGACTTGGCTGAGTCTGCACATGCAATGGAGAAATGTTGATGCATCTTCTCAGAAGTCATTCGGTAGGAAATGGAAATTAGGAACCCATTTCTACCTAAATATACGTGCTGCAGAGGAAAGAAAAGGAGTAGGCACAGGGAAAAATAAGAACAGATACACTAACACATATAAACAGAGAGGCATGCACGCATGTAAAATATGTCTACATGCCAACAGGAAAAGCCATGCATGCTATCAGTGCATACAGACTAATATCGTTAGAATAAAAGAGAGAAATAGAAATATATCTCCCTGTTTTTCCTGTAGTAAACTCACCATCCTCAGTTGGGACGTATATGTTTAAATACAGGCAATCTTCACTCTGGTCTTGTACATACGATGAAACCACATCCAAGTTATTAGTAAACCACACAGGAAGCATGACTTCCGGCAATCTGCCATCAATGATATTCTGGGGGCAGACAGGAGCAAACTGAGTAGCATTCCTGATGTCGGACCAAGGAGACGGTGGTTCCGGAGGCTGAAAACGATGTTCCCCTGTTGGTGGGGCTGCATATGGAACACCAAGAAACTGAATAACAGGACCCAGAATTTCATTATTGAGTTCTTTCTTGATCCCTCTTATTTTGCCAAAGTTGGTAGTCACCAGGGGGTCTGCATCATCCAGTTTTTGTGAGAGCACATGGGCAGCGTGAAGCAAACAGCTTAACACACAAAGAGTCAATGAGGCACCCAACCCCCTGTGTACCAAGCAGGTCATGACTGCTCTCCAAACATAATCCGGCCACGTGCATCTGGGCACTGCCATGGTCCCACATTAGTTGTGTAGTTGTCTGGTTACAGTGAGTCAAAGGTATTTGTATCCACTTGAGAAAAACCGTATATTGGTAGACTACACCTCTGATTTCTTAAAGGCGAGTTTGTCAAGAAAAGCTCAGAAAGCTCTTCATGCAGCCAGTATCTCCACTGATTTCATGTGTATTGAAGTGACATCTTCAATTATTACTATTTATCAGACCATATCCTATTGACTATTCTGTTTTCCATCGTAGCAATGGTGAGAGTGGCCACTGACTGTACATTTCCCGCTTACAAATCAAATCCAGTTGGCTGCAGGTCTATATCCTAGAGAAAACGAAAATAAATAATTAGTACAAACGAGCTAAAATAGAGTGATAACTAGATGTTTTACAAGCTACAGAAATACATTAATAGTGGCTGGAGTCAGGTGAGTTAAATGCTACCACAGGAAAATTATGCTTTGATGTAAGATGACAGGTAAAATAACCGAGTATTAGAATATTGAGAAACTTGCCTCCTGACTTTATACACATTTAACAGAAAGCAGTTCTTGTCAAAATATACAGTGTCAGGAGAATTTCACAATACAGTTTTTTTTTAAATACTGAAGGCTTATGTTAAATTTTTCCTTTATTGAAGATCTTCAATCATTTTATGGAACCATAGTATTAATCATCAAATATACTAAAAATTAGGACTCAATAGCAGAAAACCTTTTTTAAAAAATATTGGTAGGGGATTAGTGGAATCGAAATAAACTTTGTAAGGATGACTATGTTTATTAAACAAACAAAGTATGGGCCCAATCCCATGTTATACAGATAAGACAAAAATAATTTTAGAACAAGAACATCAATGCTAGCTCAACTATAATCATTTAGTGCAACTAATTCTGAAAGAGATGGGCATACCAGACCACTTGACCTGCCTCCTGACAAATCTGTATGCAGGTCAGGAAGCAACAGTTAGAACTGAACATGGAACAACAGACTGGTTCCAAATAGGGAAAGGAGTACGTCAAGGCTGTATATTGTCAGCCTGCTTATTTAACTTATATGCAGAGTACATCAGGAGAAACGCTGGGCTGGATGAAGCACAAGCTGGAATCAAGACTGCCGGGAGAAATATGAATGTCCTCAGATATGCAGATGACACCACCCTTATGGCAGAAAGTGAAGAAGAACTAAAGAGCCTCTTGCTGAAAGTAAAAGAGGAGAGTGAAAAAGTTGGCTTAAAGCACAACATTCAGAAAACTAAGATCATGAAATCCAGTCCCATCACTTCATGGCAAATAGACGGGGAAACAGGGCAAACAGTGGAAACAGTGGCTGACTTTATTTTTCTGGGCTCCAAAATCACTGCAGATGGTGATTGCAGCCATGAAATTAAAAGACGCTTACTCCTTGGAAGGAGGGTTATGACCAACCTAGATAGCATATTGAAAAGCAGAGACATTACTTTGCCAAAAAATGTCCATCTAGTCAAGGCTATGGTTTTTCCAGTGGCCATGTATGTATGTGAGAGTTGGACTATAAAGAAAGTGAGCGCAGAAGAATTGATGCTTTAAACTGTGGTGTTGGAGAAGACTCTTGAGAGTCCCTTGGACTGCAAGGAGATCCAACCAGTCCATTCTAAAGGAGATCCGTCCTGGGTGTTCATTGGAAGGACTGATGTTGAAGCTGAAACTCCAATACTTTGGCCACCTCATGCAAAGAGCTGACTCATTTGAAAAGACCCTGATGCTGGGAAACATTAAGGGCAGGAGGAGAAGGGGACAACAGAGGATGAGATGGTTGGATGGCATCACTGACTCAATGGACATGGGTTTGGGTAGACTCCTGGAGTTGGTGATGGACAGGGAGGCCTGGCGTGCTGCGGTTCATGGGGTCACAAAGAGTCGGACACGACTGAGCGACTGAACTGAACTGAACCTTATAAGGTCAGTCTCCTTGCTATTTCTCAAAAGTATACACAAAGTCATTGGCTACAGTTCCTTCACCTTCAATTAAGATTCAAGAATTTAAAAGACAAATTACCATTAGACACAACTTGGAAAAGAGACAGAAGTTGGCATCATTATTTGCAGATATTTTTAACCATCTAGTTATATATTTTAGGCCTTCCCTGGTGGCTCAGTAGTAAAGAACCCACCTGCCAACGCAGGAGACATAATATATATATTTTAGATATCAGTAAAATTGCAACAGGAAAATGAATTTTGAGTCAAAGTCAATATATTTTAAATTAGAAATGTTCTTACTATCTGACAGAAATCAAAGGAACAGTACAAAAAAGAATGTGGTAGTTTAAAAGAACAACCATACCTAATCATAACATCCTGCATATTGATACTAATCAAACATCTAACACTGACTACCCAGTCCAACTTAAGACACATCAGAATAAAATGTAACGTTCAGTGCCATGCATTTCACAGCATACCTTACATTAACTGCAAAATACCAAACAACTCAGCAAATTTGTCTTCTCTTGTTCAAGCAACTTTTTAGAGTGCTTAGTTTGAAAACAACAGTGTTGTTTTGTATTATAGATGGTTCTATCCTGTCATTTTATGGGAAGATTCCTGAAGAAGTGCTGGTCTGGCAGTGAGGCTGCCCTGACTTTGTGTTAAAACTATATAGGGCAGCAGGAGATTTGATTCAAGCCTGGTGTTCCCTTAGCTCTGAACAATTCATCACAGATGGCAATAAGGAGATAAATGTCTTTCTTCAAGAATATCTCAGTCTGTGTTAATTCGCATACCTTTGCTGTGAAAGCATATTAACATACAAAAGTCAGGCTTAGACCACCCCATTTCTGTGCCAGAACTCCAGCATCTGTTGAAGATTTAGCTACACAAACTCATTTCTGTTGAGTATGTAATGCTCATTCTTGCACAGAATTGTGGTGGGCCGCAATTAGGTCTTTTCTGATCACATTTTGGTCTTAAACAACTAGGTCTTTCCTGGTCACATTTTGGTGTTAAAATGCAGCATTTTTGACACCTAAAGTAGAGAACCTGTGGTGAGGATTTAAAAGTCTCCAACACCATATTTTATACAGCCTAATCTTCAATAGTTATTTCTAAATATTCATTACACACTTACATGCTCATCAATAATAAAAAAGTACTTGTTTGGTTCCTAACAAAATAACTCTCATTTTCATGCTCACAAATCCTTAACTGTGTTAAAAATAAAAGGGCTGCTGTTTCCCACTAATGTGCTACTTTAACACAAATCGTAGAGGATGAGAATTTTGCATGCCATGGCAAGTTTTCAAATTCTAATGTTTAGCTTTCGAGGTTACAAAAACATCCCATTATACATGGGCTGACCTGTACAGGGAATTATAGTATGGACCCTAAATAGTTTTCAGAGGTCACTGTTATAACAACAGTTGCCCAAGTGCAATGTACAAATATGGCTAGTTTAAATAACTGAAAATTTAAACGTGTGTGTGTGTATTAGTTGCTCACTCATGTCCAACTCTTTGCAACCACATGGACTGTGTAGCCCACCAGGCTCCTCTGTCCATGGGATTCTCCAGGCAAGAATACTGGAATGGGTAGCCATTCCCTTTTCCAGGGGATCTTCCTGACCCAGGGATGGAACCCGGGCCTTCTGCATTGCAGGCAGATTCTTTACTGCCTGAGCCACCAGAGAAGCTGTGTGTGTGTGTGTGTGTGAGCGCACGCCAAAATATAGACTCTCAAATTTGTTGTTAGGAAATTTTTCCTATTTATTGGTGTTTCCTTGGTATATGCCAAACCCTTAGCTTTTAAACCTTTACACCTCATTTACAACAACCCTATAAACTGGGTTCAACAGTTATTCCCTTTTTACTCACAAGGTATCAAGACTTAAAGAGGTTAAGTGCCTTGGCCCTGGTTCTCAGCTCATCAATAGCAGATCCAGGAGCCCACTGGCATCTAATTTAAAGGCCATCCTTTTGATCATTACACTAGATACAGTCTCTAACTTCACAATTAACACTTTAAAAAAAATTGATCCTAGTGCCTTTAAAATTGAATTGTAAAAGTGTTTTATGTTCCTTCAGAAGATAGACTCTAGGTAAATTCTCTGACAATTTCATAGAAACAGAAATTTAAATGCTTACCCTGTTCTTATTGGAACTTTGGATTTTGTTACCTTTTTCTAATGACTTTTAAAAAAATTATTTATTTTAATCAGAGGATAATCACTTTATTGTGATGGTTTTTGCCATTCATCAACACGAATCAGTCACATGAAGACATGTGTTCCTCCCACTCTGAACCCCCTCCTGCTTTCCTCCTCACCCCATCCCTCTGGGTTGTCCCAGAGCACTGGCTGTAGGTGCCCTGCTTCATGCGTTCACTTGTATTGGCCATCTATTTTACATATGGTAATGTACATGTTTCAATGCTAGTCTCTCAAATCATCCCACCCTCCTCCCACTGAGTCCAAAAATCTATTCTTTACATCTGTCTCCTTGGCTGCTCTGCATGTAGTATCGTTATTACCGTCTTTCTAAATTCCATATATATGAGCTAATACACTGTATTTTTCTTTCTCTTTCTGACTTACTTCACTCTGTATAATATGCTCCAGTTTCATCCACCTCATTAGAAATGATTCAAATGTTTTCCTTTTTATAACTTAGTAATATTCCATTGTGTATATGAACCACAACTTCCTTACCCATTCATCTGCCGATGGACCTCTAAGTTGCTTCCATTGTAAATATTGTAAATAGCTATTGTAAATAGCACTGCAATGAACATTGGGGTAGATGTGTCTCTCTCAATTCTGGTTTCCTCAGGATGTATGCCCAGCAGTGGGACTACTGAGTCGTATGGCAGTTCTATTCCCAGTTTTTTAAGGAATCTCAACACTGTTCTCCATAGTGGCTGGATCAGTTTGCAAGATTTTGTTACCTTTTTTTCACCTTTTTTAATTTTACATTGAATGGGTGTTCATATGCATTTACACAAGATCATTTTAAAATAATGATGAGTAACCAAAAAAAGCCCAACTTTATAAGAGCACAAATGTCCATTAACAGATATTGACAGATGAACTATGATATATTCACAAATTAAAATTCTACACGTCAGTGAAAATAAGGAACATAGACCTAAATATCAACATGAGTAAATCCTAAAATTTTTGAACAAAGATTACATACAGTAAAATGTTATTTAAATAAACCTTAAAATATGTGAAACAAAACTACGCATTATTCACAGATGGATGAATATGTAATAACACATGATTTATTATCCATGGGTAAGAAGAAAAGGATATGAAATTAGTTCTAGCAATTAATTAATGCCATTAATTGATTAATTGGAACTATGAATGATAACCTACAATGGGACCGTAAAAGACCACAATTAACTACAGCAAGTTCTAAAAATCTAAGATTTTGATCATGTTGGGTGATGTGTATACACACATGTGAATACACACGTGTGCACACACACCTTTGTTGAGGAATTCTCTACATTTTTCTGAATGTTTGAAGTATTTCATAATAAATATTGATTATACATTAAAATAATGAGGTCAGAAAATCCTTATTCAGCAGTCCAGGCAAGTAGATGAATTTACTAATCCACACTGGATTAGCTTTCCTCTGACTTTTTAGTAGGTGAAGATAACTAGCTCACAAATTCCTCCATTATTCTTCTTTGCTTAAGGCATGTGCAATTCCAAAGGGACTGCAAAAATAAAACAAAATCAAATGACAAAAATAACAAAACAAAAATAACATTTAAACAAAACATCAAAAATGGGAATATATTATCTCCTGCATTAATTTATCATAATACCTGGTCCATTAACTAGTTTGTTCCTGAGTGACCCAGATCAGAGATGATGCTAGAAAGAATATAAAGAAATTTCTAGAACATTAAATATTCACAGTAGGTGGACACATTCATCCAATTCTTTCTTTACTCAACAAACATTTATTGGGTATCCATGATATGCATGCTGTTGTGCTAAATCTTACAAGAATTTAATGATAAGTACAGCCTACTAATTGTTTCCAAGTAGCTACAATATTGAAAAGAAACATCACATTAAAAATGGCTCTACTGCAGGTTGGAATGTGACATGTTTTCAGTAAATATATAATTACAGGGAGTTGGAACCCAGGAAGGTGTCTGCAACTTTTAGCTTTACATAGCCTATTATGTTGTATTTTTAATATTACCTATATATTTTCTATTTTACTTTGTTTTTACTGATTGTTTTCATTTGTTCAATCCAACCCCACCTACTGAATTTTTTATTCAGGGGCAAGAATTTTGTGTTATTTTTATATCCATCATAAAATCTATGTGAAAATCCTTTACCAAGTGTAGGCATAGGTTGCAAATGATCTGGACTGACCACACACTTATTACCAAAGCTGCTTAAAGTTTGACCAATGCTACACAACCGATAGTTGTTATTCACCATAGTTATATGCCATAAAGTCACTGCAAACACTGAATTGGGAAATATGGATCCATCGCTCAAAGAGAAATGGATCTGTGTGTGTGTGTGTGTGTGTATATATGTATATATATGTGTATATATGGGCTTCCCTCACAGCTTAGTTGGTAAAGAATCTGCCTGCGATACAGGAGACCCCAGTTCGATTCCTGGGTAGAGAAGATCCACTGGAGAAAGGATAGGCTATCCACTCCAGTATTCTTGGGCTTCCCTTGTGGCTCAGCTGGTAAAGAATCTGCCTGCAATGCAGGAGACCTGGGTTTGATCCTTGGGTTGGGAAAATCCCCTGGAGAAGAGAAAGGCTACCCACTCCAGTACTCTGGCCTGGAGAATAGTCCATGGGGTCACAGAGAGTCAGACACGACTGAGTGACTTTCACTTCACACTTCACACATGTATATACTTATATACATATTTCACATTGTTGTGAATGAATTCATCCCAGTAGATTCTATTTTCTTTATTTTACAAAAGAGAAAACAAAACTCAAAAGTGTTTAGTGACTTGTCTGAAGCCACTTCACTAATGGGCTTCCCAGGTGGCTGAGTGGGTAAAGAATCCCCCTATAATGCAGGAGATGTGGGTTTGATCCCTGGGTCAGGAAGATCCCCTGGAGGAGGGCATGGCAACCCTCCTAACCTTGAGAATCCCAGGGACAGAGGAGCCTGGCAGGCTACAGTCCATAGAGTTGCACAGAGTCGGACACAACTAAAGCAACTGAGCATGCACGCACCTCATTAACAGATGTCAGAGCTGGGATTCAAATCCCCTCTACCTCACCCCAGAGCTGGAGCTTCTTGCACTGCAGTGCACTTTCTACTGTCTCCATGCTCTGATCATCTCTGTGTGGGAGTTGAAGCAAGAAGTCAGATCATCACCTTGCTCAATCTCAGCAGGAAGTGTGCTCATGTGGTGACTCACATTTTTTGCTGCTTTGCTCATGTCTGTGAATGACTGCAAAAGCACTATGAGTATTGACTTTGGGGTTAAAAAAAATTTAGTGAACAGGCAAAACTGTAATACAGATCCAGGAATAATGAAGACTGACTGTATTAACTAAAGAAAAATTATGTTTTGTATCTATGAATCTATAAGTTATTTTGAGGTCAGAACATATTAGCCTTGTAACAGCACTTAGTAATAATAATGGGATTTAAGAGTTGCATTTCATAATAATAATGTCATAAAATTTCATTTAGTAACATCTGGTTTCAGTGGAGTGTAGCAGTTTTCAAAAGCCAAGCCTGGCCATGCAACTGAAATGTGCTTTCGGGAGGAGCTCACTGTAAAAGAACCTGACCATCAGCAGACTGTGGGCTTCCTATACCAAGATGCTTCACATTCACACTGGTGGTGGTTCAAGACCTTGAAACAAGGGGTATCCCATGAGACCCAGGAGTGGGAGAACAAAGAAGCCTGAGTCTGAGTTTCCAGGCCCCATTCAGTGCATATCCTTCTCCTGCTATTACTCTATTTGCCTGTAATAAAGCTGCCCAATGAGTATAAACTATTTGACCACTTAATGTAAGTAATGTGCAATTAATTCACATAGTAAGTAATTAAAAATGAAAAGAATAAACAAATGTATGCAATCAGAAAAAAAAAATGTTAGGCTTTAAAAGAAGAGACAGATTCATTTTGATATTTGGCAAAACTAATACAATTATGTAAAGTTTAAAAATAAAATAAAATTGGAAGAAAAAAAAAAAAAGATGCAGAAAGACCTATGGAAAAAAAAAAAAATAAAAGAAGAGACAGGTCTACTTCAAGTTAGTGGAACAAGAGAGTTCATGAATCAAGAGGAATATGAGCTCGGCCTCAAAGAATTAGACCAACATTGATGGTCACAGAAGGAATTCTGGGTAGAGGGCACATTCTAGAAACAGTGGAAAATATATGTAGTGAATAGTGTGGCGCTCAACCTCCCTGAGGGCAAGTTCACACTCCAAGGCAGGAAGTCCACACCAGTGCACAAAGGTCTGCTCTTCCTTTCTCAATGCAGACACACTCAGAGGGGCCATTCCAGCCCCCAAGCTCCCTACGGAAAGGGGCCAAGGGAGAGGTTGGTGGTGATTCCCTGGTTCTCCCCGCCTGGGTGCTTTTCCCAATGGCAAGCCCAAATAAACTTTTAACAAGCAAATCTTCATCTCAGAGTCTCTTTTATTTTTTTCCCTGAGAAACCTGAAAGAAAGGAAAAAGAAGGAGCCACATTTGAGAAGGGCACAGTTTGGTTTGGCCAGAACACAGAGTAAGTGAGGCTGAGCACTGGATGAGACTTGAAAGGCAGGCTACAGCCAAATCAAGCAAGCTCTCCATTAAAAGGCTAAAGAGTTTGGATATTTTATTCACTGGATGATGAAAAGCCATTAAATAGACTTAGGAGGGGGAAAGTATTATCAAATATATTCACAAGAAAATTAAACTGGCAATACTGTGGAGCAGAAATCCCCAAAGTAATGGGCTTATACCCCACCACAAGAGGACCAGATGAGAGAAGGGAAGTAAATAGTTGAACTTTTATGTATTATAATTTTTTATAAAGCATAAAGAGAACAAAACTAAGCTTGATAATATGTATACATGGTTTCATACCAGTGACCTCACACAGTTGTATGTTGCATACAGCACTTGAGATGTTCTTGGGAAGGTGATGGTTCTATTCTGTAGTGGATTTGCCAGGAGTAGCATTTTGTTGTTGTTACTGCTCCTTTTCAATGTTTGGTGATGTATTAGAGCTAATACCACTGGATAAGCACATTTACACATTTTTCATCATGTTTTAGTTAATATAAACCTCACAAAATTGACTACTAAATTAAGTTTTCCCCACAAGATAAATACAGATTAAAAGAAAGTACTAACAATAGAATATGGATGTGAAACGAGCAGAAATGAAACCTCTCCTGGTTCTAGCATAAGCTCTTTCTCAGCTATACTGCAAGACTGAAAATAATGACTACCTTGTCATATATAATAACAGGCAGAAAAAATATTTGAAAACATGAAGAAGATAACTTTGAAATGGAAATACAGATACATTTTAGTAGCTCTGACCTGTGCCTTAAGAATCTCTACAACTTTAGATATTAATAAATAATGGGAAGAAGCTATCAAGTTTATAAGATATTAAAAAAAAACCCTGACTTTTTCTCATTATTTGATGTCTATTTTTGTGTTGTGTTGCAATCTGATAATAGAAAGATTTATCAAGGAGTATAAATATATATATATTTATACATATATACATATGTATACATATATACATAAATATACTATGCTTAGTTGCTCAGTCATGTCTGACTCTTTGCAACCCCATGGACTATAGACCGCTAGACTCCTCTGTCCATGGGGATTCTCCAGGCAAGAATACTAGTGTGGGTTGCCATTTCCTCCTTCAGGGGATCTTCCAAACCCAGGGATTGAATCCAAGTCTTCAGCATCACAGGCAGATTCTTCACTGTCTGAGCCACCAGGGAAGCCATAAATATATATTTCATAATTTTTATGATTTTGTTATCAAAAACAGAGTAGTATATGACCACAAACATGTGGAAACCATTACCTCAGTAAATGAACTGGTGGGGAAGAAACCAGAAACAGTTTTATTTTCATATTTTATACATCAGTTTGAAGTATAGTTAAATATATCTAAATTTATGTGAAAATGACATCAAAACCAGCTAATATTAGAGATCACAGCTACTTGCCAAGCTGTCTCAAGCACTTTACATTAGTCCTCACAACAAACTTATAATCCAATTATTCTTATTTGAAAGGAGGAAAATGAGACTTTATATGGCAAGATAACTTTCTCAAGACCACAGAGCTTAAAAAAAGAGAGAGAGAGAGACAGAGACAAGACTCCCTACCTCTTAAAGAATATGCCCTGTGTAGGATACATGACATTTTGCTCCTGAATGAGACTAACTCAATAAAGTCGCGTGCTCAGTTTGAGAGATTTTAGAAAGAAAAACACAGGACACCAACAGGAGGGAAATATGAGGTTAACAGGCATAATTTGGAGCAGATGGCATGAAAGTTTTCCCAGCAATGTTCCATCACATGAGGCAAAGAGTAAATGACAGAAGTTAGGACTGAGGATAAACAAGGTAAGAATGATGGAATTTCAAGGAGCAAAGGTTATAAGAATTGGTCGTTTTAGTATTTAACAGATTAACTAAATCTAGGGAAGAAAGCAAGCAGTACCAGAAGGGCACAAGGAGAAAACAGACAGGATTAGAACCAAAAGTCACATAGATGGGAATATCAAAGTTCAAGAGTAGTCATGTGGAAGTTCAAGTGCTATCATAGCCCATGTTGTGGCCATACCAACATATAGCTATGGAGAACAAATGTCCTGACAAGTATATTCTGCAATGATCATCAATTAATTAATAACTTCATCAATGCCAGCACCAACTACCACGAGTAAGAATTATCATCTCTGTGGAACAGATAATTAAACTGAAAATCAGAAACACAAAGCCTCTGAAACATTTTTCAATTAAAAAAAAAAAGAACACAGTTTTATGAATGTAGGGAGTTTCAACAAATAGAAAGAGATAAGGCAGAAGAATTTAAAGGGTTTAAAGATAAACCCTGCCTCCTCCTCAATTTTGCCCAGAGCCCCCTTCCAGGAGGAAGGGCAGGCAGGTCTCTGCGGGTTCTCAGTTTACAGCCCACTCTCCCTTCCCGTCACAGAACATGTAAGCAGGGTTCTACTTGTTCTCTCTCTCCTTGGGCTACTTCCACTCTGAATGAACTTCTCCAATGATGTAAGCCAACAGTAGAGAAAATAGAATGGTAGGAGAAAAGGCAAACTAAAATTTGACAGTAATAAGAGAAAAAAATTTACCAACAAAATATTTTAAAGAATAGCCAGGAAAAATTGTAAGTATATTTCAGATATTATACCCGGTAACAGGAGGAGAAGGGAACGACAAAGGATGAGATGGCTGGATGGCATCACCGACTCGATGGACATGAGTCTGAGTGAACTCTGGGAGTTGGTGATGGACAGGAAGGCCTGAAGTGCTGCGATTCATGGGGTCACAAAGAGTCGGACACGACTGAGCGACTGGACTGAACTGAACTGAACTGAACAAACTATCTTAGTGAAAATACAATTCTAATAAAAACAAACAAACAAAGAACATCACTGAGAGTCCTGGTCAGTGAATTCAATCCAACTTGTTTACCAAGATTCTTCCTTCCTGGGGAATACTCTTCCCATTAGATTTTGCCTGGAAAGACTCCAGCCAGGATCCCTCAAGGCCATTTGAACTAACAAGATTCAAATGTCAGTTCAGATCCTCCCAGCCACAAAAACACTCCCTCTCTGCAACTCTCAAAGCATTTGTTGCCTTTTTCCTTCGGGAACCTTTAGTACTTTTCACCACAGTAATTTGTAAACTCAGATTCCCTATTCATCCTTATTACATCATTTAGTGCCAAGCACTGGGAAGACCCACAAGAAGGAGATAGTCATGGTGCTGACACTCACAGAGACTAAAGTTCAACAGGGAAGACAAACTTTATGTAAATCCATCACACCATTTAGTTATAAATGCTTTGCAAAGGATAATTCTTGGAGGGGAGAGTTAATGAGTCTTGAGTAAAAAGGATGACTGTCCTGAAGAAGTAATCTGTAAACTGGGTTCTGACAGATGAGTGGAAGTTGACAGGGGACAAATCCTGTCAGAGGCAAGAGAAGACCCAAACACTGTGAAGCCTGGGCCTCTCTGTGAACAAAGAGTTAAGTGTGACTTCAGAGAAGGGTGAGGCATCAAGCCAAAAAATCGGGATGTGAGATCTTACCCCAAGTATGATGAGAATAATTATAGTCACAAAAATAACAATCAGGTTAGCCTTAATATTTGAGAAGAGAGGCTATGGCTTTTGAACAGTTGATTTGAAAGCAACCATCCCCAGAACAATTAATTACATTGTAAGTCATTAGAAAATATCTCTTGAATGACTAACCCATTCATTCTATATATTATTTTTCTTTCATTAACCCTACCCTCAGATTTTATTTATTCAACTGTGATACATGACCGCTGTGAAGGCATTATCTTAATTACACTTGGCAGCAAAAGGAGATATAACAGAAAAGAGGTGAAGATAAATAGAAGGACAATGAAAATTCCTCATCATGCAGAGGTGTGGAGGCATGTTCTTATAGACTGGTGACTAATTTTGTTACCATTTGGGAAAAAAGTGAGATCTGAAGATGCCATAACAGCTTTCTGACAGCAGAAAGAAAAAGAGATCAAAGTGATAGCATTTCCTTCTGCATTCTACAACTGAATATTTCTACTAAGACCATCATTACAACAAATGGCTAAACGTTAGTGAGTTTCTCCTTTATTTTATTTTGGGGATCAAGCGAAACAATCCATTTAACATTTGACTATATAAAATAAGTTTTATTTCTGTTTACTCTGAACCTACTCTCAGAATCTACATATTAATTGCTGTTTTAAAATCTACAGAAGAGGGTTAACTTTCAAAGGTGGAAGGACATTAAAAGGATTTGAAGGACAGCAACTGTAAAACAGAATGTTTAAAAATAAAAGCACAGGCAACTGTTTTAATGCATACGTCAAATACCACAGGACACATATTTAAAACCAATTGCTGATGCTGTGACTCTCCTAGAAGAAAATGAATAATCACTCAAGAGCTCAGGAGAGACAGCCAGGTCGAGTAGATTACTTCCCTTGATATTACACTGAAGCTTTTGTCTGAAAAGGGCTACTTTGGGGCTGCAAGTCATTGTGTCCAGAAGCATGCCTGCCAGGATCTTAAGTATGCCTTAGGTAACTTAAGTATGCCTGCCAGTATCTTTATAGTGAAGACAGTACAACCTAAGAGCAGTGCTACCTTCTCAAGTCACTGTTTAAGTCTATTCTTGTTTATGGTGCATTGTGCCTGGGAAGAGTGGAGAACTGCCACTCCTGGGGCCCTGCTTAACTGAAGTCCTCTTTAAAATCCTGTGCTGCAGACAATGGCTACAACGTTGGCAGAGGCAGTGCTAAGTTTCTCAGTGTGGCCCTGTGCCAGGGTGAGTCAATCTTGACCCCTTGCAGGATGATTAGCAGAGAAGGGGTAGTTAAACATTTATCCCCATTCAGTCCTAGGTTTCTGCAGGAATTGGCAAATACTATAGTTACTATTGTTTAGCGAGTAACTGTCTGCTAGGAACTGGACTGAGACCACCAACTCCTTTCATGTAAGGTACCAGACAACAGTAAGGGTTCTGTCACTCCTGATTTGGCTTAGAGCTCAAGCTTTGCCCCAAAGTGACAGACGATTATACTTGCAATCTTCTTCAGATATTCACATCTTTTATTTCCTTTCATATTACAGTTCTATTAGTACTAACAATAACAAAATTCAAAGCAATACTCTATCCATGTGCCATTTGTGTAACGAAACATCAATGAATACACAAGAATTTAATATACACATAAGTTTAAGTGAATTCACCATTTAAATAAAGTTGAACAATAGGAAACTTGTAACTATAAATTTTTTAAAAACTGAAAAAAGAATTAATGACCAAAATGCCAAACATGATTATATTTTAGGTCTTACTGTCCATGTTTTAAGTGTTTGCATTAGTGCTTCCAAAGTTCCTCGAGATATCACATTTTCTACACAGCAGAAATAACTTTAATATTCATTTTGCTAAATTATAACCTCGAATAATCCTATTATACTTGTGAGTCCTGATAAAATAATTTATCACAATAAATAAACTACATAAAAATTTCACTAAAAAGTTTCAATTCTTATTTGTCTTTAATTAAAATTCAATCTTTTCAGTATATTTCTACTTTTGGAATTTGCACATAGTTTTAAAATATATATCAATTAAAAGTAACAACTGACTTAGGTTTGGAAAAATTAAAAGCAAAAATGAAGAGATCAGGTATTAAGCAAGAGGTTACATATTTAGTTGTTAATAGGCAAGACTAGGATGAGATTTTTTTAATCATTCAGCAATATTTGTCAGTTGCTAGTAATATGTTAGGCACTATTCTGGGTGTTGGGAGGAAACACATAGCTTTGAAAAGCCAGACAATACCCCCTGCCATTATAGAGGTTATATAAGCTATACCACTGTATTATTGCAGCATGTAAAATGTATTACTCATATATTAAATAATTCCTCAGGTTTATTACTAAAGACCACAGCTTTAAATAACAGAAACTTTTGGCAACAATCTCATTGCAACATATGCATTAGAATACTGGGCACAGTTAAAGAGGTAAAGACACTAAGTGACTTTATTTTTTTACCTATAAGAAAAAGGATAGATAACAATGTCACATGTGTGTAAAGTTTTGGACAGCTAAGTAATATAGATTTAAATTAAAAATGACAGATGCACTGACTTGAAACTTGAAACATAATGGTTACTGAAGTGAACCTTTACTCCTTGTGGCCTTATGGTCAACTATTAGATGGCTGAGTATGATTTTTCAGGTCTTAATATTGACAACTGTTTGTCAGTGTGATATGTGGTAATCACTGTTTTTCTGGTTAGTTGTGTCATAAGGGGAATGGTGGACCTATGGGAAAAACTTATACCAACAATAATTCCAAGTTAGTTTTTATCAAGTCAGTATTCATTGATTTAATGAGTGACCATGTTAAATTTCCAAGCGTGGAGTATTCCATATGAAAGTATGCTTCATAACTATCTAAAAAAAGACAAGAACATTTTCAATTCACTTTGAAGTGTTACAACTAACCTCTTTTTTTCCTCAAAGACTCAATATTCACTGGGTATTTCAAAGAGGAAACACCCACTGTTACACATAGGTGATGCCAAAGGTGTGTATTAGAATAAGTTAGCCTATCAAACAGATGTTGCCAAAAAGACAGTTGTTGAAGAGCATGTATAAGACCTTCATGCTATTGCCTGACTGCTTCCCTCTTTCAAGAAGTATACATTAAATACAGACGAAATTCTAAGGAAATGTTTGCCCAGTATTCTGTCTCCTCTCCAACTTCTGCCCAGATGTAAAATGCCACCACCAAATAAATAAATGGGCAAACATACACAATTTCTAAAATTTATTTCTAAATGCCCCAAATCAAGCAGAACCATAGGTGCAGGTAAATTGATACATGAGCAGTCCTCTTACTGAAACACCACCTACTGCACACCCAAAGGGACGGCATGGATTCTGACTGGTAGATTAGGTAGGCATGTACGGTATTAGGAAAACTGACCACAGAAAAGTGAAAGGCTACTGTGTGGCTACTGAAAGGCTACTGTGTCTGAAGGGAACTGGTACAGAACATGCCTGGATACAGTTAACATATTAAACCAAAACTGTTATAGAAAAGTGAAAACTCTGAAATAGTGTATATTCTTTGATTTCATAAGGCAGAGCCAAGTGCATCAACTTAAAGGCAGGTCCTAAGATGTCAACTGCGTTTAGTAGGTCTAGTTTCAACCCGGAACTTTCTTTCTTGTCATGTATCCCTGTGGTTTTTGATTTTACATCTGCAGTAATAACTTAAGTTGCATTTGTTCCAAAATGAATTTCATGCTTAACTTGTTTTTCTTAATTAAACTTTCTTTAGCAATCCCTAATATGTGTATTATTAAAACTCATTAGTCCTACTCACGCTTGCTTGTCAGTTTTTGGCTACACATTCATATATTGAAGTGTTCGGCTGCTATATATAGGAAGAAAATTAAATAATAAATATGGGGATTGAACGTTTTATGAGTGTCAAGATGAAAGAGTGCCTGCAAGGCCCATAAGGTTTCACACAAAAGAGGCATTACTGCTAAAGCTAACATGCTGACACATCTCTCATCTATAAAGTCTGCAGTAATGGCAGCAGTAAAGCGTTTTGCCATTGACTAGAATTTCTCTTACATGCAACGGAAACAGGCACAGAACAGATTATATTGACTGTTATAAAAAGAATTCATATAAAATCCTCCAAAAGTTTAACGTCTGATAATTTCAAATGCCTGGAGTGATTTATTAGTTTTCCTTAACTTCAGTTAAGCTTAGAGTTGACAGTCTCTCTCTCTTTCACACGTTTGCTACCATATAGGTGTTTTTTGTTGGGGCGGGGGACAGAAATAATTCATATCCTTCTATAGTAAGAGAGTGACAGTTGACATTATCAATGTGATGTCATTAATAACAAAGGAAAAGTAATCAAACCTGTTAGTATTAAGAAATTCTTCTTAGGAACAGTTGAGAATGTTGCTATCCCACAAGATTAAGAGGTTACCTACTTCAAAATGTTTTAAATTATCTTTCAAAAGGCATTTAAAAGGACACCCTAGATTTATAATGAGTCTTCTATATGTTAATTTTTCAAAGATTTTCTGGGCTTTGCAAATTTGAAATATTAAAAACTGAAGTTTTAAACTAACTCTAAGTTTTAAGTTTTGTTTTAGCATTTCTTGACAAAGCAAAAGAAACAGAAGATTTGCATTTTGAGATGCCATGTGTTAAATTCCAACAAATCATTAAAATAGGATTGCCCTTTTCATTTTGCTTTCAATTAAGAGTGGAGCAATTTCCTTTAAAAAAAAAATCGATTGGTGTAGAATAACATTTAACTATTTAAATATCTCAAAATCATGAAACAAATCTGTAGCAAATGTATTCGCACCCCCTGAATGTTAGGCCAGCTAGAACACATGGAAGGGTTCTAGGGGTAGGTGCAGCAAAGCTCCAGTGAAGCAACGTGAGTTATTCATGGTGATAAGCCTTGGGGAATCCAAAGCTATTTCTCATCACACACATTAGAAACCATGCTTGTCATCTTCAGGGCTAATTGAGAGTTTCTGCTTCTTTATCCCAAACTACCACATTTTGTGTATTCTGTAGCAAAATTGGGACAAATGATCATAGGCCACCATGTTCTTTTTAACAGTCATGACCAAAAAAAAAATGTTATTTGAATAAAGTAGAGCAAATGTAACTAAGTGAACTCTTGAGGTTTTTTAATAGTTCTCAAAATAATTCACTCTATTAATAGAGAACATTTATCTAACTGGGTAAGTTGCTCTTCGTTTACTGGTTATTTGGGGGTATATTATTATTAACTTTCCAAAGTGGATCTACCACCTACAAAGTTTACCAAAGTTTTATATTAGGAACTGCTTGTAGAAACCACAGAGTGGGTTAAAGTTTTCACCTTTTCATTTTCACTGCCAAAAGAAAATGGAACAAGGGGCCACAAAGTATTGATTATTCTCGCCAGAGGAAAACACTGTTCAGTCATGACAAAGGCACTTTAAGCTAACTCTGCTGGCTTTCGCACCATTGCGCAATCCATTACCACTGGGTCCGTGGTTGTGAAAGATGTAAATTAACTTTTACAAGGACTTCCTTTTTCATGTATCATACTCTCCATCTACTTTTATAGTATCAACATTATATTCTCTACTAGCCTATAAAGAGGGATTCTAATCCATCTCACATTTGCCTTCATGATATATTTACTATTATATTTTGTTATTTGTTAGCTGTCTGTTTTAACTTAAATTTTTAAAAAGATGTTAATATTAGTGGACAGTGTAGCTATGATCAGTGGCTAGAATGTACTAAAACACAGAATATCCATTCTTCCAGCTCATGCTGCACTTAAACCACATGACTTAGTGTTTAAAAAAAACAAAAAAAAAAGGCAAACCCAGCCTCTGAGATACCTTCTTAAAACTAACACACCTGCAGGATTTCTTGCTATCTTTTTAATCTCTAAAAAAACTCAAAGTCTGCAGTAATAAGTAGTAACTTTTCCACTGTAGAATCCTTGGGAGACAAGAGTTTCATTTTTTGCTATTTAATCTTAAAAAGGAAAAAGGAATGGCATTGATCTTGCTTCAGAATTTAGCCTTAAGAAACACACATATACATACAAATCCAAGAAGAAAGTTTGGTGAGGCTCCTCTTTTAATACCAGAATGTCTGATGTATCTGGAATTCTTGAAGTACTTGGATGATGAGTGCTTTAGATGACATTGAAGAGTTGCCTTTCAGTGAGTTCACGATGTAGAGGTTTTAATGCTAAAACAATAAAGGTATATGGTATCTACATATATTTCATAGTCTATAAACAGAGACCCCTGCAAAAATATTTGATGCTCTTCTTTAAAATAATAACATGTAGAAAATACATTATTTTATGTTTTAACAATTATCTATTTCCAGTGTAGTCTAGTGCAGCTGAATGAGGTTTAAAATTTAACGAAATGGCCTTAAACAGGAAAAGCCAACTAACATTCTGAAGGTATAAGGAGCCTATGAAGGCAGGGGAGTGCCTTAACTTATTTAACATATCTATATACATATTTTAAATCCGTTCTCTCTACGTAATTGTTCTGAATCTATGCGGACTCCAAAATTGGTTCAGAATTATATGCTTTTCTGGATTCCAAAGCAACTTTTAGTTTCCTTAGTCAATTAATATTCACTCATTGGAGTGATTATTTTTAATTACATCTACTGAAATTTATTTCCCTTCCGTAAATAAAGATGAGCTTTTGTTGAGAGCAATGAAATAATATTTTAAAAGAAAAAAAAAAGCTCTTAATTCAGCAGCAAGAAAACGTCTGGAAACGCGCGCGCAACCGCTCAGTAGGAAAGAAAAGCCAGTAAGTGGCGAGGCAGCCAGGGTAGGCATGCATTGGAAATACAGCCGGCTGCCTGGCGCACTTGCCAGCCTGGGCCCTCGGCAGAAAGGCTGCAACGCCTTCCTGGACTGGTCCAACTCGAAGAAAAGTTACCTCGGACTGTATTATGCAAAGTCGTACAAGTGAATTACAAGACAACACGTGTGGCCGGTCACCCACTCTTACAGTATCTATCAGATGCAGTGAACCTGTAACCCTTTAGTGTTCGGCGGGGAGGAGGGAGAGGCGGGAAGGGGAAGGGAGAAAGAGACAATACGAAAACGGCCAATCCCCCCTGCAAAATTCCCCTAGAAGCCAAGACAGCTGCCAAAACAACGGCAGAGATAGCAGAGATTTCTACTTGGGCTTTCCCCCTCCACATGCAGGTTTTTCCAATGCATCGCTGCCTCCTCTCTTTAAAGTATCAGTAGGAGAAAGCACTAGATCCAAGAGGGATCTCTCAACTGAGAGATTTTCAACGCAAAGTTCAGAGGTTGGAGGATTGCTCGGCTTTCCCACTGATGCCACAAAACACGGTTTTTAAGCTCGATCTAGGTAGCTCCCTAGAGATCTACCGGAGATGTGCGAGGTGGTTCACATCCCCCCACTTCACTCCCCATTTCAGAAGCACCGCGTCCGCAGCACCTTCCGCGCAGCGGCACACAGACCCAGGCAGCCCCCTCCCAATAAAAGACCCCAAACTTACCCTCAATAAGATAAATCCACAGAGGGAGCCCCCTCATCTTTGCCCAGTCCCCTTCCAATAATTCAAGGAGACAGTTTCTACAACACTTCGCCGTCAAATTCAAGCTGAATTGCTCCAAGTATTTACCAGTTCCTAGACGCTTATTCTGGAATCTTGAGCATTCGGTAATTCTTGTTTGACAATTCAAGATGCTTCCTTTATTTGTTTTTTTTCTTCTCTAAGCAGCCGCAACCCGTTTTGCGCCCCCCCCCCCACCATTCCTTTTTTTTTTTTTTTTTTTATTCACCCACGGACACTTCCAAAACGTGTCGATTGATCCTTTTTTCTCTCCAGCTGCAACCACGATCCAGAATCCTTAGGACCCGAAGCCACCTCCATGTAAATCCGAGCATCAGGCAAGAAATACAAATGATCAAACAACGTTACTTCTTTCAGCTGCAATCAGATAATCCTACTAATCCAATAGATTTATCTCGATTGGAAATTGACCTCAAAAATGAATCCCTGGTGCTGATGTCCAGTAGAGCGATTTCGTAGCCCTGTTCGGATGACCAAAAGAACTGTGGATTCTTTCTTTCTAAAATGTTTTTGGATTCTGGGTGCACAGCTAGCAAAAAAATGCCGAGGACCCTGGTTTTCCCCTAATATAGGTTTCCACTCCAAATGAGTGCAGGATGAAAAATGGTACAAAGATACCCCTAGTGGCTTAAGGTGATATTGCAGGGATCTCATTTTCTTTTTTTCTTTTTTTTTGAAATCCCTGCTCTTCACCTTCCCCCCTCCCCCCCCCCCCTCCCCCGCGACCCCATATAGATAACTGGCTGCTGTGGTAGTGAAACAAGAAGGCTGACCGTAGATTACCATGAATAGTATGTGACTACTTGAAAAAAATCGTTTGATCTTTCTTCTTTGTTTTACTTTAAAGACTGAATCTGTGCTTCTGTCTCCTCAGTATTCCATCTTTTTCCTACAGAATTTTTCCCAGTGGGATAGAGTAGCTAAAAGGCCAATTTGGGGCAGCCAGTGATTTCAAAGCAAATGTATTTACTTCATGAATAACTACAGATATCAAAAGAAGCCTCAGTGTGCCTGAGATATGCTGGGTTTTTTGTGGGGGAACCTAAGGAGCATATACATATATTTGTATATATGTATACATATACTCACACATATATATGTATATACATGCATTTATGGCAGGTTTTAGAGGAAAAAAAAAAAACAATGCAATGAATTTCAGGATTCCATTTGGTAAGCAATCTCCCTTAAACTTTACTGTGCCTACCAATAACCTAGCAATCTTTTCAAAATGAGGATTCTGATCTAATAGGAACAGGCAACGGATGAAATTTGCCTTCACAGCAAGTCTTCTGACCACACTCTGATTTATCAAGGGCCCAGTAAACTCAGGATGCTTGATTCACCTTCCTGCTGGTGGGTGTAGTAGCTGCAAGGACTCCAAGATTTTCTTTCCTAATTGACTAAATAATTAAACCTTTTTTAGTGTAAGAGCTACTAAGGAGTCAAGAGATCTTACTTCTACCACTGGTTTTGTTATTAATTGGCTATGTGACTTTGAGCAGTCACTTTTGACCCAGGGTTAATTTATCTATTAAAAATCAAAGAGTAAACTCAAATAAATTAACAGGTATACTTGTTTCTGGATGGAAGACTTGACTGTAATTTAATCTATAAAATTAAAGTAATTATTATTGAAAGCTCATGTAGTCTTTCATAGAACTTGAAAAGTTAATTCTACAGTTTGTTTGCAAGAGGGAAGGGTCAAAATTTGTCAACACAATTTTGAAGAACAAGGTGTGGGGAATTTCTGTATTGACTATTAACATTTAATATACAATGGCAGTAACTGAAGAATTGTAACTTTGGTTCGGAGATAGAAGTTAGTCCAAGAAAATAGAATACAGGACTTAGTAATATATCCCCACATTTATGGAAACTTGATAAATATCAGGTGGCATTATGGGCAGTACAGAAAGATGAATTATTCAGGCAGTAAATTAGGCATATGAAAAAAAATATATGTTCATCACAAAAGTCAAAGCATAGATTGAGAGGATATATTTGCTATGCAATGTTTGGTTACATAATCAAAGAAGGATTAGTATCCAAGTACCTAAAGAATTCTCATAAATCTATAAAGACAAAAATGTTATTTAAAAAATGACCCAACAAATGAATAATTGACAGAAGAGGATTCTCAATGTTCAATAAACATCTGAAAAAGGTATTGAATTTCCCTAGTTACTACAGAAATGCCAGTTAAAATGATGAAGTATCATTTCACAACTATGAAATTGGCAAAATTTTGTAAGTCCAGCAATAAGAAAAACTTATGAGGATATGGAGAAACCATGAAGGACAGGTAATAGTACAACTTCAGAGAGAAGTTTAGCAATACAGATTCTTCCATCCCCAATTCCAATTTCTCCACTCCTGCATTCTTTTCTGTGTCTCTACACATGTACAGAAAATAACCATTACAGAATTACATGAAAAAGAAAAAAACAGAAAAGAAACTTTGGATATATAAGTGAACAAGGAATTTATAGAATATTCACATATTGTAATTTACATGCAGTAAAAAAGAAAAATGAATGCACTGTAGCTACTTGAGTTAGCATGACTGCATTCAGATGCAATGTGGAGCTGCAACAACAAAAGCAGGGTGCAGAAAGAAAACTGTGGGTTGATACATTTATATATCAAGTTTGAAAACATTATTATGTATATGATTATATTTATTTTTGAGCATATGCATATGTAGCAAAAGTATATAAACATGCAAGACAATGATAAGCTTGAAATTCAAGGGATACTTTATCTTTGGAAAGAACCAAAGTTAATGAAATTGGAAAGACATCATGGGGAGCTTCAACCCAGTGTTCATGCTTTCTTTCTCAAACTGAATCTGGAGTACACAATGTTTATAGAATTACATTATAAATTGATTGTATGTCTGAACCATTTCCTTAAAATGAAATATTTAAATTAGATGATTTCTATGAACCCTTATAGTTTTAGAAAAATTTCTATTTAGAAAAGTATATGTAGAAGTGAAAAAAATAGTATGGGAGTTCAGAATTTAAGAATCTACTGTCTGCACAGGAGTCTATACAGATGGAAATAGAACTGCCTTATGATCCAGCAATCCCACTGCTGGGCATACACACTGAGGAAACCAGAAGGGAAAGAGACACGTGTACCCCAATGTTCATCGCAGCACTGTTTATAATAGCCAGGACATGGAAGCAACCTAGATGTCCATCAGCAGACGAATGGATAAGAAAGCTGTGGTACATATACACAATGGAGTATTACTCAGCCATTAAAAAGAATACATTTGAATCAGTTCTAATGAGATGGATGAAACTGGAGCCTATTATACAGAGTGAAGTAAGCCAGAAGGAAAAACACCAATACAGTATACTAACGCATATATATGGAATTTAGAAAGATGGTAACAATAACCCTGCGTACGAGACAGCAAGAGACAGTGATGTATAGAACAGTCTTATGGACTCTGAGGGAGAGGGAGAGGGTGGGAAGATTTGGGAGAATAGCATTGAAACATGTAAAATATCATGTATGAAACGAGATGCCAGTCCAGGTTCGATGCACGATACTGGATGCTTGGGGCTAGTGCACTGGGACGACCCAGAGGGATGGTATGGGGAGGGAGGAGGGAGGAGGGTTCAGGATGGGGAACACATGTATACCTGTGGTGGATTCATTTTGATATTTGGCAAAACTAATACAATTATGTAAAGTTTAAAAATAAAATAAAATAAAAAAAAGAAGTCTATACAGATTTTTTTAATATATGTAGAATTTTTTAAAAATCTATAGTACTTCATATTTCTAAGAACTGGAAATGTATAGATCCTTATTTCTTTCTAGAAGGGATATACAAATTTCCAGGTAGCAAGCAAAAATCATCACCTAAATAAGAAAAAATGTGGTTGAAATAGGGGGAAAAAGTAATGTTCAACTACCTTTTTTGTGGGGAGTGGTATTTTCCTTTGATCTTACATATAGCAATAATGCCTCTGAAATTGTGAAACAGGCAATCAATTGATCATGTTCAGTTCTGACCAGTTAACTGCAAACCACCAAATATGGAGTAGCCATACGTCAAAACACAGCACAGAAGAAAATCCTTCCAGAACTTAAAAAATCCACATGTGAATTCAAATAAGGAGGCTTTGTTGATTAGAAATATGAGAAATGGAAATCTCATTTCCAAGTCATTATTTTTCATAATTCATGCAAAATAGGAGAGGATACCAAGGAGAGTCCAATCTTAGAAGTAAAATAAACTACATCCGTAGTTAATATTCTTAACTCATACTAAACTCAGAAAAAACGTCTGGAAAAATCAACAACAGACTGTCAACCATTCAGAACAGTTTTCCTGAGCAATAAACAAAGCAGCTTTGTTATAAAGAAAGAGTGAAAGGACAATTTAATTTCCTTTGAGAACGGAATACACAGGGCAGAAGAAGTAGTTATATTTCTGAAATTTGGAGAGGTTGACATATTCTTTCAGTAACCACTTATTGAATACCTCTTGCATACTGGGCACAGTACAAAGCATATCACACAAGAGTTGACTTTAATACAAACAACTACCACAGTCCCTGAATTTGCTCCTGATGATTGATGTGTTGATTGTAAATGGTTAACAATTATTGTGAATTGATAATTAATCATGCATACTGAAGAGATACAGATATTAATATAAAACTGAAGTTTCATTTTCAGTGCGTTTCAGTCAGTTCAGTTCAATCGCTCAGTCGTGTTCGACTCTTTGTGACCCCATGAACCGCAGCACGCCAGGCCTCCCTATCCTTCACCAACTCCCGGAGTCCACCCAAACCCATGTCCATTGTGTCCGTGATACCATCCAACCATCTAAGTGCACACTTTTTGATGGGTTGAAAGTCATGTAGGTAACAAAGAAGGAAAAGTAGGAGGATGAGAATAAAACATGAATAAAACTCACTTCTTTCCCTGATGATTTACTTTACACAGATGATAGAAAATTACTTAATCTTATATTCTTCACAGTACAAATGGTCAGTGAATGAATGACTTAATAGACCAAAGAGTGAAACAAGTCAACTAGTATATGAAGAAAACAAATTTATTCTCTACCTTGGATGGGCTCTCTCTTCAGAGAATGAAATAGAAAAGTAAAAAATTACTATGAAAAACAATAATGGGAAATGAAGAGCCAAGAATGGCAAACTTGAGTGCCAATTGGAATATGGGATTCCAATTTGATTATGTCACTAAATTTCAGCTGTGCTAAAACCAAGGGTAGATATGATTACACATCCTATTTCAATTTCTGCAATATAAACAAAATATGATTAATACCAAATGGATCATGTAAGGAAATGACATGGTTCTACTAAATAATAGATGAGAAAGCATTGTTGCTTTTAATACAAGTCATTATGAAAACAGAATTGTGATTTTTTTCAATAATTGATATAAGAGCGCACTTTTATGATGAGGTCAAATCCATCAAGTTCTGTCATAATAAACATTTTAGGATGCCATGAAAGATTGGTCTATGTTTGAAAAAAATCTTATAAAATATTGTAAAATAGATTTCAAAAGCAAGTCTTGGGGAAAAAATACTCCTTTACCATCTTTAGAACTCCCCTGAGGTAACTTCATTTTAAGTGCTCAAGTCTTGAATCTAAATGAATGGCAATTGGGAATTATGAAAGGCATAAAGATAAAAAGTGTTGCAATATTTCAAGTCCTAACTACTGCAAAGGTGGCTGTTTACGAAGAGGTTCTTTCTACAGAGAATAGTCTGTTCACACAATCCTGCTTAATTAGAAAAGACTACTTAAAACACTTGACTGATACTGAATATTTCAGGTATGTATTGGGAGAACACATCTGCTCCAATGCTAAATTTACCAGATGCATCTTGATATTTCTTGGTGGGAAGACCTGTAATGGAAACCAAGGAAGGAATGATCAAGACTAGATATTTTAGGATGAGACTGTTACACAGAGAAATAGGGCTTCTTCATTAAAGCTGGTTTGACATAATGAAACACGTGTTCAAAGCTCAGGGGCTTAAGTCAGAAATGCATCCAAAATTTCAAAACAAATTTTTATCATCTGAATTACTAAAAATTTCCAAACCATGTGTTATGCTAATAATTAAGAATTTGTTTCTTTTTGAAGGAGCTCTTAAAAAAAAAAACAAAAAAAAACTTTATAATTGATATTTAGGCTTCCCTGGTGGCTCAGTGGTAAAGCATCCACCTGGAATGCAGGAGACATGGGTTCAATCCCTGGGTCAGAAAGATCCCCTGGAAAAGGAAATGGCAACCAACTCCAGCATTCTTGCCTAGGAAATCCCATAGACAGAGGAGCCTGGCAGCCTCGGTAGCAAAAGAGTAGAACACGACTGAGTGATCAAACAACAACAAACAATTGATATTTACATTTAATTGGTACAATTATTCTTTACTTAACAATACATTTTAAGGTTCAAAGATTTCAGCTGTCACTAGCTCAATACATTATTATTTTATGGAGTATCTTATTTATTTAAAATTGTACATTTTTATATATTTGTAAGATTGAATATTATTTATGCTGATCTTCTCATAATCGTCATAGCAGTAGTTTAGCTGCATTAGACTCTATCATATCATGATTAATTTTAGTACACTGCAGTGTAGTCTAGAATGTATCTTATAATAAGCATTAAAAGTATTCCTTAAGCATGCCCTTAGTACCAAATAAATAAAACCAGGAAACCATCCTATTGTAAATCATCCATTAAAGTTTATTGTATAATATTAGCTTATTTGAGTCTATGTTTCCAGTATTTGTAAAATGTATTGTAAAATTTGACTTAATTATGGAAAAGTCACATGAAAATTAATGTTCTATAGTTCAAGCTGGAAAAGAAAAAATTCAGTTCTATCCCAATGGCATCACCATCTCATTGACTTCAAAGACATGGGTTGGTTACTCTTTCTTCTCTAAATAGGATTTTATGCTAATAACACAATTAAAAGTAAACACAAGCCTGGATTTTCATCATTGTTCAATTAGTGATCTAATGAGCATCATCTACGTGTCCCAAAATATTTAGGGAACATTAAATAAAACATTAAATAAAAGAGACCTTTAAGCTACATCTTATACGGAAATGGATATTCTGTCTCTTGGTGTGTGTGTCTGTGTGCTTCTGTGTGTTTGTGTCTCTCTCTCTTTCTCTCCCTCTCTCTCTGTCTATCTGTCCCTCCCTCTCAGAATCCGTGAGCACATAAATCTGTTTCTTTAATTAATTTTTGATTACTTACATCAAATTAGAAATTATGTCATGAATGTTTCAAAAAGATGAGTTTTCCTAAAATCACATGTATTCAGAGTTAGAGCTTGTTTCTTGAGTGTATGTGAATAAAATCATTTCTGATACCTGGAAACAAACAATAAAATGATGCAATCAAATAGAATGATAAAACCACATTACATCCAATGTATAAGAAGTTGTTCAACCATTTAACCATCCATTATAAAAATCACGACCTTCAGCTTTAGCACTTTGCTTTTTCACTAAAAATTTCCCAACCCTCCCTAGAAATTAGCAAGCTCATAAATGTTTTGTTATTTTAAAAATTAAATCTGGGCCTCTATATCGAAGTTTACTAGAAGAGAGGGAGAGAAGGAAAGAGAAAAAATAGCTTTTAAAAAGTAGTTGCTTAAGTAGATTATGCAGAGAAGATAACGTCACAAACGTTCAAAGCAAAATTTCTTATAAATCACAAAGTTAATAGACTATAAGACAGTTAGTTTTGGAAAACAGAAAGTTTACATATCGGACAATGAAGCAAGTATTATTCTTGGCTATCTTTAATACATTAAACCAATACATAATTCATATCCTCAGGATTCACAAGTCTGATAAAGACATAGAAAACATCATATAGCTGAAATTAATTTTACCAGGATTCAAACCAATCATTAAAAGAAGTAGAGTACATTTGAACTGTGACCCAAAGAATTACAATTTTATAGTCCTTGCATAGACTCCAAAAATCTCCTTTTGCTAAATAGAAAAAACCCAAGAAGACAAATGACTGATATAACTAAGGTCACACTGCATGCAGTCTATGGCATAGATAGATGAGAATCCATTGCACCATGCCACTTCAGACTTGCTGCTGTTTACATTTGGAGCTTATATTAATGTATCATCATTCCTAAACCAAACTGTAAAAATTGTAATCAACAAACCAACCAAGGAAGCATGACATTAAATGTAGTTAACATAGTAAGTAAAACAATGGTCCTCCAAAGATGCCCACATCCTAAACTCTGTAATCTGTGAATGTGTTAACTTTATGGGACATAGGGGAGTACAGGTATGATTAAGGATCTTGAGATAGGCCTGATGTATTCAAAGGATCCTTATAAGAAGGAGGCAGAAGAGTCAGAGATGTAATAACAATCATAAGGAGATAAACTGAGAGAGTTGAAGATGTTACACCATTGGCTTAAAAAATGGAGGAAAAGGCCAAAAGCCAAGGAATGCAGGTGGCCTCTAGAAGTACAAAAGGCAAAGAAGTGGATTCCTCTCTAGAGTCTCTCAAAGAGCACAGTCCTTGCCAAGACACTTTAGATGATTTCCTGAACTAAAAATTAATACATTTCGTTGTTTAAGTCACCAAATTTTAAGGTAACTTGTTACAGCAGCAATAGAAACATAATGCAATTAATTAAAAAATTAGAAGTATTTTGAGAATAATCAATGCTATCTAATAGAAACATAACATGTACAACATACTATTTTACACTTGCTAACATACATTTTTAAAAAGGTAGAATCAGGTGAAATTAAATTCAATAATTTATTTTGTTTAGCTCAATATATTTTAAACAATATCATTTCAACATGTAACACTACCAAAAATGCTTGAGATATTTTATAATTTTTCATACAAAGTATCCAAAATCTAATCTGGGACATGGAGGTGTCCAATTTCATTTCAAGAGCTCAATAACTATATATGCCATTTTGAATAGTGCAGCATCAGACTGTATGAAACAAAAGAAACAATTCATATATTATTTTATAGATGATTCTAATATTCTCTTATATAAGAATCTAGATTAAGACTCAAAACGGAATCTAAAGAAATCAGGATAATTATGTGGCTTATTTTCTTATAACTTTGTGCTTGAGAAGTGTATTTAAAAAGAAAAACTAGGAAAGGAAGAACAACAAAATAAGGTGAAAGAAAAATATGATTACCTAATGACACTAAGTCATCTGATGTTTCTGAAAACTGCTAAGGATAACAGAAAAGAAATTTCTCTGATATTTTCACAGCAAAAAGATAACCAAGGATATGAAAGAATGACGTTGGTTACGGCCAACTAGGTAATATGAACAAATGACAAAGAGAAAAGCAAAGCATTAAACTCTAGCTTCCAATTTCTCCACAGAAGAATGATGTTCAAATTAGAAAAAGAATATGATGGTGAGGAAATGGTAAGAAACCCTGTAGGTAATTTAAATTAGTTTTAAGTTTCCAAGTCTAAATTGGTTACCTAATAGGATATTAAAAATATTTGAAGATGTATTCTTAGAACTAGTATCTATTATCTTTGAGTCACCATGGAAAAACATCAGGAAAATTGTAAACTGTCCTATTTTTCAAACAGAATTCCAGAAACTGAAGTTTACTATTCTTTACATTAACTGAAATTCTAGAACCCACATTCCCATGTGCTCACTAAATGTATGTCAAATCACAATAAAACTTTTTATTAGAGCTACTGGCATGACAGATACAAAATGTGGCTTCATTTGTTTATCTTGACTCCACCCAAAGACTTATAAGAACCACTCATAATTTTTTGCTGCCCAAAATTAAGTATGAGCTGAATGATGGAGTAGTTCAGTAGATCCTTTGAAAGTTGAACAATCATTCTTCTGTAGCATCCAGTGAATGTTCTCTGATGTCTTATTCTCTTTTCTCTTTTTTTGAGGATTAAAGTTTCCATAAGGGATTTGTTTTGTAACCAGGACTGTCCATTAAGCAAATTAGTCTAATGATGGGTATGAATGAGAAGCTCTGGTAGGAGCCTGCCCTTGATCATAGACTTTTAAAACAGAATATCTAAAATGATCAACTGTTTTTAGAAATATGCTTTTTAATAATGCTTTTTCAAACAATTTATTTATCAAAAGTCTGATTTAAATTATTTAAATATTAAATTTCAAACTAAATTTTAAGTTTACTTAATCAAATTTAACATGGAGTATCTTGCTCTATCTTCTAGTGCAATTGTTTTGTTGTTGTTTCAATTCAATTCAGCTCAATCACTCAGTCGTGTCTGACTCTTTGTGATCCCATGAAATGCAGCACACCAAGCCTCCCTGTCCACCACCAACTCCCAGAGTTTACTCAAACTCATGTCCATTGAGTCAGGGATGCCATCCAACCATCTCATCCTCCATTGTCCTCTTCTCCTCCTGCCCTCAATCTTTCCCAGCATCAGGTCTTTTCAAATGAGTCAGCTCTTTGCATCAGGTGGCCAAAGTATTAGAGTTTCAGCTTCAACATCAGTCCTTCCAATGAACACCCATGACTGATCTCCCTTAGGATGGACTGGTTGGATCTCCTTGCAGTCCAAGGGACTCTCAAGAGTCTTCTCCAACACCACAGTTCAAAAGCATCAATTCTTCGGCACTCAGCTTTCTTTATAGTCCAACTCTCACATCCATACGTGGCCACTGGAAAAACCATAGCCTTGACTAGACGGACCTTTGTTGGCAAAGTAATGTCTCTGCTTTTGAATATGCTATCTAGGTTGGTCATAACTTTCCTTCCAAGGAGTAAGCGTCTTTTAATTTCATGGCTGCAATCACCATCTGCAGTGATTTTGGAGCCCAGAAAAATAAAATCTGACACTGTTCCCACTGTTTCCCCATCTGTTTGCCATGAAGTGATGGGACTGGATGCCATGATCTTCGTTTTCTGAATGTTGAGCTTTAAGCCAACTTTTTCACTCTCCTCTTTCACTCTCATCAAGAGGTTCTTTAGTTCTTCTTCACTTTCTGCCATAAGGGTGGTCTCATCTGCGTATCTGAGGTTATTGATATTTCTCTCAGCAATCTTGATTCCATCTTGTGCTTCTTCCAGCCCAACGTTTCTCATGATGTACTCTGCATATAATTTAAATAAGCAGGGTGTGACAATATACAGCCTTGACATACTCCTTTACCTATTTGTTGGTTAGACTGACACTTTTGCAACCAAGGATGGTAATCCGCCAGACTCCTCTCTCCATGGGATTTCCCAGGTAAGAATACTGGAGAGGGTTGCCATTTCCTTCTCCAGGGGGATCTTCCAGACCCAGGGATCAAACTCACGTTTCCTGCATTAGTAGGCAGCAATAAGGTCTCCTTATTTCTGGTTTCCTCACCAATACCATATGAATATTTCTATTTCATTAATCAACTATATTTTTATCAAAAAGTATTTCTTATTGATAGTATTTAACTGATTTACAAAAAACTTTGGGTTATAAATAAAGTGCTTTTAACAAAAGCTTCAAAATTAATCTAAATCTAAAACAAGCTAATCAAAATACAACTCAATATCAATCTTAATTTTGGCTGCATATGTTTCAAATGAAATTTCACAACAGAATGTCAATGTTGTTTCATTTTTTTGACTCTTAATATTGCAAAATTTAAAAAAAACTCTCTCTCCTCTCTCTCCCTGAATAGACTAGGAAGCAATGTAAAAGACAAAATATTAACAGTAATAGTAATAACAATAATAACAAAAGACAGAAAAGTCTCAATATGGTCTGCCTCTGTCCTTGTCTTATTCTCACTACCCTTCGACCTCTGTTGTTTTTAACATACATTTAATACAATAGATAATGTATAAGTGTGCAAGTGAAAGTCACTCAGTCATGTCCAACTCTTTGCGACCCCCATGGACTGTACAGTCCATGGAATTCTCCAGGCCAGAATACTGAAGTGGATAGCCATTCCCTTCTCCAGGGGTTCTTCCCAACCCAGGGACCAGACCCAGGGACCAGACCCAGGTCTCGAGCATTGAAGGCAGATTCTTTACCGGCTCTGCCACCAGGGATAAGTGTATATTATATTAAATATATTTAACTGAATTAAACTGGACTTTGTTAGCACAGAGTGATGTGCACTGGATTTGCTATCAGATGGATCCAGGTTCTGTTTCTAAGTGCTCCATGTGCTAGTGATACTTTACTCCCTCTGAGATTTTCTCTCTCTCATCTGCAATATTAAAATGGCCATATTATTTGTGGAAAGCCAGAATTATCTATTTTCCTCAGTCTTTTCCCCTATTCACCCTCAACAGAGAAAAATCTCCTAACCATGCCTAAGTTCTGCTATTAGGAATAATCAGTATTAATAAGAGGAATGTTTGTTGGTTTTATAAATGCTCTATTAAAACAACTGCCAAAATCAAAAAGCAAAACATCTAAACCAACTCTCCAGAGCTTTGTAAGGAACGCACTATAAACAACAGATACATTTTGCTGCATACATAGTATCTCAACTTAATATATACTTGGAGAGGGAATGAATAATTCAAGGAAACATCCTGGAGGGAGTTCCCTGCTGACCCAGTGTCTAGGACTCAGTGTTTTCACCTTGGTGGCTCAGGTTCAATCCCAGGTCAGGGAACTAAGATACCACAAGCAGGACACTACAGTCAAAAAAAGAATGAAAAAAGAACAACAAAAAAGGAAATATCCTGGAATACAGGGTTACCATCACTGGGCAATGAACCACATAATGCTTATTTTTATTAATTTTTATTAAAATAAAAATTTCAAATAAATAAAACCCATTCTGACATGTCTTAACAACTGTGGAGAAAATTGTCCACTATAGAGATTTTTATATCACTTCTAAGTAAAGGAACTTGAACCAAGGAAGGTATGACATAAGAAGTTTGATAATTCCATTAAATAACCAAATCCTACATGCCAAGAGCATCTTTGATACGAGACTCATACACAGAAACACCTTTCAGTATAGGTGATATTTTCCTTAAGAATACCAATAAGCATGGTTGTATTTTGAGTATTAAGTACTTCAGCCTATCTGATTTTATTTCCATTGTAAAAAAAAAAAAAAAAGTTTTGAGACAAGAAAGCAGATAATATCTGTTTGTTTTCATGATTGAAAAGAAGGATTAGGAGGAAAAATAAATTCCTTATGGCCACATAAGGGTTTTTCAAGTGTAGAAATCAGATTCTGGACTCCCAGTCTGATGTCTTTCTAATAGTACTTGTTGCTATTTGTCCTAAATTGGCAGAAAGACCCAAGATACTTAGTCCTTTAGTTCTCAGAATATTTTTGGTAGCGGTAAGCTCTCAAAAACAAACAACAACAACAACAAAATACATGAAATTATAAGGCAAACAATTTCAGGTAAAAACAGAACTGATGTAGTAGACGTGAGGGAGGCAGGGGACCAAGAGGCCTGGCCACAGCGCTCCTCCATCCACAGGAGGGCAATTTAGAGCACCACCAGAAAACCACTTGCTCCTTTTACACGTGAGAAAATAACCAAGTGATTTGTCCAAGAAGCTCAATTAGTGACTTCACATCTCCTGACTGGTAATCAAATGTGCTTCCCCTTCCTCTACAATGTCTTCTTGGTCACGTGGGTGTTGACACCCCTGGTTACCCCCTCTAAGTCAGTCTCCTGCTCTCATGTCCAGCCATCGCACCTGCCACACACTGCTTCTCTAAGCATGCTCAACTACTTGTGGTTTTCCAAATCCACCATGCCAAGCCTCTGACTTCTTCACATGGCTTTCCTTCTGTCTGGAAAGTTCTCTTTGAAAGCCCTCTTTCTCACCTTTCTTACCTGTACAGATCCACCAAACATAAGTTTACCTAGCACTGACTCTAGAGATCATGACACCACCTCACCTCTCATGGGTCCCATTCCCAAAGTTAGGGAGGAATTTTAGTCAAATTTTACTTTTCCTTTTCTTATCATGCTTGCACTTTTACCAATTGCTTTTTGAGGGGGACTTTCACCTTCACTAGCACTTTGAACCGATTCAGTGTCACAACAACAACAACAAATTGTTGAAAGAAGAAATGCAAAAATGAAGGAATGCTATTTTCTAAGTGGTTTTTACAAAACGCATGAACATGGGAGAACATGGTATACATTTCAGTAGAAGTGGGAACTTGCTGCCCGTGCTGTATCATGCCGCCAGGAAACAGGGCAGCCATGAGCGTCAGCAGCTCCTAATTCACAGCTCTCAAACCTTCCATTACCATAAGAGGAGAACCTTGCCAGATACCTATATTAAACAATCTAAACTTTTATTCATCAATTTGAACAGAAAACCAGAACCAGCAAGCATTTGAGGAAAACCCATAGCATTAAAAAGAAAAGAACAGATAACTAAATAGGGAAAGAAAAGAAAGAAAACCATGGTGGGGAAATAAATATTTAAGAAAAAAAGAAAGAGAAGTTGTTGTTTGTTATTTTTTTCATTTATTTGTTACTCTTTATGAGACTCAAGGGACTACTATTTTAAGAAAACAAAAATAGGTTTCTCTGAAAATATACCTATAAAAGAAAGAAGAGTTTTTATATAATTTGAACACTGAAATGAACAATTTAATAGATGCCCTCAGTAACCAAATGCACATGGATACAGATTAAGTCATACACTGAAAATGAAGTGAAAATGTCTGTTTTAAAATCTAATACATAATAGATTGTGAAGAAACATCTATATGAAGGCTCAAAATCCTTAGTTTGCCCTTGGTTTTTTTAACTTCTTTTGCTTTTAAGGTAAACAATATAATGATTTAATTAAAATTATGTCTAATAAAATATATTTTCAGTATACACAACACTCACAAAGCTGATAGGATAAACTAGTACATTAGTGGTGTGAAATCCTCTTGGAGAACAATTTTACTGCACTTTTTAAGAACCATAACATTTCCATTGTACTTTTACATTTTTCACCTCAGGCAAAAGTACTGGGAAACTAACACATAGTGTTGAAGAAATAAATCCTAGAATCTTTTTTTCCTGAAGCTAAGCTATCTTTATTTCCCAAATTTATTTTTTTAGTTTTATATGTTACTTAATGGTTTTGATTATTCTTGACATATCTCAGATTGTTATATGCATTCATTTAATTTAGCTTTAATGCTGATGCTCAACAGAAGACTTATTTATTAAGAAAGAAAATATTTTTCCTTTCCTCTATACTTGTTTACTGGAGGTAAACTTAGGCCAGTGATTTAATTTCCCCTTCTCTAGAAGTTTAATTCAAATTAATAATCCCGAGGAAGGAAAACTTGTTTGGAAAGCTATTCTTTGCAATATAGTTTATAATAGCAAAATCAGCAACAATCAAAATACCCAATATTAGTGGGATATTTAAGTAAGATGACCTACAAGACCATTTGGAACTAACACCCAAAAAAGATGTCCTTTTCATTATAGGGGATTGGAACGCAAAAGTAGGAAGTCAAGAAACACCTGGAGTAACAGGCAAATTTGGCCTTGGAATACGGAATGAAGCAGGGCAAAGACAAATAGAGTTTTGCCAAGAAAATGCACTGGTCATAACAAACACCCTCTTCCAACAACACAAGAGAAGACTCTATACATGGACATCACCAGATGGTCAACACCGAAATCAGATTGATTGTATTCTTTGCAGCCAAACATGGAGAAGCTCTATACAGTCAACAAAAACAAGACCAGGAGCTGACTGTGGCTCAGACCATGAACTCCTTATTGCCAAATTCAGACTCAAATTGAAGAAAGTAGGGAAAACCACTATACCTAAAACCACTAGGTATGACCTAAATCAAATCCCTTATGATTATACGTTGGAAGTGAGAAATAGATTTAAGGGCCTAGATCTGATAGATAGAGTGCCTGATGAGCTATGGAATGAGGTTCGTGACATTGTACAGGAGACAGGGATCAATACCATACCCATGGAAAAGAAATGCAAAAAAGCAAAATGGCTGTTTGGGGAGGGCTTAAAAATAGCTGTGAAAAGAAGAGAAGCAAAAAGCGAAGGAGAAAAATAAAGATATAAACATCTGAATGCAGAGTTCCAAAGAACAGCAAGAAGATATAAGAAAGCCTTCTTCAGCGATCAATGCAAAGAAATAGAGGAAAACAACAGAATGGGAAAGACTAGAGATCTCTTCAAGAAAATCAGAGATACCAACAGAACATTTCATGCAAAGCCAGGCTCAATAAAGGACAGAAATGGTATGGACCTAACAGAAGCAGAAGATATTAAGAAGAGGTGGCAAGAATACACAGAAGAACTGTACAAAAAAGATCTTCATGACCCAGATAATCACGATGGTGTGATCACTCACCTAGAGCCAGACATCCTAGAATGTGAAATCAAGTGGGCCTTAGAAAGCATCACTACAAACAAAGCTAGTGGAGGTGATAGAATTCCAGTTGAGCTATTCCAAATCCTGAAAGATGATGCTGTGAAAGTGCTGCACTCCATATGCCAGCAAATTTGGAAAACTCAGCAGTGGCCACAGGACTGGAAAAGGTCAGTTTTCATTCCAATCCCAAAGAAAGGCAATGCCAAAGAATGCTCAAACTACCGCACAATTGCACTCATCTCACACGCTAGTAAAGTAATGCTCAAAATTCTCCAAGCCAGGCTTCAGCAGTATGTGAACTGTGAACTTCCTGATGTTCAAGCTGGTTTTAGAAAAGGCGGAGGAACCAGAGATCAAATAGCCAACATCCGCTGGATCATGGAAAAAGCAAGAGAGTTCCAGAAAAACATCTATTTCTGCTTTATTGACTATGCCAAAGCCTTTGACTGTGTGGATCACAATGAACTGTGGAAAATTCTGAAAGACATGGGAATACCAGACCACCTGATCTGCCTCTTGAGAAATGTGTATGCAGGTCAGGAAGCAACAGTTAGAACTGGACATGGAACAACAGACTGGTTCCAAATAGGAAAAGAAGTACGTCAAGGCTGTATATTGTCATCCTGTTTATTTAACTTCTATGCAGAGTACATCATGAGAAACGCTGGACTGGAAGAAACACAAGCTGGAATCAAGATTGCCGGGAGAAATATCAATAACCTCAGATACGCAGATGACACCACCCTTATGGCAGAAAGTGTAGAGGAACTCAAAAGCCTCTTGATGAAGGTAAAAGTGGAGAGTGAAAAAGTTGGCTTAAAGCTCAACATTCAGAAAACAAAGATCATGGCACCTGGTCCCATCACTTCATGGGAAATAGATGGGGAAAAGTGGAAAGTGTCAGACTTTATTTTGGGGGGCTCCAAAATCACTGCAGATGGTGATTGCAGCCATGAAATTAAAAGACGCTTACTTCTTGGAAGCAAAGTTATGACCAACCTAGATAGCATATTCAAAAGCAGAGACATTACTTTGCCAACAAAGGTCCATCTAGTCAAGGCTACGGTTTTTCCAGTGGTCATGTATGGATGTGAGAGTTGGACTGTGAAGAAAGCTGAGGGCCAAAGAATTGATGCTTTTGAACTGTGGTGTTGGAGAAGACTCTGGAGAGTCCCTTGGACTGCAAGGAGATCCAACCAGTCCATTCTAAAGGTGATCTGTCCTGGGTGTTCTTTGGAAGGACTGATGCTGAAGCTGAAACTCCACTACTTTGGCCACCTCATGCAAAGAGTTGACTCATTGGAAAAGACTCTGATGCTGGGAGGGATTGCGGGCAGGAGGAGAAGGGGATGACAGAGGATGAGATGGCTGGATGGCATCACCGACTTGATGGACATGAGTTTGGGTGAACTCCGGGAGTTGGTGATGGACAGAGAGGCCTGGTGTGCTGCAGTTCATGGGGTCGCAAAGAGTCGGACACTACTGAGCGACTGAACTGAACTGAACTGATAGAGGGTGACTACTTTTAAAGTCACAAAGGAAAACTTACATGTTTAATGTACTATGGTTTTCAGAATTTTTACACACACATACACACACAATTATTCAGTTCTCAATTCTCTTCAAAGCAAAGATTAAAGTAGATAAAAGGAATAGGTATTACCATGCTTTTTTTACAGTTAAAGATAAAAGGGTTAAATTAACTTCTTAAGGTACTATGGGGCACAGAATGAAACTCACCATAAACCTTCCTTCTACATAATTATCATCTTATGATAGCATATGATATTAGAATAATTCATTATATATTTACCTACAGAGATAAGTGGCTTCTTTTTGGTCTTCAAAACGCAGCAGAAAGTTTAATTCTTTATAGTTTTATTTGTTCATTCTTTTTTTAGCAATAAAAATTTGAAGACACACTATGTACCAGGCAGTCTGCCAAGTCCTGGAGGTAAAGAGATGCCCAAGCCACAGTTCATCCTTAAAGGATCTGCAGTCTAGGAAGGGAGATACACAAATAAATTTTAAAAGGTAGGAGTAAAAGTGATAACTGCTGAAATAGAGCTATCAATAGCACACAGACAAGAAACTATTTAATCACTTGTGTGATGAGGATATAGAGGATGTTGGAGAAAATACTTGAGAAAGGCTAAATAAGGAAGAAGAAAATCAGCTATTGAGATATAAAATAGGGTAGAGGGTGACATTATTTTAGAAAGCAAATTCTTTTTCTGAATTTAAGGATTTCACAGAACTCGGCTAATGAGTGTCACTAAAGAATCCAATTTTGCAAGCATTATTTAATTCTCAAATAATTTAGTCTGGATTTGCATAAGGTTTGTTCAATTATACAAGTTTGGGTGACCTACTAACCCATATAATTAACTAATTTGTCTGAATGCTATTGAAGTTGAGGTGAGGGAAGGTCAAGCACAATGCCTAGCAAGTAAAAGCCTGGGGGGAAAGCTATAATCTGTAGCTTCAATCTCTATCCTAAAGCTATTTTCCATTGAAATCATGATGCATGAAATATGTGGATAAGTTAACCCATTTACTAACAAGATATGGTGATGGATGCTTTCAAGCTCTCTCTAGACTAATTTGAAATAATAAAGTACTATTGTGTAGTAGCTGCCTGACCTCAGCCACTCTGAGTGTCATTAAATTCTAGGCTTACATCTCTCTATTATATCTCACTCCTTATAGTCCACTCTTTACATAATCCCACTATTCTCAGCCCTTCTTCTTTCTCTATGAATAATTCTATTTGCTTTGAGTTTGAAGATTAACAAAGTGATGGATTAAATCTCTATTCACAATTAATGGAAAAAATCAGTTTAATTCACTGAATTCTAATATGCTTAAAATAGCCTTAATTGGCATTGTTTTCTTTCATCCAAAGGAAATGCTCTTCAATACATACACCTATACTCTTAACAAAATTCTCATTGTAACATCTGCTCCATCTTCACTCCAATTAATTCTGCTGAAATTTGAAACTGTCAGGTCTGTCAGAGCACTTCTTTCAGTCAAGGCACCTTGGTGGTGATGTGAATCGCTTTATCTTTTGTTGCAGAACATACAACTAGGAATCTGAAGAGCCATGTCTTGAAATCATGTTTCTGGAACTGTTCCTCCTTTACTTGTGGTGACAGATATCATACAACTTTCCTCTTTTTCCCCACACAATGTGAAAAAGAAAGTCATCTCTTTGAAGAACTGTCCATGTTTATTCCACCATCGTTTTAGTAGCTATCCTTCCCTATCCTGCATGCGTGCTCAGCTGTGTCCAACTCTTTGCGACCCCATGGACTGTAGCCCATCAGGCTCCTCTGTCCATGGAATTTTCCAGGCAAGAATACTACACTGGCTTGCCATTTCCTTCTCTAGAGGATCTTCCTGACCTAGGGATCAAACCCACGTCTCTGGCATTTTCTGCATTAGCAGGCAGATTCTTTATCACTGTGCCACCCGGGAAGTCCCATCCTTCCCTAGGTCCATTAAAATTGTTAGAAGAAGGCCCCAGCTTTCTAAATGTACTCTCACTCTTTTCCTGACTTCAGGGCATCAGAACAAGTGGGAATTCAGCAGCCCAGGTCCTGGGATTTGGAAGTTTGGAAAATATAAGTTTGCTGCTCAGCTACTTTTCCTACTCCATGATGCACCTCTGCACAATTCTGCTCTCATCTTTGCATCCACCTCATCCTCCCTCTGTAAGGCAGCTCAGATGACTTTGAGTTGACTGCTCTCTTGAATTCTTCACCTGGCTGTCTACCCTTTTCCACATCCAGATGGTGTTCACATTCCCTATTTCTCAAGACTAAGTTGTAATGGTCCTTTTATGAGTTCCTCACCTAACATTGGTTGTAACCTTGCTAGACATCTCCTCCCAATTTTGTGCCACACTCCTAGGTCCCTCATCCTCATCACCCTGGGCTGGGTTTCCCATTTGGCAGGATGCTTGCCCCATAATTCCCTCTACCCAACACTTAACTCCATTTTCTCCTAGACTATAAACTCTATGAAGACAGAAAATCCTGCTTATCACTATATTACCAATACCCAGACAATAAGGATAGATAATACACAGTAACTGGATGAAAGACTTTCCTCATTAATTCCTGTTACCTTTCTGAACTCTTTATTGTAACCGTGGTAAATATGATAAGTGAATTAAAACAATAGCATATTATTCAAAAAAGATTAGTTTAGGCTATAAGTACAACTTTAAAATCCCCATTATTTATAACAATAAAGATTGACTTCTTGTGCATGCCATGTTCAACGGGTTTCAGTAGAAATTCAGGTCCTCATAGTTACTGAAGTGATCAGAGAATAAAGGCTGAACCATCTTGTGACACTTCCATTTTTTCATGAACTCAGAGTTCATGAAGGAGAAGAAAGCATGGATAACTGTATACAAGCTCTCAGATAGACAAACAGCATACCATTAGCATCTTCTCATATGACCAAAATAAGTTATATAGTAACAATCAAACTCCAAGAAGGCATGGAAGTTTAATCCTCCCATGGCCCCAGATGGAAACAAGAACCAAAAATGTTGATAAGCACTTGTCATGTTTTACACGATTAGTAAAAAGGATGATATCCTTAAGCATTCATTTCTCAGTAGGATCAGCATAATTAAACTTAATGTCTTTCTACTTGAACAAGGTGGATAAACAGAAATTTACATTCTTCATTATTAATCCCATATCCTATGTGGTCCCTTCACTCAGATTTATAAAGGGTACAGAGAAAAAGCAGAGGTATTTAGGAGAAGCCTGTGCCTACAACAGGTGGGAGGTGTTTGAAAAGGTAAACTTCTTCTGGGGAGAAAGAAATTCTACGCAAATGGAAGAGCAAGTGTCTGGTGTTCCTGTTATCTGTCCATGGAGCAGCAGTGAGGCCAGTGCTGGTGGAGCAGAGAGAAAGGGGAAAGAGACCGAAGATGAGGTCAAACAAGTAGTAAGGGACAGATCAGACAGGATCTTATTTGCTATTGTAGGGATTTCTACTATTATGAGAAATGGGAACCCCTGGCAGGATGTTGAGCATAAGAGGGAAAGAATAAGTTTTATTTTGTGAAAAAAAAAAAAATCAGTCCACTATTGTGCTGAAAATGGACATAAAAGGACAATGGTGGAAATAGGAAGACCAGTGAGAGGAAGCCAGTTGCAGAAATTCAAATGGAATATGCTGGTAGCCCTAACTGGAGTGAGAGTAACAGAGGTGGTGAGAAATGTGTGGGATTTTCATATATTTATATTTCATATATTTTAGACCCAAGAAGTTTTCCTGAATATATAAGGGTATGAAAAAAAGAAAGACTCAAGGATGACTCTAAGGTCTGTGACCTTGTTGCCTAACATTATCACATTTTCAAAGATCTCAGTAAAATAAAAATTTGTCTGAGAGCAAACATATACAAGCAGATTGGAGAATAGCTGGAGTCCTGCTAATGCTAGAGGCTCTTAATTAGATAAAGTTGTTGCTTTTCTTCTCTTCAGGATATAATTTTACCACTAGATGTAAATAAATGTCTCCTGATAGTAGATAAATCATTCCTGGCTTTCAGTGTCTATTTACCCTATATTTAACTTACCTTAGTTTTTCCTACAGATATACCTGTTTATTCTGAATTTCTCATCCAATACTTTTTCAGGTGAAGTTGGAGCATCTCTAAAAGGCCCTATTGATGCTTTTCAACTAGCAAATGCATGTACATTATCAATAATACCAAGGTGTTTTCAAATTTTCATTGCACAGCCATTCACTCTGAGCAGGCACACTGAGTTCTCACTATACAATATGCACAGCTGCAGCCTTATCCTGTGGCCAGCTCACATCCTCAGATGACCCACACCAGCAACAGGCTTCTCTGATATTGTGACATATCATACTACCTGAGTGATTAGAATGGTGGAATCAACATTATCTCAGGAGATGAGGCTACAGGTGGAACAGACAAATTTTTTTGGAAGATGTAACAAGATAGGGATTGCAATTCTGGATATATTAGGTAAAGTTTATGAGACATCTTTGTGTAGTGTTCAGTAGGCAGTACTGAGTGTCTTTATATACAAATTTGGAATTCAAAGGTACTTTCTGAAATAGAGATGTAGCTTTGAGAAACCATAGCATATAGGTGCTATTTTCAGCCATGAGCCTGAATGAAATAACAAAGGTAGTGAATGGAAACACAGAGGATGAGAACCAAGAACTGAACCTCAGAACACTCCAGTGTTAAAATGTCTAGATGAAGTGGAGTAACCAACAAAGGAGACTAAGGGGTGACGAGTAAGGACCACTAATGGGCAGACTAAATAAGATGACATATGTAAGTGTACTTTTTAGACTGTAAATTGCTAAATAAATTTTAGTTGCTACAGTTTTTAGTGGTTGAATTAAGCCCCCTTACAGCATTACCTACTGGCAAAACATATATTCTCATACATACACATATACATATATACACATACATATGTATGTATATATACATGAATATATATATGCAAGTTATTTTGGCATTTCAGTTAATTTTGAATCATTTCACCATTTCTAGTGTGTTTGCCTTTTTATCTGTGGGTAAATGCAATTAACTAAAATTTTCTGCAAGTTTTATAAACGTCTACTATTTTAATGTGTTATAATCTAGTCCAAAATGTACAGGTCTACAGAAAAGCTAGCACTGACCTAAAACTAGTGTGTCTGAACAAGGAAAAAATCATTCTATTGATTGCTTAAAATTTACAACCGTAAATAACCAGTCAGTTCTCGCTTTTCCCCCCTATCTTTCTTCCTCTTCTGTCCCTCTTCCTTTGCCCCTCTCTCTTTCCTCCATATAATTCTACATTTCTAGGGCTCTAAGGAAAATCATAATGCTCATATTAACTATAAAGTTGACCTAGACAAAATAATGTTATCACTGAAATCAATTGATAATATACTTTAATGTATTTTATTAGTGATCGGATGTATTCTCTTCATGAGAGAGAATGTTTCATATACTATTTTAAAATCTACTAATATATAATTTTCCTTTAACTAGCCACAAAATATATATAAAAAGCCTTCTAGCATTCATAGAACATAAAACACATATTAAGCTAAAATATTTCTTTAAGACTATATCTAAGTCTCTATCTCTCTATATATCTGTATCTAGTTATTCCTACAGAGAAAGAATGCATTGATTTAAAGTATTTACTGCTGGTGGGTCTTTCACTACCATCATAATAATAAGAAAAAATTAGACAAATAAAAGTTCATAATATTCTGTGTGATGAATGAAGCATAGTAGATGCTAGGAAGCTTTGATGAACCAAATTCCAGATAAGAACAAGCACTCAATAGGTGAACCATGGGTACAGCAGCTTCTATACACTGAGTTAAATACTTTATCTGGGCAGAGATAGAACAGTCTGTCTTAGACAGACTCTTCAAGGAGGTCAAATCAACCATGCCTTAGATAATAGTGTAGGGCATGTAAATTGTATTATATCTGAAAGAGATCCAAATGTTAGACCTGTTTGGACCATCGGATTTTCCCTCTGATTTTTTCCAAGAAAGCAGCTGCAGATGAGCGGCTGAAAGTTGAGAGATCCCATAGTATTCCCATTAGATTTGGAGGTTTTGTTAGGGACTGATCCAAAATATCTAAAAGTGCAAGCTCTTTCCTCTCCTTAGCAGTTAATATGAGGGATTACTCTTTCAGCATTCTAGTAGACTGAGTTGATCTGGCAATGGCACTCATATTTAACTAGATTAAAGTCATCTGCCATTAGGTGTACCAACTACCATCAGTGCTGACTCTGACTTTTTGATCTTACAATTTTGGAAACAGAAGGGTGGTGCACTGCAGTTTCAGATATTTCTCAATTTGCTTAAAGACAATTAAAGCAAACTGATAATGAAGTGTCATGGGTTTAGTAATATAGAAATAAATGTAGCAGTAGAATAAAATACAAGGGAAAGGGCCCTGTGAAGAGGTAAGTAATAATTACTTAATTTAAGGTAGACTTTGATGGGTTAATAATTTACAAATTCTAAAGTAATCACCAAAACAAAGAGGGTTCACTAAAATTTTAACAGAAAATGTATAATGAATGCTGAAATACACTCAATTCGAAGAATATAGAGAAGCAGAAACAAAATAAAAGGATTAGATAGGGTAAACAAAATAATAAAAGAAAACAGGAGACTTCAACACAATCTTATAATAATTATGTAAGAGGACTTAAGAGGATGTAAGAGGACAAAATCATTCAAAGACAGACTAGAATTAGGTTAAAAGGTGAGGTGGATTATATGTTGTACACAAGAGTCACACTTCAATTATAAAGTCATAAATAAATTAAAAATAAAAAACAGAAACACATGTGCCATGCAAACCCTTATTACAAGAGAGCTAACATGGCTATCATAATACCATAAAAATTAGGCTTTAAGATAAAGAGTTTTAAGAAAGATAAAAATAACCTTTCATAATGATAAAAAAAATAATTTATTGGGAAGATACAGTAACTGAATATGCATGCACCTAATAAATGAGCTTCAAAACTTATTTCAGGAAGAAGTAAATGTATTCACAATTATGGTTATGGAATTTATTCCTATTTTCTCAATAACAATAAACATATTAAAAAGTCAGTAAGTCTATAAAAAACTTGAATTAGGTATCAACTATCTTGAACTAATGGATATTTATTTATTTATTTAATTGAAACAAAAACTACAAATGTACATGGGACATTTGCCAAGATGTAATATGTACTAAGGCACAAAATAAGTTTTAAAACCTTTAAATATAATTTCTTCAATTGAAGGTTAAAAATTGTATAATCATCTCAATTGATGAAGAAAAAATAAGTATCAAATTTTATACTCCTTTGTGATTTAAATATATGTATCAGCAAACTAACAATAAAGGGATTTTTCCTGATCTGATAATGCACTTATATCTAGAAAAGATATAAGCAATCAAAAATATATAGATAAATAGCACAATAAAAAGTAGCCAAACATTTGAACAAACCACTCACTAAAGAAGACACATAAATGGTTTATTAGCACATAAAAAGGTGTTCAATATTATTCGAGTATTCATACCCTCCCAGAAGGGTTTAAATTTAAAATACTGAAAATACTAAGTGTTGACAAGATATGGAGCAACTGGAATCTCAGACATTGCAAATGGGAATGTAGAAGATTCAACTATTATGAAAAGCAGTTTGTAAGTTTTTTATATTTATACAATTACTGTTGAATTAGAAATCTACTCCCTATTTACAAAAGAGAAATTTAAGAATTCATAGCAGCTTAATTTATAGAAACCAAAAACTTTAAATAAGCTAAATGTTCACCATCAAGAGAACTAATAAGTTATGGAATACTATTTACAAACAAAAGGAACAAACTACGGATAAAGTCAGCAACCTGAATGAATCTTTCAGACTCAAAGAAGCCACTTTATACTAAAGTTCAAGAAGGATGGGCAATACTAACCATGCTGATTAAAGCGTGATTCAATTCAGAAAAGTAGTTTCTTGGGGTGTGCAAGTGTTAGAGATTGAGAAAAAGCACAAAAGGAACTTTGGAGGATGATGGAAACATTCTACAATGGGGTATTTCCCCCCCATGTGTTGGATTCTCCCTCAATATTACTCCTGCATCCTAAAAATGACAGTAAATTAACCATCACTGTCGATTCAGTCTTAAACAAAACTATCTTTAAACATATTGAAGCAGGGGAACCTTTACATAGTTTTGCTTCTCTTCTAAAGTAATTCTGAATTCTCTTTTATTCTTAGTTTAGGAAACTGCCAGTTATCAATTATACTTTGTAAAGCTTTATATAGTTATAAATTTTGGCAAATTTTTTGAAAATAGATTCAGTTTAAATATTTAAAAATAGATAAGTCATTTGCAAATGTCACCACATGGCACCAATTGAATCAGCTGCTATTAAGAAGATAATCAATAAGAAATTTCCAAGAGCAAAACGATTTGCAACTCTCAGGAGCCATCTTAATCAACTGATGGCCACTCTTTGTACCTCTCTTTATGTACAAACACCAACTAACATTACACCCAGAGAGTAAGTTTTGTCTCCTTTCAGATAAAAAAAAGCATTAGTGCCCAGCATATCAGCCAGCAGAGGGCTCAGTGAGAGAATTTCCAAGTCCTCATAAAATAGTTAAAAGCACCTCTGTTAGCCGGCTTTGTTAAACATGTAATTTGCCTCTTAAATCTGCACAGGCAGTGTAGCCGATAATTCTTATTAGTTGTTAAACCTAACCACTACTTATGTTCATTTCAAACAGTTCTCTTTTCACTTGTCACATATATCCAATTATTCAAGGCATTTTTAGTACCTCAGTGGACAAATCCTAGAATTTTCAAGTTGAAAGTCACCTCTGAGGTCATTCTTCTGAGGTCTTTTAGTTTAAATCTCCTATCCAAGAAACTCCTTCAACAATGTTCCTGATAGATAACTGAATAACCTACGCTTGGGGAAGGGACATAAACATATTACTTGTGAAGGAATGCGATGCACATATGCACAGTTCAATTCTCTGTCATCAAAATCTCTTTTCCTGATATATTCCATTCACCAATCAAAGTAATTCTCTCTGCATCTATAGGGAGTAATTTCAATTCCTCTTCTAATGGACAGCCCTTGATATATAGAGAGACTCTTGTCATTACTCTGGATTTGATATCAGCCTTGGTAAATAATATAATTTCCTTTTCATACATATCTATGTGCACTTAGTTTTTTTTTTTTTTAATTAGGATTTCTTTCTTTTTTTTTCTTCTTTTTTTTTTTTATTTTTTTTTTATTTTTATACATGTGTTCCCCATCCTGAACCCTCCTCCCTCCTCCCTCCCCATACCATCCCTCTGGGTCGTCCCAGTGCACCAGCCCCGAACTAGTTAACTGTGATAATCCCCATGACTCTGGAAATTTGGATTTGCAAGGCTAAATCTCCAGCTATTTTCAATTTTGAAATAATAAAGACCTCCAAAGTCAGGAATAACTTTAGGATCTAACCCAAGGCCTCTCGAACTTTAATGCACACTGAATTACCTGAATTCTTACTAAAACACAATGTCTGATCCAGTAGTTCTGAGGCAGAATCTAAGAGTATGCATTTTTAATAAACTTCCTTGTTGCTAATCCACAGATTATACTTTGAATAACAGGATCTAGAGTTTCTTGTATAGAAATCATTAAGTTTCAAAAATATAGTGTGTGGGGCGTGGGACCCAGGGCCTGGGGCTCAGCGTGGAGTGGAGGTTTGGCTAGGCCTCGAGGGGCTAGGGGGCTGCTGAGTCGAGGTTCTGATGGAGTCAGTGCCCTTTCCTGATCGTCTGCGATCTAAAATTTAAAAAAAAACAAAAAAACAAAAATATAGTGTGCTTCTCTACACTACTGTATTTTATAAACATATGATTAAGGCAAAACATTAATAATAGCATATATATATAAATATGATGCTATTTCATACAAGCCCCTCAAATTTATATGAAAAATTACAGACTATCATATTAGTTCTCCACTGATAATTATTATATGAAGTATGGATGCTTTGAGCTAGGAAATGAATATTCTTTCAAATTATGTTGGATTATTTAGAGGCCAATAATTGCTCAAAAATCATGGTATATTTAAAATCACCATAAATTTTCTGACCCTGTATCTGTTAACAAGAATCTGATTTCTATAGGTCAACTTTCTTTCCTCTCAGGTGGCCAACTCTCACTTTTGCCATCAAAAAGACTTCTCAGTGTTTTCACGAAGATGAAAATGAGTTTATTATCCAGCAAATAATAAATATATAACTATATAAATTGTAATTACTACCAACTTACTGTAGTTCCTAGGAACTATATACAGAGCTTTTGTTAATGACAGCAATAATAAAACAGCTACTACTACCATTTATTGAGTACCTATTTCTTGCAAAGTATTATCACTGGTCATGCTTACAGAAATCTGAATAAGTACAATTGGTACCATTATATAAATGGACAAACAAAAGTTTATAAATGTGAAATAGTTTGGTTGGATCACCTGAGTAGTAAATGGTTAAGCTGGAGTTTGAAGCTGGATGGCTTTGATTCAGTGATCAGAATCCAAACCTTGCCTGTCTCTGGAAGGGATTTCATATCAATGCATAAGAGATTTTCTGCTGAAGAAAGTAATTGTAACTATCCTTAAAATTGATGGATTATATCAAACCAAACTTTATGTAAAAGACAAAAGAATCTTTTTAAGTGTGGATCCTCAGGACAAGAGATCATTAAAAAGAACTTATGTCAAGCAAAATAGTTTTAAAAACACAAAACAATTATTCCAGGCTTTAAGCTCTTTAAATCTCACATATTAACCAAGTGGCAAAGAGAATGTAGCCAATTTAATGAATCCATAATACAGACAGTAGCAGAACTAACATGTGCTTTAAAGTTAGCACTGAGGTGACTTAGTGCTATTTTCCCAAATGTAATGATCCTTCACTTCAATTCCTTTTTTTTTTTTTAATTTGTAAAAACTTTGGTAAGAACCTGAAAATGACACTTCCTATCACAGATATTCCTTTACTTTCTGTAGTCATCACCTCACTTCATGTCCACAACCCCAGCCCAAACTCAATCTGTGAGTTATAGATAACGGTAGGACAAAAGTGGAAGTGATTAGACGAAAGAACCAGAATAAAGTTTTTTCAGATAAAGTGATAGTACAGTAAAGAAATCTGATTATAGAAATGTTTGCAATGAGAAAAGACAATATGTGTAGGGAGAAAATTTCGAAGAATGTCAGGAATTTAAATTAAAAAATATATCTTATGGGATATAGCTACAAGTGACTAAATCGTAATATATATTTTAGTAAGTCAGAACTTCTCAATGTCTAAGACATTTGATAATAATATCCTGGTTTACATTCTACTGTTCTAGTCACTGGCCTACCAGAAATGTTTATGTTAGTAAAATTAACTTTACTAAGTAGTAACATAATGTTCACACAAAGACTTTACAAGTTACTAATGTGGTTTGTGAACTTTGAGAATTTAGCCAATACTTTCTATAGTTTTTCAGTCGTTTTAGGAAATATACTTAACATCAAGGGGCCATATGATGACTATGATGACTCTCAGGTCATTTGAAAATTTTGTGTGATGAATGTGTTGAAGGGAAATAATAAGACAGATTTCTAATATTATTCTTGTTGATGAATGTCTTTAGGTTCTTTAGTTTACTCTTCTTGCTCTCCCCAAACTTAGTCCTTTGTGAAGACTGATGGAGGACATAATAAAAGCAGAAGTTTCTTCCATGACACCAGGCGCATGTGCCTAAACACGGTATTTATCAAAACATGACATCTATTGGATCCAACACCCAATTACACTGATATTTGCTGGAAACCTCATTTGTATTTATTGAAAACAAAATTTTCTCCATCTTAATTGATTAAATACATTTACCATTCACATGTCACTTGTAAAAATATTCTGGAAGGTTGCTAAAAAAAATTATAACAAACTACAATACTGTATGGGAAACGCAAAAAGAATCAGTTCAATTGAGATATGAAAAGGCAAATCTTGACTAAGCCAACAGAATTCATGACTCCTTTCAGACTTTTAGAGTCTAATTCAAGTGACGCAGATCCTCATAACCTCCTCATCGCCTTCTGCATTTTGAAGACTATCACCTACCAATGACCTGTGGAATTAATCACTGTGGTAGAAGATAGGGTTATGTCACCAATCATGGCCCACTGGGAAGCGTTAGTTTTTAGGAGAGACTATAGGATTGATTTCTGTAATAGAGTGAACAATGTTGGATTACTTGCAGGCAAAGGGAATATGAACATAATTTGTAAAGGATTGCTTTGTCCTCCAAATCCTAAGGATTAATGTAGTCAGCTGGCTAAATCTGGTTCAAAAATATGCATGGTCATCTTCTCCAGTAATGTAAGTATCACAAAGAAGTGGTTCAAAAACTTTTATAACATTCATTGCATGAGTTAGCATCCCTCCTGTAAATAATTTAAGAAGAGGAAGCCTTGTTTTCGTTCAGAGAGAAAGTAAATTTTAGTATAAAATGATAGGCAACTTTTTTATTGACATAGGAATATAGATTAAACAAGTAAACAAGAAAAAAGCCTGTATGGCTTATTGAAACTATATTAAAAATATATACAGCATGAAAGATACTATGTAATCACTCTGCTTAGCCAAAATTTGAAGTTTTGTGTTTGTGTATGTGTGTGTGTCTTTTGCTAAGGACTATTTATCACTTGTAAGTGTGCTGGATGTAATCTTTCATTTATTCAGGAAACAAATAGGGATGAGTAAAATGAAAAATCTTGATACTCCTTTTAAACACACAGCTTATCCGGATTTATTATCTAGTTATGTGAAAAAGGGATAGTTAAAGACTATTTTAACCCACAGTAATAGTAACCACATTTGTAGTCTTAACTCAGAACATGTGGTACCTTTAATCTAACAGAAATTCAGAGTTAGTGGTTAAAAAAATCCCCAATGCATAAACATATCTTATGACAAATCTTTTTCTGAAATTAAAGCAACTGTGGTAGGAAGAACAAAATACAGAAATATATATTCATAATTCTCAAGGAATCACAATAAGTGTAAGTAAGTAAGTGTTAGTCGCTCAGTCGTGCCCGACTCTTTGTGACCCATAGACTGCACCCAACCAGGTTCCTCTGTCCATGAGATTTTCCAGGCAAGGAGACTGGAGTGGGTTGCCATTTCCTTCTCCAGGGTATCTTCCCAACCCAGGGATTGAACCCGGGTCTCCTGCACTGCAGGCAGATTCTTTACCAACTGAGCTACAAGGAAAGCCCCAAAAGAGTAGTGTTTTGCAAAATTCAATATGTAACCCAATAATGGACATGAAATAAATCTAATGGGATGTGATTAGTTATTTTTAATGGTCACAGTAAAACAGAAAACAATAGAATATATGAGAGGACATTGCACATTGTAAAGTAAGAATCATTTAATAAAATCATTTCATTTACACTTTCCATTTCATTTTCCATGCATACACATATGAGTCTAAATATATTTACATATATGTTTACACATATTCACATGTGTCAGTGTGCTTATGCATACTGGATCTTAACATAAGATAATACATGTTTTGTGGGCCATAGTAAAAAATAATTGAAGAATTCTCCAATAAATAATATCAAAGTCCAGGCTTTACTATCAAACTAAAATCATATGCTATACTTTCCTTCAGAAAATTGTCTTAAAACTCACTGACCATCATTGCTCTCCAGACAGATGATGTTATTTCTGTAACCACTTCAGAAGCATCACATGATCTAAAAATAAAAGTTCAAGTGCTGATCTCAAATAAAAACTCTACTTTTCAAGCACAGTTCCCAGTTTGATTTCCTCAATGCTTTCTCTTTCATCTTTTTATTATATTAAGGCATGCAAACTTTCAAGCCTGGCTGATACAACAGAATGCATTTAAAAATCATCAAATACATATTTTTGTATCCTAGTTCAACTTGATCATATGTACATAAATCTCCCTTGATATATTGACCAGCAATTAATTTTAGAGAGCAGCATAGATTTCTAGGTATCATTTGATGGGATGATAAGCTATGAGATCCAGAGAAACATCAGTAACAAGGTAACTGCAGGTGTTAAGTGAGGAGCCAAAGATGTTTGTTTATGGCAGGCATTAATTTGAACAAGGGAAATAGACACGATATCAGAGATCTTTTTGAGCTTTCACATTTGGAAAGCAGTAACTGAGTGAGTTACTACAGTATGAGCAAATTGCTGGGAAGTAAGAATGCAACATTTTATCACTACTCCAGGGATAGAACTTTTGGGGAAAAAATTCAAATATGTTCAGGTTTTGTCTTAACAGGCCATTCAAAGGAGACATCTGGTCTCTTTACCAAGTCTTCTGTTCTAGCTCTCTGTAACAGAAATCATGCTCCTTCTTAATGGCCTAGAATTGTAATCAGACCACCTTCATTTTATACTGACCCCAAGGGAGTCCTAACAACTTTTGATTACTGATAGCATGGGAAGAATTCAAAGCATTAATCCATTGTCTATAAATACTTTATTCTCATACCAATGCCATAAACAACCTGATTCTGTGAAAGCTGGCACATAATACAACTAGGATGAAGGAAAACTTGTTATTCAGTAGCAACCTGAGAAAAAAATAAGTACATAAAATTAACAAGGAAGTATCAGTGTGGTTCATTGGAGGTCTGGGACTGCATACATGGATATAATATTAGATAAATGGAGAAAATTAGGGCAATCATGGATCAAAATGTATAACACAGCATTTCTGTACATCACAGAGACCCTTCTGGGAAACCCCAGCTCAGCAGTGAGTTCATTTATCAAAGGGATAATGACCCAAAACATTCTTTTGGAGACAGTATGGAAACTATTTCCTTTTTAAAAGAAAGGTACCTGTGGAACTAATTAGAATGAAGTACTTCTTTCAAAGTATGGGCTATAACCCTGTTGCGTGAATAAAAGATTTACAAGATCGTAGTTAAGAATGCATGGGAACTCAAATGACAGCGTCTGATGGTTTCTGGTATGAAACTGGGATTTGGACAGACGCAAACTTGTGTGTACTGCAAAAGTCACAAGAGAAAATAGTAATTGTACCCAAGAACAATTTAAATACAAGCCTAGCCCCAAATTCAGCTAGCAAGTGCACCAAAGTGGATAAACCTCCTCTAAAAAGGATGGTTTCCTCCAGGAAGTAAGCCAGGAACTTGATGTAAGGGGTTATATTTTTATTTCATACTTTTTGAGTTGTGCAATCTTTTTTTAAGCATATCAATGTATTAATTTAAAACAATATTTTAAAGAGCATTACTCATTTTGTTAAGGAATTTGGTAAGATACTTATTTTCTTCATTTAGGATGCAGAACAATTTTTTGTTTGCAGATTTGTGAGTACTGCTCAACTTATGTGTATAAGTACAGGTATTTTCAAACAGATGATATTGAACATTTATTATAACTTCACTGTCAGTTGAAGAATAATGCAGAGATTTGATAACATGACCCAGCTGTCTTGGTTGATCATATTAATCTGTCCAGAGAGATGATTCAGTGATTTCTAACTCATATGCATTTTTATTTTATGGTTACTCTTGTGAGAAAGTTTCAAATTTTACTTAAATTTAATCTGTTTATCTACCTATCTTAACATCTCTCTATTCTTAAATGACAGGGCTTCAAAGAAAGCTAGTCCTCACACACTTTCTTAGAGTTATAAGTCTTCTGAGGTACACATTTGTTTCTTTCTCTGCCTTTACCTTACCTCTGAGGCTTCATCTCTGACAATAAAATTTTTGCAGAGTCATCAATGATTATCTTATAGCTAAATCTAACAGATAACATACTCTTCACCATATACTGACTTGTCAGTATCATGCCATACTCTTGATTCCTTTCTCCCTCTGTGTTACAGCACTGTCTTTCCCTGATTCTACTGTAATACTCCTTCCTGCTTTTTTCTCCTAACCTTAGGGACTTCTTGGTCTCCCATGTCTTCAGTGTTAAGGTTTCTCAGTTTTCTATTATGGACTGTTTCCCTTTTCATTCTGTAGTCTCTTTATGGATTGCATCATCAACTCTATGACTTAATTTGCCACCAATATACTGAAAATTTCCAAATCTATATATCTAGGTCAAACATATTTTTTAATCTATTTTTCTTACTATTACATGCCTCTTTTTGGATGTTCCACAGTGTTTCAAACTCAATATATCTCAAACTTGTTTCAAGATTTCTCCAAACCCAATTATTTCCATGTACTCCTTTTATCTCAGGGAATGGTATAATAACCATATAGTTGCCCAAGCCAGAAATATGGTGCTTCCTGAACCCTTTTTCCTCGTTATTTATATCCAATAAATTACTAGCATGTACAAATTCTATGGGGCTTCCCAGGTGGCTTAAGGTAAAGAATCCACCTGTCAGTGCAGGAGTTCTGGGTTTGATCTCTGGGTTGGGAAGATCCCCTAAAGAAGGAAATGACAACCCACTCCAGTATTCTTGCCTGGGAAATCCCATGGACAGAGACATTTTATTTCTAGCTTTCAACATAGTGACTAGCACAGATTTTGAGTTCAATAAACAGTTAACTGCATATATAAATGAATGAATCATCATCAATCTTACTGAGGTCTTATTCTCAGAAATTCAAGATTCTGTGGCTACTCATAAAAAATTAACTTATGTGACTTTATCTAAACTCATTTAGTCATGTTTCAGAACACAAGATAATATCAGAATATGCTTGCTATCTTTTGATAAACTTTCCACTCACTAGTCACTGTCAAAATCAAAAAACTTCAGTACTGTTCAAGAACTGGCTTTATTTACCTGATGGATATGCTCATATGTATATACACCAGGAGTTTACGAACTGCTTTAAAAAGGGACACTAGTGCTAAAAATAAAGTATCATTTTGAAGAAGGTCCTTGTGTGACGGAAGCCCCACATCCAAGTGATGTATTTCATTAGTGTATCCATTTTTGCTATCTTTGTAGTACATTGCTAAGTGCTATGCTAATAGACAAAGTAGAAAATCTGAACATATGTTGTGAAATTAGCTGGAAGTTGTATAAGCAATAATTTTTTTTTTTCTAGATGAATAGTTTTGTTTCAGTGACATAGTTTCTGACATTTTAGTGCAAAAAAAAAAAAAAGAAAATCAATAATAGATATTTCAAACTGAAGTAAGAAATCAGACAAAATTAAGCTAGGTAATAATATGTTCATCTGAATTGTTTAAAGCCAGTGAAGCAAAAGAACTAGAACTAGATAAAATGATGCAGGTAAATACTGAGTTTTCATTAATGTATTCTACTAGACCACTTGGTGCAAAACAAAAATAGAAGACAGGCCATTGAGTATGATGAGGTAAAAAAGTTAAAGAAATATTCAAAACTGTGGAGACAAATCACACCAGCTACAACCATTTAGATGAAGAGAAGTATTCTATAGTTATGAGAATGGAAGGATAACAGACATGTAGCACGGATTTTTAATTACTCTTAGTGTAACAGTTGGAGAAGGAAATGGCAACCCACTCCAGTATTCTTGCCTGGAGAATCCCAGGGATGGGGGAGCCTGGTGGGCTGCCGTCTCTGGGGTCGCACAGAGTCGGACACGACTGAAGCAACTTAGCAGCAGTGTAACAGTTGACACCTTCAGCAACAACGTGTTTAGATAAAAATGACAATTCTATATAACCAACACTAGAGTTGAGGGGTGGGACTGAAAAATGGCTAGATTAAATGAAAGTCTCTAAAGAGAATTCCAGATCCAGCAAACCACCCAAAAGCCATCACTTACCCCAGGCCAAAAATAAAACAGAAATCAGAGCGTTCCTCTCTAAAGAAAATGGACGAGATCTCAGTATCTAACATTTACAGAAGCCCAGTACAAGAGCTGGCTTCCTTCCTGTTCACCATAAAGATAAAACTAATGATCAATCCTGTGCACATCTACAGAGCTTCTAGGAAACTCTCATATAACTCATTTCTAACCATTACAGGTAACAAACCACTAATGAACATTTAAGGGGGAAAGAAAAGTGAGAAAAAAGGCACCAAACTATTCAAATGGAAAAGTAAACTCCAAAAAAGAGAGAAAAAATTTAGAGAATAGAATAAGATTTTAAAAGATGCTTTCATTAGTATCTGGAAAGAAGATATAGGAACATACTGAATGTATAAAATAAGAAATGGATTAAACAAAAATGGAGCAATAAAAGAATAAGAGCTCTTGGAAAAAAGGCAAATAAAATTTCCAAAATAAAAGCTGAATACAAGAAATGAAAGTCACATTAAAGGAAATAACCTACAAAGAGTAAAAGTATATTTAAAAGATAAATAAATAAAAGACAATATATAATGCAGGAGGTAAAAAAAGCAAGTCCAGTATCTGATTAACCAGAATTCAAGAACTAGATATTAAGAAAAAATGTAGGGGAAAAATTATCAAAGACATAGTAGAAGAGAATTCCCCAGGGCTGAAGGACATGACTTTTCAATTGAAAAGGTTCATCAAGTAACGAGTAAAAGAATGAAAAAGATATCCATGTATAGATTCATCTTTGTAAAAGTTAACAACATCAAGTTCAAGGATGGGGTCAAATTATTTTAAGAAGGAAAAAAAAATAGGTCACCAATTCAGGAACAAGAATAAGAGTGGATTGTAGTAATACTGCAAGTATGAAAACAAATAGAGCAAAACATTTAATGGACTATCAATGCAAAAAACGATTCTATATAAAATGAAACTAGTGGTTGACTCTAAGGGTAGAATAAAGCCATTTTTAGAGATGCAAAGTATCAGAAAATTTACCACTCTTACTTCCTTTCTCAGGAAGTTAATCTTTCAATATACATATAATTAAATCATTATCCTCAGTCCCTTCATTAATACTTTTGCAACTTCAAACAGTGTAGCTAAACCTTCACTTCAAATGTCAGGAATCACAAACAAAGCACTGACTCCCAATTATGCAGAATGAGAAAGGATATTAATGCTCCCACCCACACCTCATCCTCTCCCTTGCTCTACCCAAGTTTTGACAGCCTTAAATTTACTTCTATATTTATGTAGTTTGATTAGTTCCAAACTCTCATACCTAGTAATTATTATTACTGTGATGTTGCTGCTGCCAAGTGTAGTCGGTTGCAACCTTGAATCATATACTAGGATTATATTTCATCTCTTATAAACCCACTAGCCCTTATATTCGGAGAAGGCAATGGCAACCAACACCAGGATTCTTGCCTGCAAAATCCCATGGGCGGAGGAGTCTGGTAGGCTGCAGTCCATGGGGTTTCGAAGAGTCGGACATGACTGAGTGACTTCTCTTTCACTTTTTACTTTCATGCATTGGAGAAGGAAATGGCAACCCACTCCATTGTTCTTGCCTGGAGAATCCCAGGGACAGGGGAGCCTGGTGGGCTGCCATCTGTGGGGTTGCACAGAGTCGGACACGACTGAAGCAACTTAGCAGCAGCAGCAACAGCAGCAGCCCTTATATTTCTAGAAGGAAAATACTTTTTTGTGTCATTTAGAATGAATTATCCTTTTTCATTTCTCTACCAAATCCCTCTACCATATTCTTATTTTTGCACAGGTAGTTGATCATTCTTTATATTTTATAGACTCCCCCTATTCCCCAGAGTCTTCCACCCAAAACCTGTTATTCTACTGTTTTCTAAGCCAGCAGTATGGATATCATAGTAGGACAGCATTTTATTGTGCTTCTAAGTTAAGCTCACTCTTTCCTTGACATCATATATTCATCTTTCTTTGTATACCCTCTTCTTACTAGATAGCTGGGGGACAGGTCAAGGGCAGGGAGCAGAAGGAAGGCTGATGGGGTAAATAAATTAAACTCTCCTTTCATTGCAGGAAATCAATACACTATGTATAGGTGGATTTAAAAAAATAAGGAGATATCAATACACATTAGAAAAAGTAAACACAGAAACAGAAGTGGTTGTCACTTGGGGACAGAACCAGGGAGGAAGAAGGAGTTTAAAAATAAACTTGCTTTTCAATAAAGTTGTAATCACTAGTGCTATTCACCAAATATTCCCAGTCTCTGCCCCCTGAGAATATGGCAGGACTGAACTTCCTGACAATGGAGCTGAGTGAAAGTGACATGTGTCACTTCCAGGTAGAAACCTTAAGAACCAGGGCATAATCCACCACCCTCTCCCCTTTTCTTTGTTACATTAGTCAGAAACTCCAGGGGCTTATCATCAGCCTGAGTCCCAGAATGAGAATACACATTTCCGAGCTAGCCCCCAGACAATTTGCAATAGATGCACAGTATGGACTAGAAGCAAGCCTTTGCTATTATGAACCACTGTAATTTTGGAGTTGCTTTTCACTGCAGCAAACATTAACAGAAGAATGCTACTTGAAATTTCTTCCCAACGTGTGCATGATCTACTTTGATAATAAGACATTTTGAAACATCAAAAGACAATTTTTATGTTCCAATTTTTAATTTGCCCTAAATAATATCAATTGTCTTTTTAAAGAATTATCAATATCAATATAATTATATATTGATATATATCAATATATATATCAATAATATCAATATCAATTGTCTTTTGAAACATCAAAAGACAATTTTTATGTTTCAATTTTTAATTTGCCCTAAACAATATTGGAGAAGGCAATGGCACCCCTCTCCAGTACCCTTGCCTGGAAAATCCCATGGATGGAGGAGCCTGGTAGGCTGCAGTCCATGGGGTCGCTAAGAGTCAGACACGACTGAGCGATTTCACTTTCACTTTTCACTTTCATGCATTGGAGAAGGAAATGGCAACCCACTCCAGTGTTCTTGCCTGGAGAATCCCAGGGACAGGGGAGCCTGGTGGGCTGCTGTCTATGGGGTCGCACAGAGTTGGACACGACTGAAGTGACTTAGCAGCAGCAAACAATATCATCTCTGTGTTAATGGATAAGAATGCCAAATTTATAAACCCAATAAAATGATTTTAATTCTACTTCTCAATAAGGATCCTCCTCTGAGCCTCAAAATATGGAAAAGGAATTTTCTTCATCTCTGAAGTTTGTACATAACTAGTATCATTCTAGAGGCACAATAGAAAAGGTCATTACATATAGTAGATGCCTTAAGTCATTAGGGTTTAATTCTTTGTGGGACACCAGTTAACAAACACAGTACCTGTAAGAGTTAGTATGGCAACTAATGGAAAGATAGATAGCATTATTATGAATGCATGCAGGCTAAGTCACTTCAGCCGTGTTCAATTCTTTGCAACACTATGGACAGCAGCGGGGAGTTTCCAGGCAAGAATACTGGAGTGGGCTGTCATGCCATCCTCTAGAGGATCTTCCTGACCCAGGGATGAAACCCACATCTCTTTTGTCTCCTACATTGGCAAGTAGGTTCTTTACCACTAGCACCACCTGGGAAGCTAAGCATTATTATACTTTAAAATAATTTAAACCATGAAAAGTAAGAACGAACTACTTTTTTGCTATGTTAGTTTACATAAAGTACTGTTTTTTTAAACTTCAATGAGTCTGGAGTGGGGATCATAAATTTGTATTTAACCAATACATGAGGAAATTCTGATATTGGTAGCCCTTAGACACAATTTGAGAATACTGCCTTAATGTTTTATTATTTACATATTAAAGTTCAAAAGATTGTCTACTTTATCTTCAAGTGTTGATGAGTGATTAACTCTCTCAGTGAAAAAAGTAATGGGAATGGAAACTGGAAGGAAGCAAAAATAACAAGTAAAATATTATTAAGTCCTCATTATTAGGGAAGACTAACCATCTCAAAAATTGACTGGGATTAAGAGAGAATGGGAACCAGAGAGTCATTCTTGATCACCTCTCAGAAGAGCTCAGTGATTGGTTAAGAGATCAGCTGGACCAATGGCCATCTTCCCATCCCCACAGATGCATGCAGAAGAGGAAGAGGGGGCCAGAGAGAAAGGGATTTGCCAAGTAAAATTTCTGGAGGCCCCAACACCACTCAAAAAGATCACTTCAAGAGGCAGCTTGGTTTGTATTTTCCAAGCCCCTTCTGCTGCCTAGTCACAGTGCTTTGCTTTTGCCACGTGACTCTGTAAATCAAATAAGTTTCAGATCAGGACAGCTGACCTGATGACTGTGAATGTATTCTCAGTTGTGTCAAAACTCATCTGTCCACTTCCTTGGCTATATTCAAATCTCATGCCTTTTGGGGGAATAAAAAGTGCCATATTCAGTTAACCTTCTGTTTTTCCTACTTATTTTGACAACAGAAAGCCAAAAGCTAGCAATGGATGCTAAAGAAACCACACTGAAGTATGAGCAAGTATTAAAAATGTATAAAATCATTCTGAAAATAGGTCTTATCATCATCATCAAAAGGGAGTCAACATCTGTGGTCACTGTTTTGTCTGGTCCAACCATCTCACTCCAGTTTTGGAGTCTGATCTTTCTGGTAGACTAAGTACAATCTTACTTACATCTTACCCCTGCATTTTACAAGGTATTTTAATACTGCAGGTTCTTTCCTCAGTCCTGTCACTTAGCGCCTGATGTCTAAATGTAGCAGAGAGTAAGATGGGCATTTAGTGAAAAGACAGAATACACAATACACATTTAATAAGTGAGTTATGTTTCACTGCTATGACACAAAGCAAAACTTAGCAAGTTGCCATGGAAAAAGTAATGTTGTATTTAATAAACGACACTTTACACAACACCAAAACATGCTTGCATATGTTAAATTCCCCCTGAGCAAGCAGTCTTTTTCCATATTAGGAACACTAAACCTCACATTTGATTACATTTCTACTTGGCTTCGGATAAAGAAGATTAGCAACAAATTTGCAGTCTTTTCCCACTCACTGCCCAGGGTCTTTTGATGTGTCCTTGTGAAACAAACCATATTCCTGGCATCTGTTTTTTTACCCTTAGTTTCCTTTATTCCATTTTTCTTTTTCCATCTTTTCATTGTTATTCTATTAAGTTGTATGTATTTTTATGAGCTACCTCAAACATAGGATAAACACATATAAATAATACAGATATAGATATAGATAATATAGATAATAAAGAGACAGAAGAGGAAATGTTTTCTATAGTGTAGACAGGCCATGCACCAAGAAGGAGGCTTGAAACTGTGGCCCTGAAGCTTAGAAGTTAGCTCCTACCTAGTTTAAACAGGCCCTCTCAGCATGTTCTGTGATTGTTCTTCTTTATCTAACATAATGGAAAGAAAGGTATTATTTTCTGTGGTTCTTAAGTTACTGATGTTTTTGATCCCTTCAGTTTTTGTGAATAACATGAGTTGACTACTATTAAAAGTAATAATGGTTATGAACATTTTGATTTAATTATTAATCAAGTAAAAGCATGAATCAAGACAGTATGCTGAGTGTTACTGGGGTGAAGAGGTCCGCAGAAGCTGAGCAGAGGTAGGACAGGACATGTGGGTAGTGGTTTAGAACTTGTAGATAGAGGCCCACTTGGCTTTGAATCCATCCTATTGGTACTGCTATGGGTACTTACTGTCTTGTAGTACTACTATTGAGGTGAAAGAGCAGAGTGAAAAAGCTGGCTTGAAACTCAACGTTTGATATACTAAGATCATGGTATCTGGTCCCACCAATTCATGGCAAACAGAAGGGGAAAAAGTAGAAGTAGTAACATATTTTATTTCTTGGGCTCCAAAATCACTGCAGATGATGACTACAGCCATGAAATTAAAAGATGCTTGGTCCTTGAAAGAAAAGCTATGACAAACCTAGACAGCATATTAAAGAGCAGAGACACCACTTTACCGACAAAGGTCCATGTAGTCAAAACTATGGTTTTTCCAGTAGTCATGCATGGATGTGAGAGTTGGAACATAAAGAAAGCTGAACAACAAAGAATTGATGCTTTCAAATTGTGGTGCTAGAGAAGATTCTTGAGAGTCCCTTGGACAGCAAGGAGATCAAACTAGGCAATCCTAAAGGAACTCAATTCTGCATATTCACAGAAAGAACTGATGCTGAAGCTAAAGCTCCAATACTTTGGCCACCTAATGAAAGAGTCAGCTCACTGGAAAAGATCCTGATGCTGGGAAAGACTGAAGTCAAAGAAAACAGTAGCAGAGGATGAGACAGTTGGATGGCATCATCGACTTGATGGACATGAATTTGAGCAAACTCCAGGAGATAGTGCAGGACAGAGAAGCCTGGTGTGCTGCTCTCCGTGGGGTTGCAAAGAGTCAGACACGACCTAGTGACTCAACAACAACAACAAACTGTTTTAGCCTCAATTTCCCTTATCTATAAAACAGGAATAACATAGTATCTGCCTTTTTGCATCCTTCAGAGATTTAAATTGAGATAAAGGCATTGAAGATCTTAGTACAGAATGTATTTTCCATTTACTTTTAATTGATTCTTAGTGTGAAAGTTCCCTCCCTTAAAAGCCTAAAATTTATAGAGCAATAACTCTTATACATAAGACTATAGTAAAAGGGCATATGTAATAAATGCCATGAGAGTGGCAGAAGCAAAGTAGGGGAAGATGTGGAGAGAAATGATCAAAGTCAGAGACCCAGCTGTGGTGGCAACTTGAAGAAATGCCTCCAGTGATTTAAATGAAGGGTTACCTAAGGTGTTTGAGAACACATAGTAAAGATACAATAAGACTCAGGGTCAAAAGACAAATTGGAACACATTATACAATTTCAAAATAAAATGAAAAAGCTCTCAAGAAGAAACTATTAATGAGAACACTTCTATATAAGGAATCTATCTGTGAAAATATGCTCTTTATGTTGTCACCAATTAGGATATGACGTTACATTATAGATCTTATCGTAACAACTAGCATTTACTGGGCAATTAATACATGCCAGAAGTTGATTAGACATGTAACAGTCCTACAAGGTAAGAACTACCCCCCATTTTCCAGAGCAGATGAGGCTTAATAAGCTTAAGTACTTTAACTAAGGTCAGTTAGCAAAGGATGACATGGAGATGCTTCTTGGCTAAAAGTCTGTTCCACAGACTGTGATATTCTAACTATCATCCTATACCTTTTTACATAATCGCATATTATGGGATTTTTCTTTGGTGATTGTGCCAAAAATATAGTTTAGTTACTTTCATGGAGAGTGAGCATCTCATACAGCATTTTATTTTTTTTTTACCTTTATCTGAGTTTATTTATAACTTTCAAACATATCAACTCTCTGAAAAAAAAAGCATAAGGTGAACTTAGATAAATAAAATTACAGGCTTTATTTTCTAGAAGAACCAGGTAATACCAAGACCAGTAATGTCTCATAGAAAGAATGGTTGTCCCCATGCTCATAGGGTAACAAATAATCCAATATTTTCTGTTATTCTAATGATTACAACTCATGAAAATGTGTTAATTGCTATGAAGCCTCTGCTAAACTGGAAACACATCTCTGGAAACACAGAACTATGAAAAATATGTGTGTGTGTGTATATATAGTCCTTTAACGTGGAAAAAAATCATGAGTACAATAATCTATAAACAAAGAGGATAAGTAAAAATCACCATATTTTCTTTTCTAAATTTTCTAATACATGTTTAATTTGAACTATAACAGTTGTGTGTGACTTGCCCAATAATGAGTAAATTCTAATCAGAAACTGAAAATAATTCAAAGTACTGCTAAAGATTATATAACTATTTCCATTATTCTATAAAAAACAATGATTGCCAACACAGCATTTGCAAATAGCCAACTAAGGGAAAACAGACAACTGAGGCCATTTTTACATTAAAGAGACTATAATCAATGGAGAAAAGTAATCACAAAGGATTTTCCAAAAGACTGTAGAGTATATTAATGCTATTTGTCATATGACTTGGGTTCTCTATCTTCTGGACATAGTAGTGCTGTACTTCCTGATCTTATAGCTGTGTTGGACTGTGCAAACTTTGCTGATCGATGAATCAGGAATATAGGTGTCAAGTGAGCCACTTCCAGGCTAAAGCATTTCATTATTCATTCAAAACCCATGGACTTCTCTTTCCTTCTGTCCCACTGACTGGCCAAATTTGAGACAGTAGCTGTTCCATGAATTTAGATTATAAAATGAGGGGTTTAGAAAATGAGTTTCAGTTAAACTGCAATAGACATGGAGTATGAGTGAGAATTAAACCTTTGTAGCTGTGAGTCATTAAGATTTGGGGGTTGTAACCATAACATAACCTATCTCAGAACTACCTAATAAAATAAAATATAACCTACATATGTAATTTTAAGTTTTCTAGTAGCTGCATTTAAAAATGCCAAAAGAGGGCTTCTTTGATGGTCTAGTGGTTAAGAATCTGCTGGCCAGTGCAAGGGACATGGGTTCAATCCCTAAACCAGGAAGATGGCTCATGCCATGCAGCAACTAAGCCCATATGCCACAACTATTGAGTCATGCTCTAGATCCCAGGAGCTGCAACTATTGAAGCCTATATGCCTAGAGCCCACGCTGTGCAACAAGTGAAGCCACCACAATAAGAAGTCCACACACCCCAGTGAGGAGTAGCCCCTATTCACCACAACTAGAGAAAGCCTGCAGGCAACAGTGAAGATTCAGTGCAGTCAAGGAAATAAATAAAATCTTTACAAATAAGTAATATAAATGCCAAAACAAACAGGTGAATTTTATTTCGTTAATATTTAGTCCTATGCTATGCTATGCTAAGTCACTTCAGTCGTGTCCGACTCTGTGCAACCCCATAGACGGCAGCCCACCAGGCTCCCCCGTCCCTGGGGTTCTCCAGGCAAGAACACTGGAATGGGTTGCAATTTCGTTCTCCAATATTTAGTCCTACAAATACAAAATATATCATTTGCATCTAAAAATGAAAAAGAAACAGGTGAAATTAATCACCAGTCACATTTCCAGTGCTCAATAGCCAATCATGGCTAGTGACTACTATATCAGAGCAGATTTAACTTATTATGATGATACAGACAATATATAGTATCTAATTAATCACTAAAATTCCTTCAAGAAACACAGGAAGACAACTGGGTTAGAAATAGGAAACAGTTGGTAAATTCTGGTTTGCTTTAAGATTGCAATGGTTTATCCCAGTGGATATGTCCTCTGAACAGTGTGAAAACTGAATAAAAAAGCAAAAAAAATTAGGAATGTAAATGCAGTTCCAATTATCCTTTACTTGGCCAATTCCTGAAAATAGAAGTGTTATACCTTGAAATATCCACAGGTGGTCCTCTAGAGACCAAATAATACAAATGACATTAAAAAAAAAAAAAAAAGTTTGAAAGACCTATCTGAAAGATCAAACATCTACAGCTCATAGGGTTTTAGAGCTGAGAAAAATATATAAGCAAGAAAGAGTGTTTTTAAATGTGTCTAAAGTAATCAAGAGTGAAAGAAATCCAACAACAGAGTGAAAGCTTTGGGTTTTTAAACAGGAAATGATTATTAGTGACATCTGAAAGTGTAGCTTTGGTGGATTCATGAGTTAAGGGACTAAATTAAAGGAAATTCAAAAGAAATCTAGTGAGGAAATTGAAGCAATAAGTGAAAGGATATAGTAATAGTTAGAGGAGAAAAGCATTTCTATGAACTAGAGCTCCATTTTAGTCGAAGAGCCCAGGGAAACTTAATAAGAGAAAACAGCCATTTGCAGATCTGTGTGAAGCCAATAATGAAATGCAGGATTTTATAAAGAGATGAGTGGCATGAGGGCGAAAAAGAGCAGTGGACTTAGATTTGGATCAAATATCCTATTTGGAGGCTTAGAGGAATAAATATAAGGTAGAGCTTAGACTGGCTGCCAATCAAAGGTAAGATCTTTGATCTGTTGAGAATTACATGTTTAAATAATTGGTTACCTTGATTCTGAATGAAAGGAGGCATGGGATTCATAGGTAGCTGGAAATTTAGCTAGGATAAAGAAAATGAGAACTTGACTGGCTAATAACATGATTTTTATAGTAATGTGTATGTATTTTTTTCATACTGGTAAAAATGAATAAAACTTTAGGAAAAATAAAAATGAATCAAACCAATTCCATCATGTAAATTAGAATAACTTAAGAATGAAGAAAAATTTAAAGATGATAATTGATTTTTTTCATAAAACTGAATACTATAAATACTTGCACTTTTAACCATCCTATAGAATAAGCAACAACAGGAAATTCCAGAAAAGATTTTGCAATACCCATGACCATGATATTTTGCCTATATCCTCTTCTGTTTATCCCAAGTTTCAAAATTCTTGAAAAAACAAGGTCTTCAAACACTTCTATATATTTCCACCCATTTTCCCACACATGTCCTGATATTAAGGTGTTTGGAAAAATAATAGCAACAAAAAATGATGAAGACAAAATCCAAAAATTCTTTAGTTCATATGCTTAAACACAAAATGTATGAAATACGTGTCAGTTTTAAGTATATTAAGTGTCACAATATATTAGCATATAATTTCTTGAATAGGCTAATAGTATATGTTAAAACTGAAGAGCTATATAGGTCACAATACCAAAACAATAACAAGAATTTCGGAAGGAAAAAAAGAAAAAAAGATTTTGAAAGGTTCAAAACAGCTGCAAAACTGGAAGGTTATCTCAATTAAAGAAAAGCCCAAGACAATCAAAAATATTTCAAGAAGCTTAATTTTTAAAAAAGAACATCAAGCAGTGAGAAGAATTTCAACTAAATCAAAGAATATTTTAAATATAATTATACACTAAGCCACTGACAAAAGAAAAGTGATGAAGTGTAAAGAAATAGTCTATGAAGTAATTATTTAGACTCTATCTTCAGAAATGTAGCAAAAGAACAGCATTTACTTAGCATCAAACCAGATTTACAAGTAGAAAGGTGAGAAATTAAAGAACCAGCAGATTAATATCTTAAGTGACAATTAACTCAGTAATGTTTTCTCTGCTGATAAAAGACCAACAGCAGCAGCTCTCAGTCAAAAGTGCAATAGTAAGAACCGATGATGAAATTCAGAGTTTGTTCTAACATCTGAAAGCAGTCCAACTAAGCTCACTTCTGGAAATTACCTTCACAAATAGAATTTGCGTATGAGATATTGTGTATCTACTACTGCCCAAAAGAGATGTCTTCCTTAAGTGAGTTTAGCTTCTGTTCCATTCATTCCCCCTACTGTCTCTCTTTATTATCCAGTATGACAGCACATCAAACCCAGCAGTGTCCATTATTCCTTCCCCCCTCACTACCCAGTGTGGATGAACTGAGCTACATCAGAATGATGGGTACACCCCATACATGGATGGAGGGCAACAGTTTGGCTTTTTGAGTCAAAACAGGCCTATGCTTAAATTACTCCAGATTCACTCACTACCTCCTAGCAACTTCTTTATCTTCTATGATGTGCACTTTCTTCATTTATCAAATGGGGATAATAATACCCATCTCACAGAGTACTGTGAGAATTAAAGCTAACAATGCAAACAAAGCACCTACTGCAGCTCAGAACACAGGAAGTGTTTAATAAATTAATTTCATTGTTAAGATCTGAGCCCAAATCATGCTCTGCCATGAGAAGCTCTGTAGCTTCATTCTGTTTTTTATCATGAAAATATTTATTTGTGATAATCATAAGTCTATAAGTAAGACCAGCACAGACTGACACGGCCTTTACAGCCCTGGAAGTGCTTTTATATTTAAAACACACCCACCACAGGTGACGCTGGTGGACTCCAAGGCTAGTGAAACCTACCACCAGAACCACAGAGACGACCCCACCTCAAAGCCAAGACTGAGCTGTGTCTTGAGGCTGTAGCACGCACTTGAGAAGCTGCTGTTCCTACCTCAGAGCACTGCTGGGAGCATTAAATAAGTTAAAATATGTAAGGGTCTTATAATGGTGTCAAGTAAATGATAAGTGCTATATAAGCACTATTATTATTATTATTAGGCTCATAATAAGTGAACTGGGAAGCTCTGGAAATAAGTTCTAATGTATGGGATTTTGTATGTAATATATAGAGGTCAAACTTTCTATGAGAGCAGGTATAACTCAGAGATCAGAAAAGGGGTAAAGAATTCATCTTAAAAATTAGTGAAGAACAAGAGATCAGACTATAAGCACAGTGCCAAATCTAGGCTTTATCACCCTTTTGTAGAGTCACTGCTACATGTGGGTGTTCAATACTTGTAGGTGTATAGTAGCCACAAGGAGAACTGGGATCTTACAAAGGCAGTTGGTACAGACAGAAGGTTAGCCCCACAGGAAGGTCTTACTCATGTCTCCATGCTGATCTCACGCTTCACATAAGCCCCACAGGGTATGGACATGCCCAGGACTTGTGTGATATCTCAAGGCATCCATGTCTTCAGATTTGTGATGTGTCTCACTATACTCCAAAACCAGCCAGATATGGGTTCTAATCCTGACTCTGTCACTTACTAACCTTGTTACTTAAGCACATTGTGTACTGTGTCTGTTGTTTAGCAGCAAAGTTGTCTCCGACTCTTTTGCAATCCCATGGACTACAGCATGCAAGACTCCTCTGTACAAGGGATTTCCCAGACAAGAATATTGGAGTGGGTTGCCATTTCTTTCCCCAGGGGATCTTCCCAATTCAGGGATTTAGCCCACATGCCCAGCATTGGCAGGCGGATTCTTCACCACTGAGCCACCTGGGAGGCCCAGTGTGTCTGATCCTTCACTTATGAAATTCTCTCTCAGGATTGCTTGGAGATTAGGGGATATTACACATGGAATGCTCATTGGAAAAGACTCTGATGCTGGGAGGCATTGGGGGCAGGAGGAGACGGGGACAACAGAGGATGAGATGGCTGGATGGCATCACTGACTCGATGGACGTGAGTCTGAGTGAACTCCGGGAGTTGGTGATGGACAGGGAGGCCTGGAGTACTGTGATTCATGGGGTTGCAAAGAGTCGGACACGACTAAGCGACTGATCTCTCTCACACATGGAATGTCTGGCATACATTCAGCAAGTATTTGTAAAGTATTAGCTACGCAGTCTCATCTGATTTCTTTCTTTGTCTCACAGTATCAGAATGTGTTTATTCCCAATGCCTCTCTTTACATAGTGGAATCATTCTTATCCCGTTTTGGAAGAAATGTTCATTGTGCCCAGAACCTCACTAGACTCTTGTACACTTTGATTTCTTGTGTATATTGACCACCTGGTTACACCTGGTTGCTTTAAGTACCATCTTTCAGGTTAGAAAAGAATGCTATCAACCACGGTAGCCATATAAATGAAATAAGTCCCAAGTTTCCTTTCAGCCCTTATAAAATAATTCTACTTTAAAACTTTGTTCTATAAAAACATATATTTTAAATTCAAGTTGGCACTTCCTTCTAGGTACAGGCTACCTAAAGCCATCTTTGTTTTGTTTCCTAGTAAACCATACCCTGTTGCTGCTGCAAGTATCTCTCACATCAAACTTCGGTCTCCAGCACATCATCATGAAATGAGGATATCCTACATGCCAGCCTGTGTTTCTTTCTTTCCACTTCCCATAACAAACCTTAAATGTGTCCTTCTAAACCAGAAGACGTGTCACCACCTGCGATGCCTTCCCCAACAATCCCAAACATTTCAGACTGTCCTGGTCCCTGAATTGCTGTGGCTGCTACAACTGCAAGAGCATTAACAGTGCATTATAATTTGCTGAATGTTTTTCCGATTCACTCATCTATGTTCCAGTCTTTGAAGATAGGAATAATCTCCTACCCATCTTTTTAATCCCAGTGTTAAGCACAATCCTTGCTCCTAGCATGGGATTTAAATGTTTGGTAATTAAATAGAGTATCACTCCTCTTACTTCAGTAAAATGAACAAGGATATTAATATCAAGCACACACATTTGCTCATTCCCATCTCAATATAATTTTCCATCTATTCCCATCCTATCAGTCTAAGTACAAATGGATTTCAGCAGCATATTAAACTACCAAGTATGTTTTCTTCCAAGAAATGTGAAGAAATCTAAATATTGAGAAATGTATTAGTATAATTCACCATAATAACAGATCTAAAGCTAAAAAATCATTATTATATATAGCAATATTACACTTTATAGTATATTAGATTTTATGTAAATTAAAATTCATTGTTGATAATGACTAAAATTGTTAATAAGAAGAGTGGTGTAGAGAATTATTTTATTACTATGCTAAAATATAACTATATTTATGTGAAATCATAAACTCATGAGTTTAATAAATTTACAATAGAAAAACCTTCAGTAATGTCAGAATCAATACAATGATGTTTTCTCTTACATATATTTTTTTGACAGAAGTAAAGAGGTGCTATCCAACACAATTAAATAGGGAAAAGAAATACAAATTGGAAGGGAGGTGAAAATACATCATTTCATATCATTATAATTATTTTATCTGGAAATTAAAAGATATCAATGATTAAGTAAAAAATTAACATGTAGAAATCAATAGCTTTCATGCATGCATATAAAACCCAGTCATGCTGAATAATAAAAGAAAACATTCCCTTTAAATAGCAACAATAATTGTTAAAATTAATGAACATTCACTGACAAATCATTGTCCCTGAAAAGCCATCATTTACTTTAGGGTTGAATCTTGGCACTATACATTCTACGGGTTTTTGACAAATGTAATGACACATGTTTATCACTGTAGTGTCAAACAGAATGGGGATTCCCAGCTGACACTCGTGGTAAAGAATCTGCCTGTCAACACAGGAGACATGGGTTTGATCCCTGCGTCAGGAAGACCCCCAGGAGAAGGCAATAGAAACCCACTCCAGTATTCTCACCTGGAAAATTCCATGGACAGAGGAGCCTGATGGGCTACAATCCATGGGGCTTCAAAGAGTCGGACATGACTGAGTGACTGAGCACAAACAGATAGCAATAAATGTCAAAGATCTAGAAATAATAAGAAAAGTATATAAGAAAAAAGTTTAAATTCTATATATGAAAATAAATTTTAATCCCCTGAGGACCAAAAACGGATTAAAACAAAACTATGCCCTTGCTAAGGAATACAAAATTATTAAGTTGTTAGTATCTGTAAGTTAATATATTTTAATAATAATATTCAACAGAAGTTTTGTAAAAGCTAGACAAACTATTCTAAAGACTAGATAGAATAATAAACAATCAAGGCCAGGTAGTTTAAAAAAGATTAATGAGAAAGAACTATCTTTACTAGATATCAAAATATATTATAAGGCTTTAATAATTAAACAATATTTGATCTAGTGGACAAGTAGAAAGAAGAGTCAAATTGAATCAAATCAAAACCCTATAAATCACATATGAAAACTGAGCAAATCATCATTGACATACATAAAAAGAATAAGACTTCAAGTCAATGAAGAAAATATGTGTTATATTAATACATTAAATAACGTGAAAATCTGGGAAACTATCTGAAGAAAACTGGATGTAATCTCATATTTTAAAACCAAAGGAAATTATGTTGAATTTAAAATTTAGATGTAAATTTAAATCAGTTAATTACTCAAAGAAAACAGAAATTTTTAAAACATAATTTAAAACGAGGAATGCCTTCCCAAATCACAAAAAACTCAGAAGCAATAGAAGAAAAACTGATAAATCTGACTATACACAGGTAAAATATTCTCCAAAGGGAAAACAACTTCATAGCAAAGTCAGAAGATAAAAGATAACTTATATGCAGAGTACATCATGAGAATTGCTGGGCTGGATGAAGCACAAGCTGGAATCAAGATTGCTGGGAGGAATATCAATAACCTCAGATATGCAGATGACACCACCCTTATGGCAGAAAGTGAAGAACTAAAGAGCCTCTTGATGACAGTGAAAGAAGAGAGTGAAAAAGTTGGCTTAAAGCTCAACATTTAGAAAACTAAGATCATGGCATCTGGTCCCATCACTTCATGGCAAATAGATGGGAAAACAGTGGAAACAGTGGCTGACTTTATTTTTCTGGGCTCCAAAATCACTGCAGATGGTGATTGCAGCAATGAAATTAAAAGACACTTACTCCTTGGAAGGAAGGTTATGACCAACTGTCAGGGGACATTCAACTTTAAGGGATCCAATATGTTCTTCTTTGTGTGCTGTTTCTCAAGGACTCCCTATTCCTTATCAGTTCCTGGAAAACAGGAATGAGCAGAGCTGCACGCACTTCTCAGGACTGAGATCATGAAAAGGGCACCTGCTTGGATTCCTTTCAGTGACTCCCTTCAGTGACCTTTTCAGTTATGCCCCTCTTACTCAGGATATTGAATGCTTTCTGGCCCTTTGAAGATTGTTATTTGCTTGGCTTTGTTTTTGCCCAATTTTTTTTACTGGCTAAAGCATGCATTTCTACAAATAAAGCACCCTTGTTTCACTCGAGACTTGGGTCCCCTGTGTCCCTCTTCTTGTCGACTCCAGTTCCCATGTCCCAGTCTACAAAGACCATGACAACCAACCTAGATAGCATATTAAAAAGCAGAGACATTACTTTGTCAACAAAGGTCCATCTAGTCAAGGCTATGGTTTTTCCAGTAGTCATGTATGGATGTGAGAGTTGGACTATAAAGAAAGCTGAGCACTGAAGAATTGATGCTTTTTAACTGTGGTGTTGGGGAAGACTCTTGAGAGTCCCTTGGACTGCAAGGAGATCCAACCAGTCCATCTTAAAGGAAATCAGTCCTGTGTGTTCATTGGAAGGACTGATGTTGAAGCTGAAACTCCAATATTTTGGCTACCAAATGCAAAGAGCTGACTTATTTGAAAAGACTCTGATGTTGGGAAAGAGTGAGGCAGGAGGAGAAGGGGACGACAGAGAATGAGATGGTTAGATGGCATCACTAACTCAAAGAACATGAGTTTGGGTAAACTCTGGGAGTTGGTGATGGACAGGGAGGCCTGGCGTGCTGTGGTTCATGGGGTCACAAAGAATCAGACACGACTGAGCAACTGAACTGAATACATACGTATATAATTATTATAGTTACTGTTATAAATATTCAAATATAATTATGTTATATATATTTATAATGATATATGACTTAGAAATAAATCATCACAAGACTCATAGCCCACTAAGAAAATAATGAGCAAAGCATATGAATTGTTTACCATAAAAAAAAATCAACTACATATGGCTTTTAAACATAGAAAAGAACACTGTATTTTTAGGTATATTAGCGGCAATTTAAATTAAAACTAAAATGAGATATTTTTTAACCCATTAGTTTGGCAAAAATAAACTTGTCTGGCAGCAAATTGCTTTGGTGGCAGTGCCTGTAAAGGCAAATGAAGATGTAGTTGGTGGGAGTATAACTAATGCAGTTTCCAATGAAGGCACCTTATAAGGTTTTTTAAGATTAAAAATATTTCTGTTAAGTGTTTATATGTCATGTCAGCAAAATGATGCTTACGTAAGGTATACATTGTAATGTTCTTTGTCATCGTAGAAGACAGAGCACCATCTAATTGTTCACAGTGTGAAACACATTAAATAAAATCTGACACTTTCATATAATGGAATTCTATGAAAGTTTAAAAAGAATAAGGTTATGCTGATGAACACATGATAGATAGATAATAGATGAAGAGCAGAAACAAAGCACAGAAAAGTGTGTATTATGCTACTGACTCTAAAATATATTTAAAAATCATACATATAAACATATATAGATATTTAGGATTACATAGACTGTATGTAGAAGGAAAAGAAGAAAACTAATCACAGTGATTATCCCCAGGGTGGGGAAAAGGATTGGCTGCATGACATGTGACACAGGAAATTAATTTTTTCACTATATAATCTGTTGTACTTTTGAATTTTGTATAGCAAGTATAAATGAGCTCCTGAAGATAAACAAATAACTATTTTAAATATTTAAAGTAAGAGATATCCCTTCTCTCCAACATGTTTCTTCCCACCTCTTTCCTAAGAAGCATCCTCCTGCTGTTCGTCCCCCTTCCTTTCCTTTCAAGCATTTTCAAATGCGTCCCCTTTCCCTGTTTAAATAACAGAAATATTCATGGGTAAGTACTTCAAAAGTGCAAACAAATAAACAAAAATCCCTGCTATTATTTATAATGCTTTCTGCCAGCTGTCTTAGTTTTTATTCCTTCATTAAGAAAATATTTTTAACTACCTATTCAATGTCAAACACTTGTTAGATTCCAGAGGCATAACAGGGAAAATGGCAAGGAGTGTCATGGAACTTGCAGTCTAAGGGAGGACAACCAATCAGGCAATAATGAAACACTGCAGTAAGTTTTGCACTACAGAATATACAGAACTATATGGGAACTTACAGACCATCCAGGACACACACTTTGGATGTCCATAAAATGATTTCCAGAGAAATCAACATTTAAGCTACATAAGTAAGATAACTAGAAAGGAATTGGTCATAAGAGTGAATTCCATTCAAGGAAACCAATCTGAGTGTACACAAACAAGAGACCAATTGCCCTTTATGCAGGAAGTTTAAAGTGGTTGAAACTTCAACAATATTTACAAAGAGTTTAATAAAGAATGGATAAGTAGAAAGACTGGAGAGAGGAAAGCCAATTAGAAGACAATGGTGGCGAACGTGCATGTGTGTTAAGTCGCTTCAGTCATGTCCAACTCTTTGCAGCCTTATGGACTGTAGCCTGCCAGGCTCCTCTGTCCATGGGATTCTTCAGGCAAGAATACTAGAGTGGGTTGCCATGCCCTCCTCCAGGGGATCTTCCCAACCCAGGGATCAAACCTGAGTCTCTTATGTCTCCTGCACTGGGAGGCAGGTTTTTTACCACTGACGCCACCAGGGAAGCCCAAAAAAGGATGGCAATTCCATTCAAATAACACAAAATTGAAAAGATGGAGGAAACTGAATATATTCAAGACATTCTAAGGAGTTCAAATACACAAAATTTGATGACTGAACATGGGAGATGAGAAAGAGGAGTTAAGAATTATTCCAAATTTCTCTGCTAGAGTAAACCGATATCATTGACTAGGTTAAGGGACACAGAAAAAGAACTAGAGAAAATCTTTGAAGTCAGTATGCTATACATTGAGTTCAGGATATCTGTAATATTTCCCAGTGGAGCTGTCCAGTAAGCACTTGAATATGCTGGTCTGTAGCTTATGGAGATTGACCCAAGCTAGAGGTATAGATGTAGGAGTCGTACCTATAAAAGTTGAAACTTAAGCCATAACTCCTCTGTTCTGTCCTCGTTATTTCATTTACATCCACAAGCTAACAGTGGAAGAGCAAGAAAAATGATGAAAGAAAAAGAGGGGACATGCAATATGATAAAACGGTCAATACTTCAAGAAGACTTACAATTCTTAATGAGTATGTACCTAACAACAGAGCGTCAAAATTAGTAAAGGCAAGAACTGATGGAACTACAAGGAGACATAAAGGCACTATTATAGTTGTAGACTATAATATCCCTCTATTAAAAATATATCCAGAAGGTAGATAATCAGTAAGGACAGTGTACTCAACAGTATCATCACTTAATTAGATAAAATTGGCATATACGACTGGTATATCTAACAACAGGTTAAACTTTTTTTTTTCAAGATTACTTGTCACCATCACCAAAGCAGACAACATTCTGTCCCATAAACACACACTAAAATATTGGAAAAATAGAAATCGTACAAGGTCTGCTCCCAGGCCACCATGAAATTAAGGTAAAAACTAAAAACAGAAAGAAGCTGAAAAATCTAAAATACTTGAATAACAGAGATTAAACAATACATTTGTAGATAATACATGGGTCAAAAGGAAAAAAATCTTGAGAAATTTTAAAATATTTGAACTAAAATAAAAACATGATTTATCAAAATCTGTGGGATGAAGTAAAAGCAGTACTTAGAGGGAAATTTATAGCATTGAACACATATATTTAAAAACAAGAAAGATCTAAAAATCAATAATCTAAGCTTCCCCCTTAGAAACTAGGGAAAAAAAAGCAAATAAAGTCCAAGTAGGTAGAAGAAAAGAACAAAAACCAGAGAAAAAGAATGAAAGAAGTTGTAAACATAAACTTAGGAGAGAAAAATCAACAAATCCAATTTATAAAGATAAAAAACTGATTAACTTCTAGACAGTCTAACTAAAAATACTGACAATACCAAATGCTGGGGAGGATGCTGAACAACAGGAACTCTCATTCATTTCTGGTAAGAATGCCAGCAATATGGTACCAACAGTTTGCAATACAGTTGGCAGTTTCTCATTAAAAAAACATACTCTTACCATGTGATCCACAGTTGTGCTCCTTAGTATTTATCCTCCAAAACTAAACCCTTATTCCACACACACACAAAAAAAACCATATTTGGATGCTTATAGCAGCTTTATTCATACTTGCCAAAACTTGGAAGCAACCAAGATGTCCTTCACTGGGTGAATAGAAAAATAAACCAATGTACATCCAGAAAAACCTAGATAGTGCATTGAAAAGCAGAGACATTACTCTGCCAACAATGTTCCATATGGTCAAGGCTATGGTCTTCCCAGTGGTCACATATGGTTGTGAGAGCTGGACTGTAAAGAAGGCAGAGTGCTGAAGAATTGATGCTGTGGAACTATGGTGCTAGAGAAGACTCCTGAGAGTCCCTCGGAGAGCAAGGAGACCAAACCAGTCAATCTTAAGAGAAATCAACCCTTCATTGGAAGGACTGATGCTGGAGTTGAAACTCCAATATTTTGGTCATCTGATGCAAACAGCTGATTCATTAGAAAAGTCCCTGATCCTAGGAAATATTGAGGGCAAAAGGAGAAGAGGGCATCAGAGGATGAGATGACTGGATGACATCACCAATGCAATGGACATGAACTTGGGCAAACTTCAAGAGATGGTGAGGGACAGAGAGGCCTGGCATGCTGTAGTCCATGAGGTCACAAAGAGCTGGACCCGACTGGGTAACTGAAAAATACTACTACTACCACCACCTAGACAAGGAGCAATGAGCTATAAAGCCTTAAAATAGTCTTCCACAGGAAACTTAAATGCATATTACTAAGTGAAAAAATTCCAATCTGAAAAGGCTACATATTGTAAGGTTTCAATAACATGGAAAAGGCAAAACTGTGAGGAAAGTAAAAAGATTAGTGGTAACCAGTGGTTGGGAGTGGAGACGAAGGAATGAAAAGGCAGAGCACAGAGAGTTCAGTTTCTTCTGTATAATACCGTAACGGTAGATAAGTGTCTATTACACATTTGTTCAAACTCATAGGATGCACAACACCATGAGTGAATCCTAATATAAACTATGGACTTTGAGTGATAATGGTGTGTTAGTGTAGGTTCATGTATAATAGCAAATGTACCATGTGGTGTGGGATATTGACAGTGGGTGAGGCTATCACTCACTATCAATGTGGAGACAGGGCCTATATCAGAACTGTCTGCACTTTGTGATCAATTTTCAGTTCAGTTCAGTCACTCAGTCGTGTCCGACTCTTTGCGACCCCATGAATCGCAGCACGCCACGCCTCCCTGTCCATCACCAACTCCCGGAGCTCACCCAAACTCACGTCCATCGAGTCAGTGATGCCATCCAGCCATCTCATCCTCTGTCGTCCCCTTCTCCTCCTGCCCCCAGTCCCTCCCAGCATCAGAGTCTTTTCCAATAAGTTAACTCTTCACATGAGGTGGCCAAAGTACTGGAGTTTCAGCTTTAGCATCATTCCTTACTGAGAACCTAAAATTGCTCTAAAAAAATAAAGTTTATTCTCTAATTAAAAAAAAAAAAAACCAGCAAAGCAATTTATTCAATTGCAGGTTTTCACCCATTTTATTCACTGGAAACATAAAGATTTTAAGGAATAACAGCTTTTTCTTTTTAATACACAATGATATTCTTTGATGTCAAATGTTTCTATAAATCTGTCATAAATGGATACATTAACATAAAATTATTGGTATTAGCTTAGCTTCACTAGAATTTCAAGTTTTCCCTCTACTTCCAAAGCACACACAAAAGTGCATTTGTCTATGCTACAATTGATTTCTAGTTTAAAATAATTTAGTAAGGGCAAAAGCAGATGTTTAATCCTGCAAGTTTGGAATGATCTATCATATATCAAGTATCAGTAACAGTGAAAGTTTTATGCTTTGTCCTGGGTTCTTTAACATTCATTTCCAGACAGTACCCACAGCATACATGCTACATACGATTTGTGAAAGGAAAAATCCTCTGTGCTCTCTCTAGGGCCTTCTCATCTCCTGCCAGGCCAGTGAACAAGATGAGTTTCTTTTTATAACGACAAGGCACAGAGATAATTCATCAACTGGAGAGCACAAACAATCCTTTATTCAGCAGAATGACAAAAGGTTATTTAGCTTCTGGCATCTAGTATAGTTCTTACAAGAACCAGGCCCAAGAGCCAATATGATAATTAATAAATTTCCAACATCTGGGCAGTAAAACAATTTTTTATGAATGTTAAACAATGCCAGTGCCAAATTAAAACCTCCCCTTCTCGTATTTATCTATCTGAACCCTTCATTGTAGAGCCAAATTTGCCTGTGTTAAGGCTATAAAGTGGGGATAGTGATGACACAGTAGGAAGGTATTACACAATTTGGGAAATCCATATTACTAAGTGTCATTTAATCATATGGACAGTGATGATATCACCCCCTGAGCCTAATGGAGAATAAACCTTGCCAAGAGTAGAGTATCAAGTTAAATGACAGGTGAGTGATATCAGTCTTTACACTGAATAAAGGAAACATGTTTAAAGGCAGAATCAGAGTCTCAATTTTTCTAACTTTTCTTCAGCATCCCTTTTCCATGCTTTTTTTAAAAAATAAATCAAATAGAAAAATACTTTTGTTTATGTGGTTATTGCTTGCATAGATTGAGAAAGGTGATCTTCAAGTCCTAAAAGCCTTCTCAGAAACTCAGAAGCACCAAATTTAGCAGATCATCCAGTTCAAGCCTCTGTCCCTTCCTTAGATTTCCCATCAAAAACAGCATATGGTTATGACTGCAGGTATTTGAATTAAACAATGCATGCCATTAGAATCTTTAAGAAGAAGTAAATGTAGTATTCAAAGTATGTGAGTACTAAAGTATTCCAGTTATTTTATGAGACAGTATCAACTTCATAAATCATAAATCCTAGGTAGAATATATTGCAATTTGTGACAGACTGAATAGATACAAATTTAAAATAACATGATCTGGAATTTTAAAATGGCCATATTTAATTGAATTAAAATAGATTCCAAAAAGGGGAATCTGGTAGGATGCATGAGGGTTCCCTTTATTGTTTAATTAATGTGCCTATATGTGAGAAATATCTCTTCCCCCACTTTGATTAGAAGTCATCATTACATAGAAGTTGTATTTTTAGTTGGAATTATTCAGAATTTTACTTTGAAGATCAGTTACAATATAGTTGTAATTCTCCGTGAGAACCAGAAAGCTCAACTGTGAGTGTGTTTACAAAAAGGAGTATGCATATACTAGGGAACTGATAGATGATGCACAGAATTGCAAGAATACTTTAGTATGGTAATAAAATATAATGATGGATTATCATAAGAATATATATTTGAATTTATCATCTCAAACAGGTTTTAGTAATGAGGCTGTGTGATCAAAAGAGCTTGGAGAGCAATGTTTTAGACAAGGCTCAGTAAGGTGCATTATCTACTGAAAGCTCTAGGTTATGTGATAAAAAATCTATAGACTATGAGTTGGAAGAATAATTTTTTCATTCATACAAAAAGTTTAGATTGAACTCTTTGGTATCACTAGTGTCTGCCTATTTCTGACTCTAGACAAAGGGCAATTTATGTGATTCAGTCTAATAGTTACCAAATGTCTTTTATAGGGAAAAACCATGTTATCTATTGCCAGGAACACAAAGATAGCTATGCCTCCAAAAGATAACAGAGATTTATAAAATCTGTACAGAAATAAGTACAATATGCTAAAATTGTGCAGTACTGAGGAAAGTTAAAGAGAGAATGTTGAGGAATGATTCTAGTCTCATATTCTTCATTGCTTTCTTTTCTGGATTTAGCCACATGATTTACCATGTTGTACATATTTTATTTTAGTATGGCTTCCCTGGTGGCTCAGATGGTAAAGAATCTGCATGCAAAGCAGGAGATCCAGGTTCAATTCCTGAGTTGGAGAAAGGAATGGCTACCCATGCCAGTATTCTTGCCTGGAGAATTCCATGGACAAAGGAGCTTCGCAGACTACAGTCCATGGGGTTGTAAAGAGTTGGACATGACTGAGCAATTAACAATTTTTAGTATGAAGACAATTATTACATTTCTCAGACCTAACAATTAGAAAAGGCAGGAATTTATTAAAGTTCCACCATCACAAAATGGCAGCAGCTTTAGTGGCTGAGTTCATAGCTATGTGGGAGCTTTAGACAAACACTGTGAAACATGGCTTTGTTAAGATCTTTTCTCTGTTTGATTTCTAAATATGCCTGTGATAAGCCCATAAAACATGCTGAACTTGAACAGAAGAGTAAGTACTATAATAAAAATAAGTATCCTTTCCTAAGCTATTCAAAATCCATTTGACTTATTCTGAAAGAAAAAAAATTCAGATTTAATCAATCAGTTTTGTCTGAAACTGCGAACATAGGCAAGAAAGGGCAACTGAGGAATGCTTATCTGTGTTTAACAATTTGAAACCTCATGCTTCTGTTGACTAGATAGATTATCTAAAATTTAAACACAGTCTTTCAGTGAAAACTATATTTAAACTATATTCCTTTGAAGTAATTATCTATTTTTTTATAGTTCCTACTACATAAAAGGCAGTCTTCTATGCACCTGGTATATATTTTTTAATTTTAAAAATAATGTTTAATTGGAGTATAATGGCTGTAAAATGTTGCGTTAGTTTCTGCTGTACAACATCATGAATCTGCCATATGTATACATATATCCCCTCCCTCTTAAGCTTCCCTCCCACCCCCAATCCCACTCCTTTAGGTTACATCACAGAATACCAATCTGAGCCCCCTGTGCTATATAGCAGCTTCCCCCTAACAATCTATTTTACACATAAAGTGAAGTGAAGTGAAAGTCTCTCAGCTGTGTCTGACTCTTTGCAACCCCATGGACTATACCAGTCCATGGAATTCTCTAGGCCAGAGTACTGGAGTGGATAGTCTTTCCTTTCTCCATGGGATCTTCCCAACTGAGGGATCAAATCCAGGTCTCCCGCATTGCAGGGGGATTCTTTACCAGCTGAGCCACCAGGGAAGCCCAAGAATACTGGAGTGGGAAGCCTATTCCTTCTCCAGCAGATCTTCCCAACCTAGGAATCGAACCGAGGTCTCTTGCATTGCAGGTGGATTTTCTACCAACTGAGCTATCAGGGAAGCCTATAGTAGTATATAAATTTCAATGTTATTCTCTTATTTCATCCCACCCTCTCTTTCCCCAACTGCGTCTACAAGTGTGTTCTGGACATCTGCAATTTTATTCCTGCCCTGCAAATAGGTTCATCTGTATCATTTCTTAAAAGTTCATACACATGCATTAACATGTGATATTTGTTTTTCTCTTTCTGACTTACTTCATACTGTATGACAGACTCTAATTAACTACATTTAACTCAAATGTTAGTTATCCCTAAAAGAGCCCTTTAGATAGTCACTTTCCTCTGACTTGACTTTACATTGCTCCCAAAAGAAATGCAAATATGACATGTATGCTTATAAACATTTTTTACCTGTCACAATTTTTAGATTTAAAATTTTTATTATTTTTCATCCAGCAGGATTGAATACAAAAATAAATATCTAATAACAATTCATATTATTCATAAGCTATTAATTGAATGCTAGGTCTAGCAACCATAAATCCCACCTCCTTTTCAAGAATCTCTTCATGAAATACAGATATATTCCTCTCCGCACTCAATTTATCGCTGTTCCTCTGCACACATGTCACAGTTCTCATCTCCTTCCACTCTGTGATTTAGTTGTCTATACATTTCTTTGCCCTAGGGGGTTAGGAGATAGTGCAAATTCATACCTTATTCATTTCTGTTGCTCCATATAAACTAACACAGCTTTTGCCAGATTTTGTCACGGAATAAATGCTTGTTAAACGAAATTATAAAACATTACTGAAGAAATAAACAGCTTACAACAAAAAACAGTTTAAAAACCCACAAAAAAACAAATAAACAAAAGGTCTCTTTCACACTGAGGCACAGAATAGAACCTAGGAGTGGATGGTGATGAAACACCACCATAATCCTAATGAGGCAAACCCAGAAGCTATGTATGTCTGCTTAACATTTTGGTCCATTAAGTGAAGAATTTACCTTGCTACGCTGTTCCACATGTAAATTCCTATTCCAGCTGAATGTGATTCCTATCAAATCTTCCCCTATGACTAAACTCTGTTCTGTGTACTGAAACATCTTCCATATGCTTATCTCCTTCACATTATGGATCATTTGAACACTGAAGTTAGATTTACAGTAGTGTTTTTAAAGCAAATCCATTCTTCTAAGAGTAACTTGAGATGAAAAACACCTCAATACAATCAATTCATGATTCAGAGAGAAATAAATTACACCACAGTATTTTTTTCATAGTATTTTTTAAATTCAATAAAGTACTACCACACAAACCTTATACTTTCATGCGAGGTACAATTCCCAAGTGCATATATTTACCTAAAATGTTTAGAACTGCTATTACACTGCTATGATAGCCTGAATTTTGCTTGTTATTGAAAAGAAAAATTCATGAATATAGAAATACTATTTATAATTTAAGCACATTTTTGACTGCAAAAATTTGACTTAAAAAGGCAAATTCATAAAGACAGAGTAATAGGAAAAATGTGCAGTGAAAGCTTCCCATGGGATGAAAATGAGTTTTTAAATCTTTCTTTAAAATATCTAAATGTTGAAAACATCAAGATTTGTCAAACTTATTTTTGTAACAGTAAGTTTTAACTGAGCTAGAGCTGAAGGTTGAATTCGAGTTTTACTTTGTTTGGGGTGGTGGGGAGGAAAGGGAAGAAAACCTTTTATTAGCTAATATTAACTTCCTGTCTCCAACATTCTTAAATATGGGCCCCGCAGAAAAGAAATTTGAATGTATTTCAGAAACACAATCTTTCTGATGGACTTAGGAGGATGGAATTATGACATCAGAATACCAGGAAGATGGCAAGACTCTCAAGGAAAATTGTAAGAAAATGAGTAAGAAAACATCCAGTGGAGATGGGCTTGTTGACGTGGAGGAGCAAGACTAGAGTGTCAGAATGTGTTGTGCTCAGCCCCACCAGGACCCAACCTGCCCCCCTCAATGTCACCCTACGGCTGCTCTCTGCCTTGGAGAAAACAGTTTCATATGATTGGAGAACTATATACCTGGGGCAGCGAGCTATATACCTGTGGGCTTGTCTCTTAATTAGCAGGACAAGAAGAGGAGGTTACACAACACAGGAGACTGACAAACGCCCCAAAGCTCTAGCATGATAGGAAGAGAGGGACAGGAGAAGTAGTGACGTCCCCCAGATGTATGACTTGCAGAGCTGAGGGGACCACACAGGAAAGCAGCCCCCGACTACATGTTTATCCATGGTAGTTCCCATCATCTCAAGAGAGATAAAACAGAAAAGAAGAAGAAAAGTCTCTGAACAACATAAAATCACCCAAAAAGACAATAGGATTTGTGAGGAAAAAATAATTGCATGCTTCAAAGAATAATTCATTAGTTCATTGATCAAACTGAAAAAGTATGTGCACTGGCTAACCCTGTCTATGAAACAAAAGCACTGCAAATCATAACACTAAAAATTATGAACTAAAATTACAAAGCAAGGAAGGAAAAAAACAAGGCAATAATAAGGAAGGAGCTACAAGGTACAACAATTACTCTTTCAGCAGAGATATGCTAGAGATATACTTTATGTCCACTAAAAGTAGACAGAAGAGCACTCTAACAGATCTTTCATACAGAAAAAAAAGCACAAAGGATTCAGTCGTCCTGAAGGTAGAATTTTTACAACACACTAATACTGTCACTACCATTTATTAGGTACCAGATATGCACCCCTCAACGCACATCTCCTATTTCATTTGATTACTGAGGTAGTATTAATACCCTCTTTTTACAGTTCAGTAAGCTGAACTGTGGGTAAATAAATTGTCCATGGTCACAAAACTGTTGAACAAAAGAGCTAGAAATCAAGCCCAGATGTGTTGCTTCAAGCCAGTGTCCTTCCAGATACCAACACTTTACTCTCATTATAGGTAATCAGAAAATCTCAGGAGAAGTAGATCATAATTAACAGAATGCAATACTTACGGTCACAATAAAATAATTTTTAGAATGCAGGCAAGATATGTATCTGTGGATGTGCATGTGTATACCACATCAACAAACACACCTTAAGTAAGGAAAGATGTAATACATTCAGAAGTAATTTCATCAATAAAATAATATGAAACAAAATGTCTACATTTACAAAAACAAGTCAACAATCACCTAGAAAATTCAGTAAAACAGTCTATTGCTAGTTTGTTTAAAGGCATTATTGCATGGTGGAAATACTGAGTATGACTATATTCTCAATAGCAATCACAGGATTCAAATATATTATCTCTTATTAGGGGATAATAATGACTATAAGAAATGAACATTTCAGTTCAAACAACTACAAATCCTACTTAAAAACAGAAAGGCGCTGTGCCCCCATTTTCTACGAGTTTTAACTGAATGTGTCTGATGGTCCCTTATCAACCATGAAAGATTCCTCAACCAACTCCTCCACCTTCAGTGGGACAAAATAATAAGAATGCTTCTTGCAGCCTCCTTTCATTCAGAACCATAGGCTTAAGCAGCCCAGAATAGAGAGAGCCTGAGGTTAATTCTTTCTCATCATCAGCAAACATGTATTTATTCCCTATGGTGGAAGAGAAAAATTTAGCCCAAAAGAATGACTTCCCTGCAGAGAAGTGTGAAGTAGCAAGTGTTCAGGAATTCAGCTCTACTTCAAAATCTCAGTTACAACCTGAAATGATTAGAATTTGGATACAAAACAAGATAGGGATGGAAAAGAACATATTATGTGTTAAAGCAAGGAATTTACAAAACAGTGAAAAAAAAACAAAGTTTTAACAACTAAATGTGAATGTAAGATCTGCTGCATTCTTTTTTAATTTTGACCCTTAACAAACACCCTCTTCCAACAACACAAGAGAAGACTCTATACATGGACATCACCAGATGGTCAATACCAAAATCAGATTGATTATATTCTTTGCAGCCAAAGATGGAGAAGCTCTATACAGTCAGCAAAAACAAGACCGGGAGCTGACTGTGGCTCAGATCATGAACTCCTTATTGCCAAATTCAGACTGAAACTGAAGAAAGTAGGGAAAACCACTAGACCATTCAGGTATGACCTAAATCAAATCCCTTATGATTATACAGTGGAAGTGAGAAATAGATTTAAGGGCCTAGATCTGATAGATAGAGTGCCTGATGAACTATGGAATGAGGTTCGTGACACTGTACAGGAGACAGGGATCAAGACCATTCCCATAGAAAAGAAATGCAAAAAAGCAAAATGGCTGTCTGGGGAGGCCTTACAAATAGATGTGAAAAGAAGAGAAGCAAAAAGCAAAGGAGAAAAGGAAAGATATAAACATCTGAATGCAGAGTTTCAAAGAATAGCAAGAAGAGATGAGAAAGCCTTCTTCAGTGATCAGTGCAAAGAAATAGAGGAAAACAACAGAATGGGAAAGACTAGGGATCTCTTCAAGAAAATCAGAGATACCAAGGAACATTTCATGCAAAGATGAGCTCGATAAAGGACAGAAATGGTATGGACCTAACAGAAGCAGAAGATATTAAGAAGAGATGGCAAGAATACACAGAAGAACTGTACAAAAAAGATCTTCCTGACCCAGATAATCACGACGGTGTGATCACTCACCTAGAGCCAGGCATCCTGGAATGTGAAGTCAAGTGGGCCTTAGAAAGCATCACTACAAACAAAGCTAGTGGAGGTGATGGAATTCCAGTTGAGCTATTTCAAATTCTGAAAGATGATGCTGTGAAGTGCTGCACCTCATATGCCAGCAAACTTGGAAAACTCAGCAGTGGCCAAGGACTGGAAAAGGTCAGTTTTCATTCCAATCCCAAAGAAGGCAATGCCAAAGAATGCTCAAACTACCGCACAATTGCACTCATCTCACATGCTAGTAAAGTAATGCTCAAAATTCTCCAAGCCAGGCTTTAGCAATACGTGAACCGTGAACTCCCTGATGCTCAAGCTGGTTTTAGGAAAGGCAGAGGAACCAGAGATCAAATTGCCAACATCCACTGGATCATGGAAAAAGCAAGAGAGTTCCAGAAAAACATCTATTTCTGCTTTACTGACTATGCCAAAGCCTTTGACTGTGTGGATCACAATAAACTGTGGAAAATTCTGAAAGAGATGGGAATACCAGACCTCTTGAGAATATCTGCCTCTTGAGAAATTTGTATGCAGGTCAGGAAACAACAGTTAGAACTGGACATGGAACAACAGACTGGTTCCAAATAGGAAAAGGAGTTCGTCAAGGCTGTATATTGTCACCCTGTTTATTTAACTTCTATGCAGAGTACATCATGACAAATGCTGGACTGGAAGAAACACAAACTGGAATCAAGATTGCTGGGAGAAATATCAATAACCTCAGATATGCAGATGACACCACCCTTAGGGCAGAAAGTGAAGAGGAACTCAAAAGCCTCTTGATGAAAGTGAAAGTGGAGAGTGAAAAAGTTGGCTTAAAGCTCAACATTCAGAAAATGAAGATCATGGCATCCAGTCCCACCACTTCATGGGAAATAGATGGGGAAACAGTGGAAACAGTGTCAGACTTTATTTTTCTGGGCTCCAAAATCACTACAGATGGTGACTGCAGCCATGAAATTAAAAGACGCTTACTCCTTGGAAGGAAAGTTATGACCAACCTAGATAGCATATTCAAAAGCAGAGACATTACTTTGCCAACAAAGGTTCGTCTAGCTAAGGCTATGGTTTTTCCTGTGGTCATGTATGGATGTGAGAGTTGGACTGTGAAGAAGGCTGAGCGCCGAAGAATTGATGCTTTTGAACTGTGGTGTTGGAGAAGACTCTTGAGAGTCCCTTGGACTGCAAGGAGATCCAACCAGTCCCCTGAAGGAGATCAGCCCTGGGATTTCTTTGGAAGGAATGATGCTAAAGCTGAAACTCCAGTACTTGGTGGCCACCTCATGCGAAGAGTTGACTCACTGGAAAAGACTCTGATGCTGGGAGGGATTGGAGGCAGGAGGAGAAGGGGACGACAGAGGATGAGATGGCTGGATGGCATCACTGACTCGATGGACGTGAGTCTCAATGAACTCTGGGAGTTGGTGATGGACAAGGAGGCCTGGCGTGCTGCGATTCATGTGGTCGCAAAGAGTCAGACACGACTGAGAGACTGATCTGATCTGATCTTGAAGACTGCAGTTTCCTTCTGAAAAAAATTTTTTTTTCTGAATGAACTCCAAATGCAATGAATGACAAAACTTAAAAAATAGAATAATGCAGTAGTCCTTTAGTATTTTATAATAAGGAATCCTTGGAAATCTGGTAAAAGATAAATTCCTCTTCCCAGAAGAATGTTTCAAAATTCATTTTAAAAACCCACAGAATTTCAAAGGAACCAATATACAGTCATCAATATTTTAAATGGACCAAATTTCTAAGGTAACATTTTATGTGTCTATTAGAGCATTAAGTAACAAAATGCAACTACCAATAATTTCAAAGTAGAGATTACTTAAAATGATATTTGAGATGCCTGCCACAACTCAGGAAAAGTTTTTAATTTCTATAGGTAATGATGTCACAATTAGAGCTACTTCTAGTGTTTATAGGGCTTAAATTCATAATTAAAGGAAATGCTATAATTTAGCAGAGGATACTCAATTTGTCAATAAAGTCTTGAGAGTTTACTTTAAATATCTGGAATAATATGCTGACAAAGTGAATTAAATATAAGAGTTGCAGAAAATTTATTCAACCCCATTTGGTTAAAATCTGAAATGTATAGATTCTTACAGGAAAAAAGAATACTCCAATAAATATTGAAACCTGGCCAGATTATTAGGTATACATTTTATTATTAAAATGATGTTTGTTATTTTTTGTTTTGGCAAATGAATTTTTCTGTGATTTTAAGGCATACAGTTCAAAGAAGAGAGCATGGAATGCTTGAATGTCAATGTACTAAAGCTGATAGTTACCATTTTATAGCTAGGACATCTTTTGGGGGTGTTACTTCTAAAAGGTCTTGTAGGTCTTCATAGAAACGTTCAACTTCAGCTTCTTCAGCATTACTGGTTGGGGCATAGACTTGGATTACTGTGATATTGAGTGATTTGCCTTGGAAATGAATAGAGATCATTCTGTCGTTTTTGAGATTGCATCCAAGTACTGCATTTCGGACTCTTTTGTTGACCATGATGGGTACTCCATTTCTTCTGAGGGATTCCTGCCCACAGTAGTAGATTAATGGTCATCTGAGTTAAATTCAGCCATTCCAGTTCATTTTAGTTCGTTGATTCCTAGAATGTCTATATTCACTCTTGCCATCTCTTGTTTGACCACTTCCAATTTGCCTTGATTCATGGACCTGACATTCCAGGTTCCAATGCAATATTGCTCTTTATAGCATCAGACCTTGCTTCTATCACCAGTCACATCCACAACTGGGTATTGTTTTTGCTTTCGCTCCATCCCTTCATTCTTCTGGAGTTATTTCTCCACTGATCTCCAGTAGCATATTGGGCACCTACTGACCTGGGGAGTTCCTCTTTCAGTATCCTATCATTTTGCCTTTTCATGCTGTTCATGGGGTTCTCAAGGCAAGAATACTGAAATGGTTTGCCATTCCCTTCTCCAGTGGACCACATTCTGTCAGACCTCTCCACCATGACCCAGCCGTCTTGGGTGGCCCCACACGGCATGGCTTAGTTTCATGGAGTTAGACAAAGCTGTGGTCTGTGTGATTAGATTGACTAGTTTTCTGTGATTATGGTTTCAGTGTGTCTGCCCTCTGATGCCCTCTCGCAACACCTACCATCTTACTTGGGTTTCTCTTACCTTGGACGGGGGGTATCTCTTCACGGCTGTTCCAGCAAAGCGCAGCCACTGCTCCTTACCATGGATGAAGTGTATCTCCTCACCACCGCCCCTCCTGACCTTGAACGTGGAGCAACCCCATGTCCAAGGAGCAGCAGCTGTGCGGGCGTAGGAGGGCCGAGAGGAGCTACTCCACATTCTGAATGTCTTAGCACTTACTATTTCCTACAACTGAATCAGCATTCCTTTCTATCATAGAAGCTACAAAGCTGAAGCATTTTGGTAAAATAAACTCAAAGGTGATTTCCTCTACAAAGTCTTTTCTAATTCTTCAGCTGGAAATTATCTCTGACTTGTTTAAATAAATACTTTATATGTACTCTTCGTATGGTAATTGTAGTCTAATTCCTATTGTCCTAGGGAGTTAGTCTCAGTGGTAAAGAATCTGCCTGCCAATGCAGGAGATACAGGAAAGGCAGGTTTAATCCCTGGGTCAGGAAGATCCCCTGGAGGAGGAAATGGCATCCCACTCCAGTATTCTTGCTTGGAGAACCCCTTAGACAAAGGAGCCTGGCGGGTCACAGTCCATGGATTCACAAAGAATCAGACATATATGAGCACACACATCTGCTGTCCCTACTTGTCTTTTGTTGAAATCAGAGATCTCAGTCTGGTACCCTATGAGCTAAACCCAGTGTGCAAGATCATTTAAATCATGAATTTTTTGGCTTCTCTTGGAGATACTGGGTCCAGATAAACCAGTAGGCTGGAACTCAGGAGGGGTCACCCCAGTTTGCCTCTTAGGCCACTTCACTCATTTGTATTAAGTACAAAGGCCAGGTGGGCATTTGAATACAATGCAATACTTAGTCAAAACTTCGGTATTCTTGAGGCAGCATCAGTCTTAATCATCTTTACAGCCTGCAACAGGCATTTAGTAATTTGTAGCTGTTGTTACTTCCTTCTTCTGCCTTTCCACTCCTAATTTGGTTCTCCTTTTACATTTGACTCTGACACCTCCTTTCCAGCAGGTTGCCAATATCCTGGGGCTGAATGCAACAGCAGCATCTAAGGTAATCAGGGTCAGGTTTCTGACTTCTTCCACATACCCCATAATGGAAATTTCTGGGTTTTTTGTTTGGTCAGCTCAGATCCTTTCCTCTTTCTTCTGACACTCCAACAATCTTTTAGGAACTACTCACTCCCACCCTCAGTCCTTCTGGTTGTCTATCTGCCCTCCAGGAGCATTCTTTATTTAAGCAAAAATAGTACCTTTTAAAAATTATATACTTTGATTTATTTATAAACATTTATTAAGTTCCTACCATGCGTCAGTAGTTTTATCTTTTAAAATATTACTTGTGCCAGTTATCTTTTAAATTATTACTTGTTCATCTGATCATTCATTACATACATACACTTAAAACTGCTTTCATGGCAAGGTACTATTTTAGTATTGTGCAGCAGTGAGCAATATAAATACAATTTGTTATCCCATGGAGTATATATTATAGCAGGTGAGAAAAACTTCAGACAAGTAGTTGTGTGCATACTAAGACGCTTCATTCATGACCGACTCTTTAAGACTGTGGACTTGGCTCGCCAGGCTCCTCTGTCCTTGGGGATTCTCCAGGCAAGAATACTGAAGTGGGTTGTCATGCTCTCCTCCAGGGGATTTTCCAAACCCAGGGATCGAACCCGTATCTCTTATGTCTCCTGCATGGGCAGGCAGGCTCTTTACCACCCGGTGCCACCTGGGAAGGCCAAAACAAGTAGTCACTTAAGCCATTATTTAATAATTGTGGTAGATTCAACAACAGAGAAGACTAGAGAGCCAAAAAAGACTTTAAAACAAGAGGATTCTGAATGGTCAGGAAGGCTTCTGAGGAACCAACATTTTCACTGAGCTTTAAAGAGTACGTCATTATTCACTGGGTGAAGGAAGATGAGACAGGGTTCAGTGGGTGCAGAAAGTTGTCAGAATGGAAGGAATGGAGTATCCCAAAGTTCTGAGACAGAAAGAAACCTGGAACACTGAAAGACACGTAGGAGAGGAGTGGCGCATGGTAAAGCTGGAGGGGCAGCTGGGATTATGTTCCGTAGGGCATCTTGGGATATGTTAAACACTTGATCATTACCCTAAGAACTGTAAGATATAATTAAATTGCATTAAATTAAAACAACATAGAGTTTTAAGTAAGGCAGTGACATGATAGATCTCTGTTTTCAAAAGTTCACTTTGGCTGCAATGCAGTGGCTAGATTAATGCAGAGAGTTCAGTGAGCATCAACCACTGCAGATTTTAAGCCAGGCAAGAAATGTAAGTCACTTGAACTGAGCTTGTTACAATGAGAACTGGAAATAGGCAAATCAAGAAAGATTTGGAAATTAAAATTTATAACTAAGATAAAGAAGATGAAAAAAGACAGATGCCCAGCATATTTTCCTATTTTCTGACTCAAGCAATGGTTGAAGAAGTGTACCGTTTACTGAGACAGAACACAAGAGGAAGGCTGGCTATGAAGGAGTGTGTGTGTGTGTGTAGTATGTGTGGGGTGTGTGTGTATGTGGTGTATGTGAGAGGGGAGAAGAAAGGTATACTTTATTTAGTTACAGACATGTTAATCTGGAAACATGTATGAGATGTCTCCAATCTGGAAATATCAAGCTGGCTGTTGAATCTCTGAGCCTGCTGTTTAGAATTGGGGCCTCATCTGTTTACATCCAGGAGTTATTGGTCTTGAGAAACTCTGACATTAAATGGCCATATTTGAGGAGACAAGCCTGCGGGGAATTCTGAAAGAAGAAATGAGAGTGATAGGAAGAAAAGATAAGGAAAAAAGGAAGTAGCCAGTGAGGTCAAATGCTGCTGAGAGATCAACAATAAAGAGGACTGAAAGATGTTATTTGATAAAATGTATTTTGGTGCAGAGTTGATGTGAAACCAGACTGGAGTGGTTTGAAGAGTGAGTGAGAAAAGAAGACAAGGGAACCTGGATGTAAACAGGTCTTTTTTAACCTTGGGCTGTGAATGGCAGCAGACTAGTGTGGAGAATGAATGTGAGGTCAAGAGATTTCAAGGGTCCTCATACTATCGGAACATTTGAACCACAAGATATGCATTTTACAAACTACATTTTTTTCTCTTTGTAGTCTATATTTTGAGTTATTGAAGCTGATGGAAAAAAGTTTGAAATAAATTTGATGTAAAGGAAATCAAAACACTATTTCTGGACATGAAGCACACTTACGAGCTATCAGTTTAAAAGTCCTGGAATAGGTTCCGCCTGTTTCTTCACGAATTCAATAAGTGCTGTATAAATATGTTCTATATTATGTATGAATAAACAAATATACGGATTACACATTCCCTGTAGTCTCCAGATGATAATTCTGAACTTAAAAGGTTTGCCCATAGTGCTCCAGTGAAAGAAAAGCCAAATGAGAAACTGCACTGACCACTGAGTGGTTGTCAGGATCTTATGGAAGAGGAGTTATCAGTAACTGAAGTCATACATTTCTTATAATCAAGACTAATTGGCAGTTTACAACACATATGCACCATTATAGGCCTCCTAATTATCACGTTTCTGATGTTGCTATTTTCCTGTTTTGCTGCCAATAACTCTTGTGTGTTATTTCTTCTCTTCAGTGAGCAAAGGAAACAAACTGTCTTCAATGGGGAATAATAAGTGAAGGAGAAAGAACCCCAGCCAAGACTGCCTTCTAGATACGCATTCAGAATTTCCCATGGAAAGATATCATAAAGTGAAAATTAACAAGTATCAGATTTACAGTGCTGTTCTATGTAGCACCTTTGGAAATGGCATTAAGTATTTCAGGATAATTAGAGACTGGTAAACCAACAAATTAATAAACTATCCCCAGGTGGCCTCAAAAAGATAATGTGGTTCCTACAAAGTGACAAGCGTTCCCAGGGAGAATGGCATGCACTAGGAATGTCTGCTTCTGTAACAACTAAGTAGGCCAAATTGATGAACAGTCTTCAAATATAAGTGAAAACAAATGGTTTAATTCAAAAAGTAAAATATTTTACACATTATTTTTATGTAAAGCATATTTATAGAAATCTTTCTCATGGGCAATTTTGCTTTTATAAATTATCAGATGACAAGAATAAGCCTTTGCACATTATCTCATGCTGTTCAGTATTTGGCTTGAAGCCCAGGAGAGGGTCATGCCTTTATAATGATGGAAAATGCAACTATAAAACAGCCAAGGAGTTTAAAAAGTGCCACTAAGCAAAGAGAAAATGAGGTTCACTGCTTTGCACACAGTAGGCACTCAGAAAATATTTGCTATTAGATTTGTTCTATTCATTGCCACATTGCTTAATTCTTCTATATTTACTTAAGTAGGCTTTAACCAAGATTTTAAGTATCCAAGTTGTTGTGTAAAGGCCTTAGTAGCTACGAAGCTTCAGGCTAGTCGTTTGAGGTCCTTAAGTGTCAATTCTCTCATTGTAAATAGGGTTATTTTTATAAATATAATATGTACATATAATTATACATATACATAATGTATAAACAAACATCTATATCTTCTTGCATGTTAATTGTGGGAAAAAAGGAGATACTATACACAAGCTTCATAAATTGTAAAAGGTCTATAAAATTATATATAATTACTAAATATAATGTAATTAATGTATAATTCAGCTTTAGTTTATATAACTACAACAAACAGCAACTGAAATATAAGTAGGCTCTAAGACTTGAAGTGCATTTTAGCTTCTGCTGCTAACCTGCTCACTGCTTCCTCTAAATGTTTTAACATGAAACCTCTCTGTGAAGGTCACGTAAGAACTTATAAGTACTGCCAGAGGAGAGGATGTAGATTAAAATTCAGTGATGTGTGGCATTTGCTATTTCTCTTTCCCAGTTGTTCTACGCTTAGTACTTATACTCTGTACCAAATTATTAATATCCCTCCTGCAGGTGACTTATTTCATAGAAAAAACAAAAGCACCATATATTTTTCAGTATAAAGAATAAACTTAAATATTTGGCAACACACACACACTATACTTGAAACATATGTGGGCACATGAAAAAATATTAGCTAGAAAATCTTATAGCCCTCTTGTGAAAAACCAAGAATTGTAGTAACATCAGAGTAGTAGTTCATATTCCCTAGAAGCATTTATTAAATATATGACTTGACATGGCACAAACCTCAAACCAACTTAATTTGTGTCATTTAAGAGTTCACACACGAATAAAGGTATCACATCTCATTGAAATTACCCACTTTAGACCTGGAGATTTATTTATATACTTTAAGAGATTTTGAGACATAAGATGTTCTCCTCCCAAGTCTCTAGGAAAATTGCCAAGGACAAGCTTAATGTTTATGGCTAAAAAATTAATAATCACTTCTGAACACTGAAGAATAGAAATCCACTCTTGATAATAGAGTTTGATTCCTGTTGAAATGAACTACTTATCACTGGAAAAGTTTCAACTTGCAAAAATATTTGTAGAAAAATTATTACAGTATGAGTTAAGATATAAAGTCATTAAGTGTCTGGCAACCTCAAAGTCTAGGTCATGACAGGTATTATTAAATCAAGAATTAATGAAAGGATACAATGGTGCCATCTGTCATGGACTTGCAAACTGGGGGTACTCAGACTCACTGTCTTATTATTACAGGGCCATGACTCTACTAAGGCGTGAGGGTGCCCTGGGCAGTTGTTGTTGTTTAGTCACGAAGACATATCCAACTCTTGGCGACCCCATGGACTGCAGCAGGCCAGGCTCTCCTACGCCACGAGGGTGCCCTGGGTAGGCTAGCCATTTGGAACTCTTCCAATCAATAGTCTTTAAGGATTGTTCAGCATTTAATTAATGAACCAGAGGGAAGCCAACTTTCTTCTGATAAAAATTGTATAACTATATCTATTCTTTACACTAATTTAATAATTTTTTTCTATGCACTTAACATAAAAAAAAACTACTATTTTAAAAATTGTCTTCCATTCACATTTTTTTCACATATCTCAAAGCTGGAAAAAATGTAACATTGAAAATCACTAATTATAGTGGTAAAATAAATAGCAAATAGTAAACCGAACTATCGTCCTATGATAAAGGAAAGCTTCTAAGCGAGAGAAGTAGGTGGGGAAAGTCCCCTCCAATTTTGGACTTTGGGTTTTGTTTTTATTTGCTTACTTATTTTAATATTTTCTAGGTTCTTACAAAATAATTATTACTAGACTTCTGAAGTCATCTTATTTCCTGTTCACAACTCTGGAATATCTAATTGGAAGAGTTAAACCTGGAGGATATCAGCTGAGAAGGTGGGTACATACTTATTAGATTATCACTGAAATGCAACAGATATTGTCTTTGGTGTCTACCCCAAATCAAGCTTTGTAATTGATGTTGGAATAAACAAGAACGTCCATGAAACTCACAGTACAGCAAGAAAATAAGAAGCTTCATGACACACAGTATAGCAAGAAATAGAGACAAGGAGAGAACATAAATAAGGCTTTCTGAGGGAACAATAACAAAGTCAGAAAACAAAAATCCTTTGTCCAGACAAAATGTATTTAATAGAGAACAGTGCCCTCACAGCACTATATAACTTTCTTTATCTGCTATTTTGGAAGTACTTGGTACTCTTTACTAAAAAAGATGAAAAAACAAAAAAAGAAAAGATGAGAAAAAGAAGAAGAAGAAAAAAAAACTGCTGGTAGAGTAACAGAAGCCCCAGGACTTCAAAATCTCAGTGTTGGATTAGGAAGGGATTTAGTAATTAATAAAGACTAAAAGACATCTAGTTAAAACAAGAAATCGTGTTTCTTTAACTCTTACTCTAATTAAGTATATATTCTGTTTAAACATGAATAATATTAATAGCTATATCAATCTATTTTTACCTATTCTCACAAAGAAAAATCTTTTATTCTTTCCTCTGCCAGCCACATTTATGTTCATATTTCAAACTCACAATCAAAACATCTCTGTTAATTACGATGAGATAACATCCAAATGGCTAAACAGTCTGTCCCTGACTGAAGAATCCACATAGCTAATCTCGCCACTGCTCACAATTTCAATGCATCACAGATTTTTCAATGTTTGGTTAAAAGTATTCATTTATTTGATATCTATCACCTAATTGGTTCCAATTTTCAGCAAAATAGAGAAAAATAAAATTTAGTATTTTTGAAGATATATACATATCTTCAATTTAGTACTGTTCACCTGCAGTATATGCTGCATTCTTGATGAGTATACATTTCAATACTTTGTATGCTTACATAAAATTACATTTTTATTTGTATCAAATGGGAAAGTATTTATTGCTCTAAACTTTATCTGTGCCCAGTATCCCAGAATACTCTAGAAGTCTGCTATTGAAACTTCTTGAACGAGCAGGCATTATTTTAAAGCCCATAATACAGAAACCCAGGCCCACCCAAAACTTTCTGAACCAAAACCTTCTGTGACAGAATTTTCAGGTAAATTATACGTATATTAAAATGTATGAAAAACTGTTCTAAGAACTTTGTGAGTATTGTTACAGATGAGCAATTACCAAGACATTTTACAACTGTCTCAATTGCCAGGTTAAGATAACTACTGAGGGACTGCAAGCAGTGACAGTTATAGGCTAAAAAAATAAAATAATACTACAATTTCAATAAAGTAGGAAGTTTAGTTTAGCTCAAATTTTGTGTTATATCAAAATTTACTACACAGCATGACAAAAAATTTTAAGTGAAGGTACACCTAATTATAGACTACTTAAATAGTTGATGGCAATTCAGTTCAGTAATTTGCTCTTTATTGCAAAGTGTTAAGTTAAGGACTGGACAGTGGTAAAGATGAGGGATGAAAGAGTACATGTCCTACACAAGCAAAGACGGGATCTACATCTTTGCATCTAGATACTCAGAACAATACAGACACACCATAGGCGATCAATAAAGGACCGATTAATGAACAAAGAGTGACAAACATATGGTCTCTATTCTCAAAGAGAGAGAACAGAATCCTTTTAGGAAGAAACATAAGAAGAGGCATGAAAATATAAAAATCCAAGTATAACTGGTAGCACAAAATCCATGGAAGTTGAGAAGAGATGAAAACAAAAGCATAGAGAGATCTGTCTAGTTAAAAAAAAAAAAGGGGGTCTAGAATTGTGAACTTTGAAATTGGAGGGAAACAATTAATTTTACAACATGGAGAAATAACAAAATGGCAGAAAGGTAATTAATTAAGTAATGAAAATAAAGTTTATTGGAATTCATTGTAAATTAGGAGGGAAAGTATGGTGAGGAGAAAAAAGCAAAGGGCAAAAGAGAAAGAGTAAAAATAAGTAAGGCTGAACCAACATCAAACTGTGACAAGGAAAGACATTTAAAAGGAAAGATAGGGTACACGTACAGCTGTCATAAATAATGTAGGTGCTACAAAAAGAAGGCATACAATATTTCTTAATTGCTATCCAGAGACAAATAAAAGCCTGCCATAGGATCCAGGAAAAGTTACTTATACACTCAAGTTAAATGGCAGGCAAAATATATACTCTGTAACTAAGAAAATGTGTCTGGGTTTTTTGTATCAAGTAAAAATAAAAAGGAGTGCATGTAAAATTAACTAAAATCTCAATCACTGCTTTATGCCAAAGATGGCTATTCTAACAATAATAGAGTAGAGTTAGGTTCAGTATAGAATTCTGTTTATCCAGAAGATCATGTAGTACCTTTGTAATTAAATTATCTACTGATGGCATAGACATAAAATATCTATGTAGACAAAAATCCATCATCAACCCACTGATCTACCAGCAGTCTCAGAAGCAAGGCACAATTTTAGATTCTATATCAGATAAAAAGAAAGTAGAGCCTGTGGCAGGGTCTCAATCCTTGGGTCATTTCTGGCTAGGTAACTATAAAAGAAATTATGACTGCACTTCACTGATAATAAATATATCCAGATAATGATTCTCCTCATTGTTCAGTTGCCAGAAAGGCAATGCCAAAGAATGCTCAAACTACTGCACAATCGCACTCATCTCACACTCTAGAAAAGTAATGCTCAAAAGTCTCCAAGCCAGGCTTCAGCATATGTCAACCGTGAACTTCGAGATGTTCAAGATGGTTTTAGAAAAGGCAGAGGAACCAGAGATCAAATTGCCAACATCCGCTGGATCATTGAAAAAGCAAGAGAGTTCCAGAAAAACATCTATTTCTGCTTTATTGACTATGCCAAAGCCTTTGACTGTGTGGATCACAATAAACTGTGGAAAATTCTGAAAGAGATGGGAATACCAGACCACCTGACCTGCCTCTTGAGAAACCTGTATCCAGGTCAGGAAGCAACAGTTAGAACTGGACATGAAACAACAGACTGGTTCCAAATAGGGAAAGGAGTATGTCAAGGCTGTATATTGTCACCCTGTTTGTTTAACTTATATGCAGAGTACATCATGAGAAACGCTGGGCTGGGAGAAGCACAAGCTGGAATTAAGACTTTGAGAGAAATATCAATAACCTCAGATACGCAGATGACACTACCCTAATGGCAGAAAGTGAAGAACTAAAGAGCCTCTTGATGAAAGTGAAAGAGAGAGTGAAAAAGTTGGCTTAAAGCTCAACATTCAGAAAATGAAGATCACGGCATCTGGTCCCATCACTTCATGGCAAATAGATGGGAAAACAGTGGAAACAGTGGCTGACTTTATTTTTCTGGGCTCCAAAATCACTGCAGATGGTGAGAGTTTGACTATAAAGAGGGCTAAAGGGTAGAAGAATTGATGCTTTTGAACTGTGGTGTTGGAGAAGACTCTTGAGAGTCCCTTGGACTGCAAGGAGATCCAACCAGTCCATCCTAAGGGAAATTGGTCCTGGGTGTTCATTGGAAGGACTGATGTTGAAGATGAAACTCCAGTATTTTGACCACCTGATGAGAAGAGCTGACTCATTTGAAAAGACTCTGATGTTGGAAAAGAGTGACAGCAGGAGGAGAAGGGGACGACAGAGGATGACCTGGTTAGATTGCATCACCAACTAAATGGACATGAGTTTGGGTAAATTCCCAGAGTTGGTGATAGACAGGGAAGCCTGGCATTCTGAGGTTCATGGGGTCGCAAAAAGTGGACACGACTGAGCGACTGAACTGAACTGAACTGAACCTGGGTATTAAGAAAGTACTATTTTCTCTGCATTCAAAGAGAAAACCTTCACATAAAATCCATAATGGTGACTTCCATTAGTTCACATAAAAATGACAAATTAAACATTACTTTTATTATGATTATTATTAATATATCTCAAGATGAGTGAAGACTTGATGTCTCTGGTTACAATTTTAGAGTTCATATTTGCAAGAATGAGATGAAGATGGCTGGGTATGGGTGTTATATATAGGATAGATTTATTAAGGAGAAAGTCAAATAAAACAAACGTATACAAATCCTCCTTACTAAGTGAGATGGAAGCCTACTTCTAAATCCACATGGATTTCTTCCAATTTATAGCATAAAAACATTTTTAAAAGATATGTTAAACAACAAAAGTTGAAAATTTACAACAGTTTATTAACAAAACCCCCAAGGGCAAAATAAAAGTTTTAAAACCTATTACAGAAAAAGAAAAAAAGATAATTTTAAAAAGAAAGAGTTAATATATAAAACCAATAATACAAATTAGAAAAATTTTAATGATTATTATAATATTAATAAAATGGCTAATAATATAGAATTGAAGTCTTATGGAAAACACTATAAAATAAATAAACATTATGTAAATTAAGTACAAAAGAATTTAAAGTACTATGAAATTTTAAAAGACACAAGTTTTTAAAAAGCAGAAACTTTAAAAAATACCCAGAAGTTCTGTTATGTTTTTAACTCTAGGCTTGAAGCCCCTGGTTAAAAAAAAAAAAAAAACAACTAATAGCCCATCAAAGAACAAAGAAAAAAATAACACTGAAATTTGAGCTGGAGCCCAAAACAGTTTTAGTTCTATCCAAGCAAGTAAGTCAATAAAAACAAAAATATTAAACTTCAAAGGATTATAATAAAGCTCAAAGACTCTACAATGTAACATTCACAACGTACAGTATATATCTAAAACGGCTCAGCCAATGAAAGACCAAGAAACACAAACTAGTCTCAAGAAAATAATGAAGGCCAATGCTCCAATGATCTTGAGGCTGAAATCAGCAGAATTTAATGAAGTCCTTGTCACCATGCACAAAGAAAATATATTCAAATAAAATCAAAGAATTCTCAGAAAAAAAGCAACTACTGAAGATAACTAATAAAATATGGAATTGAAAATAAAATATTTGAAATAAAATGATTCATTGCATAGTACACTAGAGACAACAGAGGAAAGAACAGGAAAATCTGAAGATAAAATAACAGAAGTTATACAATCTGAAAAACAGAAAGAAAAATATTTTTAAACAGAGAGCTTTAAGGATCTCAGCCATGATATCTAAAGGTCTAGTATACATATAAGAGTCTTGAAAGGACTGAAGGACAAACAAGGGGCACAAAATATAACAAGAATTGATGGCCAAACACTGCACAATTTAGTAAAAGATATAAATTTACCTATTAAAGAAGTTTAGCAAACAATAAGTAGGATATATACACAAAAGAAAAACACAACTAGGCACATAACAATACAAATGATAAACACAAACCTACAAAGGTAAACAAAAAGTCTTGAAAGCAGATACAGAAAAAGGACATATTATGTTCAAGTCAGTTTTCATTCCAGTCCCAGAGAAAGGCAATGCCAAAGAATCTTCAAACTACCTTACAATTGTACTCACCTCACATTAGTAAAGTAATGATCAAAATTCTTCAAGCTAGGCTTCAACAGTACATGAACCAAGAACCTCCAGATGTTCAAGCTGGATTTAGAAAAGGAAGAGGAACCAGAGATCAAACTGCCAACATCCATTGGATCATAGAAAAAGCAAGAGAATTCCAGAAAAACATCTACTTCTGCTTCATTGATTACGCAAAAGCCTGACTGTGTGGATCACAACAAACTATGGAAAATTCTTAAAGAGATGGGAATACCAGACCACCTGACCTGCCTCCTGAGAAATCTGTATGCAGGTCAGGAAGCAACAGTTAGAACCAGACATGAAACAACAGACTGGTTCCAAATTGGCAAAGGAGTACATTAAAGCTTATATTGCCACCCTGCTTATTTGACACATATGCAGAGTACATCATGCGAAATGCTAGGCTGGATGAAGCACAAGCTGGAATCAAGACTGCAGGGAGAAATACCAATAACCTCGGATATGCACATAACACTAGCCTTATGGCAGAAAGTGAAGAGGAACAAGAGCCCCTTGATGAAGAGGAGAGTGAAAGAAGAAAGTGAAAAATCTGGCTTAAAGCTCAACATTCAAAAAACTAAGATCATGGCATCCAATCCCATCATTTCATGGCAAACAAATGGGGAAATAATGGAAACAGTGACAGACTTTATTTTCTTGGGCTCCAAAATCATTGCAGATGGTGACTGCAGCCTTGAAATTAAAAGACGCTTGCTCCTTGGAAGAAAAGTTGTGACCAATCCAGACAGCATATTCAAAAGCAGAGACATTACTTTGCCAACAAAGGTCTGTCTAGTCAAAGATATGGTTTTTCCAGTAGTCACGTATGGATGTGAGAGTTGGACTGTGAAGAAAGCTGAGTGCCAAAGAATTGATGCTTTTGAACTGTGGTTTTGGAGAAGACTCTTGAGAGTCCCTTGGAGTCCCAAGGAGGTCCAACCAGTTCATCCTAAAGGAAATCAGTCCTGAATATTCATCTGAAGGACTGATGAAGCTGATACTCCAATACTTTAGCCACTGATGCGAAGAACTGACTCATTGGAAACGACCCTAATGCTGGGAGAGATTGAAGGTGGGAGGAGAAGGGGAAGACAGAGGATGAGATGGTTGGATGGCATCATCAACTCAATGGACATGAGTTTGAGTAAACTCCGGGAGATGGCAATAGGACAGGGAAGCCTGGCGTGCTGCAGTTCATGGGGTCGCAAAGAGTTGGATGTGACTGAGCGACTTAACTGAACTGATAACTAAGTTATGGTGGGGGTAAGGATAGCTTGATCTTTATGGATTCCAGATTTCTTTCATTCTTTTTTTGTGTGAAGTGATATTAACTATAATTAGACTACAATATGGGTTTCCCAGGTAGTGCTAGTGGTAAAGAACCTACCTGCCAAGGCAGGAGAGAAGAGATTAAGATTTGATCCTGGAAAATCCCCTGGAGAAAGGCATGGTTTCCCACTCCAGTATTCTTGCCTGAAAAATCCCATGGATAGAGAAGCCTGGCTGGCTACAGTCCATAGCATCTCAAAGAGTCAGACCCAACTGAAGCGAGTTAGCATGCATCCATGCACAGACTACAATGCATTGAAGAGTTATATGGAATCCCTACAGGAACTGCAAGAAAAGGACAAGTGGTACACTAAAAAATTAATTTAAAAAAATTTTTCTAAAAACATTTTAAATAATCTAGAAAGCCATAAAAAGGAAAAAGAAAATCAAAAAATAAGACATGAACAGAAAAATAATAAAAATAATATGCACAGATTCATGTGATAAAAATTACATGAAATGATAATGGACTAGTATACATTTTAATTAAAAGGCAGACTTTCTCAAAATGCATTAAAAAAGAAACTGAAGCACATGGCAGGCACAAAAAGATACATTTTAAATATAAAGATACAGTTCAACTCTCTGACATAAATCACAGCAAGACCCTCTAGGATCCACCTCCCAGAGTAATGGAAATTAAAACAAAAATAAACAAATTGGACCTAATTAAACTTAAAAGCTTTTGCACAACAAAGGAAACTATAAGCAAGGTGAAAAGGCAGACTTCAGGATGGGAGAAACAACTGACAAAGAATTACTCTCCAAAATGTATAAGCAGCTCATTCAGCTCAATATCAGAAAAATGAAAGACTAAAGCAAAAAGTGGGCCAAAGAATTAAACAGCCATTTCTCTAAAGCAAACATACAGATGGTTAATAAACACACGAAAAGATGCTCAACATCAGTCATTATCAGAGAAATGCAAATCAAAACCACAATGAGGTACCAGCTCACGCCAGTCAGAAAAGCTGTCTTCAAAAAGTCTACAAACAATAAATGCTCAAGAGGGTGTGGAGAAAATGGAACCCTCCTACACGCTGGTGGGAATGCAAACTAGTACAGCCACTATGGAGAATATGTGGAAATTCCTTAAAAAACTGGAAACAGAACTGCCAAACGACACAGCAATCCCATTGCTGGGCATATACATCAAGGAAGCCAGAAGTGGAAGAGACACATGTACCCCAATGTTCATCGCAGCACTGTTTACAATAGCTAGAACATGGAATCAACCTAGATGTCCATCAGCAGATGAATGGATAAGTAAGTTGGGTACATATACACAATGGAATATTACTCAGCTATAAAAAACATTTGAGTCAGTTTTAATGAGGTGTATGAAACTGGAGCCTATTATACAGAGTGAAGTAAGCCACAAAGAAAAACACCAATACAGTATATTAATGCATATATATGGAATTTAGAAACACAGTAACAATGACTCTATATGCAAACAGCAAAAGAGACACAGATATAAAGAACAGACTTCTGGACTATGCGAGAGAAGACAAGAGTGGGATGATTTGAGAGAATATCATTGAAACATGTATACTACCACAGATGACCATCGCAAGTTCAGTGCATGAATCAGGGCAATCAAAGCCAGTGCTTTGGGATGACCCAGAGAGATGGGTGGGCAGGGAGGTGGAAAGGGCATCCAGGATGGTGGGACACATGTGCACTATGGCTGATTCAACTTGATGTATGGCAAAAATCACCACAATATTGTAAAGTAATTAGCCTCCAATTAAAATAAATTTTTAAAAAGATATAATTCAAACTGAAAAGTTATAAAAAGATACATAATGCAAGAGAATAATAGGATTATCCATATTCAGTTCAGTTCAGTTACTCAGTCATATCTGATTCTGCAACCCCATGAATCACAGCACGCCAGGCCTCCCTGTCCATCACAAACTCCCAGAGTTTACCCAAGCTCATGTCCATCAAGTTGGTGATGCCATCCAGCCATCTCATCCTCTATTGTCCCCTTCTCCTCCTGCCCCCAAATCTCTCTCAGCATCAGGGTCTTTTCCAATGAGTCAATTCTTTGCATGAGGTGGCCAAAGTATTGGAGTTTCAGCTTCAGCATCATTCCTTCCAATGAACACCCAGGACTGATCTCTTTTAGGATGGACTGATTGGATCTCCTTGCAGTCCAAGGGACTCTCAAGAGGCTTCTCCAACACCACAGTTCAAAGGCATCAATTCTTCGGCACTCAGCTTTCTTCACAGTCCAACTCTCACATCCATACATGACTATTGGAAAAACCATAGCCTTGACTAGATGGACCTTTGTTGGAAAAGTAATGTCTCTGCTTTTTAATATGCTATCTAGGTTGGTCATAACTTTCCTTCCAAGGAGTAAGTGTCTTTTAATTTCATGGCTGCAATCACCATCTGCAGTGATTTTGGAGCCCCAAAAAATGAAGTCTGACACTGTTTCCCCATCTATTTCTCATGAAGTGATGGGATCAGATGCCATGATCTTTGTTTTCTGAATGTTGAGCTTTAAGCCAAGTTTTTCACTCTCCTCTTTCACTCTCATCAAGAAGCTCTTTAGTTCTTCTTCACTTTCTGCCATAAGGATGGTGTCATCTGCATATCTGAGATTATTGATATTTCTCCTGGCAATCTTGATTCCAGCTTGTGTTTCTTCCAGTCCAGCATTTCTCATGATGTATTCTGCATATAAGTTAAATAAGCAGGGTGACAATATACAGCCTTGACGTACTCCTTTTCCTATTTGGAACCAGTCTGTTGTTCCATGTCCAGTTCGAACTGTTGCTTCCTGACCTGCATACAGATTTCTCACAAGGTAGGTCAGGTGGTCTGGTATTCCATCTCTTTCAGAATTTTCCACAGTTTATTGTGATCCACACAGTCAAAGGCTTTGGCATAGTCAATAAAGCAGAAATAGATGTTTTTCTGGAACTCTCCTGCTTTTTCGATGATCCAACGGATGCTGGCAATTTGATATGTGGTTCCTCTGCCTTTTCTAAAACCAGCTTGAACATCTGGACATTCCCGGTTCATATATCGCTGAAGCCTGGCTTGGAGAATTTTGAAAATTACTAGCATGTGAGATGACTGAAATTGTGCTGTAGTTTGAGCATTCTAAATAGACTTCAAGATAAACAGTATTACCATGGATGCACTTGCTAATAATAAATGAATTTATTCACCAGGAATACAAATATACCATAAAGATATTTGGGCCTAATAAGAAATATTTAAAATATATGAAACAAAAATGAACAGAAAAGAGGAGGAAAAGACATTTACATAATAGCAACTGAATATTTTAACATGTATTTTTAAGAATTTGTCAAGATGTTTTTAGAAAACTAGACCAAAATTATATAAGCTCATAGATGAGCTGAATGACAGTTTAACCCTTTCATTTTTAATTGATATTTATAGAAGAGAGCATGCAACAATTGTAGAAAGTACATTCGTCAGATGAACATGGTACACTCACAACGGTAGACCATGTGATTGGCCTTTAAAAACAAAATCACAGTAATTTAAAAAGTACTGAAGTGTATAGGTCAAAGACAAAATAACAGGGGATAGTACAAAATATTTTTAACTAAATGAGAAGAAAGATACAACATACAAAATGCATAGGGGAAAAAACATTAAGCAGTGCTTTGAGGAAATCTAGTTTCAAATGTCTTTATTATAAAAAAAAAAAAAAAGTTAAAACCAAGTATCTAAATGTCCATTTTAAGAAAAATAGAAAATTTTAAAAAACAAATTGAACTGAAAGTAAGTAAAAGGAAAATAATCATAAAGAACAGAAATCTGAAATAGAAGATTATAAAGCAATACAGAAAATCAGTGGAAGAAAAAAACTTCTTCCTTGAAAAGTTCAAAACAATCAATAAACACATAAAATGAGTATGATCAGGAAATATGGAAAGAAAACACAAATTAACAATAACAAGAAATGCCAGAAGGAATATCACTCAGCTATAACAGAAATTAAGGGTAATAGAGATTAATATAAACAACTTTACAACAATACAATTGACAACTTAGATAAAATGGACAGATTCCATGAAAGGCACAGTCTTTAAGGGCCATACAAGAATAAACTGAAATTGAATTAAAGGGAAATAGTCCCATAAATAAAAGTCCAGTCCCAGATGGTTAACACTCAAGAATTCTACTAAACAATTACAGAAGAAATAATACCAAGCCCATAAAAGAACTTTCAGGAAACAAAAAAGAAGGAAAAACTTCACAACTTATAAAGCCAACTTTAATAGAATGTCAAAACAAATAAGTGGGGAGGGGCATTCTAAGAAAATAAATCTACAAACCTATAAACCTGCATGGAAAAAAAATTCTTAGCAAAATATTAACTAATTGAAATCAGCAATATATAAAAATGATGACACAGCTTGATGAAATGGAACTTTTCTGAGCAATGCAAGGTTGGTTTAATAATTGAAATTCAGTATGTAATCAATCATACTAACTGTGGTGACTAAAAAAGAGGCCAATATGATGTTATCAATAGATACTTTTAAGAACAATCTCAAAATTCAATACTCTTCTTTGGTTAAAATAAAAAAGTCTCAACAACTTAGTAACCAAACAGAATTTCCAAAACCTGATACAGCACATTTATTTAAAAGTATATGGCTTAAAACAAGACAAAATATGTGTACTGATATCCTTTTTTAGATTTCTGAGAAATAAGTGCAAAAATGAATGTATATTTCTGAAATCTCTGGTACAGTCAACTAGCCAAATAAATACAATTAGAAGCATATCTTCAGTCTTATGTTTAAACAATAATAATAAACTCTTCCTTGATTAAGCCTCTTAAAAAACCAACGACCGTGGCAAATAACCTGCTTAATTATGAAAATCTGAATACTTTCCTTAAGATTGGAAACAAATCAAGAACATCTGCTTTTACCATTTCCATGCAAGTTTGTGCTAGAAATATTACTCAGTGAATCACAGTTAAGAAAAAATAATGCAATGAGACATATGGAAAGGGAAAAAGTAAAAACATTAATTGTGAACAACATGATCATCTGCATAAAAAACCATAAAGAACTGATCCAAAATCTATTAGACTAGAAAGTGATTCTTTAAAAGTAGCAGGATAAATATCCAATGTCAAATATTATATTTATATAGACCAATACCTAACATGATATTAAAATTAAAAGCAATTCCATTTATGATAGCATCACTATATGAAATATTAAGAGATAAATTTAACAAAAGTTGCAGAAGATCTATGCAAGAGAGTGAAAATCACAAAACACTGCCAACATAAATTAAAGAAGTTCTAAATGATGGAGCAATATTCCATTTTGTGGATTAAAAAATATTTATTCTCCAAAATTAATCCATAGATTCAATATTATCATTAATAAAATCCCTACAGCTTTTTTGTAGAAATTGACAAGCAGACTATAAAAATTATATGTATATACAAAGGAATTTAAACAGCCAGAACAACTGTCATGCTGCTTATCAAACTCACATGAAGTATGAAGTAAAGTCGCTCAGTCGTGTCCAACTCTTTGCGACCCATGGATGACTGTAGCCCACAAGGCTCCTCCGTCCATGGGATTCTCCAGGCAAGAATACTGGAGTGGGTTGCCATTTCCTTCTCCAGGGGATCTTCCTGACCCAGGGATCGAACCCAGGTCTCCCACATTGTAGGCAGATGTTTTAACCTCTGCACCACCAGGGAAGCCCCGTAAAACTCACATGGTAATGTCTAAAACATTGAAAGCAATTTAGTAAGGAGTAGCAATGTCAGAGGATTCATACTATCTGACTTCAAGAGTTAGCAAAATTCTACAGTAATCAAGGCTAATAATACCAGTAATAGAGGGATTAAAAATGGCTAATAGATCGGTGATACAGAATAACAAGCTCAGAAACAAATTCCCATTTATTTAGTCATCTGATATTTGATAAACATGCAAAAGCAATTAAATGATAGTGGGAAAGTCTTTTCAGTAAATGTGCTGGAATAACTGGATATCCATAACAGGAAAAGAAAAAAAAAAAGACTCTCACCTTCTATCTCTATCATACACTAAAATAACTCAGATCATAAATTTAAACATAAAATGCAAATAAAAAGCTGTTGGAAAACATACAGAATGTCTGTATAATTTGAGGGTAGTCAAAATTTCTTAAGTAGGCCACAGAAAATACAAACCAAAAGAGGAAGAGGGATATATATATATATATATATATATACATATTAGACTTCATTAAATCAAAAAGTTCTACTCAGTAAAGAAAAAGAAGAACATTGAGAAAATTAATAGGAAAGCAATAAACTCAGAAAATTATCTGTAAAACATAAACCTGACATGGGACTAGAATCAAGGATATATTACAGAACATTTACACTCAATAATAAAAAGACGACCAATAAAACAAAAGAGCAAAACACCTGAAAGAAACACTCCATTAAAGATTTACAAATGGCCAATTAGCACATGAAAAACAGCTCAACACTTTCAGTCAGGAGCTAAATTTAAAGGAAAAACAAAATAAGATGTCACTGTAAGTCTACACTGACTAGAATGGTTAAAACTAAACAACGAAATACCAAAACATACACATCCCCATCTAGCAACACTAAATATTGGCAAAGACATAAAAAAAATGGAAAAACAAGTTAAAAAAAAAAAAAAAACCACAAAGAACCAAACAGACAAGTCTACATCGTAGAACATTCTAGAGAACAATCATTTGATAGGGTGAAATGTAGTAATTTTGAATATGAGGCAGTGACTATATAGAACGTTATTGTCATTTTCTTTCAAGTTTTATAAATATTTAGAAACTTTCCCAAAAAAGTTTAAAAATAAGAGTATGAAGCCCAAGGAAACACTGCGTGTGTGTGTGTATATATATATATATATATATAAATCCTTAAAAATGTCAGCTTTATAATATGACATACACAAATTAACTCAAATACATCATCCAGTCCATATGTATTTGCAACAGACAAGAGTATACACTGAAATTGTTGATTAACTGATCCCCATTTTTATTAGCAGTTTCATCTAATAAGCACAAATTGCAATCTGTTATTAAATGCTGAAATGAAGCCATTTTATATTCTTTGAACCAGGAAGCATGTAAGAATGAATTCCTTCACTACACAGGCAAAATATGGCACATATCCAGAAGGCAGAGACTGTGGTTCATACCTCATAAACACGCCTGGATTGAATTCTCAGACAAGTGACTCAACAGCTGTGTAACCTGGGGCATGATATTTAATGTTGCTGAACTTCAATTTCTTCATTTGTAAAATGAGGTTGATAACACTCTACAGGCATATATTGAGGAATAAATGAAATTCACTATATGTAAAACCCTAGTACAGAATATGGCATATAATATAAACTCAATAAGTGGAGCTCACATTTTTTTTACTAAGAAATATTTATTGATATATAAGAATATGTCTAACAATGACCTGCAGCTGTATGATAGGCTCAAAAATCCAGAAAGTTCTTTCTACCAGGACTCTTAGGAAGATATTTGTAATTGTCATGTTATAATATCAGTATTTCAAATTTTAAACCCAAGGTACAGAGTTGCACTAGTAAAATTAAATTCTCAAATATGGAGAATATTATGTTTATTTTACTCCATTATTTTTATAAAACAAACCAAAAGACTATGTAACTGCCAGAGAGAAATAAGTTTGAAAAAAGTCTCAAGAAATAAGGATTATGCATAGTAGTCTATAGTTTACATTCATATTGTTTGAATATTTCATTTGAACTGATATCGCCTTCTCAGGTAGTTTATTTATCTCTCCAAAATTTAAAAATGAGAGGCATGAGTGTATTAAAAAAAAACAAAAACTGCATTTTACCACCAATAGCAAATTTGAAGAGATACTATTCTTGTTGCCTAGCTGCTCAATGCCTTAAAACCAATTTATTCACATATCATTTTTTTAATAATTCAGTGCAAATAAATCAAAGATTACTGATTCATTTATTCTTTTATATTCTTCCACTTATTCTACTTTTATATTGGCCCTCTGATGCAATGAATTACAATCACCCGTGGTACTCACAAGGGATTGGTTCCAGGATCATCTCTTGTACCCTCCACATACCAAGATCCAAGGATGCTTAAGTTCCTTATATAAAAAGTCACAGTATTTGCATATAACTTACATATGACCTCTGGTATACTTGAAATCATCTCTAGATTACTTATGATGCCAATACAATACAGTTCAGTTCAGTCACTCAGTCATGTCCGACTCTTTGCGACCCCAAGGACTGCAGCACAACAGGCCTCCCTGTCCATCACCAACTCCCAGAGGTTACCCAAGCTCATGTCCATAGAGTCAGTGATGCCATCCAGCCATCTCATCCTCTGTCGTCCCCTTCTCCTCCTGCCCCCCAATTCCGCTCAGCATCAGGGTCTTTTCCAATGAGTCAAACTTCGCATCAGGTAGCCAAAGTATTGGAGATTCAGCTTCAACATCAGTCCTTCCAATGAACACCCACGACTGATCTCCCTTAGGATAGATTGGCTGGATCTCCTTGCAGTCCAAGGGACTCTCAAGAGTCTTCTCAACACCACAGTTCAAAAGCATCAATTCTTTGGCGTTCAGCTCTCTTCACAGTCCAACTGTCACATCCATACATGACCACTGGAAAAACCATAGCCTTGACTAGATGGACCTTTGTTGGCAAAGTAATGTCTCTGCTTTTTAATATGCTGTCTGCTGCTGCTGCTGCTAAGTCGCTTCAGTCGTGTCCGACTCTGTGCAAGCCCATAGACAGCAGTCCACCAGGCTCCCCCGTCCCTGGGATTCTCTGGGATTCTCTAGGCAAGAATACTGGAGTGGGTTGCCATTTCCTTCTCCAATGCATGAAAGTGAAAAGTGAACGTGAAGTCTCTCAGTCGTGTCTGACTCTTCGCGACCCCATGGACAGCAGCCTACCAGGCTCCTCCATCCATGGGATTTTCCAGGCAAGAGCACTGGAGTGGCTAGGTTGGTCATAAACTTTCCTTCCAAGGTGTAAGCATCTTTTAATTTCATGGCTGCAGTCGCCATCTGCAGTGATTTTGGAGCCCAGAAGACAATACAAATGCTATGTAAATAGTTATAAATACAATTGAAATGTTATGTAACTACCAGCACACAGCAAATTCAAGTCTTGCTTTTTGGAACTTTATGGAATTTTTTCCATGTATTTTTGATTTGAGGTTGCTTGAATCCAAGAATGCAGAATCCATGGATATGAAGGGACAACTGTATTGCACTTGTAACAGATTCTAGACCACTATGTTTAAAAATATTTTCCCATGGACTTCCCTGGTGGTCCAGTGGTTAAGAATTTGCCTCCCAATGGAGGGGACATTGGATCCATCCTTGGTCTCTGAAGATCCCACATGCCTGGGGCAACTAATCCCGTATACCACAACTACTGAAGCCCACGGGCCCTAGAGCCTATGCTCCACAACAAGAGACGTGATTCCATGGGGAAGCCCACATACCACAACTAGACAGTAGCACCCCCACCCACAGCCGCAACTAAAAAGAGTCTGCACACAGCAACAAAGACGCAGCTCAGCCATAAATAAATAATTTTTAAATGCTTATAAAATATCCTACTTTTTAATACAATACCCTACTTATTTCCTATTATGCAATTCTGACTGCTTAATTACTATATTCTAATATCTTTTTAATTTAATAATTTTAATAGAAACATGAACCATAGATATTCACACCAATTTTAACCTTAGCTGGAAAGCATCCAAATCTATAGGAAATCCTTAAGGCAACAAAATGCTATCATTTTAACTTTCAATTCTTTCTGCATTTAAACATTGGTGAATTGACTCATACAAACATATATCGTTGTTTAGTCACTAAGTCATGTCCAACTTTTCTGCAGACACTCTTGAAGTATACATGTGTCAAAAGAGGTTGAAATTGAAAAAAAGTTAAAACAATAATAAAAAAAATAGTGACATAGCATTCATGCCACCTTTAATCATCATTAAAGGTAAACAGCATTCAGAGATTTTATCCTGTTCAGTTCAGTTCAATTCAGTTGCTCAGTCATGTCCAACTCTTTATGACCCCATGAACCACAGCACATCAGGCCTCCCTGTCCATCACCAACTCCCAGATTTCACCCAAACTCACGTCCATTGAGTCGGTGATGCCATCCAGCCATCTCATCCTCTGCCGTCCCCTTCTTTTCCTGTCCCCATTCCCTCCCAGCATCAGAGTCTTTTCCAATGAGTCAACTCTTCATATCAGGTGGCCAAAGTACTGGAGTTTCAGCTTCAGCATCATTCCTTCCAAAGAACACCCAGGACTGGTGCGCTTTGCTGGAGCAACCTTGAAGAGATACCCCACGCCCAAGGTAAGACAAACCCAAGTCAGACGGTAGGTGTTGCAAGAGGGCATCAGAGGGCAGACACGCTGAAACCAGAATCACAGAAAACTGGTCAATCTAATCACAGGGACCACAACCTTGTCTAACTCAATGAAACTAAGCCATGCCCTGTGGGGCCACCCAAGACGGGCGGGCCATGGTGGAGAGCTCTGACAGAATGTGGTCCACTGGAGAAGGGAATGGGAAGCCATTTCAGTATTCTTGCCTTGAGTATGAAAAGGCAAAATGATAGGATCCTGAAAGATGAACTCCCCACATTGGTAGATGTCCGATATGCTACTGGAGATTAATGGAAAAATAACTCCAGAAAGAATGAAGGCATGGAGCCAAAGCAAAAACAATACCCAGCTATGGGTGTAACTGGTGATAGAAGCAAGGTCCGATGCTGTAAAGAGCAATATTGCATAGGAACCTGGAATGTTAGGTCCATTAATCAAGGCAAATTGGAAGTGGTCAAACAGGAGATAGCAAGAGTGAACATCAACATTTTAGGAATCAGCAAACTGAAATGGACTGGAATGGGTGAATTTAACTCAGATGACCATTATATCTACTACTGTGGGCAGGAATCCCTTAGAAGAAATGGAGTGGCCATCATGGTCAATAAAAGAGTCCAAAATGCAGTACTTGGATGCAATCTCAAAAACAACAGAATTATCTCTGTTTGTTTCCAAGGCAAACCATTCAGTATCATGGTAATCCAAGCCTACGCTCCAACCAGAAACACTGAAGAAGCTGAAGTTGAATGGTTTTATGAAGACCTACAAGACCTTTTAGAACTAACATCCAAAAAAAGATGCCCTTTTCATTATAGGGGACTGGAATGCAAAAGTAGGAAGTCAAGAAACACCTGGAGTAACAGGTAAATTTGGCCTTGGAATAGGGCTATTATTATTAGCAAAGGCTAATAGAGTTTTGCCAAGAGAAACACTGGTTATAGCAAACACCCTCTTCCAACAACACAAGAGAAGACTCTACACATAGACATCACCAGATGGTCAACACCAAAATCAGATTGATTATATTCTTTGCAGCCAAAGATGGAGAAGCAGAATACAGTCAGAAAAAACAAGATTAGGAGCTGACTGTGGCTCAGATCATGAACTCCTTATAGCCAAATTCAGACTTAAATTGAAGAAAGTAGGGAAAACCTCTAGACCATTCAGGTATGCTGCTGCTACTGCTGCTAAGTAACTTCATTCGTGTCCAATTCTGTGCGACCACATAGGCGGCAGCCCACCAGGCTCCCCCTTCCCTGGGATTCTCCAAGCAAGAACACTGGAGTGGGTTGCCATTTCCTTCTCCAATGCATGAAAGTGAAAAGTGAAAGTGAAGTCACTCAGTCATGTCCCACCCTCAGCGACCCCATGGACTGCAGCCTTCCAGGCTCCTCTGCCCATGGGATTTTCCAGGCAAGAATACTGGAGTGAGGTGCCACTGCCTTCTCCAATTCAGGTAGGACCTATATCAAATCCCTTATGATTATACAGTGGAAGTAAGAAATAGATTTAAAGGACTAGATCTGATAGATAGAGTGCCTGATGAGCTACGGAATGAGGTTCATGACATTGTACAGGAGACAAGGATCAAGCCCACCCCCATGGAAAAGAAATGAAAAAAAGCAAAATGGCTGTCTGGGGAAGCCTTACAAATAGCTGTGAAAAGAAGAGAAGCGAAAAGCAAAGGAGAAAAGGAAAGATATAAGCATCTGAATGCAGAGTTCCAAAGAGTAGGAAGGAGAGATAAGAAAGCCTTCCTAAGCAATCAGTGCAAAGAAATAGAGGAAAACAACAGAATGGGAAGGACTAGAGATCTCTTCAAGAAAATTAGAGATACCAAGGGAACATTTCATGCAAAGATGAGCTCGATAAAGGACAGAAATTGTATGGACCCAACAGAAGCAGAAGATATTAAGAAGAGGTGGCAAGAATACACAGAAGAACTGTACAAAAAAGATCTTCATGACGAGGATAATCACGATGTTGTGATCACTCACATAGAGCCAGACATCCTGGAATGTGAAGTCAAGTGGGCCTTAGAAAGCATCACTACAAACAAAGCTAGTGGAGGTGATGGAATTCCAGTTGAGCTATTTCAAATCGTGGAAGATGATGCTGTGAAAGTGCTGCACTCAATATGCAAGCAAATTTGGAAAACTCAGCAGTGGCCACAGGACTGAAAAAGGTCAGTTTTCATTCCAATCCCAAAGAAAGGCAATGCCAAAGAATGTTCAAACTACTGCACAATTGCACTCATCTCACACACTAGTAAAGTGATGCTCAAAATTCTCCAAGCCAGCCTTCAGCAATACGTGAACCGTGAACTTCCAGATGTTCAAGCTGGTTTTAGAAAAGGCAGATGAAACAGAAATCAAATTGACAACATCGCTGGACCATCAAAAAAGCAGAAGAGTTCCAGAAAAAAATCTATTTCTGCTTTATTGACTATGCCAAAGTCTTTGACTGTGTGGATCACAATAAACTGTGGAAAATTCTTAAAGAGATGGGAATACCAGACCACCTGACCTGCCTCATGAAAAACCTGTATGCAGGTCAGGAAGCAGCAGTTAGAACTGGACATGGAACAACAGACTGGTTCCAAATAAGAAAAGGAGTTCGTCAAGGCTGTATATTGTCACCCTGTTTATTTAACTTATATGCAGAGCACATCATGAGAAACACTGGACTGGAAGAAACAAGCTGGAATCAAGATTGCCAGGAGAAATATCAATAACCTCAGATATGCAGAAAACACCACCCTTAGGGCAGAAAGTGAAGAGGAACTCAAAAGCCTCTTGATGAAAGTGAAAGAGGAGAGTGAAAAAGTTGGCTTAAAGGTCAATATTCAGAGATGAAGATCATGGCATCTGGTCCCATCACTTCATGGGAAATAGATGGGGAAACAGTGTCAGACTTTATTTATGGGGGCTCCAAAATCACTGCAGATGGTGACTGCAGCCATGAAATTAAAAGATGCTTACTCCTTGGAAGGAAAGTTATGACCAACCTAGATAGCATATTCAAAAGCAGAGATATTACTTTGCCAACAAAGGTCTGTCTAGTCAAGGCTACTGTTTTTCCAGGGGTCATGTATGGATGCGAGAGTTGGATTGTGAAGAAAGCTGAGCGCCGAGGAATTGATGCTTTTGAACTGTGGTGTTGGAGAAGACTCTTGAGAGTCCCTTGGACTGCAAGGAGATCCTATCAGCCCGTTCTAAGGGAGATCACTCCTGGGTGTTCTTTGGAATCTCTGATGCTAAAGCTGAAACTCCAATACTTTGGCCACCTGATGCGAAGAGTTGACTCATTAGAAAAGACTCTGATGCTGGGAAGGATTTGGGGCAGGAGGAGAAGGGGACGACAGATTATGAGATGGTTGGATGGCATCACTGACTCGATGGACATGAGTCTGAGTGAACTCCGGGAGTTGGTGAAGGGCAGGGAGGCCTGGTGTGCTGCAATTCATGGGGTCGCAAAGAGTCGGACACGACTGAGCGACTCAACTGAACTGAACTGAACTGTTCCATATCATAGACTAAAAATTTATAAATATACTTTTATATAATTCATGGGTCAAAGAAAATACCACAAAGGTAATATAGAGATCTCAAATAGTAGCAAGAGCACTACATGTTTTCTAGGATACACCTAGAACAGTATTTAGAGGAATATTCATAAGCTGAAATGCATATATTGGAAAAGAAAAAAGATTTAACAAAACTAGGCAAAAGTCTAACTTAAGACACTGGAAATTAAAATTTGAAATAATTAAAAAGGAAGGAAGATTTTAAATCTAAGTAAAAGTCTAACTTAAGACATTAGAAATTAAAATTTGATATCATTAAAAAGAAGGAAATTCTATTTGAACAAAAATTAATGAAATATACAAGGTAGTTATACTGGTATAAATCAGGCAAAAGTTGATTTATGTGAAAAGAAACTGAGAAAAAAGAAACTCCAAAACTGAAGAGGACTGTATTGCCCAGGTATGCATCTTAAGCAGGAGACAGCCATTCATAAACACTGAAGGATAAAATAATACAGAACAATTAGCATTATACTCTTGCTTCTTTCCTGCCATTGCCTTGAACCACATAATGCCTGTTCTGAGAGCTGCAGTGACTCATCTCCTCTTCAGTATCTAAGAAGTACATTTGAGTGATACAGAACCTGTGTATGTGAAGGAATAAAAAAACAGAAGGAGTACTAAAGAGACTTATGAAGTCTTTTCTCCACAACTTTCCCTCCAAATCCCTAACTGATAATTACAATCTAAAGTTCTTAGTTTTTGTATGCCATGAGTCACTTTGACAGTCTGCTGGAACCTATAAACCTCATCTCAAAATATCCATTAACATAGCATTACAAAGAAATTAAATTGAAATTCAACCATCAAAATATTTTTTTGTATTTATGGTATAGCATTATGTGTGCTTTTGAAAAAATAAAGCATTAACTGTGATAGCAACAAGACTAGAACTTACTGTAATTTCAAAATAATAGTAAGCAGAAATAATACTTGAGATATATATCTCTAACACTAGCGGCATGAAAACATTTGTGAGAGTCATTGAAAACATCTGAGATATGTACTGTGATAATCTCTATTAACATGTTAATTATTTAAAGAAATGTTAAAATTCAGTTAGCTAAGACTGAAAATAAAAATGAGATTTTGTTTCACATATTCTGATGCTTTCCCCTAATGCGCTTCTCCTCAGGATAAAAGAGAGAGGCTTTGATCCTAGGATTTATCTTCTTGTACACAATAGACTTTCTATGATTTTGTGTTCCTTGGACCTCACTCTACTCCCTAGGGGGCTCTTCTTTTCTGGTGGCTCAGAGGGTAAGGAAATCTGCCCGCCATGCGGGAGACTCAGGTTCAGTCCCTGAGTAGGGAAGGTTCCCTGGAGCAGGAAATGGCAATTCACTCCAGTAGGCTTGCCGGGAGAATTCTGTGAACAGAGGAGCCTGGCGGGCTACAGTCCACGGGGTGGCAAAGACTTGGATACTACTTAGCGACTGACACTACTTCCTATGGTTCACCCACTCCCCTTCACTCCCTGGCTCCCTGGGGCTAACAGGGGCTATCACCTAAGCCTTCACCATAAGGATTATCTGAGAGAGTAGGCAGCATGCCCAAGGGAAAAGAAATGGAGAAAGAAAGAGGAAGAAGAGAAGAGTGACTATCCCATGACCACTCTATCTAGGGATTCAAAATACCAAGGGATTTACAATTTTTTTTTAATTGAAATCCCTACGTGATATTGTGAAGAAGCAGAAAAATAGTCCTATAATTCACTTAGAAAGTAAAAACCTATATCCAGGAAAATTTTGATAGTGCATTAGAGGTATAGCATCTGCCTAGAATGTGGGAGACCCGGGTTCGATCCCTGGGTCAGGAAGATCCCCTGGAGAAGGAAATGGCAACCCACTCCAGTACTCTTGGCTGGAGAATCCCATGGAGGGAGGAGCCTGGTAGGCTACAGTCCACGGGGTCGCAAAGAGTTGGACAGGACTCAGCGACTTCACTTTCACTTCCTTTCAGACGGAGGGGATAGTGTTAGGAATACAAATGATTAGATTACCAAAACCAAACACAGAGGTAAATCTACACTGGGGGAAAAAAAATCAAGTATATTAAAACATTTGTATTGCATGTCAAATTAGTAATTTCAAAAGTACTTTGAAACTACTTTGAAAGAAATGAGTTCCTCTTCAGACTTTATATAAAAGAGAAATGGGGTAATATTAAAGTTTAATTGTAAAAAATGAAAATATAAAAGCACTAATAATATATACAGATTAGTATAATCTGTGAGTGAAGATGTTTCCATATGTGCCATCAGAATGGAAAATAACACATAAAGGACCACTTTATTTGATTACACACATGTGAAATACAACAAACACTACCACAAACAAAAGCGGAAGACCAATTACAATTTAGAAATAGTGGAGAGGTTCTGGAAAACAAAGTCACTATGTGTAAATTGATGAGAAAGAGCTAAATAATAAAAGATGTCAGCAATTCATGAGACATAAAAATGCTTTAATTATTAATATAGAAATGAAAACTAAAGTACCAATGAAATGTAATTTTGTCACTTATCAAACAGCCAAAGTTTTTTAATATGAAAATATTCATGCTAATGAGGGTGTGATGAGATGGGTACTTTCACACTCTGCTGGTGAGAATGTAAACTGACATAATAATATTCCTCGAGAGAAATTTGGGAATGTCTTTCAAAGAGCCTTAAAACCTTCATATACTTTAAGTGAGCAATTCAACATCTAAGTGAATACCTTTACAAATTTTCTAAAATGTGTAACAGTTATCATCATATTAATATTTAAGTAAATAAAATACTGGATTATTCACAAAGTGCCCAATACAAGAAAAGTAACATATCATGATCAGATCAGTCACTCAGTCATGTCCGACTCTTTGCAACCCCATGAATCGCAGCATGCCAGGCCTCCCTGTCCATCACCAACTCCCGGAGTTCACCCAGACTCACGTCCATCAAGTCAGTGATGCCATCCAGCCATCTCATCCTATGTCGTCCCCTTCTCCTCCTGCCCCCAATCCCTCCCAGCATCAGAGTCTTTTCCAATGACTCAACGCTTCGCATGACATGGCCAAAGTACTGGAGTTTCAGCTTTAGCATCATTCCTTCCAAAGAAATCCCAGGGCTGATCCCCTTCAGAATGGACTGGTTGGATCTCCTTGCAGTCCAAGGGACTCTCAAGAGTCTTCTCCAACACCACAGTTCAAAAGAATCAATTCTTCTGTGCTCAGCCTTCTTCACAGGCCAACTCTCACATCCATACATGACCACAGGAAAAACCATAGCCTTGACTAGACGGACCTTTGTTGGCAAAGTAATGTCTCTGCTTTTGAATATGCTATCTAGGTTGGTCAGGACTTTCCTTCCAAGGAGTAAGCATCTTTTAATTTCATGGCTGCAGTCACCATCTGCAGTGATTTTGGAGCCCAGAAAAATAAAGTCTGACACTGTTTCCGCTGTTTCCCCATCTATTTCCCATGAAGTGGTGGGACCGGATGCCATGATCTTCGTTTTCTGAATGTTGAGCTTTAAGCCAACTTTTTCACTCTCCACTTTCACTTTCATCAAGAGGCTTTTAAGTTCCTCTTCACTTTCTGCCATAAGGGTGGTGTCATCTGCATATCTGAGGTTATTGATATTTCTCCTGGCAATCTTGATTCCAGCTTGTGTTTCTTCCAGTCCAGCGTTTCTCATGATGTACTCTGCATATAAGTTAAATAAACAGGGTGACAATATACAGCTTTGATGAACTCCTTTTCTTATTTGGAACCAGTCTGTTGTTCCATGTCCAGTTCTAACTGCTGCTTCCTGACCTGCATACAAATTTCTCAAGAGGCAGATCAGGTGGTCTGGTATTCCCATCTCTTTCAGAATTTTCCACAGTTTACTGTGATCCACATAGTCAAAGGCTTTGGCATAGTCAATAAAGCAGAAATAGATGTTTTTCTGGAACTCTCCTGCTTTTTCGATGATCCAGCGGATGTTGGCAATTTGATCTCTGGTTCCTCTGTCTTTTCTAAAACCAGCTTGAACGTCAGGAAGTTCACGGTTCACGTATTGCTGAAGCCTGGCTTGGAGAATTTTGAGCATTACTTTACTAGAGTGTGAGATGAGTGCAATTGTGCGGTAGTTTGAGCATTCTTTGGCATTGCCTTTCTTTGGGGTTGGAATGAAAACTGACCTTTTCCAGTCCTGTGGCCACTGCTGAGTTTTCCAAATTTGCTGGCATATGGAGTGCAGCACTTTCACAGCATCATCTTTCAGGATTTGGAATAGCTCAACTGGAATTCCATCACCTCCACTAGCTTTGTTTGTAGTGATGCTTTCTCAGGCCCATTTGACTTCACATTCCAGGATGTCTGGCTCTAGGTCAGTGATCACACCATTGTGATTACCTGCGTCGTGAAGATCTTTTTTGTACAGTTCTTCTGTGTATTCTTGCCACCTCTTCTTAATATCTTCTGCTTCTGTTAGGTCCATACCATTTCTGTCCTTTATCAAGCTCATCTTTGCATGAAATGTTCCTTTGGTATTTCTGATTTTCTTGAAGAGATCCCTAGTCTTTCCCATTCTGTTGTTTTCCTCTATTTCTTTGCATTGATCGCTGAAGAAGGCTTTCTTATCTCTTCTTGCTAGTCTTTGGAACTCTGCATTCAGATGTTTATATCTTTCCTTATATATCATGATATATATATTATATATTAAGTATAATATATAATATATATATATTATATATAATATATATATATTAAGTTTTTGGATAAAATATTTTTATATAGGTGATATATATATATCATGATATATATATATATCATGATACACCTATATAAAAATGTTTTTTCCAAAAACTTACTTAATTTAAAGAATATGTAGAAATTTAGGAAAATACGCACTCCCCATATATTTAAGTTAAATGAAAAAGGTGAAATTTATTTAAAATTTGCAAAACAAAAAATTAATGTCTTACTAAGAAGGTCAGAAGAAAATAGACTAAATTGATAATAGTTCATAGCTCTGCATGATAGTTTATATGTAATATTTTTTTTAAATTTTCCATGACAATTCACATTACGTTATAGTCAGAAAAATAGTAAATGCTATTTTAATAGTAGGTACTTACTACAAATATTTCAGTAGCTGTTATGAATCATCACTGGAAAATAATAATTCTGAAAAAAAATAAAATTCTGTGTACAAAATGTCTCTAAAATAGCAAATACTTAGAGCATAATCATTTTATCATTGGGAGCACGGATTCTGGAGCTGGACTGCCTTGGTTTGAACAGCAGCTTTTCCTGTCTTAATTTCCTCACCTGAGAAATCAGAATATTACCACCAGACTAATAATAATAACACAAATATCTACCTCCAGGCATGTTGGTGAAGACTTCATTGAGTTAATTCATGTGAAGTATTATAAGAGTACCTGTCACAGTACATAGAGTATAAGGGTTTGTGTACACACACACCTACACATGTAACCATGCATATATACAAACTCACTGTGCTCATGAAATACTAACTACTTAATACCCGATTGATTTTATTTTACTTATAGTGATGAACAAATTAACTAAACATTTTAGAATTTTGTTGCAGCTTAGTTTCAAAGACTCTGCAGTTACTAAATTCAAGTAACATTTACTGAAAGAGCTTAGAGAACTAGATAAGTGATTGACTAATTAAGTTGAATAATTAAAAAGCCAGAACTATCACCTAGCCAAATTATCCAGAGATTTCCTATTGATAAATTAGAAAATTTACCACATTTACTACCAATCTAATCAGACTAAATCCTGTTGATGTCCTTGATTGGGTAATTATGTAACGAGACATTGAAAGTAATTGCTATAAATCTGTCTTAGTATCTATCCAGACCCCATGAGTAACATCTTGGACCTATTCTTATATTTTCCATTGGTTTATTCAGATCTGAACACATATGTGCAGAGCATCACCAATATAACATGTTCATTTAAAAAATATTTCAAAACTAGAGAAAGGAAAGTGAACTTTATTTTCACATTTTCTGTTCAGTGAAAGTTAAATATTAATTTCAAATAGAAACCCATCATTCATTTCTTTTCCAAGAAGCAAGTCATGCATTGTCTCCTATCAGTTTAATGTCATTCATCTGATTCTGAGTCTGCAAATCCATAATGCAATATCCAGTTTGTGGTCAGCCCCAGGATTCATGTGCTTTGAACATTTCATTTGTACAAATGAAAATAATAGAGGGTTAGAGAAGAGGAGTCGCCTAAACTCACACAAATATGTGACAGCACTAGAATATACTCCAATCCCTCTGAACCAAATCTAGCAACTTTTCAACTGTCTTATATAAGAAACACCCTACAAATTGTCCATTGCTTTACATATTCAGGTCAGATTTCTTTCCAGTTTTCTTCAAGGACAGTTGCAAATCTCTATCACTGTCTGCAAGTCTCCTATTTGACTTCAGTTCTCACTTTTATACCATCTTTTTCTACTTCACACACATGCACCCCAAAAGATAAAAATTAAGATGATTGTGTGCTTACACCCTCAATCATAAGCCCTTTCTCAAATCATATCAAATCTTCTTCTTTTTGAGGACAGCTGATTTTTCTTCCTTTTCCCAGATAATTTTGATGGTTCCTCCCCCATCAAATTTCCATCCCCTGTGGTCTTGACTAGGCTGCCAAGCCTGTTCCCCACCCCCACCTTTGTCTGTAATGCCCCCACATTTTTTCTGGCACATGGCCAGGAAAAGTCAAGCAGAGAACTTCTCTGGATTGATATTTCAACACTGAGAGCAGAAGAATCTTTTCCCTAGAGGTTGCTAAAATGGAAGGACTGAAATCTGCACCTATCAGAGACCACCAAACTAATGACACACAAAAAAGCCTGTGTGCAGAATTAAACCAGCACCATGAAGGACCATGATTGTCACAGCTGCAATGACTTTGATCCTCTGGATCTAACTTTATGGAAGTCAGTTCCAGCCCTGATTCCCACAAGGATGAGAATCAATCAATTGCTTTTTTGCTTGTGATATTTTGGGTTGGTATTTTTAAATATATATCAGTTCTATCTCTTCCCTCTTTCACTTCCTCTCTGCCTCCCTCCTATATTTTCTTACCTCCTTCATCTTCACTCTTACCAAAGGTTTCCTTTCATCATTTCAGAAACTTTGCTTCACCAACTCATTCCATCACAGCCTTCATTTTATTTTTTCACATAACAAAGACAGATTCCATGGCATATCCTGCTCTATTAACTTCCATCTCTGTCTACTTTCTTTCATAATTAAGCTTCTTGAAAGAATAGTCTATACTTGTTTCATCCACTTTAGCAAAAGATTTTAGCCCTATTTCTCTGAGTGAACTCTGGGAGTTGGTGATGGACAGGGAGGCCTGGCGTGGTGTGATTCACGGGGTCGCAAAGAGTCGGACACGACTGAGCAACTGAACTGAACTGACTCTGTTGAATGCAATACACAAGAGTTAAAATTGATATACTCTTTTCCAAATCCAATTTACATTTTTCTGTCTCTGTTTTACGTAGTCTATCTCCAACACATTACATTATAGATTACTACTCCTTGAAACTTACTCTTCCTTTGGCTTCAAGGTCCATTCTCTTTGCTTTTCTTCTTTCATTATTCAATCTCAGATTCCTACAGGGCATCTGTTTCCATGCCTATCCCTTAAATGTATTCTTAGGGATATTATTATTTTAATTCTTGGCTTCATCTCACTTTTCACAGCTTCACCTACCACTTATATGTAAATAACACACATGTCCATATTTCTAATCCAGATCTTCTTTCTGAATTCTGAGAAATATGTACAAATGGTTGCCGATGCTCATTTCATTCAGATATTACAGACAACCTCAACCTGAACAAATCAAAACATGAATTAGTCACACTCTCCTCTGTTCTTCCTTCTCCCCTCCTTATCTTGGTCAATGTCACTATCATCCATTCAATTGCCCCCACAATGACCTTGGTTCAAGTTAACACCTTAGATTCTTCTCTCTTTCTCCAACTCATAATCAATCTATAATCAATACTTAGGAATGCTACCTTCTACATGCAAGTAAATAAATTTTCTATCTCTTCTAGTATACTGAAATATTCTATTACTGGTCTATCTATCATTGATAAAACCCTATCCACTCATACTCTATAGAGATAACAGAATGACCTTTCAAAATACAACTTAATTTTCCACTCCAGTTTAATGGTGGATAAGGTATAGATTCTTCATGTTAGCACACCGGACCCTTCATCTTAGGGTCCTTCTTGTTTCTTCACTCCATTTTCACAAGCTATGACATCTATTTATTATAGAGTTTCATAAAATGCTCTATATTCGCATCCTATTTATTTATTATAGGGCTGTACTCATCCTATTTATTTATTCTTCCTGGAATTCCTACTCCAGTATCAAGAAAGCTCACAAACACCAAAATACACACACACACACACACTCACCAGTTTTAGAGCAATTTTCAGAGTTTATAAACAGATTCACAATATGTATGTGGTTATCTTACCTAATGGTTTTAACTTCTAAAAGTTACACCAAAGAATATCCAAACTTTCCTTTCATATACAGGTTATAGAAGATAAATCATTTTTATGTAGATTATAAAATTTGGACTTTTTGCTAATACCTGCCTGGAAACCTATTTTCAACTTACAGCATTACTACTGCCTCTAGAGGACAAAGTCCCTGTTCTGCTAGTCAAAGGGAGACATCCACTTGCTTTCAGTTGAATTATGTTTTCCTGCCACATGGGGTTTTGTTCTCTTCTTGGCCTTCTCCTTAGGTAATTCTCCAGCTTATCTCACTCTCCTCTCAAGTAATCAATATTTATGAGGCACTGGAGGCAGAGAACTACAGTCATAAAATATCATAACACCATGCCGACTTCACTAATTTCTCAGAGAAGAAAATGACTCTCTTCCTTCCTTTCATCCCATTAGCTGGAATGGATGCCAATTCTTTTAAAGCACAAGGCTTGTTTACTTAATAAATGGATCCAATTAACTGATTTCTAACAACATTTACCAGTTGATCTCTTTTAGAAACTTATCCAGATACAAAGATTAAAGTATTTATATCACCTTCAAATTTTATAAATCTTGCTAAGAGTAATGGGCTTAGTCAGAAAAGATAAAACATACACTTGAAGAATGATTAGTGATAATCATTCACTAAATCAATCAATCATTCATTAATGCATGCTACAAATATTTATTAGATTCCCACTACATCAAACATCATGTAAGGATCTGGGGATTCAGTGCTAGACAAGATATAGTACTTGCTCCCCAAAGGTTTGCTCTAATGAGTCAGACTTGTAAATCATATGAGATATTTTGCTTTTGATCAGCTGATACTAATTCATACACAAGTTGAATTAGAAGTTGGAAAGTTGGAAATAAAAATAATAATAACTCCACATATAAATAGCAGGTAAGAGAGTTGAGTAATCAGATGCTAAGTATTAATATATATATGTATGTATGTATGTTTTCATGCATGTATATATATATACTTGCATACACACAGATTATAGTTATCTCATAAGGCTTTTATTAATCAGGAAACAATGGAATGATTTAAGAAAATGTTTAAAACATTTGTAATGTAACTTTATATGTAACTTTTTACATATATAGATAACATTGACTACACTAACAAAAGTTGTTGCAGTAACATTACTTTGCAACTAAATTCTATTTTTCATAAATTTTAGTAATTATAGAGGTGTGGCCTGAAATTCTAAGTTAATTAATAAAAAATTAAGTATCACTATTATTTGTTCATTTTTGGAAAACTGATTAGCCAGGGTGTAACTATTTCAGTAAATTTCATTCTGCGCTTAAGATAATTTGAAAACTATTTTTAGTTTACATATAATATCAAAATATCAGAAACCATATTAACTTGCTATACTTAACTTCTACCATTTCATGAGAACATATAATAAAAAATACATATATTTTATGTTTAAAATAACCAGGGAAAATTGTGGCTATCATTGTGTATGTGTGTGTGTACACACACACACATATATATGTGTGTACATATATATATATATATCTCAAATTACACATAATGACTTTTAAAACATTAACAAAATGATTTCTTATTTTTCTGTTCTGTTCTTACATTTCATTTAAATGCTGCATATTTGTATATGCAGGTAATTTACATATATGTGTGTGCATGTGTCTGAATCTGTATCATCTATGGGTATGCCTAACTGGACATATCTATAAATGCATAGGTATTTTTAAGAAATAAATTGGAATTAATTTTTTAGGATGATGTAGCATTTCACAGAGTACATGGCATGTTTGCCATGCAAGACTTCCAGAACAATTTGTTCAATCAGTTCCTGATTCAGGTTTATTTAATTTGTTTTCAAGTAAAAGATGATTTCTTTTGTCAAGTACTAAAGATTCTATCTCATACTAGCTAACGGTGGTTCTAAAACTCTGAAAGAAAACAAACTAAACTTGAACAGGAAAAAATGACGGAGGAGGAGGAGGGAAAGTGAGAGAGAAGGAGGAGGAGAAGAAAAAATATACGCAGGACTATAAACTTCACTAGAGACCTGGCCTAGTTAACCATATATTTTTTACTTCCTTTATTTTGTTCTAGGTTTGAGGCTAATAGTGGCACTCTTTCTGCTGCTCCTGAAAGAAATTTTATAAGGAAAGGCAGCCCTCTGCCAGATTACTGCAGAGACCAACATTCTTAATTTTCAGAGGTAGGAGATTCGCCACCTTGTTAAAGGCAGCCCTGTGTTATTAGCCTGCTGGCATCCTGGCGGCTGCAGAGCACACAGCAGGTTTCTCCTCCTGACCAGTAAGAACATGCTGAGAAGCTGACTTAAGGATATTTCTTTGGGACTGTAAAGTGAATGCACACATTTAAAGTAGATGAGGAATTATTCCCCAATGCAAAGAGAAATCCATTATTTTATTATATAATACTCCTATTAACAGACCATTGGCAGTGGGCAAATTGAAGGGGAGGGGTGAGAGAGAGTTTTCTGGAAGAGACCCTGTTGGATCACTATCTGAGAGGAGTCATACTCAAGATTCAAATTCCTTAAGTGGCAATTATTTCACTAAAGTTTATAATTTTTCTTTTCTTTCTAGTATTCAAGGGGTACATTTGAAGGTCAAAGCAGAGAAAGTTGAATTCATTATAAACATCATTTCTGCAAATTAGAATTTACAGAACTTCAAAGCTCATTTTCCACAGTGGGGAAACCATCCCTCCTTTTAACCCAATGGCCAACATTCAAAATGAACAGAGAAAACAATGTCTTCTTTGAAGTTTTCTGTCATTATTCTAGGAAGGCCTGCTATGCTTTCCAGGATAATAAAGATTCTCAATTTTCAGTAATTGTAAATACAGCTTTTCAGTATTTCTTTTATTTTGTAATAGTTTAAATTCACAGACTTAGAGACAGCATTAACATTTTTCATAGATCTTAATATTAGGAAGGATACTGGGCCATAAATAGATTTCTATTGTGTGCTTACTGACTCTTTGATTATCAGAGGTTTGGGCTTCTCATTACATGAATAATTTCTTATACTGTACACTTGAAAGTAAGCTTTATATAGAATTAGAAGATTTGCTTCCTCAATATATCTGTCTTTTGTGAAATAAATACTGATCTCTGAAATACTGCATGCTTTATGGAATTTACAATCCAACACTGTTTAATTATTCATGATGAGAGATACATCAACCCAAAAGATTCCTGAGAGGACAGATAAAAACAACTTGCTATCTTATTTTGGTCAAAAACTCAAGAGTTAAATAAAAGTAACTTAACAGAGCATAAATAACAGATTTTTTTAAAGTTGATAATTGAAAAATGCTGAGAACAAGATACTTCAGGCATAGTAATTAAATTCTCTAAGAACTTATGTCCCTGTGACATTTTTTGTGTTCACATTCTAGGTAGGACTATTTCTTTATTAATAATAGTAAGAGAGAAAAATATTAATTTTCAGTAAAAAATATTAAATAGAGGATAATTTTAATAAGTTTAAGGAAGTTGGAAATATTAATAAACTCCTTCTACCCAAGGCACAATGCTAGATACTGGCAGTTCCTCAAGGTTAACTCAAATACAATTTGCTAAAAGAAGCTATTTTCTATTTAACTATTTAATATAATTCCTAACTACAAATTTTACTCTTGAAACATTCTTTCTGCATAAAGAACACAATTCCCTACATGGCTCACCTATACACTTTCTATATAGGTCAAGATGTAAGGAGGTAAAACAATGGAGTCATTCATAAAGGCATAATGAAAAGGATGAAATAACAGAGAAGATAGGGAAGATTTGTTTCTTTGTTGGAAAAAAAGGAAGAAGAAAGAAAGAGACAGCTCTAAAGCTTATGGTCAAATTTTAAGATACATTACCACTGGGCACACTAAGAAGCTAAGCATTTTCAAATTTATCTTACAGTGTAATGTAACCAGCATCCTGTGTCTCTGCTTAGGGACTGAGAATACAGGGTTCTCTATTTTGGATCTAATTATCTTTTCTTAAGAGAAGGATAGCATGTTCCCCAAGTCCCTAAATTCTATGATAGCTCTACAGTTGTTCTAAATATTTTACTTCTGGTGAATTTTATATTAACCCCATTAACTTCTGCATTAATAATCAGATCTGAATTTCTGAAAGCTGGAATTCATTATCTTCTTTCTTGGAATGTCAATACTGCTAAAATTTGCAAACCTGCCTGCTTCAGCAAAGTTCAGGTTCATGATCTCTAAGCAATCATAAACCTATCTATTTAGAGAGGAAATTTCTCTAGGGCACAGGAATAGCAAGTATCATAGACACAAGTTGAGAAACATTAAATGTGTTTGTTCTCAACACCTAAGTGCCAAAAAGCAGCATAAAACAATGCCATAACAAGCCAAGTAGAAGGACAAAATCATACGCATTGAAATTCTGCCTTTAATAAACGTTAAACACATTCTCTAACGTCTTTGCTGAAGGTTGATGACCTCTCTCCAAAATTTATATGTTGAAATCCTAACCCCTGATATCTCAGAATGGGACCTACAGCAAAAGCAACACGGTATTTGCAGATGTAATTAAGACGAAGTCATACTATAGTAGGTTGGGCTCCTAACCCAATATGACTTGTGTCCATATAAGGACTTGCGTCCTTATGGCTCAGATGGTCAAGAATCTGCCTGCAATGTGGGAGACTTGGGTTTGATCCCTGGGTTGGGAAGATCCCCTGTAGGAGGACATGGCAATCCACTCCAGTATTTTCACATGGAGAATCCCCATGGACAGAGGAGCCTGGCAGGGTTACAGTCCATGGAGTTGCAAAGAGTTGGACATGACTGAGTGACTAAACACAAGCACAACAAGTCCTCATAAACAAGGGAATTTTAAACAGATACAAGGAGAATGCCTCGAACATGAAGGCAGAGACCAGAGTGATGTACCTGTAAGCCAAAGAACACCAAAGTTTGCCAGTAAAACACCAAAAGCTGGGTAAGAAGCATGATTCTTTCTCACACCCCTCAGAGGGATTCAACCCTGCTGACACCTTGTTCTAGGGCTTCAGGATGGTGAAACAATAAACTTCTGTTGTTTAAGCCATTTAGTTTGTGATAACTTGTTACGGCACCCTAACTAACAAGTACATCTGTGATAAATTTTAATCTTAGTGACTGATTCTGAAGTACTATTAGCTTATTGTGAATTTTTGTCTCTTTGTCATCTGTTTCCTTCACAATTCCTGTTACCTGCACTGCACTACAGTCATTTCCTAGAAATTACCTTTATTTCCTCGAGGATGATCTGAACCAACAGAAGTATCCCAAAGTGCAATGCCTTCCTTCAGTAAATTGCTAAAATGACAAAGACTTCTATTGTATTCTTTTTCCTGGAAAGCAACTTACTCTTTCACTTGATTTTTTCCCTAGAAAAACATCAGAATTCTTCTTTGCTGAGATTACAAAAGCAATTATGAGCTAAAGATTCAATGCAGATTGCACCTTTGCTTTATGTTATGTCAAAGATGCCTCTTACAACCTATTCTGTCAGAAGCACATTTACCTATAGAATCAGCAGTGTTTATTATCCAAGAGTGAATTCTACTGAAACCGGGGCTGGAGGTATAAAGATGAATAAACAAAGGTCTTAACCATTAAGAAGTTTATAATCTTCCATGGGAGACTGACAGATACATAAACAACTAATCAGAATATCGGCTTCGCAGGTGGCTCAGTGGTAAAGAATTTGTCTCCCAATGCAGGAGATGCTGGTTCTATCCTTGCACTGGGAAGATTTCCTGGAGAAGGAAATGGCAACCCACTCTAGTACCCTTGCCTGGGAAATCCCATGGACAAAGGAGCCTGGCAGGCTACAGTCCATGGGGTTGCAGAAGAGTCAGACACGACTTAATGACTAAACAACAACAAATCAGAATATACTGAGTTGTGTGCTGCAAAAATCTGTAATTAACATGTTACTGACTCCTTACTATTTTCTATACTGTTTTAGGGAAAAGGAAATGGCAAACCACTCCAGTATTCTTACCTTGAAAATTCCATGGATGGAGGAGCCTAGTAGGCTACAGTCCATAGGATTGCAAAGAGTGGGACACGACTGAGCAAATTCACTTCTTCAGAGTCTAACAGGTGGCTCAGACGGTATAGAATATGCCTACAATGCAGGAGGCCTGGGTTCTACCCCTGGGTCGGGAAGTTCTCCTGGAGAAGGGAATGGCAACCCACTCCAATATTCCTGCCTGGAAAATCCCATGGACAGAGGAGCCTGGTGGGCTACAGTCCATGGGGTCTCAAACAGTTGGACAAGACTGAGCAACTAACACACAACACATACAGTTTTAGGCACTTAGAAGCTAGAGGTGTTATCTTATTTAATACTATGAACAGCTTCAGGAGATGAGTGCTATCATTACTAACAGCTTACAGGTAAGCAGCAGAAGAAACAAGGAAATTTATGAAAACCACATGGCTAAAGAATACAGACCCAGATTCAGCCAAACAAATCCATGATTTTAGTCCCTATGCTACAAGTTCTATGTGTTGGGGGAACAGGTCAGGGATCTTCGATCTGACAGAGCATTTAAGCTGAGCCATGGATGAACCTAACAAGGAGACAGAGAGATAGATATATCTACAAGAAAAAATTTCCAGAAAAATAATTCAAAACATAGGCAATCAGAGGCAGTTCAGTACGGACAGAACTAATGACAGACAAGGAAATAGGGGCAACTGAAGAGGTGGGAGAGGAGATCGAAGACAGAGTATAGAGCAGACTGAATGCTGTACAAAACAGATTACTCTGTAAGCAAAAAGGAGTTTTTATTGGGTTTTGATTGTATGAGAGATATAGCCACGTCTATGCTTTAGATGCAGTCCTGGTGGCCTATAGAACAGGACAAGTCAGTTCTAAAGGGGAATCTGTCCAAACCACACAGGTGTCTAATGACTACTCTCAAACTGATTTATAATATATCTATATACGTGGGTATAATTATAGAAGAATATATATCTATAATTAATATGTAATTATAATAATTACATATTTAAAGAAAGAGGCAAAAGGGTTAAAAAACTTACAGTAGGTGAATCTGGATAAAATGCATATAGGTATCTTTTGTACTATTTTTATTTTGTAACTTTTCATAAGTTTTAAATTATTTCTAAGTAAAAAGCATTTAAAAACACAGAATTCAGAATGGTGGTTGAAGGGTCAGAGAGTAGGGAGAATAGGGAGAAATCACTTAAGGGGTTTAACTTCGGAGTAATAAGGACGATCTAGAATAAGATGGAGGCTGTGGCTGCACAACATTGTAGATGTACTAAATGCTGCTGATTCTTTTTAAGTTTTCAAATATATATAAATACCAACAGTTTGAGGACTTAATTTTGCATTATAGACACCCGCCAAATGCCAGTTTCAATCCAACTACCCTAGGAATATTCTCTAGAATCTTTTAAAATTATGGGTACAAGTGCCACAAGTCAAGAAGCATTTTTAAGTGACAGAGACTAATCAGCCAAGCAAACATACCACAGCCTATGTCATAGAACTGCTTTCCTAGGAACCATTAGAGAAGAGGAGACAACCATCACTGTTAAGTGGAAGTAGGAGAACTATTAACAGTTAACAACACATAGCTTCCCTGGTGGCTCAGAGGATAAAGCATCTGCCTGCAATGTGGGAGACCTGGGTTTGATCCCTGGGTCAGGAAGATCCCCTGGAGAAGGAAATGGCAACTCACTCCAGTATTCTTGCCTCCAGAATGCCGTGGACAGAGGAGCCAGGTGCAGGTTACAGGCCATGGGGTCGCAAAGAGTTGGACATGACTGAGCAACTTCACTTTCAACAACACAGAAGGATACTGCTATGTTTTAGTGACCAAACGCTCAGTTGGAAATTGACAAAGTTGCTCTCTTTAAAGACATGTTTCAGTAACTATTTTAAAGGTACATTATCCATTGTAATGTCAAGGATAAATTACTGAAGTTTTGTGTAAAATATATCCAAACAAGAAACACATAGAAAGCAATACAGATGATTAAAATTTAAAGCTTTGAAATATAAATAGTATATTATTTAATATAGTAGTAGTATTTTTTGATACCACCTTTATTTCTTTTGAATGCTTGATCTCACCCAATAATAACTCACTAATAATATCTCACTCACTAATAACCTTATGATGGACACAGAACAAATATTATAAAACATCTCAGATGAGGACCACACATTTAGTAGCTATGCAATCAAGAGTAGCTCTATCGTAACCTAGTCATACACAAATTCAGATCAGTTCCTCAATTACAGAACTCATAGTGAATTTCCCTTTATATACTTTTAGTTCAACTACAGTGGATAACATTTAGAACAAGTTTTATTTTCAATTTTTTCAACCACAATATGAAACTGCACTGACTGAACTCACTTATTACAGATGCAGTACACAGCACAGGAACTACAGTTAACATTCTGTATTGTACTCCTGAAAGTTGCTAAGACAGTAAATTTTAAAGTTTCTCACCACACATGCAATTATGTAAGAAGAAGGTGTTAACCAACCTTATTATGACAATCACTCTGCAACATATGTATATCAAGTCATCATGCTGTACATCTTAAACTTTCTTCTATGTCAATTATACTTCAACAAAGCTGGGAAAAAGAAATAGGAAGATTCCGAGGCTCAAAGTGATGGTGGAGCCAACAGAGGGAAGAAGCCTGGATGCCTGTATGAGAGCAGAGAGCAGGCCCCTCACTGACCCATACTGAATGTGAATGAGAAATAAATCTTTATTTCATGAACCCATAACTGTGACCTATGAAGCTATTATTAAACAATAACTGTGTGCCAGGGAACAGACTACGTGCTTTCACTTATCTCATTTATCCCACTTATGTGAATGATGATGACTGTCATTATGACATGCAGCACATGGGTTAAAAACAGTGGCAAAGATACGTATACTTGTTCATGGTGAAAACACAAATAGATGGTTACTCTTATACACTTTTTATGGAAGTATTAATTTTAATAATCTTTCTGAAATCAAAGTTTAACCAATTTGTACTATAATTTGACAAGTTCCACTAAAAGTTTAAAACAATCACCTTATCTTTTGACCAACTAATTCCACTACCAAGACTCTATTATCATGAATGTCAAAGATGTACATAAAGATAAATAAAGTATCCATTACAGCACACTACATTTAAGAAAAAATTGAAACAACCTGAATAACAGTACACCCAAAAAGATGCCCCTTTCATTATAGGGGACTAGAATGTAAAAGTAGGAAGTCAAGAAACACCTGGAGTAACAGGCAAATTTGGCCTTGGAATACAGAATGAAGCAGGGCAAAGGCTAATAGAGTTCTGCCAAGAGAACGCACTGGTCATAGCAAACACCCTCTTCCAACAACACAAGAAAAGACTCTACATATGGACATCACCAGATGGTCAACACTGAAATCAGATTGAATATATTCTTTGCAGCCAAAGATGGAGAAGCTCTATACAGTCAGCAAAAACAACACCAGGAGCTGACTGTGGCTCAGATATGAACTCTTTATTGCCAAATTCAGACTAAAACTGAAGAAAGTGGGGAAAACCACTAGACCATTCAGGCATGACCTAAATCAAATCCCTTATGACTATACAGTGGAAGTGAGAAATAGATTCAAGGGACTAGATCTGATAGACAGAGTGCCTGATGAACTATGGATGGAAGTTCATGACATTGTACAAGAGACAGGAATCAAGACCATCCCCAAGAAACAGAAATGCAAAAAAGCAAAATGGCTGTCTGAGGAGGCCTTACAAATAGCTGTGAAAAGAAGGGAAATGAAAAAAAAAGGAGAAAAGGAAAGATATACCCATTTGATGCAGGGTTCCAAAGAAGAGCAAACAGAGATAAGAAAGCCTTCCTCAGTGATCAATGCAAAGAAATAGAGAAAAACAATAGAAAGACTAGAGATCTCTTCAAGAAAATTAGAGATACCAAGGGAACATTTCATGCAAAGATGGGCTCGATAAAGGACAGAAATGGTATGGACCTAACAGAAGCAAAAGATATAAAGAAGAGGTGGCAAGAATACACAGAAGAACTATACAAACAAAGATCTTCATGACCAAGATAATCACGATGGTGTGATCACTCACCTAGAGCCAGACATCCTGGAATGTGAAGTCAAGTGGGCCTTAGAAAGCATCACTACAAACAAAGCTAGTGGAGGTGATGGAATTCCAGGTGAGCTCTTTCAAACCCTTAAAGATGACACTGTGAAAGTGTTGCACTCAATACGCCAGCAAATTTGGAAAACTCAGCAGTGGCCAAAGGACTGGAAAAGGTCAGTTTTCATTCCAATCCCAAAGAAAGGAAATGCTAAAGAATGCTCAAACTACTGCACAAATGCACTCATCTCACACACTAGTAAAGTAATGCTCAAAATTCTCCAGGCCAGGCTTCAGCAATACATGAACCGTGAACTTCCAGATATTCAAGATGGTTTTAGAAAAGGCAGAGGAACCAGAGATCAAATTGCCAACATCTGATGGATCATCAAAAAAGCAAGAGAGTTCCAGAAAAATATCTATTTTGCTTTATTGACTATGCCAAAGCCTTTGACTGTGTGGATCACAATAAACTGTGGAAAATTCTGAAAGAGATGGGCATACCAGACCACCTGACTTGCCTCTTGAGAAACCTGTATGCAGGTCAGGAAGCAACAGTTAGAACTGGACACAGAAGAACAGACTGGTTCCAAATAGGAAAAAGAGTATGTCAAGGCTGTATATTATCACCCTGTTTATTTAACTTATATGCAGAGTACATCATGAGAAATGCTGGGCTGGAGGAAGCACAAGCTGGAATCAAGATTGCCGGGAAAAATATCAATAACTTCAGATATGCAGATGACACCACCCTTATGGCAGAAAGTGACGAAGAACTAAATAGCCTCTTGATGAAAGTGAAAGAGGAGAGAAAAAGTTGGCTTAAAGCTCAACATTCAGAAAACTAAGATCATGGCATCCAGTCCCATCACTTCATGGCAGATAGATGGGGAAACAGCGGAAACAGTGGCTGACTTTATTTTTCTGGGCTCCAAAATCACTGTAGATGACAACTGCAGCAATGAAATTAATAGACACTTACTCCTTGGAAGGAAAGTTATGACCAACCTACATAGCATATTCAAAAGCAGAGACATTACTTTGCCAACAAAGGTCCATCTAGTCAAGGCTATGGTTTTTCCTGTGGTCATGTATGGATGTGAGAGTTGGACCGTGAAGATAGCTGAGTGCCGAAGAATTGATGCTTTTGAACTGTGGTGTTGGAGAAGACTCTTGAGAGTTCCTTGGACTGCAAGGAGATCCAACCAGTCCATCCTAAAGGAGATTAGTCCTGGATGTTCATTGGAAGGACTGATGTTGAAGCTGAAACTCCAATACTTTGGCCACCTGATGCAAAGAGTTGACTCATTGGAAAAGACCCTGACGCTGGGAAAGATTGAGGGCAGGAGGAGAAGGGGACGACAGAGGATGAGATGGTTGGATGGCATCATCGACTCGATGGACATGGGTTTGGGTGGACTCCGGGAGTTGGTGATGGACAGGGAGGCCTGGCGTGCTGCTGTTCATGGTGTCTCAAAGAGTCAGACATGACTGAGCGGCTGAACTGAACTGAACTGAAAACAGCATGCATATATTTAAAATAATTGTAATATATCCATTTGCCGAAATAGTATGCACCCATTAAAAATCATGTGTTCCAAGAACAGTTAATAATGCAAGAAAATGCTTACAAATAAATTTATGTGACATATGCTAGATACAAAATAATTCAACTCTTTAAAAACATGAATGCAGATAAGATAAAAATGAAATAAACCAACATCATAATATTAATTATCTCTACATGATGAGATTAAAAACAGATTTTTATTTTATCCTCTATATGTCTATTTTAAAATGTTATATAATGATCATACATTATTTTTGAATTCACAACATATGTTATAAATATAAAATGGCAAGGAATTGTCTAATCCATTTTTGAAGTTTCCACATAAACTTGTTTAAAATTAAAAAGTGCTAGTACTTAAATCTGTAAGTTCTATTTAATAGGAAAATTCACTTATGTGAAACAGCTCATCCCCGATGGTGTTAGATAAATGAGGTGTTATTACAGTATTTCTAAAAGTTGTATACCATCTGTGAGTTTATTTTTTAATTGTCTGTTGTTTTTCACATCTAAATTTAAAATTATTTTCACATATAAAGATCTATGATTAAGGTGATCTTTTTGATAGCTTGCATCCTCCTGCTTTTGATTCCACCAAAACTATTCAGCAGTAAACTCCATCTCTATAATAATTGCAAAATAGTTTCTCCACTGTACAGATGAATGAAGTCAAGTTAGAAGTATATCAATAAACTCAGAACACAAAACAAGACATGCCAGGACCATGCTGAAGGCTGGCTGTACTGGCTCCGAGGAGGCCATTCTGCACATGCCCAACTCAAGTACGTGGTATGATGCTGTAGCTAGAAACTGGCCATTGTATAATATTTACACCAAGAAAATAATCCAATAGTACATTATGGCTTTTCATTTTTAAAGGTTTTTCCCCCTCAGGGAGCCAGTTTACTAAAACACCACATCACGTGCACAACAATATGATTCTTCAAATGGTGCTTAATTAGCCCAGGGCCAGGAGATCATTAAGTAGTTAAAAAAGACATTAGGCTTCACAGTGTGGGGATGCGGGGTTAAAATATACTGGTGTATTCCAAGCTCCGAGAAGAGTGCCGTAGAGTACAGGTGCTCAGAGGGTATATGTTTCACATGCTGACCAGACAACCTGAGGATAAAGAAATTTTTCTCTTGAGTCAACCATGCATAATTCCAACTGCATCCATCAGTCTACTTTAAAACCTTGTCTGTTTATTTTCATTTCTTTATTTACAATTGTTGTCTTTCCATTAGTTCCTTAAACTACCATCTTATTTCTATTCTCATTCTTACAGGATCTAGCCTTCACACCAACAATTCACAGGTCACCGATGACTTTCTGGTTGACAAGCACAGTGTTCTTTTTCTCTTTTAATTCCACCTCCTCTGAAACAGTTTATACTGTTGATGAAATATCCTTTCCTGAAATTCTTTCTCACTTGAACCTGTGTATTATAATTGCATGTCTCCTATATTTTATTTTGGCCATTTTTATCTTGTTCTTTTCTTCATCTTTCAGTCTGACACAGGATTTGTACAATGCTTAGCAGTCATTCCTTTAGGCTTATTTCTTTGTGATTTCCATTCAAAAGAAATATGGCCGCATCTCTCACTTCTAATCCAAACTGTTCACTTATAGTAATTCCATCCTGTTCTTTCCTTAAGCTCAGTCAGAGATTTCCAACTGCCTCCTTGGACATTCCCATTTGAAAGTCAGGTCTTTACATCAAATTTGACTAAAACTAAATGCATTACCTTGTTTTACCAATTCCCTTCCTCAGGTAACTACTGTGCTTCTGTACACTAAGCTGAGGTGTTTCTCTTTTCCCTGCTGTCCTGATAGGTCTCATCTCCTAGGATCTTTCCATTACAAATTTATGTAAGGTTCCTACAAGACGAGTCAGTCCTGCAGTGATCCTTCCTGCACAAAATTCTCAGGAACAAATAAAATCAATGATTTATTTTTTTTCTGAGCACTGTATCTTAAATGTGGGCTCAGTCTACAAAAGCCAGTATCCTCTGTGATGCTGTTTTAGTTCTCTGAGTTGCAGGACATAGCACCCTACAAGCATGACAGTAGGCAAGTTAATTGAGCAAAGCTTAACTGTGCACTGATAACTTTGAAAAATCCTAATTTCTCTGTGGTGAAATGACTAAGCATATTATCAAGAAATGGAATTATGAAGTGTTTCCAGATCAAGTTAAGCAACTACAGGTGAATTAATATAGAATTAGGTTTCAAAAGCTCATCCTAGGAAAAGCTGAATGAACTGTGTTCATTCTTTGAAACATATTGACTTGTGAAACCAATATCCCACTGTCTAAAGAAGGCAATTCAGAACTGAAAATAATTTCAAAAAAAGAAAAATAGTTCTAAAGATAAACAGGTCATTTGAAGATTAACCTTGCCTTTAAGGGTTTCTGGAAAATGTCCATATCTATCCAATAATAATTTTGTTCATTAACTCCTTGTGTATAGAGTTTTAACTCATGCCATAGGAGGTGGTTTTAGTAATAACGTGCATTTATGAAAGATGGTATTAAATAGTAAGAAATACTAAAGATTTGGAGTCAAGTGGTAGTCTGACACTACCATTTAATTTTTGGGAGAACTTGGAGGATTTCTTAATTTCTCTAAACTCCAGTTTACGATCTGTAAAATTAGAATAAGAAAGCTAATTTACAGAGTTATTATGTGGCTTAGAGATAAAATAACATGCATCTCTTTGGTAGACTCTCAGTAAATGATATTTATTTTAACTTATACAGCTGGAGAATATGAGCAGATAGTTAACAAAATGCCCCTTGTATGCCTAAAACAACAGTTCTCAAATTTTTGGTCTTTGGACTTTTTCAGACTCTGAAAAATTACAGAGTATGGCAAAGACTCTTTTTATTAATATATTTAGGGTACACCTATGGATTATCATAATATAAATTAAATTTTGAAACACTTAAAATATGTATTTACTGCTTCATTTTTAAATAAAAATAATAAATCTAATATACATCAACAATATATATTTTATAAAAATAAAATACTTTTCAAACCAAAAGATTCAATGAGAAGTGAATAGTAGCATTGGTTTACACTTTTGTGTCTTTAATGCTGGGCTTATTATAAGACAGCTGGGTTGTCATATCTGCTTCGGCACTCAGTCTGTTGCGATATGTTGTTTTGCTTGATATATTACAAGAAAATCTGTCCACACACAGATATGCAGTTGAAAGGATATCAGGAACTTCGAGGGATTCTCAGGTCATATTTTGAAAACAGATTGCCTAAAGTTAGTCAAGACAATTTCTTGGAGGGAGGAAGTGAGTCATTAAGCCAAATCAGAGATGATGACAATGACAATGATAATAATAATGATAAAAGCAGTAATAAACAAATACTAAATGGCAGAAAAATGACAAAGAAACATTCAAGGCAATGGTAACATCAGTGGTGAAAGTTGAGGAATAGAACGTAAAATATGTGAAATATCATGACAGATATTTGACCAATGTGAAGTATCATTAGAGAATCAAGCCAGCAGGAGTAATACATCTGTACTGAAGAGAACTAAGAAAAAAAATGTAGATAAATTGAGGGGTTCAGGTGTGGAAGAAACATGGGTTGTGAAATTTCCAAAAGCAATTGAGAGAAAGCATACTTGTATTTATATCTTGTATTAACTTGTTTTCAAATAGTTTTGAGTGAATTATGCTCTACTGATGTTTATGAGCAAGATGATTCTTACTAGTGTAAGTGGAGTTTTAATTATGCAGAACATTTAATAATATCAATGCTTGGGTGTACCAATAAAATCACAGATCACTAGTAGAAATTTTAGCACTCCCCAAAGATCTTCAGTCCATAGTTTAAGAACAATAGGTTTCTTCACAGAGCTAGATTTGAGCAAAGATAACGTCCCAGAGGCATCAGAACAAGGTGTAAATTATACCTTTCTTATATAAAACAATTCTCCATTACTAGAATTATAAAGAGTCTTCAGAGAAGAGATGAGGGATGAATGGTGGATAGATAAATGGAAGAAACTAAGAGATAGATTCTGGATTTTTAATAGAATGGGTAGAAGACACTGGTGGAGTTAAAATAAAACATAGGAGAAAATAAACATGTATTTCTGAATCTGCTTGGAAATATTGTTATCAACTCCTAAATAGAAATTTTAAAAGGAAAAATAAATAAATGGCAATCATTTTGAAGTAGACGGAGATATGAAAATGGTGAATAATAACTACTGCATAGGAAATAATTTGAAACAGAAGGAAAATGATGGTAGAGAGACCAGTAGGGGGTTATTGCCTTAATCTGGGAGTCCAGTAACAAACTAAAGGGTAAATTCACAGTGAAGGCAGAATTTATTGAATTTATTGACTACATCAAAGCCTTTGACAGTGTAGATCACAAAACACTGGAAAATTCTTAAAGAGATGGGAATATCAGACCACCTGACCTGCCTCCTGAGAAATCTGTATGCAGGTCAAGAAGCAACAGTTAGAACTGGACATGGAACAACAGACTGGTTCCAAATAAGGAAAGGAGTACATCAGGCTATATATTGTCACCCTGCTCATTTAACTTATATGCAGAGTACATTATGAGAAATGCCGGACTGGATGAAGGAGGGAATCAAGCTGGAATAAAGACTTCAGGGAGAAATATCAATAACCTCAGATACACAGATAACACCACACTTAGGGCAGAAAGTAAAGAATAACTAAAGAGCCTCTTGATGAAAGTGAAAGAGGAGAATGAAAAAGCTGGCTTAAAACTCAACATTCAAAAAACTAAGATCATGGCATCCAGTCCCATCAATTTCTGGCAAATAGATGGGGAAACAACGGCAACAGTGAGAAACTTTATTTTCTTTGGCTCCAAAATCACTGTAGATGGTGATTGAAGCCATGAAATTAAAAACGATTGCTCCTTGGAAGTAAAGTTATACCAACTTAGACAGCATACTAAAAGGAGAGACATTAGTTTACCAACAAACGTTCATCTAGTCAAAGCTACGGATTTTCCAGTAGTCATGTATGGATGTGAGAGTTGGACTATAAAGAAAGCTGAGTGCCGAATAATTGATTGCTTTTGAACTACGGTGTTGGAGAAGACTCTTGAGAGTCCCTTGGACTGCAAGGAGATCCAACCAGTCCATCCTAAAGGAAATTATTCATTCCAAGGACTGATGCTGAAGCTGAAACTGAAACTCCAATACTTTGGCCACCTGATGTGAAGAGCTGACTCATTGGAAAAGACTGTGATGCTGGGAAAGATTGACGGTGAGAGGAAAAGGGGATGACAGAGGATGAGATGGCTGGATGGCATCACCAACGTGATGGACATGAGTTTGAGTAGGCTCCGGGAGTTGGTGATTGGACAGGGAGGCCTGGTATGCTGCAGTCCATGAAGTCGCAAAGAGTCAGACATGACTGAGAGACTGAACTGAACTGAATGGAAAGACAAACTCTTCCGGGTGGAAGTGGTAGAGGCAGGGAAGAGGGACTAGGTAATAGGGATTTAGAAGTGACCTTCTAATGAAATGGAAAACCCAAGGAGACGCATGCACAAAGAGGGAGCCTCCAGTCCAAGGGTTAAATTTTAAGGAAGATTTGACAAGAGCAATAATGGTGCAGAGGAAGAAAAGAAGTAGTTAAAAATCTAAGAGAGAAAATCTGGAAAGAAACAAGTTGTTTGGAGAGAGGGTTAAACGGGCAAGAAAGGTAGAAACTAGGAGTGCCATTGGTACCTTTCTTATTTTCAACGGAAATGCAAATACTTTTCAAGCATTTAACATGCACAGGGGTACTCTCATGGGCTTTACATCAGTGTTACTCAAAACAGCACTGAGGAACTACCACCATTCAGGGATCTATCCCCTATCAGTCTGCCGTGAGACAAGCACAGAAATGACAGTAACCTTTGCAAAAATGTTATAGCCATTTGACATAGTAACCTCATCTGCTGAATCTAATCATAAAAATTTCTTTTGATTTTTCATTTAATTTTTCCTTAAGGAAAACATTCTTTCCAAAAATGGTCCTTTACCACAGACAGTCTGAAAAGTACAACTTCACAAGCTTTATTTAATTTATTTCTCAAAGCTATGCCATGATGTATTATTCTTAGGGCCACTGTAGAGGTGGAGAGGCACTGAACAAACTGTGAAGTAGTCTGAAATTTAACCTACACAGGCATGTGCAGGCTAAGTCGCTTTAGTCGTGTCCAGTCTTTGAGACCCTATGGACTGTAGCCTGTTAGGCTCCTCTGTCCATGGGATTCTCCAGGCAAGAATAGTGGAGTGCGTTGCCATGCCCTCCTCCAGGGGATCTTCCCGATTCATGGATCGAACCCGTATCTCTTAGTCTCCTGCCTTGGCAGGTAGATTCTTTACCACTAGCACTATCTGGGAAGCCCTACATAGGTTCAGAACATTTAAAACAATGTATGAAGAGAAGGGTTGAGCAGTAGTAGAAGGAGAGAAATTCTTCATAGAATACCACAGTACACTTTCAAGGTATAAAGAAAGTATCACACAAGGAGTGACTCTTTCTAGTCTCCTTTGTGAGTGCAAAGCACGTGGTTGGTTCGATATCTGTGGGCTAAGTCATGAATGTGTATAGAACAATGATAAAACCAACTTGAAAATTAAAAGTATTACTGTTGACTTGTGAGTTATTATTCTCTTTCTCAAATATGTATTGAATGCCTACTACATGTATGACATGGGGCTATGCTGAAAACTGGGCCTTGGGAGCAGGAGATGTTTTAATTGAGCAAAGTAAGCTGATAATTTTTCTAAGCCTCAGTTTCCAAATCTATGTAATGGTCATGGGAATAGAATCTTCCCCAGTTGGAATTAAATGAGGCAGTCCATGTAAAACTCAGTGCAATGTCTTACTAATGCAAAGGCTCAAAAAATAAAAACAGAAATAAATGAGGTGGGAGGAACAAGTGTACTCAGGAGCCTTATATTTTCCCAAGAGGACTAGATAACCATATGGTTAGCTAGACTGGGAAATTCCCCAAGTGCTACTAAAAGCTCTAACCGAATTTGGTACTTTACCATCCTTTTAAATCAGAATCAAGGATTTCAGCCATGCATCGACAATTCAATCTGTTTGATTGATTTTCTTACATCAAAGCTTATATAGGTGTTAATTGCTTGGAGTTGATGTACCTGACTTGCCTGTAATGGACCTCTCTGGCACTCAATAATTTCTAGAGTAATTTCTGTCTCTTCATACTCCTTTCTCTCTGATTCATTCTCACGTTTGATGCTGTCTAGATGACCCTGGGGAAACAGCCTAAGTTCCTTTCAAACTCAACTCTGTAAGACAGTTACAGAATAGACAGAACTGTGCTTTAAGTCTGAAAAAAGAATTCCTAGACAGCTCCTTACACTGTGGGAACATCAGAGTTGCCTGTAACCAATGCCTATCCCCAAAGATGATTTATCCCTGAAAATCTCTCTTTTATTGTTATGTAGACACCAAGAAAACAGATCACAACCAAATTAACACGTCTTTATCCTTTGTGGACCCAACTTTGGTCTGGGCCAAGAAAACAGAAATTCTGCAATACAGACCACACCTAACTTTTGGCAAACAGTACAATGCAAAGATCAATGCAAAATCAATTGCTGAAGTCTACTGACTAGGACTTCTATCTTTATTGGTTCCCAAGAAAGATCAATAAAACATGCCTTGAGTTCTTGTACTCTGAGGTAATATTTGGGTCACAACATCCAACATTCTAACAGTTCAGTCTTAGCTGACTGAACCATTACAGGAGGAAGAAATATCAGAGTGTAAAAAATGAAATACTCAAGGTTTAGAATTTTCTGGAGAACATGTTGGTTGTCTTAGTTACGAAACATGTAGGCTTTTTAAATTTATTACTCTTTCTTATTTTGGGCCTGCTTCTCTGGTGGATCTGTGGTACAGAATCCACCTGCCTTGCAGGAGATGCAGGCTTGATCCCTGAGTCAGAAAGATCCCCTGGAGAAGGAAATGGCAGTTCGCTCCAGTATTCTTGCCTGGGAAATCCCATGGACAGAGGAAACTGGTGGGCTACAGTCCACGGGGTTGCAAAGATTTAGACATGACTGAGTGACTGTGCACATGCACACACACAAAACCAGCTTAGAAGTATTTCACAAATAACTAAAAATACCTATTTTACACTGTTTAACTCCAAAGGATAATTACAGCACATAAAAATTCCTATATGACTTATAAAAACACATATTCCAACTCAGAAATTTGTAATCAACTCATGACCACACTGCCCAGCCTACATCAGTAGCTCTCTAAATATGTGTTAAATCCCATGGACAGCGGAGCCTGGTGGGCTGCAGTTCACGCGTTCGCTAGGAGTCGGACATGACTGAGCGACTTCACTTTCACTTTTCACTTTCATGCATTGGAGAAGGAAATGGCAACCCACTCCAGTGTTCTTGCCTGGAGAATCTCAGGGATGGGGGAGCCTGGTGGGCTGCCGTTTCTGGGGCTGCACAGAGTTGGACACGACTAAAGCGACTTAGCAGCAACAGCAGCAGCAGCAATGCTAAGTAATAAATATTGATTTTTATAAATACTATTTAGGGTACGTATATAAGAATTCTCATAGCCAAATATAATTCTGCATTGCCAATTTTCATCCACATAGGCTAAAAAAATAATTGCATCTCATAAAACATTTTTATTTTAAGTAAAAGCTTAAAAATTCCCAGTAACCCAGAATAACTGCTTTAGGTCCCTGATTATAATTTTATTTTAAATAAAATGCAAATGTGTATGTGACACTCTTACAAAAGTGTTATTAGAGTGTTTAGCTCCAAATTATTTAAGACTTGCCTCTTACTCAAATCTATTATAAAGACTCTTGAAATGGGTTTGTTTATGCCTTATGATTATAGCATAAAAATATCATAAATATAGTTATGGTAAAAGCTTTACTTCTCTTCTTTAAGCGTAATCAGACATTAATTTCTTCAGATTATTTCAGTTATTAGAGAAAAATATGAACACAGGGAAGTTTGTCATACTCTCTCATAATCTCATTTTCAATAAGAAATTAAGTAATATCTCATTGGGCTGTGTGTGTGTGTGTGTGTGTGTGCGTGTGTGCACTCAACAGTGTTTGACTATTCACAACCTCATGGACTCCTGCCAGGCTCCTCTGTTCAAGGAGTTTTCCAGGCAAGAATACTGGGTGGGTTGCCGTTTCCTTCTCCAGTAGATCTTCCTGACCCAGGGATCATACTTGTATCTCCTGCATTGGCAGAAGGATTCTTTCCCACTGGTGCCACCTGGGAAGCCTAGACCTCTCTTTGGTCTAGATGCTAATCTCTGTTTACCTTAACAAACTCAAGAACCAGAAAATTAGCATATAAGGCTTCTGAGTAACCAAGCGTATGTCAGAGTTTGTGCCTTAGTTACTAAGAGTTGTCACTCATTCTTGCCAAGCTTATTTGCTAAGATAGTCACATAACACATTCATGCGTGTGTACATGTGAGTGCATGCATACACACACACAAACGGACTTGGGGATTTGGTTAATCCTCAGCAAAGTGGAAATAGAAAATTAAAACTGAGTATAGCTGACTGAAGACACACTGAAATTCATTCATTCACCCATTAAACAACTGTATTTTAACTGAGCTAAGCGATGTGCTGAGCACAAAGAATAAAATGGTGAACAAAACAGATACTGCTAAAGATCAAGTAGTTTAGTCTAGTAGGCATTCTTTGGTAATGTAATAAACACACAAACTGATGGATACAACACAGCAAAAGTGCAGGAAACTACAAGATTGAAAGCAGAGGGCAGCATGGGGCAGGGCAGGTGGAGAGAATTAGGAAATACTCAGCAATACCTGAACCGTGAACTTCCAGATGTTCAAGCTGGTTTTAGAAAAGGCAGAGGAACCAGAGACCAATGTGCCAACACCCGCTGGATCATCGAAAAAGCAAGAGAGTTCCAGAAAAACATCTATTTCTGCTTTATTGACTATGCCAAAGCCTTTGACTGTGTGGATCACAATAAACTGTGAAAAATTCTGAAAGACATGGGAATACCAGACCACCTGATCTGCCTCTTGAGAAATTTGTGTGCAGGTCAGGAAGCAACAGTTCGAACTGGACATGGAACAACAGACTGGTTCCAAATAGGAAAAGGAGTACATCAAGGCTGTATATTGTCACCCTGCTTATTTAACTTATATGCAGAGTACATCATGAGAAACGTTGGACTGGAAGAAGCACAAGCTGGAATCAAGATTGCTGGGAGAAATATCAATAACCTCAGATATGCAGATGACATCACCCTTATGACAGAAAGTGAAGAAGAACTAAAAGCCTCTTGATGAAGGTGAAAGAGGAAAGTGAAAAAGTTGGCTTAAAACTCAACATTCAGAAAATGAAGATCAGGGTATATAGTCCCATCACTTCATGGGAAATAGGTGGAAACAGTGTCAGACTTTATTTTGGGGGGCTCCAAAATCACTGCAGATGGTGACGGCAGCCATGAAATTAAAAGACACTTACTCCTTGGAAGAAAAGTTATGACCAACCTAGATAGCATATTCAAAAGCTGAGACATTACTTTGCCAACAAAGGTCTGTCTAGTCAAGGCTACTGTTTTTCCAGTGGTCATGTATGGATGTGAAAGTTGGACTGTGAAGAAAGCTGAGCGCCAAAGAATTGATGCTTTTGAACTGTGGTATTGGAGAAGACTCTTGAGAGTCCCTTGGACTGCAAGGAGATCCAACCAGTCCATTCTGAAGGAGATCAGTCCTGGGTGTTCTTTGGAAGGAATGATGCTAAAGCTGAAACTCCAGTACTTTGGCCACCTCATGTAAAGAGTTGACTCATTGGAAAAGATTCTGATGCTGGGAGGGATTGGGGGCAGGAGGAGAAGGGGACGACAGAGGATGAGATGGCTGGATGGCATCACTGACTTGATGGACGTGAGTCTGAGTGAACTCCGGGAGTTCGTGATGGACAGGGAGGCCTGGTGTGCTGCCATTCATGGGGTTGCAAAGAGTCGGACACGACTGAGCGACTGAACTGAACTGAATGATGAAGTGACTCTTGAACTGAAATTAGAAAATAGGCATAAACCAGATAAAGGGATAGAAGAACTCCAGGGAAATGACTGAATAGCCTGTAGGAAAGCTCCTAGGCAGGGGAGCACAGTTCTAGTATCTGAACGCAGATCCATGTAGCTGAAGGGAAAAGATCAGGAGTAATGAGTTATTTGGCAGAGTTGCAATGGCAGGGTAAGCTAGTGATGAAACTTGGGTAGTAGGCTAGTATATACCTTTGGTTTTATCCTAAGAACAATGGGAAGCCACTGAGAAGTAGACACATGAGGAAAAATTCCAGAACAGCTTGATGTCGCTGAAGGCAAAGGAAGAGAATTTTTTCGAAAAAGGAAGGCAATCAAGTAAACAAAAACTAAAAACCACAGTGAAGCAGCTCTCACTAATTGACATCTAAGCTCTTTCGGAGGAGGAACTGGGTGGGAGCCATTGGAGTGGGTTGCAAAGAGCAGACTGTTGCCTACCCAATGGCTATTGCCCTCTTCTTTCTTGTTGACAGATCCTGTCTCCCACCACTGAGGCTAAAGATGCCTTCCTCATAGCTAGGGAATGTTTTCCAGTATTGACCAGTGAAATCTAAGTGACCTCTGCTGGTGGCTTTTTGAAAGGTTTTTCATCCCTTACAGAAATGTGAAAGAAACACTGAGAGATAAAAACAGGTCCTATTTGAGAATATATCCTTAGATCCACTGCAGCTACCTTGTGACCATGAGGGGAAAACCAAGATCACAGAATATCAACACGACTGAGTTGCTAAATTAAACATGCCTAAAAATTGTGGTTCAGCTGGTAAAGAAGCCACCTGCAATGCAGGAGACCTGGGTTTGATCCCTGCGTTAGGAAGATACCCTGAAGAAGGGAATGCCTACTCACTCCAGCATTCTGGCCTAGAGAATGCCTTGGACTTGTGTAGTCCATGGGGTCACAAAGAGTCCAACATGACTGAGCAACTTTCACTTTCAATTTCAAAAATACTTCAGGGGCTTCCCAGGTGATACAGTGCTAAAGAATCCACCTGCCAATTCATGATACACAAAGACGCAGGTTCGATCCCTGGGTCAGAAAGATCCCCTGGAGTAGAAAATGGTAACCCACTCCAGTATTCTTGCTTGAAATATTTTTTCACAGACAGAGGGGCCTGGCAGGCTACAGTCCATGGGTTGGCAAAGAGTTGGACACAACTGAGTGACTGTGCATGTGTGCACACCCACACACACACAAATATTTAAGTATGCAAAGAAATCACCTGATGTAGAAAAATCAATTATCATTTTTAAGTCACTTATAGCTGGGCATTTAATAACTTGCTACCAAAAGAATCACGTCTCAGTTAAGTGGATGAAGAACTGCCTGGGTGATAACTGGAAGTGGAGAGTTTAGACTGCTGTTGAAAATGACTGAATTATGGAACAGTGGGGAAGCTGCTGGATCTGGAGTTTAGGGAGAGATTTGTGTTTTTTATTTGTTTGGTTGGTTAATTTTTGCTTTTAAGAGAGAAAAGTTAGAATAGGAAAAAGGAGTCCAGAATGGCAGTGGCTAAAAGACAAAGAAGGGAAAAGCCCACGAAAATAGAACAAAGGAAGGTCTGAGGACCAGAGTGAGAACCTCAGGTGAAACAAACAGCCCTCCTGGCTAGCTCAATTTACATATGGCAGGCTCAGGAAGAGGAGAAAAAACACATAAAAAGAGGAGCAAAAATTGAGCCTCTGGCTTCTCTTCGAGTCTTTTGAGTCGGCCCACCTTCACACTTCAAGGATGCATTTTCCTTTGCTTGCCAAATAAAACTGAGCTATAACACTGGTCCATCCGTTGCTTCAAATTTTTGCTGCAGCGAGACAGACCAGGGAAATTACAAACTCCCCCAACATCTATGGTTCCATTTCTCGGATTTAACCTGGCTGAAATAACCTCGCTCGGCCCCTCAAGGTGGAGGCCGAGCACAGCAGAAGCCCAATTCAGCGAAAGCTCCCACGGTGGAAGCTGAACATGAAGAAAACCCAGTGCAATGGAAATGACAAGAAGCCCAGCCTTCTGGAAACCAGAACAGCAAAAACAAACTCGCTCACGCTTCTCAGTCTCAGATTCCAGAAGACATCCTGTTGGGGTAGGAAGTCCTTGCTTCTGTGGCTGGAAGGACATATGGCTAACAAAATCTTAATTCCCTTACAATCTCTCGATATAGAGAAGACAAATGATACAGAGAAAAAAATAATCAACTTTAGCATAAGCTTCATGAAACTGAAAGGAGAGGGTATGTACAGCCCCACAGGACACAGGATACCATTCCCTCTTCCTTAAATCATTTTCTTTCTGGGTTTTGCTGGGTGTTCCCCCCCCCTCACAAAATCACTTTGCTAAATTTAAGAATCATATTTCAGAAAATATTTAATTTTTTTAACTTTTAATTTTGTATTAGGATATAGCAAATTAACAGGCAATGCTATGATACTTTCAGGTAAACAGGGAGGAGACTGAACCATACATTTACCTGTATCCTTTCTCCCCCAAACTCCTCTCCAATCCAGACTGTCACATAACACTGGACAGAGTTCCACGTGCTACACAGTAGGTCCTTGTCGGTTATCCATTTTAAACATAGCAGTGTGTACATGTCCATCCCAAACTCCCTAACTATCCCTCCCCCCCAGCGACCATAAACTTATTCTCCAAGTCTGTGAGTCTGCTTCTGTTTTGTAAGTTCATCTGTATCATTTCCTTTTAGATTCCACATGTAAGGGGTGTCATATAATATTTCTCCTCTGTATGACTTCACTCAATATGATATTCTCTAGGTCCATACAAGTTGTTGCAAATGGCATTATTTCCTTCTTTTTAATAGCTAAGTAATATTCCATTGTATAAATGTACCACATATTCTTTATTCATTTCTCTGCTGTTTGTTTTTATGTTTGTTTTTTTTTTTTAACATTCATGTCACAAACACTCCTGGTTTCCTTCCTACTTCACTATCAGCTTATTCTTACTCTCCTATGTTGTCTATAAGAGAGTTGTCTGTATGTTGTCTCCTATGTTATCTTTGTAGGATCTCTCAAAGGGGGCTTAATCCTTAATCCTCTTCTTTATAGTTTCCATAGCTTTGCTACTGCTACTGCTGCTAAGTCACTTCAGTCTTTAATTACCATCAGTATACCAATGACATTTAAATGTGTATTTCAGGTCTTAATTCACCACTGACTGCTTCACTATCTCCTAAATATGTCTACTTCTTTGCCTCACAGACATCTGTCCTGATCCACAATTACCAATTACCTTCACTCCCCCATTCCCCCACACACATGCAAAATTCAGGGATTTCTTCTATTTCCAGGCTTTCACTCTTGTGTAAATACCAATCTCATCTATCTGCTTGTTTAAATCAAAGACCTGGAAGGATCCCTGATTCCTCTTTTTCACCATCCCCAACTCCTCCCATATTCGATCAATCAATCAGAAAGCCTTATTGGCATTACTTTACACATACCCAGATTCAGTCTACTTCTCTCTCCATAGTCTCCACTCTAGTCCAAGCCACCATCATCTCTCACAAGAGGACTATGAATATTTTTCTGCTTCTGTTTCCCTGGCCAAAATTCAGTCTCCAGGTAGCATCCAAAGTTGTCTTTGTACAGTTGTCAGTACAGATAAGCTCAAGTCACTTCCTCATTTAAAACCTCATCTCCAGGGGATTTTCTCAACCCAGGGATAGAACCCAGGTCTTTTGGGGAATATAGATTCTGTGAATACCAGACCCTACAAAATCTGCACAACCACTGCAGCCAGTCTGCTTCAGAGCTTTGATACTTACTTTTCTCTCTTAATGGTACTGTTTCCCCTGATCTCTGAATGGCCTGACTTCTCAGCTCCAAATATACTTAGTAATGATGACAATAATTTACATCATAAAAAGTAAACTAAATAAGATGAAATATGACAATTTTGAAATAGCAGAAAGTGGTAGAAAATGGTAACTGAATGAAGGATATAGAAATGTTCTGTATCACTTTCGCAACTTCTCTAACTTAAAAAGTTGAAAAGTAAAGCCTGAATTACTTCTTTAAAAAGTAAAATTTGAATATAGCAGTGAGTACATGTCAATCCTAAACTCCCAATCTATCCCACCCCTAATATTTAATGAGACATGGTAAAATGATGATGATAGCTGATCATCTACTCCCTTCCCCCAAATTATTCTCTACTCTTCTCTTCCTTGTTCTGTGCTTTGGAAAGATGACATCCCATGATGGCCCCACCTAAACTCTCTTATCCCTGAATTCTGGCTGGGTGTCCTGATAATGAACAGTGCCAGGAGACTGAAGGGTGGGACAAGAGAGGTCAAGGTATTGTCCACACTCCCATCTCCAGTTTCTTCCCTTTCAAGACACTCTTCAAACAGTGGCAGAGTTTCTCTATCACCTCAGTTCTTGTTAGGGGGGATCCTCAACCACAGTTACTGCTCCCTCCCATAGTCTCTGGTAAGTAACAACATTCCTTCTCTTTGTCCCTTTAGGCTTAAAGGCAGTAATGCCTTCCTATTGTTGCTATTATCTGGGTGATCTGCCATGTCCTGAGAGTTCCCTTAGCTGAGTCCACACCTCTACAAACACCCGGCTTATTAAACCCTCTTCAGTTGAACTCTTTTGAGTATGCTAATTGATCTTTGACCAATATAATAGCTATGACCATCAAACAATTACTACAATCCAGGCACTGCTCTAAACACACTGCATATATTTAATCTTCACATTAACCTTAGTATAAAGGTTTTATTAAGGCTCCAACTTTACAAATACCAAGGAAACTCAGCAACAGAGTTTAACTTTCTCAAGGCTTCCCAGTCAATAAGCAGTAGAATTTGGATCTCGCTCTACATTCTTAATCACCAAACTGTATTACTGCCCAAGAAGCATCATTCCTTGCCACCCTATTCAGTGCTGCCTTCTCCCACACCTGTTTTATTCTTTTCCTAGGAACTATCATTTTTTAAATTATATTTTATATTTAATTTATATGGGAGTTTATTCTTGGCCTCTACTATAGAATGATAACTCCATGAGACCAGAAAACTAGTTTGGCTTATTCATATCTATACACACAATGCATAAAATACAGTTTATATATTTTAAGTTTTCAACAAAATATGACTTTCATTTTAATGCTACACTAAGAAATTTGAATATGAATGTTGGCAAGAAAGCTGACAGAATTTTTACCTGATAGCATTTATTTTCTCCATAAAGCAGAAAGAGGGGTCATTTGTTGACAGTAATAGGGAGAACAGACAGACCAAATATCTGCTAAAAGTGGAGAAATCTTTTGAGGGCTCTTAAATCTTTTGCATGGAGCAGGACACTAGAGAAAGGCAGGAGAATTGTTTAGGCCATGCTGAGAGCTCAGCTGAGGTTGGTCAGTATTAATTTAAAGTGTTCCAAACTTCTCTGTTTTCTGATTCCCTTCAACAGTGTTCAGGTGCCCTGGTGCAAACACAAAGAAAACAGACCCTAGTGGAATCAACCAAGAATGTAAAAGAAGGCTGCTGATCTATTAAAAGCACAATGGTTCCGAAGGCTTATCGATCTGAAGCCATTTAGCATGGAAGAAACCGTCCAACATACCTTAGGAGGATCTAAAAGAATTAGTGTATTACTGCAGAGGGTAACAACTGAGCTCACTGCATGGGGAGGGCAACAAGCTCAGAACTGGAGTCAGCTCAGTCATTTGTTAATACTAGCTGTGTGATCATTGGCAAAATACCTAATCTCTCCAAGTCTCAGGTTTTGTTTGTATAATTTGAAACATGTATGCCTTTTTGAGGAGTTATTTTGAGCCTGGGAATTAAATTTTAACTAACCTAGGAATGTCATACATATAAAACAGATCTCTCTACTATAATACCAGATGAAAGAAAAGTCACTGACAGGAAACCATGATGGTTCTTCACAGAATTTTTTTTTCATGTATTTCCTTATAGTTTTCATATCTGAAGCAGAACAAAACACTAAAGAAAAAAATTTTAATAATTTAAGTAAGCTGTTTAATTTAAATTAAATAAGCTAAATAATTTAAATAAAATAAATAAGCTATACAATAATATATATATGAATTAATCATCTTAGTATGATTTCAGACACTACTGAGTGACTGAACTGAACTGAACTGATTCCACAGCCTATAGTTGTGAATATAAAGCTTTTGAAGCCAGGCAGAATAATAAAAAAATAAAATAATAGAACAAGGGCATTTTCAAATATTAACCATTTTGATCATTACCCATTTACTTCAGGGCAGCCAAACTGAAGAAGGTAAAATAAGCAAGATAGACTTTGGGGCTTTTGATTTTATTTTTACAAAATGTTAAGAGTCAGGGGCAGGAAGTTTTTAAAGACTAAAATCTATACATTTGTACTTAAAGTAACAGTCATAAAACATGGATCATAAATGAACTATGCAAAAGTTACCTTGTCAAGATTAGAAGAGAATGGCAGTAGTAAAGGTGGAATAAATGTATCCTGGACTTGCATGAAATTACATCAGTGGCTCATTTAACTCAAGCAGAAGCCTAAGCTTCATCTTCCATTTTATGGCTATTAGAGTCTATCCATTCTGATGAGCAGCACTGCCTGCTCTCCTTCTGCTACACAGACAAGTAGCCACAGAAATCTATCAATCATTTTATTAGACATATAACATAATATCAAATATGAAATAAATTTCATAACAACTTAAAAAAGAGGATAGTGAACTTTCTGAAAAGATGTCTTAAATCAGAGTTTTATGAAGAGGACTGTAATTTTGAATTTCAATAATTTTTATATTATTTTCCAATAATAGCTCCAAGATAGGCTAAAAGGTGAACAATATGTGTTATATTTTTCAAACTGTATTTTTTGAAGATTTTTTCAAGGTAAAATTCTATAATTACGAGCACACAAATACCAAAATGTCAATAGAATCATTTATAGCTTATTAGCCAAGAAAGTATGTGCACTGGTCAGTTAACTCATTATTTACAGAGTGATATGCTATCCATGAATAATTATGAGTAGGTTCAAATGATCAGCATCAAAAGTGAAATACCTTGTAAGAATCTGATTCCTTCTCATTTTTTATAGCATTACAATGTTCAACACTAAATGGTTATGAGTTTAACTTGCATAACATTCTTTCTACTGAAAAACAATAAAATTATTCTCTAGAAAAAATTTCCAGCTTACCAGTAATGTTTATACTTTCTTCCTCCCTAAGCAATAAGCCACGAGATTAAAAGATGTTTGCTCCTTGGAAGAAAAGCTATGACAAACCTCGACACTGTATTAAAAAGCAGAGACATCACTTTGTCAACAAAAGTCCATCTAGTTAAAACTAAGGTTCTTTGCAGTAGTCATGTATGGATAAGAGAACTGGACCATAAAGAAGACTGAGTGCCAAAGAACTGATGCTTTTTAACTGTGGTGCTAGAGAAGACTCTTGAGAGTCTCTTGGACTGCAAGGAGATCAAACCTGTCAATCCTAAAGGAAATCAACCCTGAATATTCATTGGAAGGACTGATGCTGAAGCTGAAACTCGAATACTTTGGCCACCTGATGTGAAAAGCTAACTCATTAGAAAAGACCCTGATGCTGGGAAAGATTGAAGGCAGAAGGAGAAGGTGACAACAGAGGACAAGATGGTTGGATGGCATCATCGACTCAATGGACATGAGCTTGAGGAAGCTCCAGGAGTTGGCGATGGACAGGGAAGCCTAGTGTGCTGCAGGCCATGGGGTCACAAAGAGTTAGACACGACTGAGCAATTAAACTGAACTGAACTGTACTCATCCAATTTTAAAAACATACATTAATAATAATGAACCCTTATGTGGTAGCATAAATAACATGTTCTTTTTGAAAAATAACGAATTTCCAAAACAGGGAGATCAAACCAATCAATCCTAAAGCAAATCAACCCTGAATATTCATTGGAAGGACTGATGTTGAAGCTGAATTTCCAATACTTTGGCCACCTGATGCGAATAGCTGACTCAGAAAAGACACTGATGCTGGGAAAGATTGAGGGCAGGAGGAGAAGGGAACAACAGAAGAAGAGATGGTTGGACGGCATCACTGACTCAAGGGACATGAGTTTGAGCAAACTCTGGGAGACAGTGCAAGACAGGGAAGCCTGGCATGCTGCAGCCCATGGAGTCCCAAAGAGTCAGACTTAGCAATTGAACCACAGTGTGTATATCCTAGTTTTTCAATCAAGCCATACTATAATTAATTAGGCAGAGTAAAAATTGTAGAAGATTTATAACTATTACTAAAAAGAGACAAAATTAATATTCTTCAATTCAAGAACACTAGGTTTCATTTTCTCTCCAATCCTTATCATAAAATCTTGTTAAAATTTATAGAATAAATCAGGTACCTTTCAAAAGAATAAATTTTTTTTGTTTTCATATAACCCTGAAAATATATTTTATAGTTGTTTCAAATCTAATGTTGCTGCTGCTGCTGCTGCTAAGTCGCTTCAGTCGTGTCCAACTCCGTGCAACCCCATAGACTGCAGGCCACCAGGCTCCCCTGTCCCTGGGATTCTCCAGGCAAGAACATCGGAGTGGGCTGCCATTTCCTTCTCCAATGCATGAAAGTGGAAAGTGCAAGTGAAGTCGCTCAGTCGTGTCCCACCCTCAGCAACCCCATGGACTGCAGCCTACCAGGCTCCTCCGTCCATGGGATTTTCCAGGCAAGAGTACTGGAGTGGGTTGCCATTGCCTTCTCCGAAATCTAATGTTAAGACTCATTAATTACTTAAAATATACAAGAAAACTGAAGTGAAATTTAAACCCTTTAACAAGGACATCTGTATACAGTTATTTATGTGGCAATAAAGTTACAAAAATTATTCTCTCCTTCTGTAGATTTCTGTAGGAGTCTCTCCTTCCTTGGAGAACACTGCACATTTTTCATGTTACACATTATTTTTAGATGAATACAAGGAAAATGTGGTCTACTTTATTAAAAGGAAGAGACTAAATCAAGTTAACCATATAATGAAAATAATGAGAAAGGTTTAAATGGTAAACATAATGAGAAAGGTTTAAATGGGAAAAGGTTTAAAAGGTTAAATAGTGAGAAAGGCTTAAATTTCAAAGGGGAAAAGTAACCACTCAACACATTTTAAATACAATTATAATAACTCAATACGCTTCATATATTGAAAATCCTTTCTAGTTCTTTATAGCATTGCAATTTTAAATATTTAATGATTTTAAAATCAAGAGTGAAATGACAATGCACTCAACATAAGTCATTGCAAGAATACTGGGTGACAAAGTTAAGTTCTCCAATGCTGTTGGCATTTTTCCAGCCTACAAAGACACATTCATTCCTCCAACTTAAAAGTAATTGCTGTTTATATATACTTTTGCATAATCTGAATCCAAGTGTCATGATTTTGAAGTTAAAAGGGCTAATACGCACTTCTGCTTTCTATAATAAAAATAGGTTTATTTCAAAATACTAAAATTAGATTAATGCAGAAGCATCCAGGCATTTACAATCAGGGCCTGGTAGCTTAAAAGTTTAACATACACTTCACATACTTGCAGGTGCAGACAGAGCACTTTTAATAGAATAAAATAAACTTCAGCTTCTCCAAATGCATGGAACCAGCACATTTCCCCTTGTATTATCCATCCTGGTATATACATATTTCATAGGAAGAGAAGCATAAGACATTATGCAACCTCCAGGTAATTCTGTATGCTGCTGCTGCTGCTGCCAAGTCGGTTCAGTCATGTCCGACTCTGTGTGACCTCACAGACAGCAGCCCACCAGGCTCCGCCAGCCCTGGGATTCTCCAGGCAAGAACACTGGAGTGGGTTGCCATTTCCTTCTCCAATGCGTGAAAGTGAAAAGTGAAAGTGAAGTCGCTCAGTCGTGTCCCACCCTCAGCAACCCCATGGACTGCAGCCTACCAGGCTCCTCCATCCATGGGATTTTCCAGGCAAGAGTACTGGAGTGGGTTGCCATCGCCTTCTCTGAATTCTTCTGTATAGTTTCCTATATATTTCTTATTTAATTCCCATTCATTGCTAGGATTAAATTCCATGAGTTTATAACCATTTCTTAATATAATCTTCAAAGTCAATAGTGCGCCTTAACAGGTTTGGAAGTTCATTCTCCAAGCTTTACACTAGTGCTTCCTAAACAATTATTAAAGAGAAAACTAGAGTCTGAGATGTGTGTTATGGGGGAAAAAATTTTTTTTCCCTTTCTGCAAATAAACATTGTTCCTTAAGCATTAAGCAGACCTCAGCAAGCTCATCTTTCCAGGTCTTCTCAGAGCCTACAATATGCTAATGCCTACATCCTTGCTTACATTCAAGGAGAGGATAGGGTATGTAACATTTCTCGAGCATCTTTGATCAAGAAAATCTAAGAAAAATGAACCCAAGCCATGTCTCTACTGAATGTAATTTGGGAAATGCTGGAAATTGTTTCCAGGTAAGTCTATTTTTGAAGAACTTCAGAAAATAGAATTCTAAAAACGTCCACATGGAAACAGTCTTTTTTTTTTTTTTTAACTTTTCTCACTAACATACATCACTGTTCCCTCTTCTTACATTCAAAGAAAAAAAAGGAACATTCGGTCCCCATTAATCCCCTGAAGGCAAATTGTACCTTCATCTCTCTACTGAATAATTCTAATTCCTTTAAGGTTTCTTCAGAGCTCCCATTTTAAAACTCTTGAGTCATTTTTAATACTTCCTAAATCTTCTACAGTTTGTCTATAACTTTCTTAAAAATGGTAACCCTAAACTTTGAAAATAAAACTATAAAAATAAGTAAAAGCTTTTCTCAATGATTCCTAATTAGCAACAGATATCAGGATCATGTTCATTTTGTAGGATCATGTTATTTTTTTTTTAAGTGTTATACACTGCTTAGGAAAGGCTGCATACTATGTCTGTCTATAATCCCAGCACCAGTGATATAGCCCAGAATCTAGAGAATTTTTTCTGAAGAAAGTAGGCAGGTCTCTTTCATTTGCTCATCTCCTTCATTTCTTTCATTTACTTATCTCCTTCATTTCTGTCATTTTTAATTATATTATTTTAATAGGAAAGACAATATGTATATGATTCAGCTTGTCAATACCTTATTTAAACTGTACTTTTGTCCCTGGTGGCTCAGAGGTTAAAGTGTCTGCCTGGAATGCGGGAGATCCGGGTTCAATCCCTGGGTCGGGAAGATCTCCTGGAGAAGGAAATGGCAATCCACTTCAGTACTCTTGCCTGGAGAATCCCATGGAGGGAGGAGCCTGGTAGGCTACAGTCCACGGAGTCGCAAAGAGTCAGACACAACTGAGCGACTTCACTCGCTTCACTTTGTCTTAACCAGGCAATTGGATTTCCATTAGAGAAACTTTACTGCACAATTTATGTATCCAGAACATAAGATTTTCTCCACTGTCAAATGAATACAGTTTGGATTTCAAAACAGAGTCCAAAGGAAGAAAAGAGATAAAAATGAAATTTACCTCAAAATAACAAAGTGATCAAAGGTATATTCCTATTGCCTCAAGAGAAAACGATATTAATGTGTACCTGCTATAAACCCCAAACTAATGAATCCTTGAGAACTAACCTCTCTTGATATTGTCTGAAGTATTAAAAGCAAATTTTAAAATACCACACTCTATAATCTATGGGGACTAGATATTTGGGAGTTCAGTTTTAAGGGCTGAACTGCAGAAGGAAACAGACTGCTAAATTGATAGCTGGTGCAAAATACAGAGCTGGTGGCAGAGATGGTGGTAGCAGTCGTTGATGGGTGACTGACATAGGGAAGGCAGAGTCAAGGAAGGCAAGGATGGCAGACCAGGAAGCAGCAGGACCATGTGCATGTAGTGAGGAAGGGAGTGGAAAGGGTGGGGATGGCTGTGGTAAAAAAAAAAGCCATTAGCAGAGGCTAAGGCATGAGTGTCCTATCTTTTTTGCCTTTTCATGCTATTCATGGGGTTCTCAAGGCAAGAATACTGAAGTGGCTTGTCATTCCCTTCTCCAGTGGACCACATTTTGTCAGAACTCTCTACCATGACCAGTTCGTCTTGGGTGGACCTACACAGTATTGCTCATAGTTTCATTGAGTCAGACAAGGCTGTCGTCCATGTGATCAGTTTGGCGAGCTTTCTGTGATTGTGGTTTTCATTCTGTCTGCCCTCTGATGAATAAGGTTTATGTAGCTTATGGAAGCTTCCTGATGGGAGAGACTGACTGGGGGAAACTGCCTCTTGTTCTGATGGGTGGGCCATGCTCAGTAATTCTTTAATCCAATTTTCTGTTGATGGGCTGGGCTGAGTTCACGCCCTGTTGTTTGGATGAGGCCAAACTGTTGACCCACACCTCACCAGACACTCCTGGACACTCACAGGCAAGTCTGGCTCAGTCTTCCACTGGCCTCCAAAAGTCAAATTCCCTGAGAGTTCTCAGTCCCTTTGCCGGATCCCCAGGTTGGGAAAAACTGTTGCAGGTCCTAGAAAACCACTAGACCATTTAGGTATGACCTAAATCAAATCCCTTAAGATTATACAGTGGAAGTAACAAACAGATTCAAGGGAATAGATCTGAAGAGTGTCTGAAGAACTATGGGTATGGACAGAGATTCTTGACATTGTACAGGAAGCAGTGATCAAGACCATCCCCAAGAAAGGGAAATGCAAAAAGGCAAAATGGTTGTCTGAGGAGGGCTTACAAATAGTTGAGAAAGGAAGAGAAGTGAAAGGCAAAGGAAAAAAGGAAAGATACACCCATCTGAATGCAGAGTTCCAAAAAAGAGCAAGAAGGGATAAGAAAGCCTTCCTCAGTGATCAACGCAAAGAAATAGGGGAAAACAATAGAATGGGAAAGACTAGAGATCACTTCAAGAAAATTAGAGATACCAAGAGAATATTTCATGCAAAGATGGGCACAATAAAGGACAGAAGTGGTATGGACCTAACAGAAGCAGAAGATATTAAGAAGAGGTAGCAAAAATATACAGAAGGAAATATACAAAAAAGATCTCCATGACACAGATAACCACGATGGTGTGATCACTCCCCTAGAGCCAGATATCCTGGAGTCCAAAGTCAGGTTGGCATTAGGAAGCATCACTATAGACAAAGCTAGTGGAGGTGATGAAATTCCAGCTGAGTTATTTCAAGTCCTAAAAGATGATTCTGTTAAAGTGCTACATTCAATATGCCAACAAATTTGGAAAACTCAGCAGTGGCCACAGGACTGGAAAAGGTCAGTTTTCAGTCCAATCCCAAAGAAAAGCAATGACAAAGAATGTTCAAACTACCACACAACTGCACTCATCTCACATGTGAGTTAAGTATTGCTCAAAATTCTCCAAGCCAGGCTTCAACAGTACATAAACCAAGAACTTCAGATGTTCAAGCTGGATTTAGAAAAGGCAGAGGAACCAGATCAAATTGCCAACATCTGCTGGATCATAGGAAAAGCAAGAAGAGTTCCAGAAAAACAACTACTTCTGCTTTACTGACTATGCCAAAGCCTTTGACTGTATAGATCACAACAAACTGTGGAAAATTCTTAAAGAGATGGGAATACCAAGGCACCTCACCTGCCTCCTGACAAGTCTGTATGTAGGTCAAGAAGCAGCAGTTAGAACCAGACATGGAACAACAGACTGGTCCCAAATTGGGAAAGGAGTACATCATGGCTATATACTGTCACCCTGCTTATTTAACTTATACGCAGAGTACACCATACAAAATGTATTATGGTATATGTATTGAATACGTACAAAATGTATGTATTCTTGCTGGGCTGGATGAAGATTGGAATCAAGCTGGAATCAAGATTGCCGGGAGAAACAACAATAACTTCAGATATGCAGATGTTATCTCCCTTATGGCGGAAAGCAAAGATGAACTGAAGAGCCTCTTGAACAAAGTGAAAGAGGAGAGTGAAAAAGCTGGCTTAATACTCACCATTCAAAAAACAAAGATCATGGTATCTGGTCCCATCACTTCATGGCAAATAGATGGGGAAACAATGGAAACAGCAACAGAATTTATTTTCTTAGGCTCCAAAATCAATGCTGATGGGGACTGCAGCGATGAAATTAAAAGACACTTGCTCCTTGGAATAAAAACTATGACCAACCTACACTGCATATTAAAAAGCAGAGACATTACTTTGTGAGTTCAGTTCAGTTCAGTTGCTCAGTCATGTCCGACTCTTTCTGATCCCATGAATTGCAGCACGCCAGGCCTCCCTGTCCATCACCAACTCCCGGAGTTCACTCAGACGTCCATTGAGTCAGTGATGCCATCCAGCCATCTCATCTTCAGTCATCCCCTTCTCCTCCTGCCCTCAATCCCTCCCAGCATCAGAGTCTTTCCAATCAGTCACCTCTTTGCATCAGGTGGTCAAAGTATTGGAGTTTCAGCTTTAGCATCAGTCCTTCTAAAGAACATCCAGGACTGATCTTTAGAATGGACTGGTTGGATCTCCTTGCAGTCCAAGGGACTCTCAAGAGTCTTCTCCAACATCACAGTTCAAAAGCATCAATTTTTCAGTGCTCAGCTTTCTTCACAGTCCAACTCTCACATCCATACATGACCACTGGAAAAACAGTAGCCTTGACTAGACAGACCTTTATTGGCAAAGTAATGTCTCTGCTTTTGAATATGCCCTCTAGGTTGGTCAGGACTTTCCTTTCAAGGAGTAAGTGTCTTTTAATTTCATGGCTGCTATCACCACCTGCAGTGATTTTGGAGCTTAGAAAAATAAAGTCTGACACTGTTTCCACTGTTTCCCCATCTATTTCCCAAGAAGTGATGGAACCAGATGCCATGATCTTAGTTTTCTGAATGTTGAGCTTTAAGCCAACTTTTTCACTCTCCTCTTTCACTTTCATCAAGAGGCTTTTGAGTTCCTCTTCACTTTCTGCCATAAGGGTGGTGGCATCTGCATATCTGAGGTTACTGATATTTCCCCCCGCAATCTTAATTCCAGCTTGTGCTTCTTCCAGCCCAGCATTTCTCATGATGTACTCTGCATATAAGTTAAATAAGCAGGGTGACAATATACAGCCTTGACGTACTCCTTTTCCTATTTGGAACCAGTCTGTTGTTCCATGTCCAGTTCTAACTGTTGCTTCCTAACCTGCATATAGGTTTCTCAAGAGCAGGTCAGGTGGTCTTGTTTACCCATCTCTTGAAGAATTTTCCACAGTTTATTGTGATCCACACAGTCAAAGGCTTTGGCATAGTCAATAAAGAAGAAATAGATGTTTTTCTGGAACTCTTTTGCTTTTTTGATGATCCAGCAGATGTTGGCAATTGATTTCTGGTTCCTCTGCCTTTTCTAAAACCAGCTTGAACATCTGGAAGTTCACGGTTCATGTACTGCTAAAGCCTGGCTTGGAAATTTTGAGCATTACTTTACTAGCATGTGAGATGAGTGCAATTGTGCAGTAGTATGAGCATTCTTTCACATTGCCTTTCTTTGGGATTGGAATAAAATCTGACGTCTTCCAGTCTTGTGGCCACTGCTGGGTTTTCTAAATTTGCTGGCATATTGAGTGCAGCACTTTCACAGCATCATCTTCCAGGATTTGAAATAGCTCAACTAGAATTCCATCACCTCCAGTAGCTTTGTTCGTAGTGATGCTTTCTAAGGCCCATTTGACTTCACATTCTAGGATGTCTGGCTCTAGGTGAGTGATCATACCATCGTGATTTTCTTGGTCGTTAAGCTTTTTTGTACAGTTCTTCTGTGTATTCTTGCCACCTCTTCTTAATATCTTCTGCTTCTGTTAGGTCCATGCCATTTCTCTCCTTGATCGAGCCCATCTTTGCATGAAATGTTCCCTTGGTATCTCTAATTTTCTTGAAGAGTTCTCTAGTCTTTCCCATTCTGCTGTTTTCCTCTATCTTTGCATTGATCACTGAGGAAGGCTTTCTTATCTCTCCTTGCTTTTCTTTGGAACTCTGCATTCAGATGCTTATATCTTTCATTTTATCCTTTACTTTTTGCTTCTCATCTTTTCACATCTATTTGTAAGGCTTCCCCAGACAGCCATTTTGCTTTTTTGCATTTCTTTTCCATGGGGATGGTCTTGATCCCTGTCTCCTGTACAATGTCATGAACCTCATTCCATAGTTCATCAGGCACTCTACCTATCAGGTCTAGTCCCATAAATCTATTTCTCACTTCCACTGTACAATCATAAGGAATTTGATTTAGGTCATACCTGAATGGTCTAGTGGTTTTCCCTACTTTCTTTAATTTAAGTCTGAATTTGGCAATAAGGAGTTCATGGTCTGAGCCACAGTCAGCTCCCGGTCTTGTTTTTGCTGACTGTATAGAGCTTCTCCATCTTTGGCTGCAAAGAATATAATCAGTCCTGTCAGTGTTGACCATCTGGTGATGTCCATGTGTAGAGTCTTCTCTTGTGTTGTTGGAAGAGGGTGTTTGCTATGACCAGTGCATTCTCTTGGCAAAACTCTATTAGCCTTTGCCCTGCTTCATTCCGTATTCCAAGGCCAAAATTGCCTGTTACTCCAGGTGTTTCTTGACTTCCTACTTTTGCATTTCAGTCCCCTATAATGAAAAGGACATCTTTTTTGGGTGTTAGGTCTAAGAGGTCTTGTAGGTCTTCATAGAACTGTTGAAGTTCAGCTTCGTCAGCATTACTGGTTGGGGCATAGACTTGGATTACTGTGATATTGAATGGTTTGCCTTGGAAACGAACAGAGATCATTCTGTTGTTTTTGAGATTGCATCCAAGTACTGCTTTTTGGACTCCTTTGTTGACCATGATGGCTATTCCATTTTTTCTAAGGGATTCCTGTAGTACATATAATGGTCATCTGAGTTAAATTCACCCATTTTAGTCCATTTTAATTCACTGATTCCTAGAATGTTGACATTCATTCTTTCCATCTCCCATTGGAAGTGTTTGACCACTTCCAATTTGCCTTGATTCATGGACCTAACATTCCAGGTTCCTATGCATCACTCTCTTTGCAGCATCAGACCTTGCTTCTATCACCAGTCACATCCACAACTGGGTACTGTTTTTGCTTTGGCTCCATCCCTTCATTCTTTCTGGAGTTATTTCTCCACTGATCTCCAGTAGCATATTGGGCACCTACCGACCTGGGGAGTTCCTCTTTTAGGATCCTATCATTTTGCCTTTTCATACTGTTCATGGGGTTCTCAAGGCAATTTTGCCATTCCCTTCTCCAGTGGACCACATTTTGTCAGACCTCTCCACCATGACCCGGCCATCTTGGGTGGCCCCACACAGCATGGCTTAGTTTCACTGAGTTAGAGAAGGCTGTGGTCTGTGTGATTAGATTGACTAGTTTTCTGTGATTGGTTTGTGTGTCTGCCTTCTGATGCCTCTCGGAACACCTACCATCTTACTTGGGTCTCTCTTACCTTGGACGTGGGGTATCTCTTCATGGCTTCTCCAGCAAAGAGCAGCCAGTGCTCCTTACCTTGGATGAGGGATATCTCCACGTCCAAGCAGCGGTGGCTGCACGGCCGCAGGAGGGCCGAGAGGAGCTACTCCAGTTCAAGGTCATAAGGGGTGGCCATGAGGAGATACTTTGCCAACAAAGGTCCTTCTAATCAAAGCTATGTTTTAGCCAGTAGTCATTTATAGGTGTGAGCACATCCATAAAGAAAGTTGAGTGCCAAAGATTTGATGCTTTTAAACTGTAGTGTTGGAGAAGACTCTTGAGAGTCCCTTGGACTGCAAGGAGATCCAACCAGTCCATTAAAGGAAATCAGTCTTGAATATTCATTGGAAGGACTGATGTTGAAGCTGAAGCTCCAATACTTGGCAACCAGATGAAAAGAACTGATTCCCTGGAAAAGTCCCTGATGCTGGGAAAGTTTGAAGGCAGGAGGAGAAGGGGATGACAAAGGCTGAGTGGTTGGATGGCATCACTGACTTGATGGACCTGAGTTTCAGCAAGCTCCAGGAGTTGGTGATGGATAGGGAGGCCTGGTCTGATAGTGCAGGGGACATGGGTTCAGTCCCTAGTCTGAGAAGATCCCACATGCCACGGAGCAACTAAGCCCATGCACCAAACCACTGAGTCTGTGCTCTAGAGCCTGTGCTCTGCAACAAGAGAAACCACTGCAAATGAGAAACCTGTGTGCTACAAGTACAGAGTAACCCCCAGTCACCACAACTAGAGAAAGCCCAAGTGCAGCAACGAAGCCCTAGCACAACCAATAATAAATAAATCTTTAAAATAATGCACAAACAAGGAGAGAGTAAGTCCAGTAAGTCCAATAACGAGTCAGGTCAGAATAGGGAAACCAACTATCAGCCAAGTACCAGGAGCACAACTCAGATTAGAAGCAAAGTCACATCCATCAAGATTCAAAAGCAAAAGGTACAGCAGCTGCCCACAAGAGTGCTAGATGAGTTCCAACCCATGCTTTCTTGCAGCCTCACCTGCCTCTCACTATTGTTCCTGAAAAGGTCTCATCTTCTTTCATCCCACCTAAAAGGCTTCTGATCACTCTAGCCAATGTGGTCCCAGCAGTGGGAGAGAAGGTGAAAGCAGCAGTTACTGTGACAGTAGGCACTGTAGCTTCAGGGGTGGTAGTTAATGCCGGCAGCTGAGGAGCTGGTTGCAGTAACTGAGAAAGCAGGCGTTGAGGAGCAGTAGGGAGCAACAGTCAAGCTATATCAAATGTAAGCATTTGCTAGGTAGATTAGGTCTCAAGACTCTTCCTTAGGTTTCCCGCTCTTTTTCTATATCCAAGAATGAAGTTTTGACAATCAAATGGATCAGGTAGTGCCTCTTACTGCGGTTTCATGCTGTGTCAGTCACGCAGGAGTCAGAGTCCAACTCAGAAGATTTAATAGAGAACACATATAGAGGTGTGGACAGGGTAAAGGAATCAAAAGGGAAATGTGGCAACATCTATAGAGAAGAAAAACAGAAGGAAGTCATCTCCTGACCTAGAACAAGACAAATACACAGTGTTACTGGAATACAGTTAGAGCAGGAGGGTGGGGAAAAAACCTGTTAAAAGTCGCATAGTCATGGAAGGATGATAGAAATCATGGTCCAAAGAGAGAAAGAGCAGGGAAAATATAAGCCAAACTCTCTCTCCTACTGCCCTCAATTCTCCTCCTATTGACTGACATCTGCTAGATTTAAACAGGAAGCCAGTTGTCCAGGAAACCTGAGAAAATGTAGCTGAAAGAGGTCAAAGCCAGCTTCTCAGGGCATAGAAGAAGACAGAGGGCACAACATGGATCTGGGTGGGGTGGGGTCACAAACAGGAAACAACCAGTACCTGTATTATAGCATTAATGGGATGCATAGTTAAACCATGCATTGGGACTTCCCTGATAGTCCCTGATAGACTTACCCAGTTGGTAATAATCCACCTGCAATGCAGGAGATCCCGGTTTGATGCCTGAGTTGGGAAGATCCCCGGGAGAAGGGAATGGCTACCTACTTCAGTTCTGTGGCCTGTAGAATTTCATGGACTGTATAGTCCATGGGGTCGCATAGAGTCAGACATGACTGAGAGACTTTCACTTTCACGTTCAGTTAAACCATGCCAAGAAATCAATTCTCTGGAGCACAGGTACAGAGTTTTATCCATTTGAAATATCTGTAGCAAGGGGTCCCCAAATTATGAGATATGGGTCATGAGTGGTAGGAAATTCAGAGTTATTAAACTATGTTTCAGAACCCCTAGGTGTGCCATGCATTATTTGCCAAAGAATGGGAGCCAGTAACCAGAGCAAACAGAAAATGTGTGATGAGTAGCAGTTTGTGTTTACTTCTAAAGATTCAGAAATGATTTGATTATTGGGAAATAGATTCTACATGTTTATTCATTAATATATTTGAATGGTGATGAAAAAATGTTTTGCTTTTAATGCTGGTCCCTTAAAAGTGATTTCTTAATTTCTTAGCAAAGGGTATTTAATAATCATTTCTGCCTTTTTGTTCATCAAGTGCCTAGTATTTGATAAGTTTACTTTAAAAGGGACTTTTAGACATGTTCAAAAGAAAAACATTACTGCTACTAATAGAGATCATGTGTTGTTTGCTTTAGTCCTTGTCATTATAGATAAGTAGTTTTCTGAACAGAGTTATAAAAAAGAGCAGCTTGGTACTGGTGTTTCTGCCTAACCAAAAAGTCATTACCTCCCCCTCATAAATACCCTCCTTCATTAAAAATGTTACCCTTCTTTCTTGACCTAATACATAGACTATACTGCATTTTTCTCTAAAAATGTCTTTCTTTTACTGAATCAATGCTAAAATATCACAAAATAATGCTTCAGTGAACATGAGGTTTTTATTCGTAACTATACTATTAAAAGAGGATCTAACTTTATAACATGTAAAACATCATATATTTAAAGTGAAAGTAACAGCTGAAAAGGGTAAAGAAATCTTTAAAAATAAAATCAACTTTTCTGTGGCAGATGATGGGGATAGACAGAGGAAGAATGTGAGAAACACTGGCTACACTCAAAGCACAGTTAAATGATTATGCCAGTTTGTGAAAACCATACCATACATTATATGGAGAAAAGTATTAAAATTATTCAACAACAACAACAAAAAGCTATGGAACAAAAGAGTTAAGTCATCGCTATGGCGGACAGTCAGGAAATGGAATTGCTGTTTTCTGTGGGAGTCTTTGTTGCTGCTTTTCTAACACTTCAATGGTTGAAAGGAAATCAAACTGTGAGAACTTACTGCCACTCCAATGAGCCCTGGGGAATTTGTCACAAATTTGGAACCTGAGTGGCCTCCAGCTTCACAGTTTTGGCTCTTAGAAGTGACAGAAAGCAAACAGACCAGCAGAGAAAGTAGAGCATTAGTTACATGGAACTGAACACCAACATATTTTAATTTGCTGGACGAACTTCAGGCTACCTATTCAGTTTTACATCAAGCTAAATGATCAAATAATTTCCTCCAAAACATATGCTATACTTAGGAAAGTTCAAGCAACTGCCAATACTTTGTAGCTATTCACAGATAATCTTGAACTTACTCTTGTCTAGAAGAAAGCTTCTGAAACACTAAAAATTGGATAAATAACTAAAGACTAGAGTAGTTTTGCAACTCCTTTTAGACTATTTTATATAGTGCCATTTTCCTAAAAACCTGAAAAATGACAAGAACATTCAAAGAACTTAGGTCTTGGTCCCAGAGAACCATCAAGCCTATTTTAAGAAGTAAAATATATAGAGTGCAGTTGACTCCAACTACATGATACGCTCTATTCTGTGAATTCCAATACCCTCACTGGGAAAAAACACTTCTGTTTGTTCCACTTGGAACAAAAGCATGTTCACTGAAACATTTATTTAGACATTGCCCAACTCTAAATCAGTGTTTCTTAGGTAAGGATCATGACTCTACAGTCCCTGGAATGTTTGATGAAAATGCCAATTCTCAGCCTCCATACACAGGTAAATTATAAGCCTGTTAAAATTTGAAAACCACTGCTACAAAAAGCTCATGTATTAGTTCAGAAGTTAAGAATATGAAAATTAGAACCTACTTTGCTATGCTTTTGATACTTTTAGAAAATTTTAGGAAATGAATGGAAACTTGATGAAAGGATATTTTGAGTAATTTAAGTAGGCCTAAAATTGCCTACGGAGAAGGCAATGGCACCCCACTCCAGTACTCTGGCCTGGAAAATCCCATGGATGGAAGAGCCTGCTAGGCTGCAGTCCATGGGGTCGCTCAGAGTCGGTCACAACTGAGCAACTTCACTTTTACTTTTCACTTTCATGCATTGGAGAAGGAAATGGCAACCCACTCCAGTGTTCTTGCCTGGAGAATCCCAGGGACAGGGGAGCCTCGTGGGGCTGCCGTCTCAGGGGTCGCACAGAGTCGGACATGACTGAAGCGACTTAGCAGCAGCAGCAGCAAAATTGTCTAACATGAACCCATCATAATAAATAGTTTTAACTTCAGAAATTTCTTATCCCTCCTGATCCTCCACCTTCTGGCTAAGGATTGTGAATTTAGTAGATTCTAGAATTCTGTGTAATCATGGATTTCTACTTCTGTATTCTAGAAGGCAAATAATCTTAATGATCAAAGAGGATGTTAGCTGATTCTTAAATAATATTTTAAAAATCCTGACTATTCTAAATTTAATACTTTTATATATGTTAATACAGTATATTAATGAGAATATAAATCAGAAATAAACCTTAATACTAAGCAGGACATTTTACAGAAATCTTTATTTAAACAACTTTTTTCCAAAAACAAATTATACAAGCTAAGCTAGAGCTTCCCAACTGTAAAGAACTTTTATCTATTTAAGAAAACTTCCATGCATAAAATGATAAGAAAACTCATGTTGCAGAAAAAGCCCAATTAAATATATATGAGGAAGAAGCAAAAAGATCACTATCTGAAGATGAAATTATGATTTCTAAATTGAAAGTGATCAAATCTAAATGGAAGAGCTTAAGAACTTGATTGGTTATAGATTAAACTCAACATATAAACAAAACTTTCTTATATACTAACCATTATATGAAAATAGAAAAAAAAAAAAGCGTTCACAATAAAAACAACCATACAACAGCTAGGAATGTACCGAAGAAAATAACAACTAAGTGTAAATTTAACTGAAGGATGTAAAAAATCTGGCTATCTTCTCTCCCCCTTATTTTTCCTCAGTAAAGTAACTAGGTAAAGCAGAGTAAGGTAGGGCCAGATCCATGATGGCCCAGAGCAAGGTGTCAGACCCTGGCAGATTGAGGAGGGGTTTGCATAGGGAGGCAACCCTGTGTGAACAATCAGAGCATTATGTGAGGAGAATTTACACAGAGGGGCAAGCTCAGACGCAGGCTATTGGAGCCCAAATGAGAGGAGAAGGGGACAGTCCAGTAAGGAATGTCAGAGCACTGGTGGGGTGAAGAGAGCATATCTATGCAGAGGAAGAAGTGGCAGCAATGGGATATTTTTCATACAGGGAAACTGATCAAATGTGTACATATCTTAAGAATATTGGAAGCCATATACCTGATTTACAGATAAGAAAATTACAAATATGGAAAGGAACAAGATCAGAATTAATCTTGTGGTATTTCATTAGAATCTGAAGTATTAATGTAAACTCACTGTTTTAAATAGGTAGAAAGATATAGTAATATTGATGTAAATGTGTGTGAATATATTCCCTAGCTCTGTCTATAGAGACAGCCTGGAGGGAGTAACACTCCAGTAGTAATACATAGTATGCAGATTTGGGATGCTACGTATTACTACTATACTATTACATATTACTAGTATAATATATAACATTTTATATATTATTTTCCTCTGAAAGGAAATAGTCACTCCTAAAATAGGACATAAGAGAATATCTCAATGACTTTGGGTATAACAAAGACTTTT